>NW_027205382.1:140000-740000 GCF_024711535.1 Dipodomys merriami | reverse complement strand
AGGCCCTTATTTCAAGACCCAAGACCCGCACAGAAAATTAAAACCAAATAAAACTTACTAAAATTGCTTTAAGAAGGGAATGTGAGAGAAAAATGGATATTTTTGATTTGAGTACATTTTATGAAAATGTCACTGTATATGTTAATAAAAACTCAAAAGAAGTTGTTGTAGGTTACCCCCTAAAAAAGTACTCCTCATTACATTCTGAAATATTTGGATTCATTATTTCAGTATGTACTGATGTTTCTCCTCTAATAATTATCAATGAGAAGGCTGGCAGTGGTGGCTCATACCTATAATCCTAGCTACTCAGAAGGCTGAGATCTGAGGATGCTGTTTTGAAGCCAGCTTGGGAATGAAAATCCATGACATTTATCTCCAAAAACTATTCAAGAATAGTCAGAAGTGGTGCTATGGCTCCATTGGTAGAGCACTAGCCTTAAGCAAAAGTTGCTCAGGGTCAGTGCCTAAGCCCTCAGTTCAAGCCCCAGGATTGGCATACATACACAAATAAGTCTTATGACTTGTTAATAGGGACTTGTACATTTTCCCCAAGAACTCAATTTCAGACAGCACTATGTACTGTGGGAGGTTTGAGTGCTCTGGGATGCACAACATTTCTATTAGATTATATGGAAGGGGCACAAAATTCCCTCATTCAATTTATATTGATCAGTTAGCATTCTATCATGAGAAAGAACTGCATTTCCCATTTATTTAATACTCACTTGTCACTTCTATTTTTTTTTTTTTTTTTTTGTCGGTCATAGGGCTTGAACTCTGGGCCTGAGCGCTGTCCCTCAGCTCTTCAGCTCAAGGCGAGCGCTCTACCACTTGAGCTACAGCGCCACTTCCAGTTTTCTGGTGGTTTATTGGAGATAGGAGTCTCACGGTCTTTCCTGCCCGGGCTGGCTTTGAACCGCGATCCTCAGATCTCAGCCTCCTGAGTAGCTAGGATTACAGGCGTGAGCCACCAGCACCCGGCTGTCACTTCTATTTTTATTAACTTACTTGATCTTTTAAAGTTCCTATCCTTTGCCTATTTTTAAATCACCTTAGTAAACTATGACTTATCTACTTTTGAATATTCTGATGAATTCACACAGATCCACAGCCACCACAAACAAAATATAAAGTATTTCCTTGGCCCCCTGAAAGTTCTCTGTGTCTTTCTGTAGTAAAAATTCAACTCCATCCTGAGTCCCAGGCTGTATAATTGATTGGCCATCACTACAGTTAATTTCACCTTTTCTTGAATTTCATGTAAACAAAATGTCATTTTATGACTGGCTTCTTTTATTCAGCTTATTTTTGAGACTTACAACTTTATTGTGTTAATATTTATACTTCCATGTGGCATCCTCGACTATAGTTTTTTTCCCTTTCTCTGATTTCTGGTTCTATGCATTCAAACAAGCATGATGCTTGAGTGCCCATACATACTTGCATACTATACTATAGTGTATATAGTCTGTACTCTATGCAATACATATGTATATTATATATACACTGTTATATAAGTATATATTACTATACTATATATGAAACATTATGTACACTATTATATATTGTATATCATATAACAGTGCATATTATGTAATTATGCATTACTTATAATATATTACATGAATTATATAACTTATATATGATTAATATATTATATAATAGATATATAATGTAGTTATACAATTTATATTATGTTATATTGTATAGTTTATATAATATGTTATAAATTATATGTTATATATACAATATATAGTATAACATATATAATATAATTGTGTATTTTATATATAGTATACACTATATAGTACATATATAGTATACACAATATGATATATCAGATACATAAAATATGTATACTATATTATATATCATATGTATCATATAATTTGATTTATATATTATGATTTATAATATATACAACATATAAAATATAATACATATTACAATATGTACTATACACAATATACATACATATACAATAGTGTTACAATGCCTTGTACTGGTGGCTCACACCTGTAGCCATAGCTACTCAGGAGGCTAAGATCTGAGGATTGTGGTTCAAAGCCAGCCTGGGGAGGAAAGTCCATGAGATTCTTATTTTTAATTAACCACTAGAAAATTGGAAGTGAAGCTGTGGCTCAAAGAGGTACAGTGCTTGCATTGGGAAAAAGTCTTTAGGAACAGTGCCATGGCCCAGCGTTCAAGCCTACAACCAATGGGAGGACAAACATCTCACAGTCTTTCCTGCCTGGGCTAGTTTCAAATCATAATCCTCTGTTCTCAGCCTCCTAAGTAATTAGTTTTACAAGATTGAGCCACCAAGTCTGGATTCTGATTTTTTTTATATTCTAATTATCTCCTGTTATTTATGGCTGTAGTCAGGTTAGCTATCAGTGTTTTGCAGTCAGAAATGAGTTATTTCTATACCTTATTTTCAAGTCCAAACCCCTGGACCTTTTCAGAGAAGAATGATACTTATCAATCAAACTCTGGGTGATAGGCAGTGTTTTCCTACAGCCCTGCCTCCCTTTCTGGGGCCCTGCATGAATATTTCTTGCATGGCTCTGCTCAATTCAACTACTAAGGACAAGAGAAAGAGTAATTCAACACACATTTTAGGGGCTCCATGTTTTGAATGCCCTTGAGGAGGCCTGGAATGATCTTGCCTAGACATCATCCATTTGTACACAGGTTATCTATTCCTAAGTAGATGCAATCTAGATCCAATGGGGGCTCTGATACACAAAGCACTCAACCTTGATGTACTCAAGTTGCACAGAGGCTATTTCCAGAGAGTATCCCACACCTGCATCCAGTACTAGGCAACAGAAGATTCACTGACAACATGTAATTACTCTGTTATTCTCAGAGGATAAAATGCTATTCGAGCTAAGTGCCAGATTATTTCCTGTACACAGCAATATGCTACAGTGGGCAGGCATTCCCATAGCATGTTTTTGTTGGGAGGGGGGTTGTGCTGGTACTAGGACTTCAATTCAAGGACTGGGTAATAAACTTTAACTTTTGGGGGGGGGGGTTCTGGTCGTGGGGCCTGAACTCTGGGCCTGGGCACTGTCCCTCAGCTCTTCAGCTCAAGGCTAGAGCTCTACCACTTGAGTCACAGTGCCACTTCCGGCTTTTTTCTTTTTGCTTATGTGGTGCTGAGGAATCGAACCCAGGGCCTCAGGCATGCAAGGCAAGTGCTCTACCATTGAGCCACCTTCCTAGCCCCTAAACTTTAACTTTTTACCAAGGCTGGCAATCTACCACTTGAGCTCCCCCTCCAAATCTGGCTGTTTAGTGGATTAATGGAGATAAAACTAGGAAGAAGGTAAAAGGAGGCTGTAAGATCGTGATACATTGTATCCTCCTCTGGAAAGGTCACAATCTCCCTCTTGTACCACTAATGTGTGCTATTATATTGAAAGATAACTAGAGGTTTAATTTACCCAACCATATTCTCTTGTTTTTGAGTTCCTAGAAAAATGACATGTTCCTTCCTTTTGTTCCCCCTCCCCATTTTGGTGCTAGTACTTGGATTTAAACTCAGGGCCTGGTTGCTAATCCTTAATTCTCCCTTATGGCTATTTAGCTAATGCTTGAGACACAACTTCACTTCCAGCTTTTAACTAGTTAACTGGAAGAAAGAGTCTCCAATTTTCCTACCCAGGCTGAATTGAACCCCAATACTCAGATTTCAGCATCCTGAGTAGCTAAGAATACGAATGTGCACCACTCAGATCCTTGCTACCTCCCAATAACAAGGGTTATCTTTCAATAACAAGGGTTTCACAGAATGCAGCCTTTCTTCATGGCTTCCAGGTTTGTGCATAGAGCTCAATTAAAATTCAACACCAAGTCACACATCCACCATAGATGCTACTTCCCAATCTGCTAACAAAAATCTGACTCTAACATCTAGAACTTCTACATGGCAGCCCTGGTTTAGCATGTCATTTTTATTTTTGAGAATGTGGAGGTTTCTTATTTACCAATTTGTTATTAAAAATTTGTTTCTGAAAGTAGCCTTGTGGGTCAATTGGTAAAATGCTCGCCTTGAGCTGAAGAGCTCAGGGAAAGCACCAAGGCCCACAGTTCAAGACCCACGACTGACAATAAAAGAAAAAAATAGTTAAGCAAAAAACTGTTTCTGTTCCAAGCATGATAGTACATGCTTGTAATCAAAGCATGCAGAAAGCTGAAGTCAGGAAGATCTAGAGTTTGACGCTAACCTAAGGGACAGAGTGAGAGTTTCGTGTAAAACAAAACAAAACAAAACCAACAATAAAAACATAACTCCCCAAACAAAAACAATATTTTTTGCACACAACATTTCTGTGTTGAAGTAAGACAAATGCTTTGCATCAGTGTATGTAGTTCATGCCACAACCCTAGCTACTCAGGAGACTGAGATCTGAGGATCAATGTTTCAAGCCAGCTGGGGCAGAAAAGCCCGTCAGACACTTTTCTCCAGTTAATCACCGAAGTATGAATGCCAGCCTTCTGTGAAAAAGCCAAGTTAAAGCATGAGGTCATAAATTTAAGCTCTTCTAATGGCACAAAAAAGAAAGTTAAAACCAAGACAAAACAAAACCAAGACAACTGTTCACATGAATCCTGTCCAGCTCACTCCCAGAATGAGAGCTAGGAATGTGGCTTAGTGGTAGAGTGCATGCCTAGTGTATATGAAGCCCTGGGTTCTATTCCTCTGTACCACATAAACAGAAAAAGCTGGAAATGGTGCTGGGGCTCACGTGGTAGAGTGCTAGCCTTGAGCAAAAAAGCTCAGAGACAGTGCCCAGGCCTTGAGTTCAAGCCCCAAGACTGGTAAAAAAGAAAAAAGAAAATCAGAATGAAATGTGTAAAAATGTTTTATCACTGCATTTCTTTCTATGAGAATATAAAAAGAAACAATTTAAGTTAATGTATTCATGTGATTTGAGGCATCTGTACTTGGTAGTGATGTGTAAACCTATACAGTCACCGTATTGAAAGACTGATTGATATCTCCTTGTAGATGAAAAAAAGTTCTCTGCATCCACATTGAATAGCCATGAAGTACAATGTTCATCCTCTTAGCTTTAGCAGTCATCAGATTTTTTGAAATTACAGCTCTGGAATCTTAAAAAATTTTAATTGTCAAGGTGATTTACAAAGGGGTTATAGTTATCACTACATTTCTTTTGTCTAAGTATAAAATCCAGACTTACCCTAAGGGTTTTGAATAAGCAAGATGGCTTCTAGAGCTCAGATTAGATGACATCAGGGGATGAAGAATATGTCCATAACTTGCAGAAGAAAGACAGAATTTGATGTCTCCTTAGTTTCTAGGTTTGAATGTATAGGGAGGAACCCTCAAGGTTGAGGACAGGTTAAGGACAAAACAGTTCCTGTGCTATTCCATCATATGAAACAGATTATTCTCTTACATTAGTACACAAAAATGCAAAACTACATATTATCTTATATACATATTTAGGTTAATACCTGAAAAATCCACTTCTGGATTTTGGTTGGTTAATTAGAGATAAGTGTGTCTCAGATTTTTTTGCCCGGGCTGGCTTTAAACCAGGATCTACAGATTTCAGCCTCCCCTGCAGCTAGGATTAAAAACAAAAGCCATTGGTGACTAGCGACTATTTTCTACATTAACCATTTTGGCATGCTTGAATTTTAAAGTAAAATGTTATTTTGAAAAACAGAGAAATAATAATGCTTAAAAGAACTAAAAAACAAATCTCAATGGCAAGTAGCTGAACACAGGATAAAATACAGTTTGGAACCTGAGGCCATCAGGTTCTCCAAATACCATTATAGATAGCAATTGCCAGATTGTGATTTTTAAAAGGTGTAATTATGGTTTGTTTTTTAAAAAAAATGATTTTAGCCTGGCACTGGTGGCTCAGGGCTATAATCCGAGCTACTCAGGAGACTGAGATCTGAAGATCGTGGTTCAGAGCCAGCCTCCACAGGAAAGTCCATGAGATACTTCTCTCCAATTAACCATCAGAAAACCAGAAGTGGCACTGTGGTTCAAGTGGTGGAGTGTTTGCCTTGAACTGAAGAGTGCAGGGACAGCATCCTAACCCAGAATTCAATCCCCACAAAATAATAATAATAATAATAATAATAATAATAATAATAATAATAATAATAATAATAATTTATGTTATTAAGGTGTTGTATAGAAAGACTACCACTTCATAAGAGTTTTTTTTAAAGGTAACAAACATGCCCATCTTCATTGCCAAGAGACATTATTTTGCTATCTGCCTTCCAGCTAATGTTTGTACACGCAATTTGAACTAGAAAGCAAAGCAAACCAATTCTAACAATAAATGTTTTTCTCTATACATCTTATAAATCAATGCTGACAAAAAAATCCATATTGCTAAACACATCCTAATTACATGGTAGCCATTCTTGTAGGCGAGTTGAATGACTAAAACAAGTATTCAAAGAATAATTTATTTAATGGGTCAGAGGCCAGTTAGTTTTAAGTATCAGTCATGTAAAATACACTAATTTCTATAATAAAAAATAAAATATGCCCACTTGCAGCTGGGAAGATGGCTCAGCGGTAAAGTGTTTGCCTTGCAGGCATGCAGCCCTGGGTTCAATTCCTCAGCACCACATAAGCAGAAAAGGCCAGATGTGGTGCTGTGGCTCAAGTAGTTGGGACTAACTTTGAGCTGAAGAGCTGAGGGATGGCACCCAGGCCCAGAGTTCAGGCCCCACAACTGACAAAAAAAAAATATACCTACTTATCTTGACAGCATAAATTTCAAGGTCCTTAACAATAGCTGTACATTTTTCTTTTTTTAATTTTAATTTTTATTTATTTTTTATTGTGAAAATACTGTACAGAGGGGTTACAATTACATGGGCAAGATAATGAGTACATTTCTTATCAAGCATTGTAGTCTCCTCCTTTGTTTCCCCTTCCCATCCCTTCCCATTTTTCTTGTTTTCTATTCTTCCAAAGTGTTTATTTCCCAGAATCACCTCTTTGCTAATATTTTATTATTCCCCAAGACTGTGTGGACCTTTTCTTGCTGGTTTCTTTAGCCTACTTCATTCATGTCAAGCTTATTCAACTATCATTTATGTATATGAAGAATTTACAAATACCTATTTTCAATCAAAACTCCTTGTATACATTTCTGATCCTTAACTGCCATTAAAAACTTTGTTAAACAGGAATTATCTCCTTATATTATGATATTAGTATATAAGTAAATTTAGGAAAATAAAGGAATATCACCAATAAATATGATTTATGATTGCTATAGTAATGTTAACCTTGAATTAATACAGTTTAGATCCTTTTAATGAGCAATTTATTACAGTGCTGATGGGAAAGGAAATTAACTTTTTTGTGTGCTACTTGAACTCAGGACCTTGCTTCTCATTCTACCTTTGCCCTCAAGGCTGGCGATCTACTTCTTGTCACAGCTCCACTTTCCAATTAATTTAAGGGATTAATTAGAGATAAGTGTCTCTAATCCTGCCTGGGCTGGATTAGAAACTTGAGGCTCCATCTCAGTCTCTGAGGCAGCCAGTACTATAGGCATGAACCATCAATGCCTAGTTTCTATGAGAGCGAAAGATACTGATTTGAATCCCAGTATACAAAAACAAAAACAAAAAGATGGCATATAAGTATACTGAGAGAATATTAAATGTAATTTTATGTGGGTTTCTGGGTGAAGGAATCAGAGAATTATCACTTATCTTTTCTGAATTTTTAAAATCAGAAATTAGGGTTGAAGGCATGGCTCAGTTGGTAGAACTTAGACAGTGAGGTAAAGCATCAGATACTGAATTTGAGTCCCAGTATTGAACATTAAATAAGCAAATAAAGAAAATAAAGAAGAAATTTTTTTGGTTGGTCCTGGGGCTTGAACTCTGGGCTTGGGCACTGTCCCTGCGCTCTTCAGCTCAAGGAGGGTGCTCTACCGCTTGAGCCACAGCTCCACTTCTGGTTTTCAAGTGGTTTTTATTGGAGAGTCCCTGGGCTGGCTTTGAACCACAATCCTCAGATCTCAGTCTCCTGAGTAGCTAGGATTACACCCGTGAGCCACCAGCGCCAGGCAAGAAATTGTTTCTTAAGAGTAAAATGTCTACAGGAGACTCCTGTAGGAGTTTATGGTTCAATGTGACTGCTGCTGAGAAAGAATTGAAAATGCTCAGAAAGACTGAGAATTTTAGAATTAAGCGATGACTATATATACAGCAGATCTTAGCACCTGTAATTCGATACTACATGAAGTAGGTTACATTAATGATATAAAAACTGTTGTACACATTAATACTACTTATAAAAAAATCTTGCTTCACACTCTTTATCTCTGGATAGTTGATTCATTTTCCCCAAATGCTACTAAATATGCACAGTCTTTCAACAACTCCAAAAAAATTTTACTTTTATCAATTAAATTTAGAATATTATGTATATTTTTGTCTATTTGGGAGAATCACAATACCTTTTACTTGCTTCTTTTACTATTTATTTTGGGGAAGCATATTTTCACAAAAAACAGTGAGAAAACCCTTAGCAGATCACATGATTTAAATACAGGTAACATAGCTGGGCACCAGTGACTCATTCCTGTAATCCTAAAGAGTCTAAGATCTGAGAATTGTAGCTAATCAGACTGGGCAGGAAAGAAAATTATTTCCCTTAGCTCTAAATAATAACCAACAAAGATGAAAGTAGAGCTATGGCAAGTGGCAGAGCACTAGCCTAAAGTAAAAACAAAGCAAAACAAAAGGAGGACTGGCACACACAAGAAAACCTAATTGACAGGAATAGAGTTCTGAGAGCTTCTAGGCATCACTTCAACTTCCTAATGGGATGTGCACATGGGAATTTAAAATATTTTTGATTTTTAAAAATAGATTAAAAATTTTCATCACAATGAAGAATTTTCATATGGTCAAACAAGTACTAAATCAGGGAATGAGGGTAACTCACTGTATGTTGTCATGAGCAGAAATAATTTGCAGTTGGAACATTTATGGTTAAGATACGAAAACTCATCATAAATCACTGCAATTGAGGACTGATTCCTATTGTGTGTAAATTCTTCATGTCACTCAATGATAAAGTCCCATAAGATAACACATAGCCTTTTAACAAAGCCTAAGCAGTCTGCCTAGCATGGGGGATATCACTAGTGTGGAATGTAGCTTGCAAGAGGGTACAGAGGAACCAGAGGGGAGACTTCAGACCACAGCAACTCACTTGGGTTGAATTGGTGTTCCAGATGAGAATGTTGATGTCAAAGGCTTCACCACTAAGCTTTCAAAGGTGATGCTGTAGGACAATCTCTTCCCCTCCACAGCTGTATAAAGTGAAGCAAGTTCTGTCTACTCCTATTCCTATGGCACAAAAAAGCTTATTAGTTTTCAACAACTTAAGGATTTGTTTTCAGAGTATGACTATCAGACTAGGAGAATCAAAGAAAAAATCTGAAGTATTCCAATACACTGGAATAAACTCATCTTTGCATCCTATACACAGTTGGAGGGAGATTAAAAGAAATGTTTTAAATTCTATGATAATTTCTAAGATACAACACAATTACTTTAAACATTTTTCTGGGACATCAAAGCTGGAATTTGAAAAAAATGTTCCTAAGGCAAAAATTGAGAATTCTCACTCGTACCATGCCCCCACCCCTAAAATTATTATTTTTTGGTCATTCAGATTTATCAGCAGATATATGAGGCTCTTATACTTTTAAAATCATATCATATTTGATATCAAAGCCATTTGTTTTCAATTTTGTTATTTTGGGAAAAGGATCTAGGATATTACACAGCTTCAGTATTAAGACAGATAAATCATATCTAATATATTAGATCATAGCCTAATTATCACTGCTTTTGGAAAGCCTTGCTTTATTTCTAGAGATTTCTATACTTGCCTTCAAGGTATCTGTCTAGCATTCTCTTCTTTTTTTTTTTTTTTCTGATCCTGGGGTCTGAGCTACTTTTATTCAAAGTTAGTGCTCCACAACTTGAATCACAGTGCTACTTCCAGATTTTTCTGATTAATTGGAGATAAGTGTCTCATGGACTGCAGGTGTGAGCCATCAGTGCTCAGGCATTTTCAGAAGTGAGGCTGTGACTCTTAAGTAGTACAGCACTAGCTTTGAGCAAAAGAGCTCAGGGATAGCGTCCAGGCCCTGAGTTCTAGCCATATATCCAGCACAAAAAAAAAAGAAAAGAAAAGGAAAAAGAGGTAGAATCTTTAAGAGATGATCATGAACTATGAAGGGAGAACTCTGCCCTCATAGACAAAGACTTCATTATGAAAATGATCTTGTTGCAAAATCAGTACTGTCTTACCCTCTCAGTCTCTCATTCATGCTCTTTTGCCTTTCTACCATCCTTCATGGGGAGACACAGCAAAAAGACCTCAGTTACATATCTGAACACCATGCTCTTGAAATTTCCAAATAAAATTTCATTGCTCTTAAATTAACCAGTCTATGGACATTCCCTTTATTTAAAAATATCTTTTAAAACATTCTAGAACTTTCTAAAATAGTTATAGTTCAATTTTCATAGAAAACCCAAAATTTTAGCAAACCAGTCTTTAATTTTCTTATTTACAAAGAAAATAAATCAGCATTCTAAGTTGGGCCCCAGTAACCCATACCTGTGATCCTTACTACTCAGAAAGCTGAGATCTGAGGACAGTAGTTTAAAGCTAGGGTGAGTCTCATCCTGAGACTCATCTCCAATTAACCAGCAAAAACGCCAGAAGTGGAGGTGTGGCTCAAGTGGTAGAGTACCAGGCTTGGGTGAAAAAAATTAGGGAGATGCCTGAGATCAAGTTCCAGTAAAGCCACACCCACCCCTCCCACACACACCACATGCAAATGAGTATTCTATCCTTTGGGTAGAACTGCAAGAATTGCTATAACTAAACTATAAGATTTCTTCTTTTTTTGTTGGTTGTGGGACTTGAACTCATCTCTTCAGCTTAAGCCACAACACCACTTCCTGGTATTTTATGGCAAACTGGAGATAAGAGTCTCATGGACTTTCCTGCCCAGGCTGGCTTTGAACCGTGATCCTCAGATCTCACCTCTCCTTAGTAGCTAGGATTAGAAGCATGAGCCACCATGCCTGACAACTCTTAAGATTTCTAAAGCAACTATATCCCTCATATATACAGCAATTCTTCTATTGATGGAAAAAAAACTATAACTGAAGGCTGATTAAGTTGTGATGGCTTAATAATCTATGCCCTCTTTCTAAGAAAAGAACTATAGATATTTAAGATGTTTCATCATATTAAAGAAGTAGATGAATGGATCAAGAAAATGTGGTATATATACACCATGGAATTCTATGCCTCCATCAGAAAGAATGACATTGCCCCATTTGTTAGGAAATGGAAAGACTTGGAAAAAATTTTATTAAGTGAAGTAAGCCAGGCCCAAAGAAACATAGGACCGATGCTTTCCCTTATTTGCAATAACTAGTATATATCTGAGACAAGCAGAAATGGTCAGATAAGTTGATGTTAGGTGAAATGAACCCCAAGATAAGGACTGAAATGATTTTTCTTTCTTGCTATTGTCTCTAACATATTTATAGGATGATTTCTTTGTTGCTTTGTATGTTCCTCCCCCATGGTATAACCCCTGTTTTCACTGTATTTGATGTTGGTATAATTTGTGGAGGGGAAGGGAAAAAACAAATTGTTTAAATAGGGATACACAGGTGGACCCATTGCAACAATGAGATATACAAGACATTATGTTGAAAAACGAACTTTACAACTTTGGGCGGGAGGGGGGGGGTAAGTGGATGGGAAGGGAAAACAAAGGAGGAGGCAACAATGCTTGATAAGAAATGTATTCATTATCTTGACCATGTAATTGTAACCCTTCTGTAAGGTAACCCTTCTGTAAGGTATTTTCACAATAAAAAAAAAAAAAGAGAAATATCCTAATTTTACTGGAAATAAGAAGCACGTAGACTTTTCTACCTAGGCTGGTTTTGAACCATAATCCATGATCCTCAGATCTTAGCTTCCTGAGTTGCCAGGATTATAGGCATGAGCTACTGGTGCTCTGTTTGACTTATTTCTTTAAAATAAGAATAACAAAAAGCTGGGCGCCGGTGGCTCACACCTGTAATCCTAGCTACTCAGGAGGTTGAGATCTGAGGATCGAGGTTCAAAGCCAGCCCGGGCAGCCCGTGAATCTCTTATCTCCAATAAACCACCAGAAAACCGGAAGTGGCACTATAGCTCAAAAGTGGTAGCATGCTAGCCTTGAGCTGAAGAGCTGAGGGACAGAGCTCAGGCTCAGAGTTCAAGCCCCACGACCAACAAAGAAAAGAAAAAGAAAAAAGAATAACAAAGACAAGGTTGATGTTGGCTAGAAGAGAAAAAGGAACAGAATATATTAATCAAAGGTCAGGACACTGAACAAGATACCTGTGTACAATGAAAAATATCTGCTCTATCAGTGCTTTAGAGGTTAGGGGAGCTTATAAGTAAATAGTTTCTCCTAGATTCTCCAATTTATCATTTGCTACTACTGTTTTCATGGATCTCTGGGTACACAGCAAAACCACAAGTACAATCACTGACTTAGAACTTTTCTAACTCCTTCTACTTTTAATGCATTAAGATTAAAGTAAAATAAAACCCCACATATTTGTTAAAGAATGGTGCAGAGCCTTACCTAATGACATGGGAGACACTGGTAGACCCCAGACTAACATGTACACAGTCTTCTTATGATACACCCGGAAACCTGTGGAAGTGGAAGGTGGTCCAGAACAAAGAGGAAGATTTAAATGATAAAAAGGAATCATGGAAAATAGACAATCTTTTATGAAAATGACTATTACAAACTCAGTTATTAACAGAAAAAAGTCACTTAAGAACCTTCTTCAGTTCATTGCAAAACACTTAATATATGAAGTAAGACAAAAATATAGAAAAACTAGCCCTAAATATACCTTACCTAGAAAACAATCAATTCTTGTCCATCTGGCCAGTGTGGGATTTTTTTTTGTCTGTCATGGGACTTGGACTCTGGGTCTGACTTCAGTACTTTAGCTCAAGGCTAGTGCTCTACCACTTGAGACACAGCACCATTTCTGGGGTTTTTTTTAGTGGTTTATTGGAGATAAGAGTCTCACAAACTTTCCAGCCTGAGCTGCCTTTGAACTCCAATCCTCAGATCTCAGCCTCCTGAGTAGCTAGGATTACAGGCATGAGCCACTGGCGCTTGGGTTGAGATTGTTTTTTTTTTTTTTTCCTGTCCCTTGAAGCAGCCCATTTCAAAATTGTCAAGTATTCTATCACTGCTGTAGCATTACTGAAGTATAAATATTATGACAACTAGAAATCTAAGAAGCTACTAATCCTGTCAAGACAGACAGTGACAATTATTTCAAGTTATTGCTTAGCCATATATCATCACTATTCAAAGATATTCTTAATTTGACAAGATTTGAATATAGACTGATTTTCCAAATTGATTATCTTTTTAAGGAAAATTTTCTAGTGATATGTCAGTAAAAATGTGTGTCAGACAAAATTGCTATATTATATGGCTTAAAATACAAAGTATCTTGTAAGTATGGTTTTAGAACACTAAAATCAATGACTGAACTAGCTGTCATTATTTTTATGTACCTCACAAATTGATAGGAATCATTCCAGACAATGAACCAGATTTTCTCCAGCTAAAACAAAAAATAAAGTATACAACTTGGATACCTAAAAATAAAGCAATTATCATTTCTCCAATTATGTAACTTTATTAGTGTTAGTCCTGAAAATTCACATTATATGTTAGTAATAGAACTACTTAGTAATTTTGTGATGATACAGAGATATTTAAATCTATATAGTTTTAAGTTGTTTACCTCCCTGGAAAGGTTCCCACACTTGTTCTTTTTTAAATTAAAAGACGATATACGTCATTTGGATATAGGTTCTACTTGAAAACTTAAAAAAATGTAAGGTAGATGCCAGTGTCTCATTCCTGTAATCATAAGCTGATAATATTGTGGTTCGAATCCAGCCCAAGAAAGAAAGCCAATGAGTCCTTATCTGTAATTAACCACCAAAAAGACAGAAGTGGAGCTGTGGCTGAAGTGGCAGAGCACTAGCCTTGAGCACAAAAGTCAGAGATAGTGTCCAGGACAAAGTTCAAGCCCCTGGAAAGCTACCCCCTTCACCAAAAACAAAATCATACACAGGGCTGGGATTCAGTTTAGCAGCTTACCGTGCATGAGTTTTGATCCCTAACACAAGGAAAGGGAGAGACTGGGAGAGGGAAGAGACAGGGAGGAAGAAAGGAGAGGGAGAGATAAGTGCATATGGAAAAGAGGGTAGCTCTGCATAATAAATGATGTTCATTAGAGAACCGGGTCAGGCAAACATTTTCTGTAAAGGAACAGAGTAAGTAAGTATGTCCAGGCTTTGGGAGCCACATAATATGTGGCAATGTTACGGAGGACACAGATAGAATGAATGCATTAAAACTTTACTAACATTCACTGAAACTTGAATTCTATTTTTATTTGAAATATGGCTAGTGTAACTGAGTGTCTGAATTTTTAATTTTATGTAATTTTGCTTACTTTAAGTATTGTCACTTACAGCTTTGTGGCTGGCTACTCAACTGAGCAGAACAGGTCTGGCCTCTGATGAAGTCTCTTGAGCACCTCCAAAGTCATCCAGGAATACAAGCCCCGGAAGTCACTCAGCTTTTCAGTAGTCACAGTAAGAAAAAGTAAAATAAAAAAATAAACAAAACCTACAATAAAAAACACCAAAGGAGCTTTAATCAAAATTCAGCATAATTTATCTAGTATTTAAACCTTACTCCTCAGATTTCAGCATTCTGAATAGCTAGGATTACAGATGTGAACTACTCTCATGTGTTTGTTAGTTTTTTTAAATACCAAGACAGCAGTGTATTTTACATTGGACTCATCTCCTTTCCTGCACACAGCAGTCACGTGGACATAAGAACTACTGTAATAGATGAGGTATCTCTAGGCCTAGTTTGTAGTTGCTAGAAACTACAAGGAGAAATCAGCCAAAACTCACCATAAGAAAATAAATGCGGAAGCTGGGTGCAGGTGGCTCACACCTATAATCCTAGCTACTCATGAGGCTGAGATCTGAGGATTGCAGTTCAAAGCCAGCCCAGGTAGGAAAGCTCATGAGAGTCTTATCTCCAATTAACCACCAGAAAACCAGAAGTGGGCTGTGACTCAAGTGGTAGAGTGTTTCACTTGAGCTGAAGAGCTTAGGGACAGCACCCAGAGTTCAAGTCCCATGACTGACAAAAAATAAGAAGAGAATAAAAAAAAAGGAGTGCCCAGAGCCAGTGGCTCATATCTATAATTCTAGCTAGTCAGAAGGCTGAGATCTGAGGATCAAGGCTCAACACCAGCCTGGGCAGGAAAAATCTATGAGCTTCTTATTTCCAATTAAACAAAGAAAACCATAAATGGCGATGTAATTCAAAGTGGTAGAGCACTAGCCTTGAGCACAAACGATCAGGGACAGGATCCAGGACCTGAGATCAAGCCCCACAAGGGACAAAAAAAAAAGGGATGAGAAGCCACCTTAATGAAATAGCTAGGCAAGTACAATATACAGAGTAACTCCTCCCTTCCTTTTTTTCTTCCTTCCATTTGTTCACAACCTTCCCCGCTTTCTATCCTAAAACTTAAACTCAAGGCCTCATGCATTTTAGGTAGGTGCTCTACCAGTTGAGTTGAGTCATACACCTGCTCTTTTTGCTTTAGTCATTTATGATTTTGTTGGTCATATGGCTTGAACTCTGAGCCTGGGCCCTGTCCCTGAGCTCTTCAGCTCAAGGCGAGTACTCTACTGTTTGAGCCACAGTGCCACTTCTGGTTTTCTAGTGGTTTATTGGAGATAAGAGACTCACAGGCTTTCCTGCCTGGGCTGGCTTTGAATTGTGATCTTCAGATCTCAGCCTCCTGAGTAGTGAAGATTACAGGCGTGAGCCACTTGCACCCAGCTCTGCTTTAGCCATTTTTGTGATAGGGTTTTATATTTATGACCAGGCCAGCATGGACCACAATCCTTATTTTTACCCTTTCTGATTAGATGAAATAAAAAGCACAATGCACTGAGTTCAGATATTGATTGAGATCCAATATTGTGAATGTTTTGCCTGGGCTAGCCTCAAATCATAATCCTTTCTGTATCAGTCAAGACCCAGCAGCTAGCATTAAAAGTGTGAGCTCCCATGCCTGGCTCAAATTTCTGATGACTAAAACATATGAACAAAGTTTTAATAATTTTAAATGAATTTGGAGTGCTCTTACTTGCCTAGTTTCAATTTTCACCAAAAATCACAAATATTAATTATGAGTTCCTAGAGGGCATTAAACTTTAAAAAGCAGATAAACTTTAAAAAGTAATTAACTATTTTTTAAAAAAAAGCTAAACAGAAAACATTCTTGCCACTGTAACTTTGGACTTAACACCTTATCAAACATTGCTTACATCATAGTTGTTTTTTCTTGGCAGTATATTCCATACACAGATCATGCCACCCCCAAGGTCAATAGCTAAACAGCCTATATCCACAGGAGTGAAAGCCAGATCGTAGGCAAACACACCAAGGGAAGGCAGGATCCAGCAGCATTGTAGGTGGCAATGTCCCAATATATGACCTGAAGAGGTAGGACAGCTTAAATAGAGCTTTTTCCTTAGGAATGATACTCTATTAATCCATACCTCTTCTTCTGGGCTTATCACTGCTTAATTGGAGACAAGTCTCATGGACTTTCCAGCTTGGGCTGGCCTGAAATCATGTTCCTCAGATCTCAGCCTCCTAAGCAGCGAGAATTATAGGCATGAGCCACCAATGTCTAGATTATTCCTTTAATAAAAATCAAAATGGCTACAGCATGGTTTAACAGAGCTTGAATCCTTTCTTAAGCCTTAGAGATTTTCTGACTAGAAGCAGAGTAACAAACTGATATGTGGGAAACTGTATCTACCATATGAAACCATTTTTCAGAAGAGTAGTTGGCTCATCAATTTGGCTCCTGACCTGCTATTCTAATAGGACTCACAAAATTTATATTCAACTCTCCACTCAAGTAGAGGGTATCCATTGCATGCTTTGCAGCATCATAAATCACTTCCTGGTAAGGAAATGCTCAATAAATTCTGTTTATTGAATAATCATAACAACCCTAGGAGATAGGAAATACCACTACCCAATCACATTTGTTCGTTTCTTTCTTTCTTTCTTTCTTTGGGTCATTGTGGTACTTGAACTCAGGGCCTGGGTGCTGTCCCTGATCCACTTTCTAGCACTCTACCCCACTTCTGTGGTGGGTTTTTGTTTTTTGTTTTTGGTCATGGTGCCTGAACTCTGGGCCTGGGTGCTGTATCTCAGCTCTTAAGCTTAAGGCTAGCACTCTACCATTTGAGCCACAGCGCCACTTCTGACTTTTTCTGCTTATGTAGTGCTGAGGAATCGAACCCAGGGCCTCATGCTTGCAAGGCAAGCACTCTACCACTGAGCCACCTTCTCAGCCCCCAACTTCTGGTTTTTGAGTGATTAATTGGACCTAAGAATCTCATAGGGACTTTTCTGCCCGAGCTGGCTTTGAAACACAATCCTTCCATCTCAGCCTCCTGAGAAAGATTATAGGCATGAGCCACCTGTCCCTGGCTCCATCCACATTTCTATACAAGTGAATAAAGCTCAGTGATATAGTGTCTTTCTCTTTAACCAAAAGCAGGTAAGTAGCCAAACTTGCATTTGAAATTCAGTTGAATCTGAGTCTATATTCTTAACAACTGGGTTGTAAAGTTATTTGACCTTTGCATAAGTCTGTTAGTAGATATTGCACACATGTCATGATTTTTCTATTTCAAATGGCCCATGACAGATAGCTGGGCGTGGTAGAGTAAGCCTGTTATTCCATCACTTGGGATGCTGAAGCAGAAGCTTGGTAGTTCAAGGCCATCTTGGCTATGTAGTGAGATGCCATCTCAGAAGGGCAGAAAGTAAATGGCTCCTGACAATATAAACCTTGGCAATTACTTTCCTATCTTCTGGGTCTACAAAGAGAAGCCTAAGGCCAACAGAAAGCATGACCCAAAAGACTTACCCAAAACAACTGGATACCAGCTGTGTGGACTCATTCTTGGGCCAATAGAGTATCATCCAAAGGCACTCTTGAACAGTTGGGTCTAAGTCCCCTCCCCTTCTCTTCAGAAAGGGCCATTTCAAAATCATCATTCCTGGAAATTAAAAGACATCAGTGATATTAGGATTTCCATTCCAGCATATTTGCAAGTCAGTGAGCACTTAAGACATTGACAACTATAATATTAAGTGACTAGCAAGTAGCACATGGTACCGGAAGACACTAATAGTTCATAGTATATGTTCTGTGAATTAAGAACTTATTAAGTTTGCTACAGTAGCTGCAGCAGGTGCAGTACTAATTGCAGGAAGGCAGCAGCATCCGTGGCTCCAGCCTCATGACTGCTGGGGTGCACCATGGAACCCAGCAGCCCTTCAAAAAGGCCTGGACAGACACCGAACCAGCCTTCCTTCTGCCATGGCTTGGGAGGCATGCGACCATAACCTCACTTCTGCTTCCTGACTAGATAAATTAGGGCCCGCATGCCTGTGTCACCTCACTCCTGCTTCTTGTCTGGGTGAGTGGGGGCCGCACGCCTGTGTAACCTCACTCCTGCTTCTGGTCTGCGTGAGTGGGGTCTGCATGCCTGTATCACCTCACTCCTGCTTCCAGTCTGGGTGGCTTCCACCCAGCTCTGAGCTAATTAACCACTCCAGATGCTGTTTACCAGCATGGACTGCAGCCCACGCCAGAGGTTACACTTTTCCAGTTCTTATAGCAAAGCATGACATTAAGGGATTAGGATGGTACCTTGCTAGGTTTGAGAACTATGTTATAAGTGTGTGTGTGTGTGTGTGTGTGTGTGTGTGTGTGTGTGTGTGCGTGTGTGTGTGTGTGTGCGTGCGTGCGTGCGTGCACGCGTGCTTCCGCGCCTGAGGTCTATCCCTGAGGTATTTGATCAAGGTAGAGCTCTACTGCTTGAGCCACAGCTCAACATACAGCTTTTTGTGTGGTTAATTGGGACTAAAAGCCTCCCACATTTTCCTGTTCAGGCTGGCTTTGCACTGCTATCCTCAGATATCAGACTTTTCAGTAGCTAGGATTTATAGATGTGAGCTACTGGCGCCTCTCTATTTGCTCAATTGCCATCCAGAGAGAAATGTGCTTGACGAATGTTCTGGAGTAAAAAGAATTGAACTCTTTGATGGCTAGGGAAGATGAGCATTTCTTCATGTGTCTATTGGCCATCCTTGTTTCCTCTTCAGAGAAGTTTCTCTTTAAGTCTTTAGCCCACTTACTTATTGGACAGTTGTTTCTTTGAGGATTTGTTGTTGGGGGATTTAATTTTTTGAGTTCCAAGTATATTTTAGATATGAGACCCTTGTCCATTGTATGGCTAGTGAAGATCTTCTCCCAATCCATGGGCTTTCTATTGATCTTTCTAGCTATGTCCTTTGCCATGCAGAAGCTCTGCAACTTTATGCAATCCCATTTGTCTAAACTTTCTTTGATTTGTTGTGTTTCTAGGTCTCTATTAAGAAAATTTTGGCCTGCACCAAGGAGACCTAGGGTTTTTCCTATTCCATCCTTTAATGTTTTCAGAGTGTCTGTTTTGACTCCAAGGTCTTTGATCCATTTGGAGTTGATTCTGGTGCAGGGTGATATATAAGGATCTAGCAAATCAAAACAACATTAAGATACCACCCCAGTTAGAATGGCAAAAATCAAGAACTCTAATAGCAACAGATGCTGGAGGGGATGTGGACAGAAGGGAACCTTACTGCATTGTTGGTGGGAGTGTAAACTTGTTCAACCACTTTGGAAAGTAGTATGGAGATTCCTCAAAAGACTCCACATAGGGCTCCCCTATGACCCAGAAATCCCACTATTGGGCATTTACCCAAATGGTTACAAACAAGACCACACTAAAGCTACCAGCACAACTATGTTTATTGCAGCATTATTTACTATAGCTAAGATATGGAACCAACCCAGATGCCCCTCAGTAGATGAATGGATCAAGAAAATGTGGTATATATACACCATGGAATTCTATGCCTCCATCAGAAAGAATGACATTGCCCCATTTGTTAGGAAATGGAAAGACTTGGAAAAAATTTTATTAAGTAAGCCAGGCCCAAAGAAACAAAGGTCCCATGTTTTCCCTCATTTTCAATAACTAGTATATGTCTGAGACAAGCAGAAACGGTCAGATGAGTTGACGTTAGGCAAAATGAACCCCAGAATAAGGACTCAAATTTTTTTTCTTTCTTGCTATTGTTTCTAACATATTTATAAGATGATTTCTTTGTTGCTTTGTATGTCCCTCCCCCACGGTATAACCCCTGTTTTCACTGTATTTGATGTTGGTATAATTTGTGGAGGGGAAGGGAAAAAAACCAATTGCTTAAATAAGGATACAGGTGGATCCATTGCAACAATGAGATGTACAAGACATTGTGTCGAAAAGCGACCTTTACAACTTGGGGGCGGTGCAGGAGTGAGACGGGGGAGGGAAGGGATGGTAGAGGAAAACAAAGGAGGAGCCAACAATGCTTAATAAGAAATGTACTCATTACCTTGCACTTGTAATTGTAACTCCTCTGTATGGTATTTTTCCAATATAAAAAAACTTATTAATATATATAATTTTAAAAAAACAGGACTGGTGTCTCATACCAGTAATCCTAGTATAATAATAAGCTAATGAAAGTTTTCTTTTTGTGCCAGTCCAGGGGCTTGAACTTGCAGCCTGGGCTCTGAGTTCTTTTGCTCAAGGCTAGCAATTTACTACCTGAGCCATAGCTCCACTTCTAGTATATTTGGTAATGTAGTGGAAATAAGAATATCATAGACTTTTCTGTTTGTGCAGGCTTCAAACTGTGATCTTCTATGTAAGCCTCCTGCATAGGATTTCAGGCATGAGCCACCAGTACCCAGCTAAAAGTTACAGGCTCAAGCCTGTAATCCTAGCTACTCAGGAGGCTGAGATCTGAGGATCTCGGTTCAAAGCCAGCCCAGGCAGGAAAGTCCGTTAAACTCGTTATCTCCAATAAACCACTAGAAAACCAGAAGTGGCACTGTAGCTCAGGTGGTAGAGTGCTTGCCTTGAGCTGAAGAGGTGAGGGACAGCACTCAGGCCTAGAGTTCAAGCCCCATGACAAACAAAAATAAATTTTTTTACTTGGGGCTGGGAAGGTGGCTCAGTGGTAGAGCGCTTGTTTTGCATGCATGAGGCCCTGGGTTTGATTCCTGAGCACCACATAAGCAAAAAGAAAAAAAGCCAGAAGTGGCGCTGTGGTCAAGTGGTAGAGTGCTAGCCTTGAGCTGAAGAGCTGAGGGACAGCACCCAGGCTCAGAGTTCAGGCCCCATGACAGGACCCCCCCCCAAAAAAATTTTCCTTATATAAGATATAAAAAGCAACATAAGCAAATCAAACATTAGAATAACAAAACTGAAACAAGTTATATTAAAGACATAAAATGACAAACACCAAAGCCCTGAGTTCAAGCCTCAGGACCAGCACAAAAGAAATAAGTGTAGAAGAAGAGAAGAAACAGCCAGTGACAGAGTTTTAAATTAGTCACTGGTGGCTTACACATGTTGTATTAACTACATAGGAGGCTAAAGTCAGAAAATACCATTTAAAGGCAAGCCTAAGCAAGAAAGTCCATTAGGCATTTTTTCTGTGTGTGCCAGTCATGGGAGTTGAATTTGTTCTACTTTACACAAGGCTGGAGTTCTTTCACTCTCAGCTTATTGATGGGATCACTACCAGCTAGTTGGAAATAAAGAATATCATGGAATTTCCTGTGCAGGCTGGCTTCAAACTGTGATCCTCAGATTTCAGCTTCCTGAATCATTCTATGCTTTGCATGAGACTTTTATCTCCAATGAACCACCAAAAAGAAGAAAGAAAAAACAGCTGGAGGTGGAGCTTTGGCTCCAGTGGCAGAAATGAGACAATGATTTCTGGGACAGCACCCACACCTCGAGATCAAGCTCCAGGACCAGCACACACAACAAGAATAAAATAAATAAATGAAAAGAAAGGTGGAAGAAGAAAAGGGAGAGCCAATTTCAGAGCTAAAATAAGCAAAACTGAGGTAGCTTACACTTGTTATTGTAGCTACTCAAGGGTCTCACATCTTAGGATCAGTGTTCAAAGGCCAGCCAAGGCAGGGGAGTCCATGGACTCATCTTTAATTAGCCAACTACAGTTAAAAAAAAAGTCAAATTGTGCTGTGGTTCACATATTAGAGTGCTAGTATTAAAAATGTACTGGAACAGGGCTGGGAAGGTGGCTCAGTGGTAGAGTGCTTGCCTTGCATGCATGAGGCCCTGGGTTCAATTCCTCAGCACCACATAAGCAAAACAAGAAAAAAGCCAGAAGTGGCACTGTGGCTCAAGTGGTAGAGCACTAGCCTTGAGCTGAAGAGCTGAGGGACAGTGCCCAGGCCCAGAGTTCAAGCCTGGGATAACACCTAGGCTCTGATTTATAGCCCCAAGCCCAGCATACATATGGAAATAAATAGAAATTTAAAAAATGCATAAGAAAATCCAATTAAATTTTCAAAATGAGCCATGAGTTTTTGTTTCATGTGTGTAATCCTAGATACTAAGATAGATGAAATCTGAGGGTTATGGTATCTCATCATCAAATCACCAGCAAAACAAACAAAAAAACAGAAGTGAAGCTGTGATTGGAGTTGTAAAGCACCAGCCTTGCGTGAGAAGGTATGAAACAGTGCCCTGGCTCAGAGATCCAGCCTCAGGATTACAAAAAAATAGTAATGAGAAGAGAACCTGGGGCTGGCGATTCATGCCTGTAATTCTAGTACCTCAGGAAGCAGAAATATCGGGATCCAGTGTAAAGGCCAAACCTAGCAGGAAAGTCCAGAAGACAGTTGTTTGTGGGCCGTCCTGGGTCTAGAACTGTACTACTCCCAGATTTTTGGCAGTTAATTGGAGGTAAGGATCTTAGACTTTCCTGCTCAGGGTGGCTCTGAACCATGATGGTCTCTCTTCAGCCTCCTGAAACAGGCCAGGCTTTGCATGAGTTCTAGCTTCAGGACCAGCACACACAAAAAAATGAAATGAATAAATGTAAAGAAGGGTAGAAGAGAAGAACCAATAACAGAGGCTTCAGTGAGCCAATCAGCCAATCATTGGTGACTCATAACTGTAATTCTAAAAAAATCTGAGGATAGTATTTAAAGGCCAGACCAAGTAGGAAAGTCCATAAGACTTGTGTGTGCGTATATGTGTGTGTTTCTGTGTGTGAGAGAGTGTGTATTTCTGCGTGTGAGTCCTGTTACTTGAACTTGTACAGTTTTTCTCAAGGCTCTACTAATCTCAGCTTTTTAGGAGTTATAATTGGAGATATCATGGACTTTCCTGCCCAAGCTGGTACAAACTTTGATCCTCAAGATTTCAGCCTCATGAATCCAGTCTGGCTCTACATGATACTCATTTCTAATTAGCCACCAAAACAAAAAAAATAAATAAAAACTGGAATTGAGCTGTGGTTCAACTGGCAGCACTGGGAAAAAGTTTCTGGGACAACACCCAGACCCTGAGTTCAAGCCACAGGACAAACACAGAAGAAATAAAAGGAGAATAGAAGTACAAAAGGAAGAGTCAGTGACAGAGTTTGAAATGCATTAAACATTGGTTGCTCACACATGTTATATGAGGTACTCAGGAGGATGAAATCTAAGGTTCACGGCTCATGACCAGCCTAGGCAGGAGAGTCCATGAGACTTGTATATCTAATTTGCCACCAAAAATAAGCTACAAGCTGTACTTTGGCTCATGCAGCTGAGTGCTAGTCTCAAAGTTTGGGACAGCACCTAGGCCCTAAGTTGAAGTCCTAGACACACATTAAAAAAACACACAAATCAAAAAAGATGGGAAAAAGAGAAAACTAAGGTTTCAAAATGAGCCATGGTTTTTGGTTCATGTGTATATTCCTAGCTATTCAAGGTTCAAACCTAGACTGGGAAAGAAAGTACATGAAACTCTTATCCCCAACTACCCAGCCAAAAGCTGGAAGTGTAGATAGATATGATTGTAGTTGTAAAGCACTGTATTTGGTGCAAAAGCTAAAAAAAAACTTTGCTGACCCAGAGTTCAATTCATAGTACTAATAAATAATTGTAGGAGAAGAGAAGAAAGGCCAATTGTAAATTTAAACATAAGCCTGGTGCTTGTTGACTACTCAGGAGACAGAAATCTGAGGATCAAATTTCAAGGCCAGCACAAGAAGCAAAGTTCAGGAGACTTTGTGTGTATGTGTGTATGTATGTGTGTGTGTTTGTGTTTATATGTGTGATGTGTGTGTGTGTGTACCATCCTTTGCCTAGTGCCCTAGCATTCCCAGCTTTTGAGTAGTGAATTAGAGATAAGAGTGTCATGGACTTTCCTGTCCAGGCTGGTTTGAAACATGGTCCTCAGATTTCAGCCACCTGATTCAGCTGGAAGTTGAGCTATGGCTTAAGTGGCAGAACTGGGCAAATACTTTCTGGGACTGCACCCAAACCCTGAGTTCAGGCCCCAGGACATGCACAGAATAAATAAAGAAGTGTAGAAGTAACCAAGGAAGAGTGAAGGCTTAAATGAATCAAGCACTGGTGGCTTATACATGTTCTACTGGCTATTCAAGAGGCTGAAATCTGAGGATGATGTTTCAGGGCCAGCCCAGGCAGGAGAGTCCATGAAACTCTTGTCTGTAATTAATCAACCCCCCCCCAAAAAAAAGGCCAAAAAGTTATGGTGTGTCTCATGTAATAGAGGATAGCCTTGAATAAAAACTAGGACAATATGAGTCCTAATTTGTAGACCCAGGAACAGCACACATATGCAAAAAGTAAAAAGTAAACAAGGTAGGGGGGCAAGCACATATTAAACTTTTAAAATGACACAAGGGTTATTGGTCCTGTGTATAATCCTAACTATACAAGAGGATGATATCTGAGGATTGTGGTATCAAGTGAGTCTGAGCAGGAACGTGTTTGAGATGCTTATCCTAGCCACCTAGCACAAAGCCCTGAGCTGGGGCTGAGGTGATAAAGCAGCAGCCTTTAGTTAAAAAGCTAAGAAACAGACCCCAGAGCCAGAGGTAAAGCCGCAGGACCACTAAAAATTACAAATAAAAAAACAATAAATACAAAGGAGAGTGGAAGAAGAGAGACTGCAATCTGAGGATCACAGTTCAAAGCTAATGCAAACAAGAAAATCTATGAGACTTTGTGTGTGTGTGTGTGTGTGTGTGTGTGTGTGTGTGTGTGTGTGTGTGTGTGTGTGTGTGTGTGTGTGTGCACCTGTGTGCCATCCTTGAACTTGTGCTGGTTTGTTTAAGGATAGAGCTCTACCACTCCCATCTTTTCAGTGGTTAATTGGAGGTCATAGTCTCATGGACTTTCCTTCCCAGGCTGGCTTGATTCATGCTAGGCTTTGCCTCAGACTCTTATCTCCAATTACTTATATAAAAAAAAAAAAAAACCTGGGAATTGATTTATGGCTCAAGTGGCAGAATTGGGCAATCACTTTCTGGGATAGCAAGTTAGGCCCTGAGTTCAAGCCCCAAGACAATCACAGAAGAATTAAAGAAAAGGAGGGTAGAAGTGCAGAAGGAAGACCCACTGACAGAGGTTTAAATAAATCAAGCATTGGTAGCTCACCAATGTTCTATCAGCTACTCAGGAGGATGAAATCTGAGGATCACAGTTGAAGGCTAGCCCAGGTAGGAGAATCCATGAGACTCTTATATCTCATTTGTCACCAAAAATATGCCACTAGCAGCGCTCTGGCACATGTGGTAGTCTTAAACAGAAAGCTCTGGGACAGCACGCAGGCCCTGGTGCTGAAGCCCCCAGCACAGACATTTACAAAGATAAATAAAAAAGCACAAATTATAAAAAGATATGCGAAAGAGAAAATTATGTTTCAAAATGAGTCATGGGTTGTTGGTTTATGTGTGTATTCCTAGCTACTCAGAAAGTTGAAATATGAGGATCACAACTCAAAGCCAGCCTAGGCAGGAAAGTGATTGAAATTCTTATTTCCAACTACCCAGCAAAAGCTGGAAATGAAGGTGTTATAGTAGTTGTAAAGTACTGAAATTTAGTGAAAAACCTGGGAAACAGTTCCCTGGTTCATAATTCAGCCCAGTTGACCAAAAACAAAACTGAAAGAAGAGAAGAAATGACCATTTGAGATTTAAAAATAAGCCTGGGGCTGGTGGTTCATGCTTATAATTTTAGCTATTCGGGAGGCTGAAGTCTGAAGATACTATTTAAAGGCCAACCCAAACAGCAAAGTCCATGGGGCTTTTTTTCTGCGTGTGCCAACCTGGGGCTTGAAGTTGTGTAGGAGCTCTACCACTCCCAGCTTCGTGGTAGTTGACGAAAAGAGTATCATGGACTTTCTTGCCCAGACTGGCTTCAAATTGTGATCCTCAGATTTCAGCCTCCTGAGTCTTGCTGGGCTTTACATGAGACTCTTATCTACAATTAACCACCAAAAGGAAGAAAACAAAAACCTGGTGGTTGAGCTGTGGCTCCAATGGCAGAAATGAGAAAATAATTTCTGGGACAGCACCCAGACCTTGATATTAACTTCAGGACCAACACACATTCAAAGAATAAAATAAATAAATGTAGAGAAGGATGGGAGAAGAAGGAGCCAATTCCAGACTTTAAAATGAGCCAGGCATCACACCTGTGATGGTAGTGAGGCTCAAATCTCATGATCACAGTTGAAAGCCAGTCCAGGTAGAGAATTCATGGACTCAATTCTAAGTAGCTACTTAAAACAAACAAAAAAAAAATAGCCACAAGTTGTGCTGTGTCTTAGTGTGCTAGTCTTGAATAAACACCTTTGGGACAGCATCTGGGCTGATTTGTAGACCCAGGACCAGCATACACAAGGAAATAAAAATATAAATAAAAAGGTGTAAGAATGGCTGGGAATGTGGCTTAGTGATAGAGTGCTTGCCTAGCATGTTTGAATCCCTGGGTTTGTTTCCTCAGTACCTCATAAATAGAAAAGGCTGGCTCAAGTAGTAGAGTTCTCACCTTGAGTAACAGAAGTTCAGGGCTAGTGCCCAAACCCTGAGTTCAAGCCCCATGACTAGGAAAAAGAAGAAAAAAAGGTGTGAGAAAATCCAATTAAAGTTTCAAAATGAGCCATGAGTTTTTAGTTGATGTGTGTAATACTAGTGACTCAGAAGACTGAAATCTGAAAGTTGTTGTTCATAGCCAGCTTGGTCAAGGAAGTGCATAAGTCTCCAACTAACCAGAAAAAAAGCCAGAAATGAAGCTGTGGCTGTAGTTGTAAAGCACCAGCCTTGAACGAAAAACCTATGAAACGATGCCCTCAGAATCACAATAAGAAAATTAAATGGTTGGAAGTAGAAAACCTGGGACTGTTGGGTCAAGTCTGTAATTCTAGAAATGCAGGAGGCTGAAATCTAGGATCCAGTGTAAAGGCAAACCCATTCAAGAAATTCCAGGAAAATGGTTTGTGTGTGGTGACCACACTGGAGATAGGTTTTTGTTGATTGAATGGAGATAAGAATTTCATGGACTTCCCTGCTCAAGCTGCTTTCAAACCATGATGGTCAGATTTCAGCCTCCTGAATCAGGCCAGGCCTTTCATGAGTTCGAGCTCCAGGACCAACACACACACAAAGAATGAAATAAGTGAAAAGAAGGGTAGAAGAACAGAACAAAGAGCCAATAACAGAGATTTCAATGAGCCAATCATTCATGGCTCGTATCTGTAATTCTAAATACTCAGGCTGAAATTTGAGGATACCATTTAAAGCTCAGCTCTGGTATATGAGTTCGCAAGACCTCTCTCTTTCCTCTTTCTCCTCTCTCTCTCTCTCTCTTTCCTCTTTCTTCTCTCTCTCTCTCTCTCCTCTCTCTCTCTCTCTGTTTTGCTCAATGATCTACTACTTTCAGATTTTTAGTGGTTAATTGGAGAAAAGAGTGTTATGGACTTTCCTCAGTTTTCAGCCTCCTGAATCTGGCCTAGCTCTACATGATTCTCTTCTCTCCAATTAACCTCCCCCCAAAAGCCAAATGTTATTATTAGTCCCATATATGCCCTGAGACAGCATCTGAGCTTCATTTTCTACTCCCAAGACAAGCAAAAATGAAAAAAATAAGAAAAGAAGGTGGAAGCAAGCACATATTAAAGTTTTTAAATGACCAAATGTTGCTGTCATGTGTGTAATCCTCACTACACAAGAGGCTGACGTCTGAGGATTGCAGCGTCAAGTCAGCCAGGGCAGGAATGTGCTTGAGACTCTTATCTCCAGCTACACAGCACAAAGCTTTGAGCTGGGGCTATGGCTAAGATGGTAAAAGCACCAGCCTTGAGTGTAAAAGCTAAGATATAGGCCCCATAGTCAGAGGTCAAGCCACAGGACCAATAAAATTTTCAAAGGAGAGAGGATGAAGAGAGGCTGAAATCTGAGGATCATGGTTCAAAGCTAGCCCATACAAGAAAGTCCATGAGGCTTTCTCTGTGTGTGTATCTGTGTGCCATCCTGTGGCTTGAACTTGTGCTGTTTTGTTCAAGGATAGAGCTCCACCACTCCCAGCTTTTCATTGATTAATTGGAGCTAAGAGTCTCATGGACTTTCCTGCTGTGGTTGGCTTTGAACCATGATCCTCAGATTTCAGCCAACTGATTCATGCTGGGCTTTGCATAAGACTCTTAACTACCAAGAATTAAAAAAAAACAAAAACCTGGAGTTGATCTGTGACTCAAGTGGCAAACTGGGCAATCACTTTCTAGGACAGCATCCAGGGCCTTAGTCAAGCACCAAGACAAAACAAGTATAGTCATGAACTATACTTTGGCTCATGTGGTGAGCCACTAGTAAAGAAAACGCTCTGGCATTGTATCCCGGCCCTGATTTGTAACCCCAGGACTAGCACATATACAAAAATAAAAACCAAGGAAAATGTTAAAAAAAAGAAAATGTGGAAAAAAGAACATATTAATGTTTTTAAATGAGCGATGGGTTTGTGGTTCAAGTGTATAATCAGAGCACCTCAGGAAGCTGAAATCTGAGGTTCGGTTGGAAGCCAGACTACCCAGAAAAGTACATTAGAATCTTATGTCCAATAAGCCAGAAAAAAAGCTAGACGTGGAGCTGTGACTGAAGTTGTAAAACATCATACCTGAGCCAAAAAGCCAAGAAATGGAAGGGCACTGGTGCCTCTAGCCTGTAATCCTACCTACTCAGGAAGCTGAGATATGAAGATCACGGTTCAAAGCCACATGGGAAGGAAAGTTCATCCGATTCATCTCCAATTAACCACCAGAAAACCTGAAGTGGCACTGTGGCTGAAGTGGTAAAGCATTCACCTTAAGCTGAAGAGCTCAAAGACAGCACCCAGGCCCAGAGTTCAACCCCCTACCCTCCTTAAAAATAGGTAAGCAATGAGGCCCAAAGATCAGGTCTACTGACCACAATAAAAAAGCATTGAGGTTGTAGACAAGAAAGAGCTGATTAAAAATATTAAAATAAATCATAGGCTGGTTGCTCATGCCTGTAAATCCTAGCTACCCAGGAGGCTGAAATCTTAAGGGCCGCAGTTCAAAGCCAGCCCTAGCAAGAAAGTCCATGAGACTTGTGTGTGTAATTACCAGTACTAGGGCTTGAACTTGCCCTGTTTTTACTCAAGGCTAGAGTTCTGCCACCCCCAGCTTTTTGGTGATTAATTGGAGATAAAATCTCAGACTGGGGCTGTGAAGTTGGCTCAGTGGTAGAGTGCATGCCTTGCATGCATGAGGCCCTAGGTTTGATTCCTTAGAAACACATAGACAGAAAAAGCCAGAAATTGTACTGCAGCTCAAGTAGTAGAGCACAAACCTTAAGCTGGAATGCTGAGGGACAGCACCCAGGCCCAGAGTTCAGGCCTCACAACCGATGGGGGGAAAAAAAAGAATCTCAGACTTTGCTGCTCAAAATGGCTGCAAACCAAGATCCTCAGATTTCAGCCTCCTTAGCTGTACTGGGCTTTGCATAAGACTCTTCAAAAAGAACTTGGAAAAAAATTATATTAAGTGAAGTAGGCCAGGCCCAAAGAAACATAGGTCCTATGGTTTCCCTTATTTGCAATGACTACTATATGTCTGAGACAAGCAGAAACGGTCAGATAAGTTGATGTTAGGCGAGATGAACCCTAAGATAAGGACACAAATGGTTTGTTTTCTTTCATGCTATTGTTTCTAACATATAAGATATTTCTTTGTTGCTTTGTATGTCCCTCCCCCATAGTATAACCCCTGTTTTCACTGTATTTGATGTTGATATAATTTGTGGAGGAGAAGGGGAAAAACCAATTGTTTAAATAGGGATACAGGTGGACCCATTGCAACAATGAGATGTACAAGATGTTATGTTGAAAAATGAACTTTATAACTTTGGTGCGGGGGTGGGGAGAGGGGAAAGGGTTGGGGTGGTGGTGGGAGACCGTGGGGAGGGCGTGGGGGGGAGATGGGAAGGGATGGGAAGGGGAAACAAAGGAGGAGGCAACAATGCTTGATAAGAAATGTACTCATTACCTTGCCCATGTAATTGTAACCCCTCTGTACGGTATTTTTACAATAAAAAAATAAAAAATAAAAAAAGAAAGAAGCTGGAAGTTGAGCTATGGCTCACTTGGCAGAATTGAGAAAAATGTCTGAGACAATGGCCAGTCCCTACATGGAGAAAATAAAAACATAAAAACTTCCAAAAATAAATAATAGGAATTGGAATACAGAAAAAAAACAAAAAATGTTTAATATGATTCAAAGGAAAACTATGTTTCTTTTAAAGGCACAAACAAGAACATGCTATAGAGTTTCAAAGTGACATACTGAGAGTAGGGGGAAAGGAAAATTTTAAAAATTCATGTAAATATTAAATCCAAACTGACATGACCAAAATCTAATGTGATAAAAGAAACTTATCTCTCACTTGTAATTGCCTACAAACAATTGTCCCTCCAGTTTCAGCACCAGCATGGGGATTTAGAAATGACCTCTCTGTGCGGCCTTGACTAAGTAAGGATCTTCCTGCTTTAGCCTCTGGTGTTAGAACTACAGGCATTGCCCTCGTTTTAATATACAAATTATCCTTTAAAACTCAACGTCAATATTCAAATAATGGATTATGTGTAAAAGCATGAATAAACATCAGAGATCCACCAGAGATCCTCTGAGGAATACCATCATAACAGTAGAAGAGCACCTACCACTCAAGGTAGGTAACAGAAGGAAGATTCAGCATTTTTTTGGATGTGCAGGGGGCTGAACACAGGGCCTCATGCTTGCTAAGCAGGTATAAAATTCAGTGACATTAATTATATCCACACTGCTTGTAACCATTACCTCTGTGAACTTTCTTTTCAATACTGATGGAATCCACGCAGTCATTGAGTAATAATCACCCCCCAATGACCTGCCCCAGAAACTTTTAATCTTCCATTCTCTCTTATGAAATAGTTTAGTCAATATATTTCACATAAATATGTTATTTTTGTGTCCATCCGTGACATATATTAATTGCAGCCTTCTGTGGATGAGTCATAATTTATGCATACCTCACATTTTATAAACCTATTCATCTGGTAGACACTCCAGGTGTTTCCAACTCCTGACTACTGTGAACATTGCTGATGTTATCATTGGCATATGAGTTATTAGTTTTGTTTTCAGTTCTTTAGGGTATGTAATGAGCAATGGAGTTGCTGGGCCATGTGGTCATGCTATGCTCTGTTAGAAGAATGTGGCAAATTCTATCATAATTGCTGTGTCACTTTTCATCAGCGCAGAAATGTACAAATGGTCAATAAAATGTACAAAAGTATTTCAACTCTTCCACAGTTGTGTCCTAAAGGATCATTTTTTAACTTTTTACTTGTTTTTATTTAGGCCATGCAGGCCTGGAACTATGTAGCATTGTCTAGAGCTGAAGTGAGAATAATACCAAATGCCACTGACCTAGCCTCCAAAAACATTTATTCTGGTAGTCAATTTTTTTTCTAGAGATAAATTTTAGTGATTATATGCACGTTCACTCTTTAAAAATAAGGTTTTGAATTTTAAAATGACATATAACTGTAACCACTCTGTATACCATCCTTATAATAAGAAAAATTATATTTACAAAAAATATAAAAGACAAAAAAGGGTTTGAACTGTCTAAGGTAGGTGCCAGCTTCCAAGCAGAAAAATACATTACAATCACAGTCTGATAATGACCCAAGCAAAATAATACAATAAGAGCTCATCTAAAGTAAAATGAAGAGCAAGGACTGGGGCCAGGGATCAAGGGGTAGAGCACTTGTTTGCCCAGCACCAGCCTCTGAATCAAAACCCCAATACTGCCAAGGGATAAAATAAAGTATTAAAACTTAAGGAAAAGTGCAGATAATAGTATGATGGACGATATGGAGGTACACATCTGTAATCCCAATACATGGGAGACTAGGCAGTAGAATTATGAAGTTAAGATTAGCCTTGGCTACATAATGAGACTGCATCTTAAAGAATAACATAGAATAAAATAAATCAAACTATATTTTTAAAGACTAGGTTGTAAAACAGACCCAAAGACCAATGGAATAGAATAGAAGATCCAGAAATAAATCCACATGCCTACAGTCAGCTGATATTTGACAAAGGAGCCAAAGACATACAATGGAAGAAACACAGCCTCTTCAACAACTGGTGCTGGGAAAACTGGGCGGCCACATGCAGAAAACTAAAAGTGGACCCCAGACTATCACCATGCACCAACATCAACTCAAAATGGATTAAAGACCTTAACATTAAACCTGAATCTCTGCAACTACTGCAGGACAGAGTAGGAGAGACACTTGAACTTACAGGCACAGGAAGGAACTTCCTGAACAGAGTCCCAGGGTCACAACAAATTGGAGAGAGACTCGACAAATGGGACTACCTTAAAATAAGAAGCTTCTGCACAGCTAAAGCTATCACAACCAAGCTAGAAAGACAACCAACTAACTGGGAAAAAATATTTACTAGCAATATATCAGACAAGGGGTTAATATCCAGTATATACAGGGAACTCAAGAAACTAATCTCTCCCAAACCTAACAAACCAATTAGTAAATGGGCAAGGGAACTAAAGAGAGACTTCTCAGAAAAAGAGATAAAAATGACAAAGAAACATATGAGGAAATGTTCACCATCCCTGGTTGTGAAGGAAATGCAAATAAAGACAACCCTGAGATACCACCTTACCCCAGTCAGAATGTCCCACATCCTCAAGTCAGCCAATGACAAATGCTGGAGGGGATGCGGAGAAAAAGGAACCCTATTACACTGCTGGTGGGAATGTACACTTATACAACCACTTTGGAAAGCAGTCTGGAGGGTCCTCAGAATAAATATTAACCTGCCTTATGACCCAGTCATACCACTTCTAGGCATCTACCCTGAACAACAGGAACCAGTATACAAGGACACATGCACCTCCATGTTTATTGCAGCACTGTTCACAATAGCCAGGATATGGAAACAACCCAGATGTCCCACCACAGATGAATGGATCCAAAAATTGTGGTATCTATACACAATGGAATATTATGCAGCCATTAGAAATGACAAAATAATGGCATTTGCAGGGAAATGGATGGAGCTAGAAGGAATCATGTTGAGCGAGGTAAGCCAAGAGGAAAGAGACAAATGGTACATGGTCTCCCTGATAAGTGGATGTTAAATCCAAAATGTTAGCTGATACGACAAAATTAACAGGACTTAAGAAACAAAGGACTTCCACTCATCTGGTCGAATCACTACTAAATAACCCCATGCTGCTGATCACATATATGGTATACATGTGCACACGGGAGGGGATCCAGGAAGACGACACAGAACTAGAGGGAATCAGGGAAAAACATATAACAGCGGGACCCATCAGCTGCACTGGACATTGACCAAAATGAACTAAGCAAGCAACTTAATGGCAGTGATGGAAGGGAGGGAACAAGTGGGAATGAGGGAACAGCTGATGCTATGCAAAACAAAAGAAATGTACATACTACCTAATTTAGAAGAAATAACTGTATCGCAAAGCTCATAGAACTCATAAATTTTATAGACTGTGATAGACAATTTGCTCCAGGAAAGTTTAGAATATGTTTGTGACTTTAACTGTGCATCACTATCCCACAATACTCTGAAATTTGGGAAATTATGTAACCACTTAATCACAATAAAAAATTTGAAAAAAAAGACCAGGTTGTAGTTCAAATGTAATTCAAGTAGTTTTGTATATGCAAGGAACCAATACAATGCACAAAAATTACACGCTTTAATAACTACAACGCAGTTTATCAGTGCAGTACTAGGTGCCCCTTGGCTAGAATCCCTTCTGAGGAAGCCTAAGGCAGTTGGTGCACCTGTCTTCTGGGCTGGACTTGAGGGCATCGCTGGGCAAACACTGTTTTGATCTCCATTCTAGGATCCCACTTACAACTTTTTTTTTATCAACTGTTTTTTTAGTAGACTCCCTAAAAATCTCTCCCATCCCAATAACAGATCCTTCTGGCTTTCAAGTGAGGTTATCTTTGGTATCTCTTAGGGCTCTCCACTCCTTTGTCTGGAACTGCTGTTTCTGGGCCCACATTCAGCAGCAGTTCTAAGAGTGGTAGCTCTTTTGTTAGCCACCTCTATCCCCTGCCATCTCCTCAAATTAGTCTTTGATATCAGTATGAGTCTGCTCAGGGGATAGACCAGCCTGGGCTGGCTTTGAACCATGATTCTCAGATCTCAGTTTCCTGAATAACTAGGATTACAGCCATGAGCTACCAGTACCCGGACATCATTTCTTTCTTCCAGGAACATTTCATGGGGACAGAATAGCACAGCAGGACATATATTTGTTAGCAACTACCCTGGGGTGAACCAGATGCTCAGACCAAAACCACTGACCTTGATATTGCCTTTGGTCTCCAACAGGATGTTGTTGGACTTAAGGTCTCAGTGTGTGATTCTGTTTTGGTGTAGGTAGTGAACAGCACTTACAATTTGCGTGACGAGCCTCCTGGCTTCATCCTCATATAGGCAGCAGGATTTTCAGATCCACCCCAGGAGGTATCCCCTAGTGGCCAGTTCCATGATGTGATACACATACTCTTCCTTCTCCATCACCTGGTCAACCTGATGATGTGTTTGTGCTGTACAGTCAAAAAAATGTCTACCTCATTCTTTCTCCAATGACTGGAGGACTCTCCCAGAGTATTCTAACTGCCACCTCTGTGCCTGTGAGGCAGGAATGGGCCAGTTTCACTTTTCCATAGGTACCATGGTCGATGAGCTCTTTCATCTGGTATTGTTTGATGATGTCCTCCTTCAAGGAGCTTGAGGATGATTCTTTGTATTCTTCCATCGTTCTGCTATGATGGCAGGTAGCAAATCTAACTAAAATAAACTAAATAAAATAATGGAAAACCCAGAAAAAATAAAAAGAAATACCAAAATCCAAAGGGCAACTTGCCCCTGCAACCAAAAGAATCATCAATTTAGCTTTGAGTCAGTCCAGCGGGTCACCAAGCAAGAGCTCCCAGCTCTGTTAACTGACATAGGTTGGAGCACAGTGGCTTCCTATATACTTCACACAATGGAGGAAATGGACCAATCAGAGTCTGGGCCAGTGAGGTCAGAGAAAAAGTGGATCAATGACAGCCTGCCACCATTGACATTCTAGCTCTTAGGCCTCAAAGACTATTGCTAAGGACTCCAGCTGGGCTCGAAGTTGCTATGGTCATTATCATGGCATTTCTGAAACCACTAGGACAGTGGTGAAAGTCCTCTGACTTTCTAGAGGACTCCTGCATCATATAAATTGCTTCTCTGGAAACACTAGCTAATAGCCCCCATTCTTGATGGTCACCTTATCCTATGTCTTGTTCTAGCAATGACACGGCACAAAGGCCTCCCTCCTCCTCGAGGACAGCTGTGTCCTACAACTTCCTCCTGATGGGACAAGTTCCAGGCTGGCTTTGAGCCACAATCTCACAATTCACGTTCCTGAGTAGTTAGGATTAGAGGCCTGAGCCATCAGTAGGTACTTAGCTCATCTCTTACATTTGAAGGAAATATATTTGGTAGAAAGGTGGGTTTTAGGTGTCCTTTTAGCACTTTAAATTTGTTTCCCTTGCTGTTAATCTAGTTTCTGATGAGAAATTTGTCACAGTATCATTGAAGATCACTTGTGTGTGATGAGTTGTGTCTCTGCACTTTGGGAGGTTTTCTGTCTGACTTTAATTAGAATGTGTCTTAGTGTGGACATTAAATATTCACATTGTATATGTGAATATACATATATATGCCTACCTTTTTATATTATATATACATTTACATACATATATTTATTTTCACATAACTTCCACTTTTGTGATTGTTTAAGGTAGGAAGTCTAGATTGAGCCCAGTTACTCCATCAGAGTTAGAGTTATAAGTTTTCCTCTTTATTTCTTGATAAAAAAATATGCATTTCTTGGCAAGGATATTGAAACAGGCACAAAGCAGAGCTAGCCTTTCTCTTTCTCTCTCTCCATCCCTCCCTCCTTCCACCCTTCTCTCTCTTTGATTTCCTGCCTCTGTCAGCTCTCTGAGCACAGGACCATTGCTTATCAGGTTCTTCTAGTGTGTGCTGTGATCTTTTGCAATGTCATGTTCTGTTTCAAAGGCCAGAAGGCCTGCACCTGAAGGAGGAGCTGTTTCAAAGTCAGCCTGCATGGGTGTGCCTGCCTCTGTCTTGATGTCATAGCCCCTGCAGCTACTGGGTAGCCTTAGCAGATACCCCTGTGCCAGGACTGCTGACTGCTGACTGTGGGCTGATGACTTTTACCCAAGTCAGAGGTCTATGGTGGAGCCTAGGGGTGTTCACTTGTTGGTGGCTGTGCTTGAAGCAAGGCTGGGGGCTGCAGAAGCCTCACTGACTTCTGGGGCACAACAGATACCAAAAGCTTCTCTGAGCTCTTTTCAGAATACATGGGCAAGTTCAGGAGCAGAAGCTGAGCTCAGAGGGCACCTAAACACAAGGTGGGCAATGGAGCTGGGAAGGACTGGACTGTCAGGTTGGCAGGGGGACAGGTGATGAGCCTATATTAGTAGTCTGCTGGCTTCCAAATGAAAAGCTAGACTTGCTTGCTACCCAGAAATGTCCTCCTAAAACTGGTTGCACCAGAGGGTCCCGTGCTGGTGGGGGGACAAACTGCTAAAGACTGCAGTAGATGGACCAGGAGCACTTGGTGCTCTTCATAGGCAATTCAGTGCTGGCTCTGGCAGGGAGATCTGAAGGTTCCCAACACTGCAGATCCAGGGAAAACGGAGTCCAAACAGACACAAGGTTTGGCCAGCTGTGCACTAGACAGGCTGGGAGGTGAAACCTTGCTTCATGGCATTGCAGAGTCCTCATCGTGGCCTACCTGCAGGCACAAGAAGCTGCCTAGTATCTCAGCCATAGAACTTGGGGACAGCAGCACTCTCAAACTTGGACATGAGTGTCCATCTGGCTAGAAGCTGCTGTGGTCAGTGCCGGTCTGGGAGGAGTGGCAGGCCTGCTGCTGGAGGGAGCAGATGTCCCTTCTAAGGCTTCTGAGGGAAGGGAAGCCCTCAGAAATGGGCTCATGGAAAGGTTGGTCTGTCCTGCCCAATGAGAATGCCTCCAGCTTGTTTGACTGGTTGGTTGGGTGGGGGGTGGTCCCTTGGTGAGATTTTCCACCCCTGAGGGAGCAAAAGAGAAAGGCTTGCCAAATTGCCCTTGGCAGGTAGAGTTGAGATCATGGCTGCTTCTGTCTTGAATGAACTTGAGGCTTTGTCACCAGAGGACAAGTGACCGGATGGTGGTGTGGAGCCCAATGATTTTAGGGAATTTATCAGACAGCCCTACTTGGCTTGCATTTCACTCTACAGGGCTAACATTAGGTGGGGAGTTTGTGCTATAGAGCTGGGCATCACAGCTTCATCTCTTTGAAGGACTGGGGACACCTTCTGGCAGCTGTTGGAACTTTAGGAAGTCTGAGCACATTGTGTTATTAGGTGTCCTCTGAGCTTCATCCTTGGGTTGCTACAGGGCTGAGCCCTCTCTCCCTGCTGCCCTCAGGGTCTGGCCTGGTGTCTGACAGGTAGAAAAGTGTAGTGTGTTTACCATTCCCTGAGCCTCACTCTGAAGGGCTATTGTTGGCATGGAGGATTGTGTCATTGGGAAGTCTGTGTATTTTTAAGGAATCTACACATCTCAGAACACATCTTGGCTTTCTCTCTGAACATTTAGTTTCTCTTCAAATCTGATCTCTGAAAGGCCTAAGAGTTCTAATGCTCCAGAAGCTTTCTAGGTTTCCAGACATGTTCAGGGCTTGTTTTTTCATCTTACAAATTCAGCTCCATTAGTCATGGTCTACTGAGCCCTTTGGCTCTGGCATAAATGAGAAAGGACAGGCAGGGATGTTTGGTTGCTAAGGAAAGCAGACAGGGCTGTCTTGTTACATAGTTTCAATTTATTCCTAATGTTGGTAAATAAAGCCTCCAGATGGGACTTCAGGAGCTGCCCAGGATAATTGTTCTATCTCTTTTCCCTCTTGTTACCAAACTGTGTTTCCATTTTTTTTGGGGGGGGGGGTCCGGTGGTGGGGCCTGAACTCTGGGCCTGGGTGCTGTCCCTCAGCTCTTCAGCTCAAGGCTAGCGCTCTACCACTTGAGCCACAGTGCCACTTCCAGCCTTTTTTCTTTTTGCTTATGTGGTGCTGAGGAATCGAACCCAGGGCCTCAGGCATGCAAGGCAAGCACTCTACCACTGAGCCACCTTCCCAGCCCTTATTTTTATTTTTGCAGTGGTGATTGAATCTAGGGCTTCAATAAGCTGAGCATAGTGATGAGGAGGCTGAGACTGAAAATTGCGTTTTCAGGTCCATCTAGACAGAACTGTGAGGCCTCATCTCAACAGAAGAAGCCATGCATAGTGGTGTGTACCTCTCATCCCAGCAGTGATGGGAAAGGAAAATAGGAGGACTGAAATCCAGTTGCAAACCTCAGCAAGAAATGAGACCCTGTTTCATAAACAGTGCAAAAATGATGCAGATGGGGCTCAATATTAGAGTGTGTTTCTAGAAAACATGAGGCCCTGAGTTCAAACCTCAGTACCATATAAAAGGAGAGAACCAGTTATGTCTGGAAAGCTTACTAGAACTAGCCTTTGTTGTTGTTATTGTTGTTGTTGTTATGCTACTTGGGCTTGAACTCTGGGCCTTGAGGTTGTCCCTTAGCCAAATTTTTCACATAAGGCTAGACTTATACCATTGAGCCACAGCCCCACTACTAGCTTTTCTGTGTGTGTGTGTGTGTGTGTGTGTGTGTGTGTGTGTGTGTGTGTGTGTGTGTGTGTGTGTGTGTGCGTGCGTGCGTGCATTCCAGTATTGGGTTTGAACTCCAGGACTGGGCACTGTCCTTCAGCTCTCTTGCTCAAGGGTAGTGCTGTACCGCTTGGGCCACCACTTTAATACTGGCTTTTTGTGGCGAATGAGATAAAAGGTTCATGGACCGTTCATGCCCCAGCATGTCCCAGAACTGAGATCTTCTGTTTTCAGACTCCTGTATGGCTAGGGTTATGAGTGTGAGTCATCAGTATATGGCTAGGAGATGTGTTCTTAAGCAGAAATAATGTGGATGTGCTGACCTGCTGCAATTTGGTGGCATGCTTTTTTTTCTTAGAAAGGAATTTCTTTACTGGGAGGCCAGAGCTTACCCTGGAGCTAGGAAGGCAGAGGAAATACAATCCCCTATCTCCAGTGGCAGGACCTTTTGCATGATGGTTGTAAAGCCATCATCTTCTTTTATCAGGTGTTCATGCTAGCCTGAAAGTAACACTGTTTTCATCCTCAGCTTTGTCTTGGTTGCATTAAATAAGAAAATTACTCAATAACACTCACCAAAGTTCACCAGAGAGAGGCGAAACTGAAGCTTTAAAGTGAGACTTTAGACACTACAGGAATATACCAGAAGGCGTACAGAGAAATGAGAGTTTAAAAATACCGATTTTTATTTTAAAAAAATAGAAAGAATACATGAATATATGTCAGTACTGGCCAAATGTACTTAAAGCTTTCTAATAAACTAGCATTTAAAGGAAGTATTTTCATGATGCAGGACTGCTCATATTACCTGTGTAGATTCTGTAATCCCTTCACTGTCCCCCCAAGGGAAGACACTGTCCCTCCAGCTCAGAGCAGAGCATCTGAGGTAACACCCATCTACTATTGGGCAGTGGGAGACCAGTCAGACAGCTGGTGAAGTGCAGAAAGCTGCTCTGCTCCCGTTTCCTACCCAATTCTAGCCTTAGCTGTACAGAGTTCACAGCTCAGAGGAGATCCTTGATCATACTGCTCAACCTACAAGAGGGGTGTGTGTGTGTGTGTGTGTGTGTGTGTGTGTGTGTGTGTGTGTGTGTGTGTGTGTGTGTGTGTGTGTGTGTGTGTGTGTGTGTGTATGATAGTACTCATATGCCAGCATGGGGGTTCTTTTGGGCCTCACAGGTGGACTTCTTCCTCAAGTCTGTTGAAAAGAGTTTCAGTGCCTGAGATGTAGCAGAGGAGGAAATGATCCCTAAATTCTAACCTGGTAGGTCAGATGGGGCTTTTATGTCCTCTGATTTATACTAATGTTAGTGATAATACTAACCCATGACTGGTGCTAATAACAACTGGCACTTTTTGTGTAGTTTGGCACTAGCTAGGTTTTTTCATATGGGTTAAGCCACCTCACTTCTCCAACATTATTACATAGTGGAAGTATGACATGCTACACACACACATACACACACACACACACACACACACACACACACACACACACACACACACACATTTGGCAGCATTCTTCATTGTGTAAATTAGACCATGAACTGTAGAGAAGTTAATGGAAGCCTCTCAGGGACCAGATCCTACAGCCATCACCTTGAAGGAGGGACTCACAGGAGTTTAGCCAACAAGTTGGAGATAAGATGAGGTAGATCCCATGCCATTTTCAACCACCTGCCTGATCTGGAGGGACCCAGGGTTTGCTATCATAGCACAATCCACCATGGCATGGCATGGCCTCACCCCAACCCCTGCCTAATCTTTGGCACATGGAATAACAGCTTTGTCCTTTTGGTCTGACACATAAGGTTGGCTCCATAGAATTTCCAGAGGACAGCAGGAAGATATCTAAAAGATACATTAACTGAGACCAGAAAGTGCAAGGACTTACAGTAGGTCTCACAACTGGTTAATAGTGGGCTTTATTGACTCTTTGATCTTTCCCCAAAGCAGTGTAGCCTCTGATCTAGGATTCTCACAATCCTCCCTTAGAAAAATAATCTAGTAGAGTCATTAGCAAAGAGGCAATTAAAAACTCTATAGGCAATGTTAATTTTTATTCTTGAATTACTAAAATACATGCAGAACATGTCGATTCAAGCAGCATAAAATGGCAGATGGCATGAGCTTGACCCCTGTCCCTCTACTGTGGCTCTCTTGCTTCACCCTGGGGTGGCCACTGCTGCTACTTATGTATACCTGCGTTTAAACCAAATGTGCAAAAAAGGACAGGATATTAAAAGGAGACTTCTTGTCCACAGCTACCTGAGGTCCCTTCAAACTGCTAGCTTAGTATGAGGCCAAATTTCCATTCATATTATAGAGATTCAAACTTCTACACTCAGGTTCACAGACCTGAGCCAAGTCTGTGCTGGAACCACATGACTGAAGGTGGTAGCTCATAGTTCACCAAGGAAGATGTCTGCAATAGCTGTAAGGCTGCCCTCTGCCTTTCCCACTAGGTCACACTATCAGGTATGAGGATTAAGGAGTTACACAGGCCTTTTACGTTACTAGACACTGGGTTTCAACTTTTGTAATTCCAAGTTTTGCTTCAGATCAAATATTGGGCCTGCACAGCAGCAGCTCAAGTGGAAGTGATGTGCAAAACTTGTGTAAGTGTCTCAGACCATTTGAATTTGTTTTTACTGAATTGTCTTTTTTCCTACAATCCACATCTGTGCCCAGATCTGTGCTTTCTTAGAGCTAGCCGACAGAAGGCACAACTCTGGATCTAGTTTATACCTAGTTCTGCAGGCTTGTTCTGGAATATGGCTGCTACAGTCTTAGATTTAGAACTCCCCTCTCTATCCCCCTTTCTTTCTCCTCCCTCTCTGTCCTTCAGTTAACAATTCAAATAGTCATTTGTTGACTTAAAAAAGCTTGGAAAATTGTCATAACATTAAACAGTAGTGACCACCTTTCAATTCTGACAACATTGGTTTTTTTTTGTCTTATATATATATATTTTTCTTTTTTATTGTGAAAATACTGTACAGAGGGGTTACAATTACATGAGCAAGGTAATGAGTACATTTCTTATCAAGCATTGTTGCCTCCTCCTTTGTTTCCCCTTATCATCCCTTCTTATACCCTCCCCTTGTTCCCCCTCCTCGTGCCAAAGTTGTAAAGTTCGTTTTTTGACATAATGTCTTGTACATCTCATTGTTGCAATGGGTCCACCTTCCCTTCCACAAATTATACTTACTTACATCAAATACAGTGAAAACAGGCGTTATACCATAGGGGAGGGAAATATAAAGCAACAAAGAAATATCTTATAAATATGTTAGAAACAATAGCAAGCAAGAAAAAACGTTTGAGTCCTTATCTTGGGGTTCATTTTCCCTAACATCAGCTTATCTGACTGTTTCTGCTTGTCTCAGATATATACTAGTTATTGCAAATAAGGGAAAGCATGGGACCTATGTTTCTTTGGGCCTGGCTTACTTCACTTAATATATTTTTTTCCAACTCTTCCCATTTCCTAACAAATGGGGCAATGTCATTCTTTCTGATGGAGGCATGGGATTGCATGAAATTGCAGAGCTTCTGCAAGGCAAAGGACATAGCTAGCAAGATCAATAGAAAGCCCACGGATTGGGAGAAGATCTTTACTAACCATTCAATGGACAAGGGTCTCATATCTAAAATATATCTGGAACTCAAAAAATTAAATCCCCCAACAACAAATCCTCAAAGAAACAACTGCCCAATAAATAAGTGGGCTAAAGACTTACAGAGAAACTTCTCTGAAGAGGAAAGAAGGATGGCCAATAGACACATGAAGAAATGTTCAACCTCCCTAATCATAAAAGAAATGCAAATCAAAACAACATTGAGATTCCACCTCACCCCAGTTAGAATGGCTATAATCAAGAACTCTAATGACAATATTGTTAACACAGGTGGAGAATAAGCAAGATAAAAAGTAAATGCACATACGGATGCACACACCCACACCCACACCTTCACCAGGTGGACACATACATACACAGAGACACAAAAAAATCACAGGACATACAAGCTTTGTTTTCTTAATAATTTAAATAGACCAAAATATTTGATGCAGTTAGTAAATCACTAGCGCGCGCGCGCGCGTGCGCGCGCACACACACACACACACACACACACACACACACACACACACACACACACACACACACACACACACACACACACACACACAGCCAATACTGGAGCTTGAATGCAGAATATGTGTAATGTCCCTAAAATTTTGTAATGAAAGCTACCACTTTACCCATTTGCACCACAGCTCTACTTGTGGCTTTTTGTTGGCCACATGAAGACAAGTTGACTTCAAACTACAATACTCAGATCTCAGCCTCCAGACCGGTTGAACAACTTATATTCTCACTAACAGTGATAGAGCTCCCTTTTGGCCACATCCATGATATCATTTGTTAGTAATCACTTAAAAAAAATTATTGGCCTTCCTTACTGGGGTGAGGTGGAATTACAGTGTTGTTTTAGTTTACATTTTCTTTATGTTCAGAATGTTGAACATTTCTTCACGTATGGGCCATTCTTACTTCTTCTGAGAAGTCTCTCTTTAGGACTTTACCTCATTTAGGTGTTATTTGAGGGTTTATTGGGGATAATTTTTGTGTTCTATGTGTATTTTTTCCTGTTAGGCCCTTGTCTGATGCAAAGCTCATAAAATTCTTCTCCCATTCCGTGACTTTTCTATTTAGCTTGTTATGTCCTTTACCAGACAGAAATGTTTAAGTTTCATGCAATCCCATTTATCTAGTCTTTCTTTGATTTGTTGTGATTCTGGATCTTTACTTGGAAAGTTTCAACATGTGTTCTAGGAGCCATGGTGTTTCCCCTGCCACTTCCTGTAATAGTTTCATGGTTTCTGGCCTTATATTAATGGCTTGGGATATGTAGGCAGCATTAATTTGATCTGCCAGAGATAACAAAGTGGTACCCTTTCCAAGTAAGATGAGGTGGTTCATGGTGGTTTGAAAGGGGGATTGCTTCCCAGAAGTGTGAACCTGGAAATCATAGGTGGTAGGCTCAGGCATTATTATTTTTAATTACATATTTATTTGTAAGTACAATGAATCCTAATCAATAACACTTTTTTTATGACCTCCTCCATCCCTGAAATGCACCTCCTTACCCTCAATTTTCTTAGTTTCATTGGATATACATTGAAAATTATGACTTCTTTTACCTCCTCCCCACCTTTAATTGACAGTTTCTTCATATTCATTTTATTGTACTGTCAGTTTTTCTAAAGAATTACACCATTTAAAGTCTTTCTTATATATACTGTACTTTGTGTAATATGTTTATGTATATGTGCACAAAACCCTGTATATGTTTACTTGTATATTTATAAAGGAGACCCATCTTCCATATATGAGAGAAAACATGCATCCTGACTTCACAAAAAATTTTCCAGGTCCATCTATTTCTTTACAAATGATATAATATTCTAATGGATGAGTAAAATTCCTCCGTGTATATATACCATATTTTCTTGATCCATTCATTTATTGAAGGTATTTGTGCTATATCTACACCTTGGCAATGAACATAGTTATATAGGTGGCTTTACTTTATGCTGATTTTTAGTCTTTTGGATAAATGCCCAACACTGATAGTTCTGGATCACATAGTAGTCCTAGTTGTTTTTTTGTTTTGCAGTGTGGTTGAACAAGTTTACATTCCCACCAACACTGTTATAATCTTTTGCCTGTACATCTGTGACAGCATCTGTTGTATTTTTGTTGTGTGTGTTGTTGGTAATGATCACTCTAAAATGAGATGGAATCTCAAGTGTTTTGAGTTGCATTTCCTTTATGACCAGAGAGGTTGAACATTTCTTTATGTGACTACTGGCCAGTTTTATTTCTTCTGAGAAGTCTCTACTTAGGTTGTTTTCCTATTTGTTAATTGGGTTGATAATTCTTTGCTAGTATAATTTATTGAGCTCTTTGTATATTGTGATATATAGCTGGTAAAGATATCTCCTTCAATAGGCTCTTTTTAGCTTGCTTATGATGTTGTTTGCCATACAGAAACTTCTTAGTTTGGTACAATCCCATTTGTGAATTCTCTCTTTGTGTCCAGGCATTATTGATGGGGAACTCTATATTTCTGCTCGGTAGGAGCCTACGTTAGCAAGGCTTATACTCTTGGAACAGTCCTTTCTAGATTTCAATCCTAGTGGTGGGAGGTATGGTTGCCCTCATTTTACAGGTAGCAGGGTCAAAATCTAACATTCCCTGATTCTTCAAGCCACGCATCTAGTCTAAGGACAGTCTAGAAACTAGATTATTCATTTATAGTCTCAAAATAGGTTGTCCTAGTGACTTTCTTTCTTTACATTTCTTCCTCACCTCTGTACTTCTGGTATACAATATGATGGCTACTGACCACATGGGGCTGCTGAGCACTGTAAATTGTGGTTTGTTATATTGGTTTGGCTGAAAGGATAATGTGCACCATGGAGTTGGAACACTACATACAAAACAATGGGGGAGCTACTTTTTTATTTGTTTGTTTTGCTAGTCCTGGGGCTTAAATTCAAGGCTTGGGCACTATTGCTGAAGTTCTTTAGCTAAAAGCTAGCTAGCACTGAACCACTTGAGCCACAGCATGACTTCCAGCTTTATCTGTTTATGTGGCACTGAGGAATCAAACTCAAGCCTTCGTGCATGCTAGACAAGCATACTACCACTGAGCCACATTCTCAGCCCTTGGGTTATTTATTAAATGCTGATTTTATCATGAGTTTCCCACTTTCTTGCCCAGGCTGGCTTCGAACTGTGATCCTCAGATCTCAGCTTCCTGAATACCTAGGATTACAAGGATTAGCTATTGGTGCCTGGAAAATGGTGATTTTTAACCTACTGTTAATTTTCCTCATTGATGGAACACCTGAGTAGATAGATAGCATGAAGAAACGAGAAAGGCAGAGGCAAAAGCAAAAGTAGTGGATACTAGAAAAGGAAAGGAAAGTAGTACAAAAGTTGGCAAAATGAAGTAAAGGTTGCAATTTAGTTAATAGCAAAAGACCAATGTTGCTTTTTTATTTTACAAACATACAATAGTTACATACTGGTACATTCCATTAACAGTAGAGGAATGAGGGGACATACAAAATATTTACTACATTTAAACTTTTCTGTATACTAAACTTATGCCAACACAATTTATTGTAAAAAATGCCAACAAGGACAGGTGTCATAACATTTGCTTGTAGTCTCAACTCTTAGGAGGTTTAATTGGGAGGATTAAAAGTTACTATATAGATTGTAGAAAAACTATGTCTCCAAAATAAAAGAAAGAGAAAGAAAAAGGGAAAAGGGAAAAACAGCTCTAACCAAATATTTCATGGGCAATTTTGTCAAAGAAAATACCTTCTTTTTTTTCCTTATTGTTAGGTGTCAAACCTGGAAAATTACCCATTGTAAACAAGTCCTTTACTACTTGATTAATGCCCGAAGCCTTTTTATTTATATGGTGTTTTTTAGTTTGGTTAGTTGGGAGTTTTTCATTTCTTTTCTTTTCTTTGTTGGCAGGGATAGGCCATGCTAAACCAGGATAGCCTTCAACTTGTGACCCTCCTGTTTTCACCTCCTGAGTAGCTGGAATAATAGGCATATGCCACCTTACCCAATGTATCTCTTATTTGACTGCTCCAGAAATTTTTAAAAAGAAAGAAACACTTCCTAATTAACTTCATAAGCCCCATGACAAAATGAGAATGTTTTTATAGTAGTTTTACTTATGAAGAGAAAGGTAAAAAATCCTAAACAAAAGAGAATATGAAGGACAGTTTACATTATTCCTTTTCCTTTTATCCTATGTGTGTGTTTTCCTGAAGATAAAACACAGGCTTCACACATAGTAATCAAGTTATTCTAATACTGAGCTGCAACCCCACTTACATAGTTAAAATTTAGAAAATCTAATGCAATTTTATCACACTGAGTAAAGAAGAAATTTCATATATTCATCTCAATAAATGCTGACACAAAAGCACTTAATAATATTTTTTTTTAGTCCGGTCATGGGGCCTGAACTCTGGGGCTGGACGCTGTCCCTCAGCTCTTCAGCTCAAGGCTACCACTTGAGCCACAATGCCACTTCTGTTTTTTTCTTTTTTGCTATGTGGTGCTGAGGAATCGAACCCACAGCCTCATGTATACAAGGCAAGCGCTCTACCACTGAGCCACCTTCCCAGCCCTAATAATATTTTTAATATTACCGAAAACTCTGAAACTGAAGGAAAATAGTTTTAGCTTATGTAGAATATCTATCAAACACATACGATGTTCTTAAAATAATAACTGAGGTATTTCTGATGCAATCAAGAGAGAAATTTGTTTTCCATGATAGAATTTGAGAACACATTTGATATTTTAACTGAAAATGAAGACAAGGAGGAGAAGGAAGAGAAAGAAGAAGAAGAGGAAGAAGAAGAAGAGGAAGAGGAAGAGGAAAAAGAAGGAGGAGGAGGAGGTTGCAATGGAAACAAAACACTATGATTTGTAAGAAAGATGACATGGTAGGCTACATAAAAATTCAAATATGTTTACAGGTATACACTAAAAGCAATTCAACCAATGAAGAAATTTAAAAAAAACTATGCAAGGAATTTGTAGAGTATTTGCCTATTATCTGTGAAGGGTCCTTGTTAAATCTGCAAAATTCAAAACAGACCAAAAACTAAAAAAAAAAATACAGAAGGACAATAAAGCACAAGGTTTGGGGCAAGTAAGTGGTTTACTTCCAAAACAGAAGTGGCAGCAGATGATTTTGGTGGTACATCCTTGGAATCCAAACATCCATCTTTGATAGTTCAAGTGTTCAAGGCCAGTCAGCTAATAAAGCACAACAAAAAAAAAAGAGGAAGAAGAACATGAGAGAAGAAAGAAATAGAGATCTGAAGCAAATTAAACTTCATCTGGATGGTGGGAAGAAGTCTGTCAGCTGTATTATTTTCTTTAAAATAAGTTTCTAGTCTTCCCACCATGTGAGGACCCAGCAACAAGGGAGCACATTAAACCCTGGTGAAGCTGACCTCTCTGTACATTGAATTTTCTAGGTTCTAGAATTTCTGTTGCTCGAAGCTATTGGGACCTGGTCTTAAGGAGTTTTGTTATAGCATCACAATGGAATTGAAACACCCAGATATACCTCTTTCTCTAAAGGAAGGACTCTTTCTCTTGCTGTAGGAAAAACTGATGGATTTGGCAGCAGGAGAGTTCAAGCTGAGGGCCTCCCTCCCCTTGCAAGGTAGGGGTTCTACCACAAAAGTCCCCTACACCAGCCCTTGTCCTTCAGTTTGAACATATCAACACACTGCCTTATGGATTTCAAGGTTTCTGATGTAAACTATCTGATAAGAACCTATCATGGGAAGTGAGGATGCTCTCTTTTCTCTCGCTCCTATAGATGTTAATAATCCACTCCATGGTGTTGTATGGCATAGGGCATTTTGCTACATTGTCAGATGATTCTGAAGCGATACCACTATTCTTTTGACAACAGTCACTCCAGGTTTAAAGAAAAAAATCATTGAATATCTTGAGTAAATTGATGAGGTCTTTAAAAGCCAAAAGTTAGAGCAGCTTTTCAGATTATGAATGCCATGAAGCATCCTACTGGATTTAATTTCTAAGTGAGAAAACAGCAACTTCCATGACCCACCAGAGGAAAAAAAAACATTCTTGGTCTTAGTTTCTTTACATTTTAATGTAAATGACAAAAGTGCCAGTTTATTGATTTTATAAGGGGACTCAGCATTACATATTGAAATAGTTGTCAAAATTCACTGAGTTGTATAGAAAACATGCTTAATTTATATTAAAGTAGTAATGTGTTGTCATTAATACACTCATATATTGTATTAGTAAATACTGAAAAGGAAGAAATTATTTCTACAGAGGATTCATCCTGGCAATAGTCACTTTACGGTAGGCCTTCTTTCAACCACATGGTAGTGTGGAGTGTGATACTGTTTTAGCTCTACTCAAGAGTTATGGGCTCCTCTTGGATTCCATTAAGAAAACACCAAATTGCACACTGATATTACAACTTTTTTGTTATATATACATTATTGTAAAAATACTGTACAGAGAGTTTACAGTTACATGATTAGGGTAATGAGTACATTTTGTAGTAAGCATTGTTGCCTCCTTTGTTTTACCCCTGCCATCACTTCCCTCCCCACCTCCTCAGCTCCCCCACACACACTGTAAAGTGCGTTTTCAACATAGTGTCCTGTACATCTCATCCTCACAATGGGTCACCCTGCATCCCCATTTAAGCATTCTGCTATATCCCTTCCCCTCCCCAAATTACAAACATGTATATACAAGGTGCAGAACAGAACACCGGATCAAATCCAGTGAAAACAGGGGTTATACTGTGGGGAAAGAACATACAAAAGAAACAAAAGATTCACGTAGTGCATTGTAAGTACATTAAAAACACTAGCAAGAAAGAAGAAACCACTTGTATCCCTGTCTTGGGGTATATTTTGCTTAACATTATATCATGTGGTCATATGTACATAGCCTTCAACCTACTTTGCTTGTCCTGGATATGTACTAGTCACTGCAAAAAAAAACATTTGGACCTATGTTTCTTTGGGCCTGGCTTACTTCACTTAATATTTTTTCCATGTCTTTCGATTTCCTAACAAATGAGGCAATGCCATTCTTTCTAATAGAGGCATAGAATTCATAATTCATATATATATACACATACATACATATACACACACACATCACATTTTCTTGATCCATTCATCTACTGAGGGGCATCTGATCTGGATTGGTTCCATATCTTAGCTATGGTAAATAATGCTGCAATAAACATAGTTGTGCTGGTAGCTTTAGTATGGTCTTGTTTGTGATCATTTGGGTAAATGCCCCAAAGGGGATTGCCGGGTCATAGGGGAGCTCTATGTGGAGTCTTTTGAGGAACCTCCATCCTGCTTTCCAGAGTGGTGGAACAAGTTTACACTCCCACCAACAATGCAGTGAGGTTCCCTTCTGGCCACATCCCCTCCAGCATCTGTTGTTACTAGAGTTCTTGCTTAAAGACATCCTAACCAGGGTGAGGTAGAATCTCATTGTTGTCTTGATTTGCATTTCTTTTATGGCTAGAGAAGCTGAGCATTTCATCATGTGTCTATTGGCCATTCTTATTTCCTCTTCAGAGAAATTTCTCTTTAAGTCATTAGCCCATTTACTTATTAGGCAGTTGTTTCTTTGAGAATTTGTTGTTGAGAGATTTCGTTTTTTGAGTTCTAAATATATTTTAGATATGAGACCCTTGTCCATTGTTTGGCTAGTGAAGATTTTCTCCCAGTTCATAGGCTTTCTGTTGATCTTGCTAGCCATGTCCTTTGCCTTGCAGAAGCTCTGCAATTTCATGCAATCCCATTTGTCCAACCTTTCTTTGATTTGTTGTGCTTCTAGTCTCTATTAAGAAAATTTCAGCCTGTGCCAAGGAGACCTACAGATTCTCTGCTTCCTTCCTGTAATGTTTTCATGGAGTCTGCTTTTATTTCCAGGTCTTTGATTCACTTGGAGTTGACTCTGTTGCAGCAAGATATATACAGATCTAGCTTTAGTTTTCTACAAATAGTTAACCAATTTTGCCAGCACCATTTACTGAAGAGGCTATTTTTTCCCATTCAATTTCTTTAGCACCCTTGTCAAAGATTAGGTGGCTATAGGTCTGTGAGTTCATTTCTGGCTCTTCAGTCCTATTCCATTGGTCCTCAGGTCTGTTCTTGTGCCAGTACCAAGCTGTTTTGATTACTATGGCTTTGTAGTAGAGCTTGAAATTTGGAATTGATATTCCTCTAGCACTGCTTTTTCTACTAAGGATTGTTGTTGCTATTCGGGGTCTTTTATTGTTCTATATGAATTTTTGGATTTTTCTTCTATTTCCTTGAAGAATGAGGTTGGAATATTGATAGGTATCGCATTGAATTTGTAGATAGCTTTTAACAGTATTGCCATTTTTGCAACGTTAATCCTCCCTATCCAGGAACATGGGAGGTTTTTCCACTTGCTTAGTTCTCCTTTAATTTCCTTTTCCATGTTTTTAGTTTTCATCATACAGGTCCTTCACCTCTTTTGTGCTATTACAAAAGGGGTTGCTTTCCTAATTTCAGCCGTACTCTTCTCATTATTGCCATACAAGAAAGCTATTGACTTCTTTTCTTTTTTTATTGTGAAAATACTGTACACAGGGGTTACAATTACATGGGCAAGGTAATGAGTACATTTCTTATCAAGCATTGTTGCCTCCTCCTTTGTTTCCCCTTACGATCCCTTCCCGTCCCCCCATGCACCCCCTTCCCTTGCACCAAAGTTGTAAAATTCATTTTCGACATAACATCTTGTACATCTCATTGGTGTAATGGGTTCACCTGTATCCCTTTTTAAACAATTGTTTTTTCCCTTCCCCTCCACAAATTATACCAACATCAAATACAGTGAAAACAGGAGTTATACCATGGGGGAGGGACATACAAAGCAACAAAGAAATATTTTATAAATATATTAGACATAATAGCATGAAAGAAAAAAACATTTGTGTCCTTAACTTGGGGTTCATTTCACTTATATACTAGTTATTCACATATACTAGTTATTGCAAATAAGGGAAACCCTGGGACCTATGTTTCTTTAGGCCTGGCCTACTTCACTTAATATAATTTTTTCCAAGTCTTTCCATTTCCTAACAAATGGGGCAATGTCATTCTTTCTGATGGAGGCATAGAATTACATGGTGTATATATACCACATTTTCTTGATCCATTCATCTACTGAGGGGCATCTGGGTTGGTTCCATATCTTAGCTATGATAAATAATGGTGCAAGAAACATAGTTGTCCTGGTAGCTTTAGTATGGTCTTGTTTGTGATCATTTGGGTACATGCCCAAAAGTGGGATTGCTGGGCCATAGGGGAGCTCTATGTGGAGTCTTTTGAGGAACCTCCATACTGATTTCCAAAGTGGTTGAACAAGTTTACACTCCTACCAACAATGCAGTAAGGTTCCCTTCTGTCCATATCCCTTCCAGCATCTGTTGTTATTAGAGTTCTTGATTCTAACTGGGGTGAGGTAGTATCTCAATGTTGTTTTGATTTGCATTTCTTTTATGGCTAGAGAAGCTGAGCATTTCATCATGTGTCTATTGGCCATCCTTCTTTCCTCTTCAGAGAAATTTCTCTTTAAGTCTTTAGCCCACTTATTTATTAAGCGGTTGTTTCTTTGAGGATTTATTGTTGGGAGATTTAATTTTTTTAGTTCCAGGTATATTTTAGATATGAGACCCTTGTCCATTGTATGGTTAGTGAAGATCTTCTCCCAATCCGTGGGCTTTCTATTGATCTTGTTAGCTATGTCCTTTGCCATGCAGAAGTTCTGCAATTTCATGCAATCCCATTTGTCCAACCTTTCTTTGATTTCTTGTGTTTCTGGCTCTCTATTAAGAAAATTTTGGCCTGTGCCAAGGAGACCTAGGGTTTCTCCTATTCCATCCTGTAATGTTTTCAGAGTGTCTGCTTTGACTCCGAGGTCTTTCATCCATTTGGAGTTGATTCTGTTGCAGGGTGATATATAAGGATTAGCTTTAGTTTTCTACAAATGATTAACCAATTTTGCCAGCACCATTTACTGAAGAGGCTGTCTTTCTTCCATTCTATTTTTTTAGCTCCCTTATCGAAGATTAGATGGCTATAGGTCTGTGAGTTCATTTCTGGGTTTTCAATTCTATTCCTTTGGTCCTGAGGCCTATTCTTGTGCAAGTACCAAGCTGTTTTGATTACTACGGCTTTTTAGTAGAGTTTGAAATTTGGTATTGATATTCCTCCAGCACTGTTCTTTCTGTTAAGGATCATTTTTGCTATTCGAGGTCTTTTATTGTTCCATATGAATTTTTGGATTGCCTCTTCTATTTCCTTGAAGAATGAGGTTGGAGTATTGATAGGTATCGCATTGAATTTGTGGGTAGCTTTGGGAAGTATTGACATTTTCACAATGTTGATCTTTCCAATCCAGGAGCATGGGAGGTTTTTCTACTTTCTAAGTTCTGTTTTTATTTCATTTTTCAGGTTTTTAAAGTTTTCATCATAGATGTCCTTCACTTCTTTTTTTAAGTTAATTCCTAGGTATTTTATTTTTTGTGAGGCTATTACAAATGGAGTTGTTTTCCTTATTTCAGCCACGCTTTTCTCATTGGTGGCATACGGGAAAAAGCCATTGATTTTTTGAGGGTTAATATTATACCCTGCTACTTTGCCAAAGTTTTGTATCAGCTTGAGTAATTTGGGAGTGGAGTCCATGGGATTCTTTAAATACATGATCATGTTATTTGCAAAGAGGGAGAATTTTACTTCATCTTTCCCTATTTGTAAAGTTGTAAAGTTGTAAAGTTCGTTTTTCGACATAACATCTTATACATCTCAAACTTCAAATCTGCTTGTTAATTAGTGGGATATAAAGACTCTACTGAAGTATATAATACAGTTTTACTGTTACATTTTCTTAAAAGAAAATGTCAAAAACTGCTTTATAGCCCACAAAATAACTGTTTTTTTGAAACTATGAAATATGCAAAAATTATTATTTCAAACCAGACACTTAAACTAACTTTATTTAGAATACTAACAATCAATCAATAATGAATACCTTTATTTACTCCCTGCCAAACCAACTTCATTTCATCACACTCTAAAAGTTCAGTGTAATTTGAAAAAGTCCTATCTCTGCTGGCTTCTATAACCTTAATAGCTTCTTACAAAGTTTGACAATAATCTTAAATTCTAGTGAAACAAAATGAAATTTAGACCAGTGGAAGAGAATAGAGAGCTAAGAAATAGATTTATGAATTTCTGATCAACTGATCTTGGACAAAGTTGCCAAGAAAGGAGCATATATTCAATAAATGATACTGGAACAAGTGAACATACATAAGCAAGAAGATGAAATTGGACCATACCTCACTCACCCCAATACACAACTCCTAATGATTAGATACTTAAACATTAGACCTGTAATTCCAAATCTAGTAGAAGAAAATAATGGGAAATTGCTTTGTAACACTCATCTGGGATAAAAAATTTTGGATATAAATTGAAAAGCAGAGAGAATTAAAAACATGAGAGAAAATGCAAAATGCACAGGGAAGTCAATAAAAAAATTGAGGAAAACATGACCCATGGAATATCCAAAAAGAGTTAAGCAATTCAACAAAATAGCAAGAAAATAACCTTCCCTAAAAAAAGAGGGTGAAGAGATATGTGTGGTGGTCATCCCCATCAGCACAGCACTCAAGGAGCTGAGGCAGGAGGATCACAAGTCTGACAGCAGCATGTGCTCCATTAGGAAAGCCTGTCTCAAACAAAACAAAAGAGAAAGCCAGACATGGCAGGTCACACTGTCATCTTAGCTATTCAGGTAGTGGCAATGGGGAAGATTATGTTTATGGCCAGGCAAAAGGTTTGCAAGACTTCAACTCAAGTAAAAAATTGAGCATCAGAGTGTGTGTCCATTATCCCACGTATGTGAAAAATGTAAAGCAGGAGGCTCACACTCTAGGGCTGTGTTCAACCTCTATGTGAACAATAATTAAAGCAAAAAGGGATGAGTGTAGGTATGTGGCTTAAGTGGTAGAAGGCCCTAGAAAGTGTGAGGCCCTGGGCTCCAATTACAGTAATGCCAACAAAACAAAATCACCTCAAACTCCCAACAATAAAAATGGGGTAGGGTGAGACAAAGGACTTGGAAAGACAGTTGTCAAAAAGAAATATTCAAGTGGCCAAAAGAGATACAAATAATGTTCAATGTCAGTATGTAAGGCAAGACATTAGAAAACTAGCTTCATTTAGCCATTCCACAATGCATACAAATATAAATTTTATATTGCACATCATACATAAACACAATTTTGTCAGTTAAAAAAGGAAAAAATGAATAGCCTCAAAGAAAAATACTATTACACATTGGGTGGGAAAGAAAGTGGGAGGAAAACCGAGGGTGGGGGTAACAATGTTTGACAAGAAATGTACTCACTACCTTATGTATTTAAATGTAACCACTCTGTATATCACCTTGATAAAATAAAATTTTTAAACAGTACTGTAACATTCTGAAGTCTATCATACATCAATACCCAATATTGGTGTGACTGGATCATAGGGTAGTTGTATTTTGATTGTTTTAGGAACCCCCACAGGTTTCCATAATGGCTATGCTAATTGTCATTCCCACCAACAATGCCATGGATCTTGTTTCTCAATATCCTCTCCAGAGTGTGCTAGTTTTTCTATTTGATAATCATTATTCTTTTTGGAATATTGTGGTGGTATTTCATTGTGGGTTTTGAGCTGCATTTTCCTCATGATTAGTGATGTTGTGGATTTTGTCTCATATTTATGGACCATTTATATGCCTTATCTTGGGAAATATTCGTTTAGGTGTAGGGCTATTTTTGATAGCTGATGGACAGCTTTAACACAGTAGTCCTATCAGATTAGGCTGCTGACTAGTGCTGTATACTTTACCTTGAGTAAGTACATGCATTGATGCTCACACAATGACATCACCCAACATTTCCTGCCATTACTTAATACATGAATCTACTTATGTATATGCATACATACATAAAGATCTATAATTATATTTTATTGAGGTGTGACTGTGGATTATAGTAATATAAATATATACATGATAACTTCCTGATCTGAAATTTAATGATATTTCATAATAAACGGCTTTGTTGTGCTTAAAATTAATTTAGTCATCTACAGAGCCTAAAGCAGGATTCTCCTTAGTATAATTTAGGATCCCTGCCTAAGAATATACATTAGCCACACATTTCCTTCCTTTTCTTTCTCCCTGACTACAAACATGGCTACAATTCCTCTCATCATGTGATGAGATCTATTTTCTGTTCCTTGAATCCAGACTAGTTTTTCCTAAGAGAGTGAATTTGAGACCACACAATACTGGTTTTAAGCTTGTGTCTTAAAGTAGTTACACATATTTCTTGGCTGTTCATGGGACCCTTTCCACTGTCACAAACAAGAATGAGCTTCCTTTCTGGAGAAGAGACACCATCGAGAGCCAAGCAGCCAAGCCATTTCATATGGCTAGTCCTCAGATGACTCAGCAGCTGCTCAGAGTTGCCCAGATGAGCCCTGATGAGGTTGCCAATCCTGTTCCTATTCAACTCAGTTAACTCCAATAGAAACCACAGTATCTTGAGCTAAATTAAATGCTTGCTGTTACAAAGCAGTAAGTTTTAGAGTGGTTTATTATAAACCACTGGTTTATTATAAACAGAAGCAAGTTGCTACCATGCTACTATGATTTTTCACCTGAAAGAATAAACTTGTAGAATACTGCCCTCCATGGGTCAATCTTAAGTCCAAGTCCACAGTGTTCAGTGAGAAATACCTGCTGGTTCCTATAGAACAACTATCGTCCAGAGGCAAGAAATGACACGGCAATCATGTGCCCTGACAGTTAAATTGATCACTATTATGAATGTCTTCATAGATGGGAAACATAGAAAAAGTATTCCACATATAACAAAATGCTTTTTTCCAAAAACAAAAAAGAACTTTAAAGATAGGAATTGAGGGGAAAAAGTCATACATTTCCAGGATTACCAAGATGAGTAAATTATGCAACAGAATAATAGTTAAAGTGGCATGGTATTCTTTAGGTGCAATTGGTACTTGGTGCTTTCCAGCCCTCTTAGCTTATAAAGCCTGAGACCTGTAAAGTAGTGACCTCATTCTCTAGGTTTTAGGAAGAGAAAAAGTCTCTCTTGGATCCTTGATGTGTCTACCAAAACTGAATAAATCTAAATGAAATTCCAATGGAGCCACATGAAAAATTCATCCCAGCAAACAAGTCTTGATTTAAAATAACATGAGATTTTCTGTGCCCAAAGGTAACCTATCAATATGTTACCCTAATGTAGTAGCATGTCATCACAGATAAAGACTACGTTGCCAGATATGATGAGAAAGCAAACAAGCAAGCGAGCAAGCAAGCAAGGAAGGAAGCCAGGAAGGAAGGAAAGGAGAAAAAAAGAAAAAGGAAGAAAGAAAGCAAAAAAAAGAGAAGGAGAAAGAAAAGATGATGTTGGTAGCTGGATCTTGGAAACCTAGCTACTTGGGAGGCAAATATCAGGGGATCAGGGCAAGACTTCATCTCAATTAATGGCTTGTTGTGGTAGCATACCTATGTCATCTCAGTGACATGGGTAAGAATAACTAGAAGAATTGTAGCCCAGGAGAGCCGGGGCATAAAGACCCTACCTAGAAAATAAACAATACATAAAGAGACTAGTGGTGTGGCTCAAGTGGTAAAGCACCTCTTTAGCAAGCAAGAGGCTCTCAGTTCATTCCTAGTACCACAGAGAATAAAAAGCTGCAACAAAATAAAAATGAAACAAGCATAAACCAATATGGTTTAGAAACAAATATTTGGAGAATCACAAAAGAATATTACTATTACAAGAAAAATGTGAAATTAAGATAAGTGAATCAAAACTTAAGCTTAAAACCCAGTACTGTAATTAGAATAAATAAATCAACAGTTAAGTTTCACAAACCTGTGATGTACGTTAAATCAACATCAAACCCATCCTTGCTGTATCCCCTTTTGTTTCCAGACACCTGGATGTTAAAAAAACATAATTAATGTAAAATATAAATCAATCACAAGGAATTTTATATTGTTATCTACATCTCTTGCAAGTATTTTATGGTAGGAAAAAAACATGTTTTGCCCACTCACTAGCCTTCTGATTGATTGTTCAAGATGTCTTTTTTGATTTGCCAAGTGAAACATTTTTAATAGAGTGAAAAGCCGTATAGGTCGAAATACAACCATCAGCCTAAATAAATTTATACATAAATTTGAAAGCATTTCTTTTTGGTTCAGAAATAGAATTTATCAGTGTGGATATTAAACTCTGTATGTGTGTGTGTGTGCGTGCGCGCACGCGTGTGCACGCACACGTGCATGCATGTACTAATTCTTCAACCCAGTGCCTTGTGCATGCTGCACTAATATTCTGTCAGCTATACCCCTGGCACCAGATGATTTACAGTAACATGTGAATATATTTTTAGTTGTAACAACAGACCTAGTGATAGAGTCTAGAAATGTTGCTAGACACCCTATAATGAGAGGAAATTTAGGGAGAATTTTAGAACTTTTCTGCCCTCTGTCTAACCTGCCTAATCTAAAATGTCAATAATGCTAAGGTTGGGAAATTGGGTTGTAGAGAAATAACAAGTTTATTAGAATCTGTAAACTAAATACTTTGGTTTAAGATCAGTACTTTTCATTTTCCCCCCAAATGACCTGAGTTTTGTCCACTGGTGTTACTCTTTTTGGTAGAAGAAGTTCACTATAGCTTGCTTGTTAAGTGGGTACTTTATTACCCAACATTTAGGAGTGTTTTATTGCAGCTGTGCTGCTGTGGGAGTCAGGGACTGAATCTCCCAGCCTCCATTTTCCCAGAACACTTCAGAAGGCAGTTTGTGTTCTTTCCTGATGACTTTTTAGCCTAATATTTTATTTTCTAAAAATGTTTTTGGTACTGAACATAAACAACCTTAAATACACAAAATTAAAGGATAGAAAATGAAAAAAGTAAAAGAACAAATGGAAAAATACTTTAATGAGTAAGTCATATATGTTTCATACCATGTAATATCTTTAAGAATTTTAAATTCAAAGAGTATGGAGGTGACATCAATACATAAAGTGATGCCAATTCTGACGGTATCAAAGATGTTAAGTAAATCAGAAAAATAATACTTTCTTCTGTAAGAGATAATAAAAGATGGTTATTTTCTCCAAGAGAATATAGAAATATCTTAGGAGCACAAGTTACTTGATTCATCTCCATTAGAAATGTGTATATTAGGGGAGAACTTAAAATGCATTGTCTAGACTAGATTAAGGGAAAATATAATATTAAGGAAACCTCTGAGGTAGTAAATTTAAACTTATTATATATTTGCATCTATGATGGCAATTTAAGCTGAGCAAATAAGAGACATAACCAAACCACTTAACAAGAGGCATGCACTGCCTTCTCCGAAGTATGAGGGAAGAAACATGGGAATATACAGTTCTGTTGGACAAGAAGCTCAGTACATCACATCCTTAAAGCAATGGGCTAAGAAAAGAATGCATGAGGAGCTTATGAGAGGGATAGGAAGTACTACTTTGAATTCATAATCTGTCCTCTCTGGAATCCCAATGGTCTGCTGATTCCTTTGTAGGCTAAAGACGGACTTCTATCCACCACAAGCTCCTTTCCAACACTGGCTCCTGCAGAGCTGAGCAGTAGGCCTCCAAGAAAGCATCTTCTAACTCTGAGGCAGCCTTTTTCAGGCTCTCATTAACCTGGCAGTAAACTCTCCTTAGCTCAAAAGCAGGAGGATAAAGTCATCAGGAAAGAACACAAACTGCCTGAAGTGCTCTGGAGAAAGGGAGGCCAGGAGATCCAGTCCCTGACCCCATAGCAGCCCAGCTGCAAGGCTTGTCTGACCCACCCACCTTCTCAGAAAACCAGCAAGCTGAAAAGGAAAAACATCACTTTCTTCCTACCACATTTCATTAATGAGATAAGCATTCCTCACATCACCTCCAGATGTCATCAAAAGTTTTTGTTTAAATGAAATGACCACTTTCATAAATGACTATTTATGACCTAGTAACTACTATTTCATATGCCATCAAATCTTAGTTGAGATTAAAGTTGTAACCAAAGCACTAAAATTTAGAAATCACATACATATTCTTCTCTTCTTAACATGTATGTCAACACTTTAATTGCCTAGTCCTTTTTTCTTTTCTTTTTTTTTATTGTGAAAATACTGTATAGAGGGGTTACAATTACATGGGCAAGATACTGAGTACATCTCTTATCAAGCATTGTAGCCTCTTCCTTTGTTTCCCCTGCCCATCCCTTCCCATCCTCCCCCAACCCTTCCACCCAACCCCCCTCCCCACCGAAGTTGTAATGTTCATTTTCGACATAACAACTTGTACATCTCATTGTTGCAATGGGTCTATCTGTATCCCTATTTAAATGATTTGTTTTTTCCCTTCCCCTCCACAAATTATACCGACATCAAATACAGTGAAAGCAGGGGTTATACCGTGGGGGACGGACCTATAAAGCAGCAAAGAAATAATCTTATAAATGTGTTAGAAACAATCGCATGAAAGAAAAAAACATTTGTATACATATCTGCCTAGCCCTTTTTTGAACGGTACTTTCTAGGATAATTGTGGGAGTGTCAGTTGCAATATAAAACTAATTAAAGCCAGTAAGTGAAAAATTGGGTTTGGACTGACCTTTATTTGTGACTTCAAGAATTATTATGAGTTTGAAGAAGAGGGACACATATAGTTGGGTTGACTTGCTAATTATCTTAGGTTTCCTTTTTATAATATGTTTTTTTATGGTAAAAATACTGTACAGAGGGTTTACAGTTACATGATTAAGGTAATGAGTCCATTTTCTATTGAGCATTGTTGCCTGCTCCTTTGTTTTCCCCTACCATCCTTTCTTCCCACATGCACAACTACACAACTACTCCCCCAACTCCTCCCCCCAACCCCGCCCTGCTGACGTTGTACATCTCATTGTTACAATGGGTCAGCCTGCATCCTTATTTAAGCATTTTGCTTTTCCCATCCTCTCTCCAAATTAGAGAAGTGTATATAAGAGACAGGGCACCAGAATCAAATACAGTAAAAGCAGGGATAATGACATGGGGGCAGATCATACAAAGAAACAAAAAAAATCACATAGTACATTGTAAATACATTAAAAACAATAGCAAGAAAGAAAAAAATTGTGTCCCTATCTTGAGGCTCATTTTGCTTAACATCATCTTATCTGGTCATGTGTGCATAGCTTTTGACCATTTCTGCTTGTCCAAGACATGTACTGGTTATTGCAAATAAGGGAAACCATGGGACCTCTATTTCTTTGGGCCTGGCTTACTTCACTTAATATAATATAAATCTTTCCATTTCCTAACAAATGGGGCAATGTCATTCTTTCTGATGGAGGCATAGAATTCCATTGTACATATATACCACATTTTCTTGATCCATTTATCTACTGAGGGGCATCTGGGTTGGTTCCATATCTTAGCTATGGCAAATAATGCTGCAATAAACATAGTTGTGCTTGTATCTTTAGTATGGTCTTGTCTGTGATCATTTGGGTAAATGCCCAAAAGTGGGATTGCTGGGTCATAGGGGAGCTCTATGTGAAGTCTTTTGCGGAACCTCCATACTGCTTTCCAAAGTGGTTTAACAATTTTACAATCCCACCACCAAAGCAGTAGGGTTCCCTTCTGTCCACATTCCCTCCAGTTGTTATTAGAGTTCTTTATTATAGACGTTCTAACTGGAGTGAGGTGGTATCTCAATATTGTTTTGATTTGTATTTCTTTTATGGCTAGGGAGGTTGAGCATTTCTTCATGTGTCTATTGGCCATCCTTCTTTCCTCTTCAGAGAAGTTTCTTTTTAAGTCTTTTTAAGTTTCTTTTTAAGCCCACTTATTTATTGGGAAGTTGTTTCTTTGAGGATTTGTTGTTGGGGGATTTAATTTTTTCGAGCTCTAAGTATATTTTAGATATGAGACCCTTGGCTACTGAAGATCTTCTCCCAGTTTGTGGGCTTTCTATTAATCTTGCTAGCTATGTCCTTTGCCATGCAGAAGCTCTGCAATTTAATGCAATACCATTTTTCCAACCTTTCTTTGATTTGTTGTGTTTCTAGGTCTCTATTAAGAAGATTTCAGCTGGTGCCAAGGAGCCCTAGAGTTTCTACTATTCCTTCCTGTAATGTTTTCAGGGTGTCTGCCTTGACTTCGAGGTCTTTGATCCATTTGGAGTTGGTTCTGGTGCAGGGTGATATATAAGGATCTAGTTTTAGTTTTCTATAGGTGATTAACCAATTTTGCCAGCACTGTTTACTGAAGAGGCTGTCTTTCTTCCATCCTATTTTTTTATTTGTGTTTATTTATTTTTTATTATGATTAAGTGATTACATAATTTCCCAAATTTCACAGTATTGTGGGATAGTAATGCTCAGTTAAAGTCACAAACACATTCTAACTTTCCTGGAGCAAATTGTCTATCACAGTCTATAACATTTATGAGTTCTATGAGCTTTGCGATACAGTTATTTCTTCCACATTGGGTGATATGTACATTTCTTTTGTTTTTCATAGCACCAGCTGTTCCCTCTTTCCCATTTGTTCCCTCCCTCCCATCACTGCCATTAAGTTTCTTAGTTCATTTTGGTCAATGTCCAGTGCAGATGATGGGTCCCGCTGTTTTATGTTTTCCCCTGATCCATCCTATTTTTTTTAGCATTCTTATCCAGATTAGGTCGCTATAGGTCTGTGGGTTAATTTCTGGATTTTCAGTTCTATTCCATTGGTCCTCAGGTCTGTTTTTGTGCCAGTACCAAGCTGTTTTGATTACTATAGCTTTGTAGTAGAGTTTGAGATTTGGTATTAATATTCCAACAGCACTGTTCTTTCTGCTAAGGATTGTTGTTGCTATTTGGGGTCTTTTATTGTTCCATATGAATTTTTGGAATGCTTCTTCTATTTCATTGAAGGTGAGGTTGGACTATTGATAGGTCATCACATTGAATTTGTAGATAGCTTTTGGAAGTATTGCCATTTTCACAATGTTGATCCTTCCAATTCAGGAGCATGGGAGATTATTCCACTTCCTAAATTCTGCTTTGATTTTTTTTCAGGTTTTTAAAGTTTTCATCATAGAGGGTCTTCACTTCTTTAGTTAATTCCTAGGTATTTCATTTTTTGTGGGACTATTACCAAAGCAGTTGCTTTCCTGATTTCAGACATGCTCTTCTCATTATTGGCATATAGAAAAGCCATTGATTTTTGAGGGTTAATTTTATACCAAAGTTTTGCCAAAGTTTTGTATCAGCTTGAGTAATTTGGGAGTGCAGTCCGTGGGATTCTTTAAATACAAGATCATGTCATCTGCAAAGGGGAGAGTTTTACTTAAGCTTTCCCTATTTGGATCTGCTTTATGTTTACGTCTTATCTTATTGCTGTAGCTAGGCATTCTAATAGTAAATTGAAGATAACTGGAGAGGGTGGACATCCTTGATTCCTTCCTGAATTTAGAAGAAATGGCTTTAACTTTTTGCCATTAAGTATAATGCTGGCTTTAGGTTTTTAACATACGGCCTTTATTGTATTGAGAAAAGGTTCATGGATTCCTACTTTTTCCAGAGCCTTCATGATAAAGGGGTATTGGAACTTGTCAAATGTTTTTTCTGCATCTATTGAGATAATCATGTGGTTCTTATCCTTGCTCTTGTTGATATGATGAATTATATTAATTGATTTGAATATATTGAACCAGCTTTGCATCCCTGAAATGAATCCTGTTTGATCGTGGTGTATGAATTTTTTGATGAGTTGTTGAAGTCGATTGACCAAAAATTTGTTGAGAAGTTTTGCATTGATGTTCATCAAATAAATAGGTCTATAATTCTCTTTCTTTGATGAGTCCCTGCCTGGTTTTGGGATGAGGGTTAAGATGGCTTCATAGAAAAAGTTTAATAGTGAACTTTCTCTTTCAGTTTCACTGAAGAGATAGAGGAGTATTGGTTTAAGTTCAATTTGAAGTCATTGTAGAATTTCACTGTACATCCATCCGGTCCTGGATTTTTCTTAGATGTGTGGTTTCTTATTGATGTTTCTATTTTGATGCTATTTGATATGGGTCTGTTAAGCTGGTTTAACTCATCTTCATTTAACATTATTTACCATAGCTAAGATATGGAACCAACCCAATTGCCTCTCAGTAGATGAATGGATCAAGAAAATGTGGTATATATACACAATGGAATTCTATGCCTCCATCAGAAAGAATGACATTGCCCCATTTGTTAGGAAATGGAAAGACATGGAAAAAATTATATTAAGTAAAGTAAGCCAGTCCCAAAGAAACATAGGTCCCATGGTTTCCCTTATTTGCAATAACTAGTATATGTCTGAGACAAGCAGAAACGGTCAGATAAGTTGATGTTAGGCGAAATGAACCCCAAGATAAGAACTCAAATGTTTTTTTTTCTTTCTTGCTATTGTTTTTAACATATTTATAAGATTATTTCTTTGTTGCTTTGTATGTCCCTCCCCCACAGTATAATTTCTGTTTTCACTGTATTTGATGTTGGTATAATTGTGGAGGGGAAGGGGAAAAACAAATTCTTTATATAGGGATACAGGTGGGCCCAATGCAACAATGAGATGTGCAAGACATTATGTCGAAAAACGAACTTTACAACTTTGGGGGAAGGATAGGGGGGCAAGGGGGGATGGAAATGGGAAGGGATGGGAAGGGGAAACAAAGGAGGAGGCAATGCTTAATAAGAAATGTACTCATTACCTTGCCCATGTAATTGCAACCCCTCTGTACAGTACTTTCACAATAAACAATAAAAAAAAATAAAAGAGATGACTGAGTGTCCATGGTCTCTTTGCTCAGTGCCTAGAAGTTAATCTAAGCTAGTCCTTTTGGTGATAGGTCTTCTCACAGGCCATCCAGTAAAGATTTAATTTACAGTGCAAGTGAGAATGGGAAGCCTGTCAAAAATTTTGTTTTCATTGTATTTGCTTAATCTGCATTTCACTCTTTGGTTATAATTTGTACCATTTCAGATCTATACTTCAGACAGAAATATAACTTGTTTAAAATATTTTGTTGATATCTGAGCACTCTATCATTATTTACCTACCACGAGGCTACAATGAGTTTTATTTTAGTACCATGCATCCATGCTAACTACCAACAATCAGCAGTGCTCAAGGTAATGGTTTTATTTTACTGCTACAGCATTTTTCAATAGTAATTTTGCAAAGGCAGTCTTGTTGTAGCCAAGTGCCAAAACAGAACTTTTTTGAGGGCAATCATGGCCTTAAAATAGTGTGCCAGTGAAGGTAATTCAATCTGTACTAAAGAGAAAGTAATGATGACTGTGTGTGTCCACAGGTTTAGCCAGTGTTTATAAATGTGTCTTTCCTTCACAGTGTTCCCAAGGCCTAGGTAAAGTTCGTTGTGAGCAGGGGTGGTGGATTTTCAAATAGGAAATCTACATTAATCTTATTTATTTGAATTTATCTTTGATGTTACACAAAAGCAGAAGCTATGGAGAGTAATTAATTTTTTTTGGTCATAGGGCCTGAACTCTGGGCCTGGGCGCTGTCCCTCCACTCTTCAGCTCAAGGCTAATGCTCTACCACTTGAGCCACAGCACCACTTCTGGCTTTTTTGCTTATGAACCCAGGCCTCATGCATGCAAGGCAAGCACTCTACCACTGAGCCACCTTCCCTGCCCCTAAGATTAATTCTTATTTCTCAAAATCCTTTGTCCTCCCTTGTCTGTGTGTCTGTAATCAAAGATCGTTGGTCATAAATGCCTCTTGTGTCATGAATGCTGTCAAGGTGGCAGGTAAGGTTGTAAGCCATCTTTCCCCTCTGGCTGAAATCTTTCTTGCCAATCTGATATATGAATAATTGTGAATCAAGTAATCTGTCTTATAACATCATAAATGGTAAGTGTAAACCAGAGCAAAACTTGTGTAAAAACATGGGAGTATGTATGTGGGTATTGGTAAGATTACATTTTTAGATTAAAGCTTTAAGTATTTCATAGTTCTTCCTTGGGGTCCCTACTGTTACTCTGTATTTTATGTTCACATAGTGTGTGAAGTATATGCTTTCAAGAAAAACATCCATAAAGCTGGGCATTGCTGTCTGATGCCTATAACCTAGCTATTCAGGAGTCTGAAAGCCGGAGATTGAAATTCAAAGCCAGCCAGGGCAGACAGATCCTCAAGTCTCTTATTTCCAATTAACCAGCAAGAACCTGGAAATGGAAACATGGTTCAAGTGGTAAAGCACCAGCTTGCAGTGAGTTCCAGAGCTCAAACCCCAGTGCTAGCACAAACAAAAACACAAGAGAAATGAGAAATACAGGGGAAGGGTGGGTCGAAGCAGTGGTAAATCATAGAAGATGATGTTAAGTGAAATGAACCCAAGACAGGGATATAAGTGGTTTTTTTGCTTTCTCCTTACTGTTTTTAAAGTACTTTAAATGTACTATGTGATTTTTTTGTTTCTTTTGTATGTTCTTCCCCCATGGTCTAACCCCTGTTTTCTCTGTATTTGATTCCAGTGCACTGCATCTTTTCTACCTTCGGGAGGGGAAGGGAAAAAACAAAATGCTCAAATAGGGATAAAGGTTGACCCATTGTAACAATGAGCTGCACATGACACTACGTTGAAAACAAACTTTACAACTTGTTGTGGGGAGAGAGGGAGGAGTTGGAGAAGTGGGGAGGGAAGGGATGGTAGGGGAAAAACAAAGGAGGAAGTAACAATGCTCAATAGGAAATGCACTCATTACCTTACTCATGTAACCGTAATCCCTCTGTACACTATTTTTACAATAAACATATTAAAAAAGATATTGGTGACACAGATCAAGATGCATAATACATGTAAACTGCGTTGTTAAATTGCAATGTATAACCTAAAATTAAGAGGAGTGGGTAGGGAGGGGTGGATGAGAATATTGGAAGGGCTGACATTGATCAGGATGCACTGTATTAATTGCTTCAGTGAATGGCAACTCCTTTGTACAATTACATAAAGGTAATGAAAATATTCCCTCCAAAAGAAATAATAATTATATTTACATAATTTATTTAATGAGTTTCTCAAGAATATGCACACAATATAAATCAGCAAGGGTTTGGCCACCAGTGTCTCAGAGTGCTCTACACTGTAAGTCTAGATTATTTTGCATCAAAATACTTGTTCAAGGTACAGTTCTATGGCAAAATCAGGGGGGTAAGTATTCCATGCTTTTGGTTTATGTGGATTGTCCAGTTCCTCTCCTGACAGATGCTCCTTCATATTATATGCACAGGCCTACAAACAGCCAGAAAATCTTTAGGAACTTCCGGTGGGCACCTATGTCATCACTTCTGTTTCTCCGCTGGCATCAACCCAACCTCCCAAGCCACCAACCATTGCACCTGCCATCCTCCAGGCTCCGCTCACCTTTCAGGACCCTTAGAGCTTTGGTCTGTCCTTGTTGCAGAGGGAGGTTTCCCCTGTGGGACATGGAAGTCAAGCCAGGCCCAGGATCAGTGGGCTCCATAGCCTAAAATGCTGGCTAGCTTCCAAGGCCACCTGTGGTTTCCTCCTCCAGTCTGTGAAAACCTCCTCCATGCTTCTCACCTTGCTGTGCCATGCCCACCACCACTCAGGAATGCTGCATCCTAGGCAGCAGGGCTAGGTTTTCTGCTGGGCCCCCAAGGTGGAACCTGGTCCCCTAGAGACCACCATTGCCACACGTCATCATGGTGGGGTGCAGGAATGCGTGAATCTTGTTGCCCCGAGTGCCCCCTTGTCTACAGAACAAAGATTGCCTATGGTCAGGTCCCCAGGGCCCTCTACTCTGCCTCAGGCCTGGAACCAAAAGGTCCCAAGGGACCTGGGGAAGCAGGCCAAGTCACAATCCTTCCCTCACCAAGCTCTAGGCTGGAACTCTAAACCAAATTATTATTGTTGTTGTTGTTGTTGTTGTTGTTATTATTATTATTATCATTTGGCCTATCCTGGTCAGGGAACTCAGTTGTGTGGCAATAAATAAAGCCATTGCCAATCAAATATTTAAGGCAGGTACAGGGGATGTGATGTGTAGAGGAGGAGGGAAGAGGGAAAAGAAAGATTGGTGTGATTAGAAAATAAAAGGACTTGGGCTGGGAAGGTGGCTCAGTGGTAGAGCACTTGCCTTGCATGCTCGAGGCCCTGGGTTCGATTCCTCAGCACCACATAGGCAAAAAAGAAAAAAGCCGGAAGTGGAGCTGTGGCTCAAGTGGTAGAGTGCTAACCTTGAGCTGAAGAGCTGAGGGACAGCACCCAGGACCAGAGTTCAGGCCCCACGAACGGACCCAAAAAAAAAAGAAAATAAAAAGAAAATAAAAGGACTAGATGAGAAAGTGATACAGGGACACTGCTGCTGAGAGGAGCATGAAGGAGAAATGGGTCTGGGAAAGAAGCAGTCTCAAGGGTTCATGGGTCTCCTCACCTCTAAAGTCTCCAACCCTGAAAGGCCTAGACTGAGCTGAGATTGGGAGGCATGAGAACAGAAGACAAGAGTAGGGAGCCCTACCCTCAAGTGGAAAAGGGCAAAGGAAGAAAAGAGTTACTGACATGGCTACGTATCACCTGCCTCGTGGGCAGCTCTAGAGAGGAGTGCATGTGTAGAGAAACTTACATGGCTAGGAGTGCCGATCATCTATGTACAAAGTCATGAGAAAGTGGGAACACTTGTCATCAGGTCCTGTCCTTCAATTCTACAACACTTGCTTGAAATGAACAAATTACAATCCTGAAAATTTTGAGGGTTCTTTCAGGTGGTAGATTATACATGTTTTTCATTTTAAAATACGCAATGTAACAACTTTGTGGTAAAACAACAGAAGCCTGGATTTTACTGGGCTTAAAGGTTTAAAGTTATCTTAATCTTTCTTTTTAACTTGATAAAAGCAGTAAAAAAATTAAGCAAACATAGTGTTCCATTACATAATAGTCTTATGTATTTGCCTCATGACTAATTATTTACCATGGAAAGAGCACTAACCTCAGACATGGAAGGAGCAAGTCCTGACCTATGGTTTTCTTATAACTGCAAGGACAACTACAGGGCTAGAACTGCTATGGCTGAAGCTGCTATAATGAGATAGAGGAAGGACTGTGGTGTGGTGGATGGTTCTTCATCAGGGGATAAAGAGACCTCCACTGCAGCAGTATATAATTATATGTCATTTGCGTGTCTCTAGGAGCTACAGTTCCTTCATTTGCCCTTTTCTCAAATTTGTTTTTATATGGAAACCCTGGAATTCTCTAAGTCTCACACTCCTCCTCTACAGAAAGTTGCTCACAAGGGCTTTCCTGGGACCTCTCTCTGAAAACTGTAGAGTTCTGGTGCTGAGCCAAATGGGAGGGTCTGATAACATAAGTATCACATCTCCACATCTCCACTGAGCACAAGCAGTGTGCTGGGTGCTGGTGGCCCATGCCCGAAATCCTAGCTACTCAGGAGGCTCAGGCTGAGCAACTCAAGACTGAAAAGTCTGGGAGAATCCATCTCCAGTTAATTAGCAAAAAGTTGTGCTAGAGGTGTGGCTCAACTGGTAGACTGGCAGTTATAAGCAGGGAAATCCTACTGAGAACAAGGTCACTGAGTTCAACTCCCAGCACTGGCAAAAAGGGAAAGGGCAGTGGTGAGAAAAGCTCCTGAAAGTTCTTAGCTCTCAGATGGCAAGGGGAATGACTACAAGGAAGGGTGTAAGCAGGACCTCCCAGCAGAGGGGACTGCATCCTGCAGCCTCTCTTCCCTGCCTTGCTCTCCTAGCAAATCAGCAGAGCTGTAGCACATGGTATGCCAGATCTGGACTGAAGTCAGGGAAACTGCAAGACTCCAGATGTGAGAAAGGGGAGATGTCTGTAGACCTGCACAGGAGACATAGGGAACATCCCCCTTGGCTCCTGCCACCATCTTCCCATACATTGCATTTGTAATAGCTACAGAATAAATTTCATGGTACTTAACAAACCCTCAAAAGGCTGTAAGACCTGAAATGGTGGGAGACTACTTCAGGCCAGGGAGGGAAAGGGACTGTAGGAAAAGGGGTCCATATGAACAAAGACTTGGGGAGTATGAAGTGTTGGTATGCTGGGAAAAAGTAAACCTCCTAAATGTGGTCAAATGCTGGATGGATAAATGCGCTGAGTGGGAATAAGGACTGGAAACATCACATTGTAGAAGACCTTAGGTTCAGCTCAGAGCATTTAGTTGGCTGCAGCAAGAAGGCAGTTTAGATGTTAGCATGGAAACAACATCATTAGGAGTGGCCTTTGCTAAATGCATATGTTATATTTAGCCTTCTATTAGTACCTTGTTTGAGTGTGTGTGTGTGTGTGTGTGCGCGCGCACGTGTGTGTGTGTGTGTGTGTGTGTGTGTGTGTGTGTGTGTGTGTGTAGGTAGGGTGACTTGGACAAAGGGAAACCTATCTGTGGATAAGGCTGTGATTTTGTTTCCCAAACTAGAGACCAGTAATTATAGTCTTCTGCTACAAGGCCTAGCTGCTGTTCAACTCCAGCACCTCTCTCAAAGAAAACTTGGCATTCACAGCTAGGAATTCCCCCATTCGCTGCCACACCGTCTGAAGGCGCTGCATACAGCATGGGAAATGATGGGCTGGGATGCCAACATATCTGGATTTGAGTACTTGTTTCAAAACAGTAAATTTTCTAAACTCAACTTCCTGTTTTTCATCAAAAGTGCCCATTCAAAGTTGACAAGATTAAGTGAGATAATGAATAGTAAAGCCTTAGAAGATTTAATACTGTTTGGGATGTTCACTGTGAGATAAATACCTTGGTTTCTCCAGTAAATAAATTATGAAAAATATGAAAAGAAGTGAGAAACCAACAAACTTTAACTGAAGAACTATAGTAATCAATGAAGTATATAGTCTTGTTTAGTACTTGATTGAAATGAACTAAACTGAAAGGGGACTTCAGAGTTACATATGGATTAGAAATTGATAATATACAGGTATTAAAATATAATATGTTTGGATATAATCAATATTATCTGTGGAGTATGTGTGTGCTGGTCCTAGGCCTTGATTCTAGGCCTGTGCACTGTCCCTGAGCTTTTGTGCTCAAGGCTAGTGCTCTAACACTTGATCCACAGCTCTGTGTCTGGCTTTCTGGAGGTTAGTTGGAGATGAGTGTCACAGTCTTTGAACTCTGATTCTCAGGTCTCACCCACCTAAATAGCTAGGAAGACAGTATGAGGCACTGGCAACCAGCAGTGTTTTCTTTTTTGTTTGTTCAAGGCTAGTGCTCTACCACTGGAGTCACAGGTCCAACCCCAGATGTTTTGGTGCTTAATTGGAGATAAGAGTCTCACAGACTTTCTTGCCCTGGCTGGCTTTGAACCCCATCCTCAGGTCTCAGCCTCCTGACAAGCTACGATTACAGATGTGAGCAACCAGGGCCTGTTTGTGTGTGTGTGTGTGTGTGTGTGTGTGTGTGTGTGTGTGTGTGTGTTTGGTAAAAGTGCATATGTGGGTATCATCGCAAACTACTTGTGAGATAAAAGAATCTGATGACTGGAATTTCCTTCAAAGCAATGTTGGTTTAGGAAAGGAAGAGTAGGAAGGGGCATCCGGTGTTTGAGGAGAGTGGGGAGGGAAGGAATGAAGCATGATTGGTTGTGGGTTGAGATGAAGACTGAGGAATGTACTGTATGATTCCATCTTTGTGTGCTTGGGTTTGGATATGGAATGTGCTCATGTGTGAAAGGCTGGGTCCCAAACCTACCAGTGTTCAAAGGCAAGGCTTTGGGAGTTGTCTCACAAGGCTTCTGAGTTCATCCATAGACCAATCCATTCAGGGCTTCATAAGTTCATAGCATTAGTAGGAGGTGGGGCCTTGTTGAAGAAAGGAAGTCACTGGCAAGGATGGATCTTGTTCCTGCCCCTTCCTGCTTCCTGGCCACCTTGAGGTGAGCAGCCCTGCTCCACTACACCCTCCTTGACATGAGTTTTCAGTCTCACCTCAGGCCCAAAGCAATGGGATCATGAGTAAGCCAAAATAATTCTTTTCCCCTGTAAAGTTCTTTTGTCAGGTATTGTCACAGAGACCAACAATCTAATCCAATGTATCTGCAAATTTTTATGTTTTCATAATAAAACATTTCCAAGGAAAAATAGGATAATAGTATATACTTCACATGAATGTTACAAATATAGAATGGGAAATATAAAAAAGTATGATAATGTTGGCTATAACAGGATTTAAAATATTTATTTTCTCTTTGGTACCCTCCTCCTTCTCCTCCTCCTCTTCCTCCTCCTCCTCCTCTTCCTCCTCCTCCTCCTCCTCCTCCTCCACCTCCTCCTCCTCCTCCTCCTCCTCCTCCTCTTCCTCCTCCTCCTCCTCCTTCTTATCCTTCTTCTCTTTCTTCTTCTTCTTCTTCCTGGTTGGTCCTGGGGCTTGAACTCTAGGCTTGGACACTGAAACACAGCTCTTCAGGTCAAGGTTAGTGCTCTATACTTGAGTCACAGTGCCACTTCTGGTTTTCTGCTGGTTTATTGAGACAAGAATCTCACTGACTTTCCTGCCCAGGCTGGCTTTGAACCACAATCTTCATATCTCAAACTCCTGAATGCTAGGATTATAGGTGTGAGTCACCAGCACCCAGCTTTTTGTTTTTACTATTTCACATTCTCCTTCTCTCTCTCTTTCTCTACCTTTGTTTCTAATTCACTATCTCTCCTATTCTTCTCCATTTCTGTCTTCCTCACTCCACACAGGAGGGTTGGCTTCATCAAGAAACAATTCTTATAATACTCTACAGAGGTTGAATTGCTCCTTGTCTTAGCAGGGGTTTATGACAAATCAATCCCTCTTTCCAAAGAAATCAAATGCCAGTAGATTTGACAGCACCTTCAGGAGCCAGGAAAACATTAGGCAGTGTGCTGGGGAGGAGAAATTTGGATTTTCTGAGGGAGAAGCCAGCCCAGGCAGCCCCAGAGGCATGAGTGTATGACTTGGAAGGAATCAGGGAACTTTTACAAGCACAAGTGCTGCCACTTGATTATTAGAGAAGGGTTTCAAATGCAACCAAATTAAAAGTGCCACTAACCACTCTCCATAAAAACAAAACCAAACAAAAAACTCCCTTTCAAAACAGAAAACTTACTTATAAAAGGGTTTCTACCCCTTGAAAGTTTTGGCCGAGCCTTTTATCAGTGCTTCGGTCTCCAATACATGAGGCATTCCTGCAGAAAAGGGGACAATACAACCCAGTTCACCTTCATGTAATCAAGTTTTGCACAGACCTACTCAAAACAAAATGAATAAATCTATGTCAAGGACTTGTCTAGTTGAAGACTCATAAAGACATGGAACTAGAGCTGGGAAGGTGGCTCAGTGGAAGAGCACTTGCCTTGCATGAATGAGGCCCTCGGTTCGATTCCTCAGCACCACATAAGCAAAAAGAAAAAAGCCGGAAGTGGAGCTGTGGCTCAAGTGGTAGAGCGCTAGCCTTGAGCTGAAGAGCTGAGGGACAGTGCCCAGGCCCAGAGTTCAGGCCCCACGACTAGACCCCCCCCCCAAAAAAAAAGACATGGAACTAAATTTAGAGCTGGAACATCATTAGAAATCACCTGGTCCAACTTTTCTTCCTACCTTCCATTTTACAAATGAGAAGGAGGAACTCAAAACACAACCAAATGACCTGCAGTACAGCAGGCATGGGGAGCACAGCCTGCATCAGTTTTGGGAACAATCCACAGTACTAAACCTAGGACACACAGACACACAGACACACACACACAAACACACACACACACACACACGCACACACACACACACCAAAGAAACCCAATACTTTTCATATTTTCTATCTTGCTCTATTCCTTTCCATTAAATGTTTTGGTGACAATCTACTAAGTTGATTTTATAACTCACTGGTTATAAGTTAGAAAACACTGTCCTAGAGCATTCATTTTCTCTTTTCCTCTTTATCCCAGGACATTGGGCTCCATATTGGCCCAACCAGCCCATCCTGAGGGCAGAGAAGGTATTGGCCATAGGAGGCCATGGGAAACAAACTTGTGTGACTCAAGTTAGCTTAACAGAAGAATGGCTCTACAAAGCTAGACATAGTGCAAAACCCAATCCAAGCCTTCTCTTCTCTAGACTGTAGGCCAAGAGATGAGTGGAGCTATTGGTGATACATCCTGCAGCTGGGAACTTCCCTCCAAGACCATGTCAATAGGACTGGGCCCTACTTTTCAAGGGGTAGCAGCCACTGTGTCTTTGCAGAAATTTCCAAAGATATAGGTTCGCAAGGATGTTAAAGTAGAAGACTGAGTCTCTTCTTAGTTGAAAAGTAGTAACTTTGATCAACTCAGCAATTCAAAGGCTGGTCAAAGTTCCTGGGGTCCTCTGCTCAGCCTCAGGCCTGGGGCCACAAGTTCTGAGGGTCCCTGGGAAGCAGATGAAGATCAATCCCTTAATGTGCCCTTGGCACTGTACACCCTCAAATTGTTTTATTTTTTGTTTGTCGGTCATGGAGTTTGAACTCTGGGCTTGGGCATTATCCCTCAGCTCTTCAGCTCAAGGCGAGTGCTCTACCATTTGAGCCACAGCATCACTTTCAGCTTTCTAATGGTTTATTGGAGATAAGTTTCACAGGTTTTCTTGCCTGGGCTGGCCTTGAACTGTGATCCTCAGATCTCAGCCTCCTGAGTAACTAGGATTATAGGTGTGAACCACTGACGCCCTGCTTCTAAATCAAATTCTTTTAGTCTTTCTTTTTTGCCATCCTGGCTATTGAACTGAGGGCCTAAGCACTGTCCCTGAGCTTCTTTTGCTCAAGGCTAGCACTCTATCACTTGATCCACAGTGCCACTCCTGCTTTGTCTCTTATCAAATATTCACAAAACAAAACTCCTTTTCAAGAGAAAACTTACTTGGGAAGATGTTTGGACCCCTTGAAACTTATTGCTGCCGGGCGCTGGTGGCTCATGCCTGTAATCCTAGCTACTCAGGAGGCTGAGATCTGAGGATCATGGTTCAAAGCCAGCCCGGGCAGGAGAGACCGTGAGACTCCTATCTCCAATAAACCACCAGAAAACCGGAAGTGGCGCTGTAGCTCAAGTGGTAGAGCGCTCGCCTTGAGCTGAAGAGCTGAGGGACAGCGCCCAGGCCCAGAGTTCAAGTCCCACGACCGACAAAAAAAAAAGAAACTTATTGCTATACCTTTTATCAATTAATCATAGAATTATCAACAAATAGCAAAATAATGAAAAGGGTATTGAAATATGCTTCTTTAGAGGCTTGAAAAAAGAGCTAATCATTCATTTTGACAAATAGCAAAATAATGAAAAGGGTATTGAAATATTCTTCTTTAGAGACTGGAAAAAGAGCTAATCCTTCATGCATTTTGACAAATAGCAAAATAATGAAAAGAGTATTGAAAGATTCTTCTTTAGAGGCTTGAAAAAGAGCTAATCCGAGGGGGGGGACCAAGATGGCGACGGGGCAGTAGGGAAACGCCACAGCTCTCTCCAACCAAAAAGAGAGTTCGAGTTCCAACGCTTAATCTCCCCAAGAGACCGACAACAACAAAAAGATGAACACTCAGAGAAAAACCAGAGGTGGAGAATAACAAAAAAAGAAAGAGAGGAAAAGAAGAATTTCAGAACAGAGAAAAGCGAAGACCCCTCCCCCAACCTTTACTGGCCAGCCGGCCCGGCGGGGGCTGCGGGAGCCCCAGAGACACAGGGGGCCGCTTTCAGATCACCAGGTACTGGTTTGCAGAACAGCGGATCGCCAGGAACAGAGAAACCTACCAGCCGGGAGTCTCCACGAGGATCCCACCCCCACCCCTTACTCTCCACCCGAGCAGAGAGGCTCCATCCCGCCAAAGCCACTCTATCAGCAGACCACCCGCCCGATCGTGATCGCAAAGACCCGGCGAGGCCGCGAGGCCCCAGAGACACCGCGAAGAAGCTGCCTGAGCGTGGACACTTTTGACCCGACAGCTTCGACAGAGGCAGAGACAGAAAAGAATCACACAGAGCCACCACCGCCCAACCCAGCCCGGATTGCAACAACAACTGACAACCTACACCACACAGAAACAACCAGCTCCAGGGTGAGTACCCCACAGGGGAAGTGTATCCCTCAAGGGAGACCAGAGCTGGAGGGAATCCCCAGACCCTGACCTAGACTCCCTACCCCAACACCCGGACCACAGGACCCACTAAAACTGGGAACTGTTTGAGAGCTCCACCAGCACACTCAGCTGGCCAGGCTAGAGCAAGAGGGCCCCTGGAAGGGAGCTTAAATGCCCAAGCCAGGAACAGCGCCCCTGGGTCAATACTACCAACAGTAGAAGAAATTTGAACTGTGTCCCCCAGGCTGTATAACCTAGGTGGTATACACATCAGCACAGGCCTAACGAGTGCTCTCCAGGCTGAAAAACCTAGGTGGTATACACATCAGCACAGGCCTAACGAGCACGCTCCAGGCTGGGGCCAGAACCAGGCCCGGGGATCCGGCGCCTGAACAACACAACCAACTCCTCCCAACTGAAGTAAAAAGCTGAGCATACGCCTCAACAGAGGGGAGAAAACCAGGAAACAACACTCCCCGGGAAGCACGCCTGTGACAACAAAAGACCTGGAGGCCCAGGACAAGAGAAGCCCAAACCCCACCAAAACTCCACCCATATACCCTAGACTGGGAATTGGGCAACACAGGCTGCCAGCACCTGATAATAAGCAGGAGCTCAGACTGTTAAGGCGGCTCAGCAATAGAGTGATAGTCTTGGATGTATGAGGCCCTGGATCTGATTCCTCAGCATCACAAAAGCAAAAAGGGTCAGAAGTGGTGCTGTGGCTCAAATGGTAGGGTGCCAGCCTTGAGCTGAAAAGCTGAGGGACAGCACCCAAACCTAGAGTTCAAGCCCACAACCAGCCCAAAACAAACAAACAAAAACACATCAGGAGCCCATAGCAGACTCCAGTATTTGGGAGAGTGCATCCAGAGCATCTGTTCTTCACAAGAGCACCCGTAGGAGCAAACACAAGCAGTCTAGGCTGCTCAACCCTTCCAAAGGCAGGAACTGCCAGCAATCTACAGCAGAGAGCTGAGAATCCTAAGTAAGTCAGAATAGCAGCTGGAAATAGGCTCCCAACAGAACCCAGATCGGGCACAGACTCTCTCTACCAATACAGAATCAGCAACCAAGCAAAGACAGACACACCAAAACAAAATTGAAGAGCAGTCTCCTGAACCTCCATGCGAAAATCACAGAGAAAAATCACAAGGTTTACCACCACCCAGGACAGCAAGCTCACCTCAAAAGCCAGCAGCCACGCAGGGGAGAGCCCCAATGGGAGCAAAGCAGGAATGGAAGACAAAAGCTACATCCAAGGGTTGCTGGAGGCGATGACTCAAGAAATAAAGTGAGAAATTGATCAGAAATTGAAAGAGCACAAGGATGAACTATCCAAAGAGATACAGGGTATCAAACAAGAGATGCATGCAAAAATAGAAACTGCACAAACCTCAGGAAGAAGTGAGATAAACGCCAAATTAGAGGTAATGCATACCTCATTGAGAGGTGAGATCAGTACTATGAGAACCAACATTGAATCCATAAAGGGATCCATTTCCTCCATGCAAACCACAATAGAAGCCACTGTCAACAGAGTGAATGAAATGGAAGGTAGAGTGTCAGATACAGAAGACAGAATACACCAACTGGACCAAAAAGTGACAGATATGGAAAAATCACTCAAATTAAACCAAAGGGAAATTCAAGAGCAAGCAGATAATGCTAAAAAATTAACCTTCGCATAATTGGAGTGGACGAAGGTGAGGAATTCCAGAGCAAGGGAATGCAACACCTATTCAACAAGATAATCAATGAAAATTTTACCCACCTCAAAAAGGAGCACCTTACCTACATAACAGAAGCATATAGAACACCCAACAAGCAAGACCCCAGGAGAAACACTTCTAGACACATTATAGTAAAAATGATAGATCTGAATAATAAGGAAACAATCCTGCATGCAGCAAAAATGAAGAAGGAGCGATACTACAATGGGAAAAAAATAAGAATCACTGCAGATCTCTCCACACAAACAATGAATGCAAGAAAAGCCTGGGAAAGCACCATACGAGCCCTGAGAGCCAATAACTGCCAACCCAGACTGATATACCTGGCAAAGCTAGCATTCACATTCGATGGAGAACTGAAAACTTTTAATAGCAAAGAAAAACTAAATGAATACATAAACATTAAGCCAGCATTACAAAGAATTCTAAGAGGGGGGACACAACCTGAAGAAAGCAACCAGGAACTGGGACCTGCCCCAAACAGGCTTTACTCAAAGTTTAACTGAGCAAGCACAGGAGTAAAGGAAAGAAGAAAAACTTAGGAAAACGGAATGGCAGGGACAACAATGCATCTCTCTATACTTTCTCTTAATATAAATGGGCTGAATTTGCCAATTAAAAGAAAACGAACTGAGGACTGGATCAGAAAACAAGACCCATCCATCTCTTGCCTTCAGGAGACCCACTTCTCAGCCAAACATACAAACAAACTCAGAGTAAAGGGGTGGAAAAGGATCTACCAATCAAACGCCCCCAGTAAGAAAGCAGGTGTAGCTATCCTGATATCTGACAAAATAAACTTTTCATTAAAATCAGTACAGAAAGACAAGGACGGACACTACATATTAATAAAGGGAACAATCCAAGAGGAGGATATAATCATCATCAACTTATATGCCCCAAATATTGGTGCACCCAGATATGTCAAACAAATGCTCTCAAACTTACAGAATAAAATAGATCCCAAAACGATAATACTAGGAGACTTTAACACACCACTCTCACCAAAGGACAGGTCTACCAACCAGAGGATTGGCAAAGAAGCTACCGAATTAAGAGAGGCCATACTTCAAGCAGAATTAACTGACATCTACCGAGTATTTCACCCTAAAACAACACAGTACACATTCTTCTCAGCAGCTCACGGAACTTTCTCCAAAATAGACCATATCATAGTTCATGCAAGGAACTTAAGCCAATACAAAGGGATGGACATAATCCCCTGTATCCTATCTGACCACAGTGGAATCAAGCTAGCTCTCAATAACAAAGCATACCGCAGAAATTTCTCTAATACATGGAAATTGAACAGCACACTCCTTAACAATGCCTGGATAACAGAAGAGATCAGAGAAGAAATAAAGCATTTCCTACAACTCAATGAAAATAAAAACACCTCACAAAGAAACTTGTGGGACATAGCAAAAGCAGTCCTGAGGGGCAAATTTATTGCCCTCAGTGCCCACATCAAGAGAATGGAGACAGACCAAGTAAATAATCTCATGTTGCAATTAAAACAGCTAGAAAAACAAGAAAAAATGGGACCTAAAGCTACTAGACGAAGCCAGATAACCAAATTAAGAGCAGAGAATAACCAATTAGAAAATCAGAAAACCATAACCAAACAAAAAGCTGGTTCTTTGAAAAAATAAACAAAATTGATGGCCCATTGGCTAGATTAATTAAAAAAAGAAGAGAGGAAACCCATATTAATAGGATTAGGGATGCCACGGGAAACATCACAACACGTACCCAAGATATCCAAACAATTCTAACAGACTACTTTCAAAAGCTATACTCTCTAAAGGAAGAAAATCTGGCAGAAATAGATGCATTTTTAGAGAAATACAAGTTGCCCAAACTGAGCAAAGAAGAAGTAAACCAATTAAATAAGCCAATATCCTATAACGAGATACAGGAAGCTATCAAAAGTCTTCCAACAAAAAAAAAGCCCAGGACCAGATGGATTCACAGCAGAATTCTATAAGACCTTTAAACAAGAACTAATACCCATACTCCTCAAGCTCTTCAGAGAAACAGAGAAGGAGGGAGCTATCCCAAACTCATTCTACGAAGCCAATATCACACTCATCCCCAAACCAGGCAAAGACCCAACCAAAAAGGAGAATTACAGGCCAATCTCCTTGATGAACACAGATGCAAAGATCCTTAACAAGATTCTAGCTAACAGAATCCAGAAACACATAAAATAAAATAATTCACTATGACCAGGTAGGCTTCATCCCAGAGACTCAGGGATGGTTTAACATACGTAAGTCAATAAATGTAATCCAACATATCAACAGAGCCAAGGTCAAGAATCACATGATTATCGCCACAGATGCAGAAAAGGCCTTTGACAAAATTCAACATTCATTCATGCTAAAAGCTCTGGAGAAAATAGGAATAGAAGGAACATTTCTAAAAACAATAAAAGCCATTTATGACAGACCAATAGCCAATATTATACTTAATGGGGAAAAGCTACAACCAATTCTCCTAAAATCAGGAACAAGGCAAGGATGCCCACTGTCTCCACTCCTCTTCAATATAGTCCTAGAACCCTTAGCCAGGGCAATAAGGCAAGAAAAAGACATTAAAGGGATCCGCATAGGGAAAGAAGAAGTTAAACTATCCCTTTTTGCAGACGACATGATACTATACCTCCACGATCCCAAAAACTCCATCCCCAAACTCTTAGAAATCATAAATCACTTCGGCAAAATAGCAGGATACAAAATAAACCCACAAAAATCAGTTGCCTTCCTATACACTGATAATGTACAGGAAGAGAGGGAAATAAAGGGAGCAACCCCATTCACAATAACCTCCCCAAAAATAAAATATTTAGGAATTAACCTAACCAAAGATGTAAAAGAACTATTTAATGAGAACTATAAAAAGTTAAAGAAAGAAATTGCAGAAGACACTAGGAAATAGAAAGACCTCCCATGCTCTTGGATAGGCCGACTTAATATAGTAAAGATGGTAATACTTCCAAAACTAATATACAAATTCAACACAATTCCTATTAAAATCCCAATGACGTACATCACTGAAATACAGAAAACAGTCCAAAAATTCATATGGAACAACAAAAGACCTAGAATAGCCAAAACAATTCTAGGGGATAAAGACAATATGGGAGGGCTATCCATGCCGAACTTCAAACTCTACTACAGAGCTATAATAACAAAGACAGCATGGTACTGGCACAAAAACAGACCCGAAGACCAATGGAACAGAATAGAAGATCCAGAAATAAATCCACAGGCCTACAACCAGCTGATATTCGACAAAGGAGCCAAAGACATACATTGGAAGAAACACAGCCTCTTCAACCGCTGGTGCTGGGAAAACTGGGCAGCCACATGCAGAAAACTAAAAGTGGACCCCAGACTATCACCATGCACCAACATCAACTCAAAATGGATTAAAGACCTTAACATTAAACCTGAATCTCTGAAACTACTGCAGGACAGAGTAGGAGAGACACTTGAACTAATAGGCACAGGAAGGAACTTCCTGAACAGAGTCCCAGGGTCACAACAAGTTGGAGAGAGACTCGACAAATGGGACTACCTTAAAATAAAAAGCTTCTGCACAGATAAAGCTATCGCAACCAAGCTAGAAAGACAACCAACTAATTGGGAAAAAATATTTACCAGCAATATATCAGACAAGGGGTTAACATCCTGTATATACAGGGAACTCAAGAAACTAATCCCTCCCAAACCTAACAAACCAATTACTAAATGGGCAAGGGAACTAAAGAGGGACTTCTCAGATGAAGAAATAAAAATGGCAAAGAAACACATGAGGAAATGTTCATCATCCCTGGTGGTGAAGGAAATGCAAATAAAGACAACCCTGAGATACCACCTTACCCCAGTCAGAATGTCCCACATCCACAAATCAGCCAACGACAAATGCTGGAGGGGATGTGGAGAACGAGGAACGCTATTACACTGCTGGTGGGAATGTACACTTATACAACCACTTTGGAAAGCAGTCTGGAGGTTCCTTAGAAAGCTAAAGATTGCCCTCCCTTATGACCCAGTCATACCACTTCTAGGCATCTACCCTGAACAACAGGAACCAATATACAAGGACACGGTGCACCTCCATGTTTATTGCAGCATTGTTCGCAATAGCTAGGATATGGAAACAACCTAGATGCCCCACCACAGATGAATGGATCCAAAAATTGTGGTATCTATACACAATGGAATATTATGCAGCCATTAGAAATGACAAAATAATGGCATTTGCAGGGAAATGGATGGAGCTAGAAGGAATCATGTTGAGCGAGGTAAGCCAAGAACGAAGAGACAAACAGTATATGGTCTCCCTGATAAGTGGATGATAAATCCAAAATGTTAGGTGATATGACAAAACTAACAGGAGTTAAGAAACAAAGAACTCCCACTCATCTGGTTGAACCACTACCAAATATCCCCATGCTGCTGATCACATATATGGTATATAACATGTGAGCACCGTTATATATTACAGACTGTGATAGACAATTTGCTCCAGGAAAGTTAGAATGAACTTGTGACTTTAAATGAGCATCATTATTCCACAATACTGTGAATTTCTGGAAATTAAGTAATCACTTAATCACAATCAAAAAAAAAAAAGGTCCTCGGGGAAGGGAGGGAGGGAGGGGATGGTAGGGGGAAAACAATGGAGGGGGTAACAATGTTCAAGAGGAAGTGTACTCATTACCTCACTCATGTAACTGTAACCCTCTGTATAGTATCTTTACAATAAAAAAAAATTTAAAAAAAGAGGAATGTAAAGGTTCAGCCCCCCCCAAAAAGAGCTAATCCTTCATGCACTTTGACATAAGACTTCCATTCCCTAGGTCTGTGAGATAACTTGTGAATACATGAGATCTTTTGCTTGTGATAAACTGTTACTAATGTCATAGGAAAGATGTAATACTACCCACTAAAGTAGGATCTCATACCCAGGCTACCTGATAGCTTTCTAAGAGTTTTCTACACTTATCACTAAAATAGCAAGAAATTTGTCTTCTGAGTGGAATATCATTCATTCATCAAACTTGTAAAAGGAAGGAATGTTACAAACATAAGCTGTACTGCCCAATCTATTAATACACTTCCCATGAAATCTGGCTTAAAGGCTGTGCATCTTTATGTATCCCTGAATATATGCATGCATCTCACCTTTCACTGATATCCTCCTGTTTACTCAACAAGCTCCCTTCTCATGCTTTAGCGCACTCCTTCCCCTGCCCATAGCTTATGATGCTCCTTTCCTAGGCAATATTAAGTTCATTTGACAAAGGCAGTAAAGAATCAGCCTCCAAACCCCTTTTACCTTGAGATGGCACTCCTCTGGGGGCAGCTACCACCATAAAGGGAAGCAAGATCCCCTTAGAGTGAGCTTCAGATCTGGAGAGCTGCAGCTCCTTATTTACTACTTGGGCAGCAGCCATAAACCCTAGTCCTCTATGATGAAGACCATGGTCCACATGTCCACACCAGGGTCTCCATTCCTAGCCCCTCCTAAACCTCCTAGGTTATATAGGTGACCTCAGAGAATAGCCAGCACTTCTCACTTGTCTATTGTGAGAAGGGGTCTTGCCAGTCCCTTTACTGGCAATAAACCTTTTCTTTTTTCTTTGTACCTGGATGTCTGCATGGTTTTCTCACAAAGTCTAATATACTCTAACACTTCCAATGTGAGCTCTATTGTTTTTTTTTCTTGATGCTAAAGAATTAATTTATACATAGTGACATACATGGTAAACTTACAGGTTTACTTTTTCATTCATAATTTACCTAAAACTAATAAACTGGTAGAATTATATAAAATTTTTTTCATATTTGGTTATACAAAAGGGTTTTTCTGTCTTTCCCAGGAAATGAGGCTTGTAGGGTAAATTACGTGTTTACAGCTGTTAAAGAAAGGTTTCATGTGCTAGGTCCTGGTGGCTCATTCCTGTAATCCTAACTACTCACGAAGCTGAGATCTGAGGATCAAGGTTTGAAGCCAGCCTAGGAAACTATGAGAGTTTTTTGGGGTGAGGTCCAGTCATGGGGCCTGAACTCTGGACCTGGGCGCTGTCCCTCAGCTCTTCAGCTCAAGGCTAGCGTTCTAACACTGAGCCACAGCACCACTTCTGGCTTTTTTCTTTTTGCTTATGTGGTGCTGAGGAACTAAACCCAGGGCCTCAGGCATGGAAGGCAAGCACTCTACCACTGAGCCACCTTCCCAGCCCCAACTGTCAGACTCTTATCTCCAACAGACTACTCCAAGAAGCTTGAAGTGACACTGTGGCTCAAGTGGTAGTGTGCTAGCCTTGAGCAAAAGAAGCTTAGGAACAGTGCCCAGGCCCAAGTCCAAACCCCAAGAACAGCAAAAAAAAAAAAAAACCAGAAAAGAAAAAGAAAGGTTTCATGCATGATTTAAAAATAGTTCTTTTCTAGGCTAGCATTCTTAGCCTCTCAGGAGGTTGAGATCTAAGGGGCATGGTTTGTAACCTGCCTGGACAGAAAAGTCTGAGGGATTCATATCTCCAATTAACTACCAAAAAAAAATTTGGAAATGAAGTTGTGGTTCAGGGAGTATAGGGCCAAAATTGAACAACCAAAACAAAAAAAAAAACCCACTCAGTAACACTACCCAGACCCTAAGCTCAAGCCCAATGACCACTGGAAAAGAAAAAGTATTTCATTCCTAGTAAACCTAATTAAACGTTTAATGTGCATTTGTTGTTTAATTTTAAATTCAACTCACTCACTACATAGGAACTCAAACCTCATCATCTAATTTTCTGCTTATTATGACCCTTCTATTCCTACCTTACTTATACTAATCAAGGTTATAGTCCCTCCCTGTCAAATAGTGACAGGGAATAGCAGACTAGGATCTGTATTCCCATTCAGTGAGAAGGTCTGCCTTCCTGTTACTGAGTTCTAGAAAATGAACCATAGATCCAGGGTGGATGGTCTCCTATCTCGGGAATCTACCAAGCCCTGGGACTGCCTCTTTGTTTCTGAGAGGGATTCTCACCTCCTACGTTCTTCACGAGCTGCATACATGCACTTTGATACTCTGACTAAGGATTGTGCCTGCCAGTCCTTGAATGCACAGCAGACCATGACCAAGTCTCCTTTGACCTGCTTTATCATTTTCTATGTAGTTCTCCAAACTGAAAATTATTATGTACTTTTGAAAGGTAGCCATATATTCTGTAGAATACCATTGTAGTCCAAAATAGTTTCCCATGCAGATGACAAAAGAAAACAACTCAGCCATTCGTCACATTTTCATTGGAACAGATGACAATGCCCATTAATACATTATCTTCACTGTGAACAAATGAAAAACAAACAGAAAATTATGTTGGAGTTTTTTACATCAGCCATGAAATAAGAAAGCAGAATAGGTACAAGGTTCTGAGTTTTATAAGTAACAATTAACATACACACAAATGCACACACACACACACACACACACACACACACACACACACACACACACACACACACACACACACACACACACACACCCCATAAATAGAAAAGGCCAGATGTGGTGCTGTGGCTCAAGTGGCAGAGTGCTAGCCTTGAGCAAAAGAAGCTCAGGGACAGTGCTTGGCCCTGAGTTCAAGCCCCAGCATGGGTACAAGGCTCTATGTTTTATCCATAACAACACACACACACACACACACACACACACACACACACACAAATGTTTGTCATGTGGAACAGCATTTTGTAAGGAAGTCCAATCACTGCACATTAAAGCAGTTACAAACCTGTCATAGTGCCAGGGAATAATCCCTTTTCAAAAGTAAACCATGTCCTTACACTATGCAGATTGTCAAAAAACCTTGGAATCTTTTTACAGTAAATAGCATTTGAAATAAAGAAAGAATTTCACATTCAAAATTACACTCTTGTGATTCACACATGTAATCCTAGCTACTCAGCAGGTTGAGATCTGAGGATTCTGATCTCCAACAAACTACTCAGAAATTCAGAAGTAGACCGAGGCTCAAGGGGTAGAGCATTAGCCTTGAGCAAAAGAACTCAGAATCAGTGCCCAAGACCTGAATTCAAGACACAGAACCTGCACTAAATACATACATACATACATACATACATACATACATACATACATACATACATACATACATACATACATAATGCAGAGTCCTTGGGGATGAGTCTATACATCATAGAATTGTACACAAATTGCATATAGGAAAGGGGGTATAGAAAGATTCTTTTTTACAGCACTGACATGAGACTTCTATCCCTTACTGCTGTGAGACAGATTGTTTATGAATGACCTATTGTGCTTATGATAATTTGTTACTACATTCATAGAAAAGTTAAACTACACTTTTGAATAAGATCTCATACATAGAATGTCTAATAGCATTTTTAAGGTGGTCAAATCACATTTTATTAAAGTACCCATAAACTCTAAGTGACCCCTGTTATCTAAAATAACATGGTCATTGTTGCTATGAGAAGTCTCTAGCAGACTCACACCCCTCTCAAAGAGAGTGTGTTATTCGCTCTTCTATTGCTATAGCTAAATTCCACATCCTATGTAATTGATAAAGAAACCTTTATTCAGCTTATGATTCTAGAGGTCTGGAGGTCCAAGGAGAGTGGCAGAATCTGGTGAACTCTTTGTTGCTGGTAAGAATGACTGCTGGGTTCAGAGGCAGTTTAGGGTATCATGTAGAGATACAAGATTGCTAACTTGACTGCCTCTTAGACTATCTAATAGCATTCTAAGAGTTTTCTTCACAACTCCCTGAAATAGCACAAAGTCTGTCTTTTGACTATGGAAAAGAGAGGAACGCTACAGAGATAACCTCCATTTTCCAACCTCTGATAGATTTCCCAGGAAAATCTGGCCTAATGTCTTTGTGTCTTTATGTACATGTACATATACATATTCACATGCATCTGACCTTTTCCTGACATCGTCCAATGTAGCTTCTGTTGGTACACTTTTCTCCATGCTACAAAATTTAAATATACATAACCAAATACCAGACAAATCCATGTTTACTTTTCATTCAAGTTAGCTACAATATACCCGAAACTAATATATTGGTAGAACTGGATAGTTTGTACATATTTAGACATATGAGAAAGGGTATTTCTTTTTTCCCTAGAAAAAGGCTTCTAGGAAAACTTACATGTTTACAGCTGCTAAAGAATGGTTTCTAGCTGGGCACTATAAGGTCTAAGTAGGTAGGTTTCATTAGGTAGCTGATGAAGAGAACACCATGGCTATTCAGGCAGGAAAAATATTTACTGAACTATTGCCGCTGCCATGCATGTGGAAAGGCATGGCCAAAAAAGGGAAAACCCACCCCCAGGCCAGCACTTTTCTAGGCCAGGGACAGGAAAAGGTATGTCCAGGTGGGAGAAAGATGTGGCCACATTGGATCTGGATATGACTTCTGGGCCTGGGAACCTCCAATAGTCAGATGGGAGGCGTGACCAGAGGCAGCCTAGGATGTAACTTAGCAGCAGGGGGAGATGAGTGCTTCCAGGTGTGCCAGTTACCTAGGTAACACAAGTCATAGGTAGACACTTAGCCAGAGGTAGAGTGGTGTCTGCACAGGGCCTGCCTGGCCTGGGGCAGACCTTACAGGCACCAGTGCTTCACACCTATAATGCCAGCTTGTCAGGAGGCTGAGATTTGAGGATTGTGGTTTGAAGCCAGATGGAGTAGAAAAGTCTGTGAGACTCTTATTATCAATAAATTACTCAAAAAAGCCAGAAGTGGCACTGAGGCTCAAGTGGCAGAGTGCTAACCTTGAGCACAAAGAGGTTCCCCTAAACCTAAGCACCCAGGCTGAGTTCAAACTCTGGGACTGGCAAAAAAATTGTTCTTTCCTAGGCCAGGTGCCTGTGGTTCAGGGCTGCTCAGGTAGCCCAGATTACTTATCTGAGGATCACTTGTAACCAAAAAAGTCCATGAGACTCATATGTCCAATTAACTACCAAAAAAGTTAAAAAACAGTTTGTGGGTCAAGTGGTAGAGTGCCAGTCTTGAGCAAAAAAGCTCAAGGACAGTGCTCAGGACCTGAACTGAAGCTCAAGGACTGTTTCTCATGTTCTCTCTATTCCCTCTTTAATTACACAAATTAAGGATGACTTTCCTGCCTATCAGACAGACTAGAAGCCTATCAGGCTAGAAGCAATGTGATGGTGGGTGGGCCTTCAAGGCTACAGAGTCCTAGAGAATGAAGCATTGGTCCAGGGTTGATGAGCTCCATTCTCCTGGATTCTATACAATATTGGGACTACTTCCTTGATTCTGAGAGGGATTCTCACCTGCCTGGGCTCTTCATAAGCTAAATACATGCACTTTTATATTCTAAGGATTGTGGATGCCAGTCCTTAAATTCACAGCAGACCATGACCAAGTCTCTTTTGACCTACTCTATCATTTTCTATTTAGTTTCAAATCTGAAAATTATTCCATACAGTTTTTGATATATCCTCATGTATTTTGTCAATTGTCATCATATTCCAAAATGGTTTACCATGCAGATGACAAAAGAAAACAACTCATGCAGTAGTCACATTTTCATTGCCATGGATGACACCCTCTGTTAATGTATCTTTGTCACTGCTAACATGAAAAGCAGAAAATGTTGAAATCACACTGTTTCACTACAGTGCTATTGAAAACATGGCCTGGGCATGCTAGACGATTAGGCATGCTCAGTCTCTTGAGCTAAATTTCTAGCTCTTCTATATCCAAACTACCTCTTACAAGTACTCAGTTTGAACTCAGATCCCTGTAATGGCTACGTGCTCAATTTCAAGTCACACTTTTTGTATGATCTCCCCTGTGAGAGCCTGAAACTCCAACCTGTGAGACCCTGAAAAAATTGGGCATTGGAATGACTTCTCTCCATTCTCTGGGAATGCTGAGAGTTTTTCTGGAATGGTCAATCAGTCCTGGCTTAATGGGAACTCAGTTTCCATCCTAAAGTGCGTGGGAACCTAAGGGTAGACTTAGGTTTATGCAAATTGAAGGTCATTTACTGTTTAGCTCTCCTCAGAATAAGAAAGTCTCCTACCACTTTTATATAAAATATTGTCACAGGTTGAAGTATATTCCTTCCTTGCACAAGACCAAAAAAACCTTAGCTAATGGAACCTTAGGATCTGTTGCCAATGGAAGGCTACAGGTCCCTTGCTAGCCCAGGTCTCAGTAGAATGGTCCAATCTCTGTTATTGTGTTGCTCCTGATAGTGGTGAATTAAGCACGCTATGCTTTCATCATAATCTGGGATGGATGGGCATGCCTGTCACTGTATCATATCTGTAACCATATCTACTCAGAGGATGAGACTATAAAGGATGTAAGGTATATTAAATACGTAGGAAGAAATGGACTGGATCTGGACTACATGTAGAGTGGCTGGTGTTGAACTATGAATCTAAAATAAACAAACTTCAGGAATCTCAGACCATTTAAGCCAAATACCTTGATTACAATGCTAGATAACTAGTTTACATGACACCAACCTATACACATAGGTGTGCCCTTGTGCACATGCACACACACACATATACACACACCGTGCACATCAGGTTTCACAGTGCGCAAAATGAAGAGGGGCCATTGGCTTTTGGAATTCCAGCAGTAAGATGACATTATTTTAGCCAATATTTTAGAACCACCTGGTCAGTGTTAGAATAGGCAACCCTAATGGAAAAAGGCAAAACTCAAGACCCCAAATTTTTGAAAAGAATATTGTTAGGTAAACTAAATCATCAGCTGAGGAAAGAGAAATCAGCACGTGTTATTCAGGCAGGGGAAATATTTTCTGCAGGCTGCCTCTGGTCAAGTCAGAAGCCCATACAATGTGTGTGGGGGGGGGGGGGAGAAAGGAAAGGATCGTACTGTATCCAGGCCAGGAGTTATCAAGGCCAAGGGTGGGAGAAGGTGTGGTCACACAGGATGTGGATAGGACCTCAGGAATGGGGGGGGGTGACTGCCTCCAAGTGTGCCAGTTACCTAGGTGATGCAGGTAATTGGGTGGAGACTTAATCAAGAGGAGGGAAGAGTCTGCTCCACCTCCCCAGGGTGGACCTTACAAATACATTTAGATATCTTTGCTAAGAAAGCACATCAGATGGTTGGGCCTCAGTTCCCAGGACTTGTGAAAAGAGGCAGCAACTTATTAGCAAGGCACATTAGAATAAATGGGTGGGTGAGTAGTAAGCTTGGTGGGAGGGTGTCAGATGAGACCAAACCTTTAACCCACCACATGGCTAAGATGGCAAACTCAAGATGGTGAATTTCTGAACAAGTCATGATGGTAAGAAAACTTGGTAGAGCTTTCTTGAATAAGCAAGGAAGCACAGACAAGCAAAGCAGCAGAAAGGAAGGGGCACACGCTAACAGAGTGTGGGTGCTCTCAAAGAAAGAGAAAGAGAAGTTGAACTATAAGACAAGGAAAGTTACCTTTCTAGAGATGACTGGGAGGCAGAGGTGAAGAGCTTAGTGAGACAGAGGTCAGGTAAAGAAACACATGGAAACTCTAACAATTTTCAAACCTAGAGTGGCTAGCCTTTGTGTGGGAACCTAGAGCAAGGTCCCTGGGTCATGGCCTGGGTTGCACTCTTCATGGCACAAGCCAAAAGATTGGAGAAAAGAGGAAGAGGGAAAGAGAAAGAGAGAGATAAGGATATTGTGCATGATTGGCAGAGAGAGAGCAAAGAGAGCCTGAAAGTAAACAGACTTCTGACCATTTATCATTTTAGTGGCAAAAACTGTATAAATCTGTGAATGGCATAAAAATTTAGGCACTTTCCAGGGAGTGTAGGGGGGCATTTCAAAGGTGTTTCTGGCTTGGGCATGACTCACAGCACCCTATTAAAAGCACAGGAGAGTGAAGGAGAGCTGATCAGGCAGAAGCAGTGTCCCTACTTTCACCAGAGCCCTCTAGAAAGACATGGCCAAGCTTCCCAAACCAAGCATCCTTGGCTCCAGAGGTGAGTGGCCTTTCAGCTAAAGGTCAAGTGAGTTCTCTGGCAGGGCACCATGTCTGGAGAGTAAGCAACAGAGAATCCATAGAGAGTAGTTTCACTCACCAGAGTAGATAAGTGGTATGGATAGGGATGTGGAGGCTAGCAATGGTATTGGCGAAAAGTCTTGAGTGGTGTCTCATGGCAGTTCAGTTTATGGAAAAGGGATGGTCACTAATGGAAAAAGTGGTAGGAATTGTGTCATTCCTGACTCAAAAACCCCATCTGAGTCAGGGCACCATATGCAAGGTATACTAAATAGGGAGGTTTCATTAGGTAGCTGAGGAAGAGACCACCACGTGATATTCAGGCAGGAAAAGAAGTGTATTTACCAAACTGCTGCCCCTGCAGTGCATGGTGGAGAGGCATGGCCAAAAGGGGCAACCCACTCCCTGGCCAAGACTCATCTAGGTCTGTGATGGGAAGAATTGTGGCCACACTGGATTCATATGTGACTTCAGGGCCTGAGACCTTCCCCTGGTCTGATGGGAAGCATGACCCGGGATGGGGTGGGGGGTAGGGGGTGGGGAGGAAGGGAGGGGGGCATTGGGAAAAGCACCTTGGAAGGTGGATATGACTGCTTCCAGGTGTGCCAAGTAACAGATACTGGGCATAAATTTACCAAGAGGTAGGGGGATATCTGCATAGGGCCTGCATGGCCCAGGGCAGACCTTACAGTGGGTAACAATATGAAGCTACCCAGACTGGAATATCTTGGCGTGGTCATCTGCAATTGGCTAGCAAAATGCTGGGCTGAAAATGGGCTAAAAAGTTAACACATCAGTTGTGAATAATAAAGCAGAATAGGTACAAGGCTGAGTTTTAACTATAATAACACACACACACACACACACACACACACACACACACACACTAATTGGAAACATGATTTTATTAGGAAATCCAGTCACTGCAGTTTCAAGCAAGTATAATCTTGTCATAGTGCCAGGGATGGAGCCCTTTATCCAAGGTAAGCCATGTTCATATTGTCAGAAACCTTGGACTCAGACTAATAGAAATTATCTTTCAAGGTCTGGAAAAAATGTCCTCTACAAAATAAGGCAGACCTATAGGATGAGTATACACATCATAGAATAATTGTGGACAAACAGCAAAACAGGGGAAAGGTGTCTAGAAGAATTATTCAAAGGTCTGAAAAAGAGCCAATCCTGCAGGCACTTTGACCTGACAATTCTATCCCTTAGAGCTGTGAGATAAATAGTAAGTGTGCTACTTTTGTTTTTGCTTTTGTTTTAGTCGGTGGTCTAGTGGAACTTATTGCCTGCAGGCTGTCCTTGAGCTTTTATGCTGAAGGCTAGTGCTCTACCCCTTACCCATACAAACTAGTGATCTTTAAGGAATGTCTTCAACAACCAGTGCCTTTTGTTTGCAGCCCAATGATAAATTTATTGTATAGAATACAGAAAGCAAAGACACTGCTTTAAAAACCAAGGGTTGGGGGGCTGGGAAGGTGGCTCAGTGGTAGAGCGCTTGCCTTGCATGCATGAGGCCCTGGGTTCCATTCTTCAGCACCACATAAGCAAAAAGAAAAAAGCCAGAAGTGGTGCTGTGGCTCAAGTGGTAGAGCGCTAGCCTTGAGCTGAAGAGCTGAAGGACAGCGCCCAGACCCAGAGTTCAGGCCCATGACCGGACCCAAAAAAAAAAAAAAACAACCAAGGGTTGGAATTGGGGGGACCAGGATGGTGATGGTAAGAAAACATCACACCTCTCTCCAACCCAATAGAGAGTTCAAGTTCCAATGCTGAATTTCCCCAAGAGACCGACAACAGCAAAAAGACAGACACCCAGAGGAAAAACAGGAGGTGAAAAAAAAAAGAGAGAGAAAGAAAAGGAAGAATTTCAGAAAGGAAAAGAGCAAAGACCCTTCCCCCAGCCCTTGCTGGCAGCACAGCAATGCACCAAACCATGGCCAGTCTGGCCCAGTGGGGGCTACCAGAGACCCCATTTCCATAGGGGGTCATCTGCAGATCTCCAGCACAGAAAACACAAGGTACCAGTGTCAGACCTGCTGATTGCAAACAGAGAAACCTCAGAGCATGGAACCTGCACAAAGATCCCTCCCCTATCCCTCACTGACAGAGCAGCACTGCTCCATCCTGCCAAAGCCACTCGGTCCCACAGCCTTGGTGGGGGTTGGGGGGGAAGAGCTCCAGAACTGCAGGGGTCTGCCCACAGAACGCCAGTGCAAAAGACTCCCAAGGTGCTGGTGCTGACCCAGAGAGTGCAAACAGAGACAGGAAGCTCAGAGCTCAGAACCTGTGGGAAGACCCCTCCCCCACCCCTTGGCCAGAGGCCAGTGCAAAAATGGCCTTTGGCACCAACCCGGACAGCATCAACAGAAGCAGAGATGGGGAGAAACACTGACCCAGAGTGGCCACCACCCAGCCCAGCTCAGAAGCATCTTAACGAACACAGAGCACAGTGGCAAACAGCGACCTGCATCACCCAGAAACAGTGATCTGCCACAGGAAGAATTCCCAACTATCTCCAGGGACAGTGTACACCTGCAAAGGGAGACCAGTGCTGGTGGTAACCCCCAGAGCTTGACCCAGACCCCTGCCCCACCACCTGAACTACAGGTCCCACTAAAACTTGGAACTGTATAAGTTCTCCACCAGCACGTGGAGCACATCCACCCCACAAGGATAGATCAAGAGCATCCCTGGATGGGAGCTTAAACATCCAAGCTGGGAACAGCACCCACAGGCCACAACAACCAGCAGTGGAAGAAATCCAAATTGCATACACCAGGCTGCATACACCAGGCAGGATACCTACCAGCACAGTTCCAACCGGCATGCCCCAGGCAGAGGACTAGGAGCCAGGGCCAGGCCTGGGGATCAGGTGCCTGAGCTGCACAAGCCACTCACCCTAATTGAAGTCAGAAGCTGAGCACACACCTCAGCAGAGGGGGGAAAGCAGGGAACTGCACCCCCTGGGAATTGTGCCCATGATGACAAAAGACCTGTGTGTCCAGGGCAGGAGAACCAGAAGCCCAAACCCCACCAGAACCTCACCTATATATCCCAGGCTGAGGATTGGACAGCTCAGGCTGCCAACAACTGATAGCAGACTCATAGCAGACTCCAGCAACTGGGAGAGTACATCCAGCACACCCAGTCTCACCAAGAGCATCTGTAAGAGTAAGCAGGAGCAGTCTAGGCTGCTCAGTCCTCGACTAAAGGTGGGAACTTCCAGTGATCTAAAGCAGACAGCTGAGAGCCCTATATGGGTCAATCTAGCCACTGGGGGTCGGCCTCTCCCCCAACAGAACCAAGACCAGGTAAACACTGTCTCAGCCAACCCAGGGCTGAGAGCGAGCTTCATCAATTGATCCAGGAACCAACCCAGAACCAAGCAAAGGCATCCACCTATTGACCAAAACAGTTAGAATTTCAGATTAGTCTCCAATAATCCTTGACTCCCCATGTGAAAATCAGAGAGAAAAATTACAAGATTTATCAACACCCAGGATACAAGTTACCCCTAAAAGCCAACAGCCATCCAGGAGAGAGCCCCAGTGGAACAAAAGCAGGAATGGAAGACAGATGCTACATCCAAGAGATGCTGGAGGCAATGACTCAAGAATTAAAGTGAGAAATAGATCAGAAATTTAAAGAACACAGAAACAAACTATCAAAAGAGATACAGGATTTCAAACAGGGAATGTATGCAAAAGTAGATGCAGTACATACTTCATGGAGAGGTGAGATTAATACCCTGAGAACCAACATAGAATCCATCAATGGATCAATTTCCTCCATGCAAACCACAATGGAAGCCATAGTTAACAAAGTGAATGAAATGGAATTTAGAGTGTCAGATATGGAAGACCAAATGCAGAAACTGGAAAAAAAATGTCACAGATATGGAAAAATCACTTACATTATGCCAAAGGGAAATCCAAGAGCAAACAGACAGTGCCAAGAAATTTAACTTTCATATAACTGGAATGACAAAGATGAAGAATATCAAAGCAAGGGAATGCAATACCTATTCAGCAAGATTATCAATGAACCTTTCCCCCATCTTAAAGGAGAAAATCTTACCTTCATAACAGAAGCATATAGAACACCTAACAAGCAGGATCCCAGGAGAATCACTTCTAGACACATTATAGTAAAAATGATAGGTCTGAATAATAAACAATTCTGCATGTAACAAAAACAAAGAAGGAGCTATACTACAATAGGAAAAAAATCAGAAGCACTGCAGATCTCTCTACAAATGCAAGAAAGGCCTGGTAAAGTACGATCTGAGCCCTGAGAACTAATAATTGCCAACCCTTACTGATATACCCAGCAAAGCTAGCATTCATATTCGATGGAAAAACTAAAATTTTTGATAGTAAATAAAAACTAAATGCATTCATAAACAATAACCCAGAATTGCAAAGAATATTAAGAGGGGGAATACAACCTGAAAAAAGCAATCAAGAACAGGAATCCACATCAGACAGGTATCACTAGAAGTCCAATTTAGTAAGCACAGGAAGAAAGAAAAGAAGAAAAACTTAGGAAAGCAGGAAATGGACAGGAAACATAATGCATCTCTCTATAATAACCACAAATGTTAATGGGCTCAATTCACCAACCAAAAGAAAAAGAACTGCAGATTGGATCAGAAAACAAGATCCACTCATATGTTGCCTTCAGGAGACCCACCTTACTGCCAAATATAAAAACAAACTCCAAGTGAAGGGTTGGAGAAATAGCTACTAGGCAAATGCTCCCAGCAAGAAAGCAGGAGTAGCTATGTTGATATCTGACAAAATAAACTTTTCATTAAAATCAATACAAAAAGACAAAGAAGGATACTACATATTAATACAGGAAACAATCCAAGAAGAGGATATTACCATATCAACTTATAGTCCCCAAATATTGGTGCATCCAAATACTTTAAGCAAATACTCTCAAATTTACAGAATAAAATAGATCCAAATATTAGAATACTAGGAGACTTTAACACCCCACTCTCAACAAAGGACAGGTCTACCAACCAGAGGATTGACAAAGAAGCCACCGAATTAAGTGAGGCCATATTTCAAGTGGAACTAATTGACATTTATCGAGTTTTCCACCCTAAAATGTCATAGTACACTTTCTTCTCAGCAGCTCATGGAATTCTCTCCAAAATAGACTAGATCATAGATCATACAAGGAATTTAAGCACATACAAGGGGACTGACATAATCCCCTGTATCCTATCCAACCACAGTGGAAACAAGCTAGTTCTCAATAACAAAGCATACAATCAAAATTACTCAAATACATGGAAATTGAACACTTCTGAGTAACACCTGGATTACAGAAGAAATTAAAAAGTTCCTACAATTCAATAAAAAGGAATATACATCACAAAGAAACCTGTGGGACATGGCACAGTCACACATCAAGAAAATAGAGACAGAAGCCCAGTGCCGGTGGCTCACGCCTGTAATCCTAGCTACTGAGGAGGCTGAGATCTGAGGATCATGGTTCAAAGCCAGCCTGGGCAGGAAAGTCCATGAAACTCTTATCTCCAATAAACCACCAGAAAACCGGAAGTGGTGCTGTGGCTCAATGGTAGACCACTAGCCTTGAGCTGAAGAGCTGAGGGACAGCGCCCAGGTCCAGAGTTCAAGCAAAAAAAGACAGAAAGACAGAAAGACAGAAAGACAGAAAGAAAGAAGGAAGGAAGGAAGGAAGGAAGGAAGGAAGGAAGGAAGGAAGGAAGGAAGGAAGGAAGGAAGGAAATAGAGACAAACCAAGTAAATAATCTCATGTTGTAATTGAAACTGCTAGAAAAGCATGAAAAAATTGTACCTAAAGTTACTAGACAGAACCAGATAACTAAATTAAGAGCTGAAATCAATGAGATAGTGACTGAGAAAAATATAAATAAAATTAATAAAACAAAAAGCTGTTTTTGAAAACATTAATAAAATTGATGGACCGTTTGCAAGATTAAATTAAAAAATGAAGAGAGGAAACACAAATCAATAAGATCAGGGATGCCAGGAGAAAAATTATAACAAATATCCAAGACATCCAAGCAATTATAAAGAACTATTTCCAGAAACTATACTCCCTAAAGAAAGAAAACCTAGCAGAAATGGATGAATTTTCAGAGAAATACAAGTTGCCCAAACTGAACCAAGAATAAATAAATCAATTAAATAAGCCAATAACAATGAGATACAATGAGACAGAAGTAACAATCAGAAGTCTTCCAACAAGAAAAAGCCCAGGACCAGATGGATTAACTAAGTAATTCTCTAAGACCTCTAAAGAGACACTAATATCTATATTTCTGACTCTTCCGAGAAATAGAAATAGAGGGAGCTATCCCAAACTCATTCTATGATGCCAATATCACACTCATCCCTGAACCATGCAAAGACCCAACAAAAATAGAGAATTATAGACCAATCTCCTTGATGAACACAGTTGCAAAGATCCTTAACAAAATTCGAGCAACAGAATCTAGAAACACATCAAAAAAATCATACATTATGACCAAGTAGGCTTCATCCCAGAGATGCAGGGATGGTTTAACATACATAAATCAATAAATTTAATCCATCACATCAACAGATTCAAGGTCAAGAACCACATGATTATATCCATTGATGCAGAAAAGGTTTTTGACAATTTACAATATTCATTCATGTTAAAAGCTCTGGAGAAAATAGGAATAGAAGGAACATTCCTTAAAACAATAAAAGCCATATATGACAGACCAATAGGCAATATTATACTTAGTGGGGAAAAACTACAAACAATTCTCTTAAAATCAGGATCAAGGCAAGGATGCCCACTCTTACCACTCCTCTACAATATAGTTTTGGAATCCTTAGGCAGAGCAATAAGGCGAGAAAAAGACATTAAATTGATCCACATAGGGGACGAAGAAGTTAAACTATCCCTTTTTGCAGATGACATGATACTATACCTCTGTGATCCCAAAACTCAAACCCCAAACACTTAGAACTTATAAACCACTTCAGCAAAGTAGCAGGATACTAAATCAACCCACAAAAATCAGTTGCCTTTCTGTACACCAACAATGTACAACAGAAAGGGAAATCAAGGAAATAACCCCATTCACAAACCTCAAAAAATAAAATATTTAGTAATTAACATAACCAAAGATGTAAAAGAACTGTTTAATGAAAACTATAAAAACTTAAAGAAAGAAATTATAAAGGACACCAGGAAATGGAAAGACCTTCCATGTTCTTGGATAGACAGACAATATACTGAAAAGGGTCATACTGCCAAAATTAATATACATATTCAATGGAATTCTTATTAAAATCCCAATGACATTCATTACTGAAATACAGAAAACAGTCCAAAAATTCATATGGAACAACAAAAGACCTAGAATAGCCAAAACAATTCTAGGCAAAAAAGAAGGTATCTTGATGCCAGACTTCAAACAAAGACAGCTTGGTACTGGCACAAAAACAGATCTGAGGACTAATCGAATAGAATAGAAGATCCAGGGCTGGGAAGGTGGCTCCGTGGTAAAGTGCTTGCCTTGTATGCATGAGGGTTCGAGTCCTCAGCACCACATAAGCAGAAGAAAAAAAAAGCCCTAAATGGAGCTGTGGCTCTCAAGTGGTAGAGCACTAGCCTTGAGCTGAAGAGCTAAAGGACAGTGCCCAGGCCCAGAGTGGACAGTGCCCAGGCCCAGAGTTCAGGCCCCATGAGACAAAAAAAACAAAATAGAAGATCCAGAAATAAAACCACATGCCTGCAGTCAGCTTATTTTTGACAAAGGAGCCAAAGACATACAGTGGAAGAAACACAACCTCTTCAACTACTGGTGCTGGGAAAACTGGGTGGCCACATGCAGAAAACTAAAAGTGGACCCCAGCCTATCACCATGCACCAACATCAACTCAAAATGGATTAAAGACCTTAACATTAAACCTGAATTCCTGAAACTACTGCAGGACAGAGTAGGAGAGACACTTGAACTTACAGGCACAGGAAGGAACTTCCTGAACAGAGTCCCAGGGTCACAACAAATTGGACAGAGACTCGACAAATGGGACTACCTTAAAATAAAAAGTTTCTGCACAGCTAAAGCTATAGCAACTAAGCTAGAAAGACAACCAACTAACTGGAAAAAAGTACTTACAAGCAATATATCAGACAAGGGGTTAATATACAGTATATACAGGGAACTCAAGAAACTAATCCCTTCCAAACCCAAAAAACCAATTACTAAATGGGCAAGGGAACTAAAGAGAGACTTCTCAGAAGAAGAAATAAAAATTACAAAGAAATACATGAGGAAATGTTCAGCATCCCTGGTTGTAAAGGAAATGCAAAACAAAGACAACACCCCAGTCAGAACAGCCCACATCCTAAAGTCAGCCAACGACAAATGCTAGAGTGGATGAGAAGAAAGAGGAACCCTATTACACTGCTGATGGGAATGTACACTTATACAACCACTTTGGAAAGCAGTCTGGAGGGTCCTCAGGAAGCTAAATATTGACCTCTCCCATGACCCATCCATACCACTTCTAGGCATCTATCCTGAACAACAGGAACCAGTATACAAGGACACATGCACCTCCATGTTTATTGTAGCACTGTTTACAATAGCCAGGATATGGAAACAACTCATATTCGCCACTACAGATGAATGGATCCAAAAATTGTGGTATCTATATACAATGGAATATTATGCAGCCACTAGAAAGTACAAAATTATGGCATTCGCAGGGAAATGGATGGAACTAGATGAGATCATGTTGAGTGAGGTAAGCCAAGAGCAAAGAGACAAATGGCACATTGTCTCCCTGATAAGTGGATGTTAAATCCAAAACATAAGGTAGTGCACCAAAGTAAACAAGACTCAAGAAACAAAGGACCTCCACTCATCTGGTTGAATCATTACTAAATGACCCCATGCTGCTGACCTCATATATGGTATATATGTGCACATTGGAGGGAAACTAGGAGGAGGACACAGAACCAGAGGGAAACAAAGTCAAAACATACATCAGAGGGACCCTTTAGCTGCACTGGACATTGATCAAAATGAACTAAGCAACTCAATGGCAACGATGGGAGGGAGGGAATGAGCAGGAAAGAGGGAACAGCTAACACTAAGCAAAAGGAAAGAAATGTACATATCACCCAATGTGGAAGAAATGACTGTATTGTCAAAGCTCATAGAACTCATAAACTTTATAGAGCACAATAAAGACAATTTGCCCCATGAAGGTTAGAATGTGTTTGTGACTTTAACTAAGTACCACTATCCCACAATACTGTGAAATTTGTGAAATGTATGTAATCACTCAATCACAATAAAAAAAATTACCAAAAAAATAAAAAAGCAATTGGTTGAAAAAAAAACTAATAGAAAGAAAAAAAAAGCCAAGGGTTGAGGACTTAACTCATCGATAGAATGCTTGAGGTTGATCCCTAGAACCACCAAAATATTTGTTTAACATACCATTAAATTTAGACATCCAAGACTCTCAAGCATGACTCATCAAATTATATATAACTGAGAAAAAGATAATTATACAATGAAAACAAGAGATCAAACAATTTGGGGAGAAAATGAAAGTGACAAGACTCCAGTATAATTTCTGAAATTACTATCTGAATATCAAATGATGTACATATGTGTAAATAATAATGATAATCATAGTAATAATATTGGAGAATAATCATTGAAAATTACCCAGTGTACATCTCACGCATATAAACATTGAAATATGTCAGATAAGATAGATGGAAATGAAGTCTGAAGACATGTTTAATTCAATATTTAAAAATCCAAAAAAGAAAAAATGAAGATTGAATAGTCAACACAATAATGGTTGAGAAAATTTGAGAGCCTTTGGATTTAGAAAATATAGAAATAGCCAGGTTCCGGTGGCTCAAGCCTGAAATCCTAGCTACTCAGGAGGCTGAGATCTGAGGATCATGGTTCAAAGCCAGCCTGAGTAGGAAAGTCCATGAAACTCTTATTACCAATAAACCACTCAGAAAACTGGAAGTGGCATTGTGGCTCAAGTGGTAGAGTGCTAGACTTAAGCTGAAGAGCTCGGGGACAGTGCCCAGGCCCAGAGTTCAAGCCCCACAACTGAAAAAAAAAGGAAATATAGAAATATCACAGGAAGAATATTTTTAAAAGAAAAAAAAGAAATGTATGCATTTCTTACATTTAGTAAGAAAACTAAATGTAAATCTTTAAGTAGTAGTGGCATAGCTAAGCCTAACATATTTCTATCATCCCTAAAAATGATGTCCTAATTTATATGATGAAGGGTAAGCCAGATGTCTATATTCTAGTCAGCTCTAAAGAAAAGAAGAAAGAAGAGGAACACACCATACTCTAAATGGGATGATCTGGAATTTGGATAATTTATATTTTCCCTCATCCCTTTGTAGCTAACCATAATAAACCTGGAAGATAGCAATTTTTTTACTAGGTAACCACAAGCCCACTAAAACAAAAAAAATCCATTGAAATAAAATTGTACTGTCTAATTAAACAACCACTAATCAAACAAAATTACATAAAAATTTAAAAATCAATTCCTTATTCCTACTAAACGCAGCTGTTCAATAGTTACCTAATGCTACAGTAGAAAACTAAGCTTAAGAACATTTTTCTAGCTCAATGCACACTATCTTTATGGTCTAAAGACATTCTATGGATCTGGGAAGGTGGAGGCCCTGGGTTCGATTCCTCAGCACCACATAAGCAAAAAGAAAAAAGCCGGGAGTGGCGCTGTGGCTCAAGTGGTAGAGCGCTAGCCTTGAGCTGAAGAGCTGAGGGACAGCGCCCAGGCCCAGAATTCAGGCCACACGACTGGACAAAAAAAAAAAAAGACATTCTACAAAAAAGACAGTGGCTAGACTCAAGGTGGTTGGGTTTTCTGTTATCCATTTCTCTCTTTTTCCTTTTCAATGTTCCTGTGAACTCTTATTTCCACACTTACAAAACAAATCACTTCAGTAATATAATCCTAAAGTCCTATCCAGGTATGTTTATCTTGCTCTTGTCTAAGATTCCTCCAGGAAGTTCACAGGTGACTAGTCATTGAGGCATCCTGCAGAATAAAAGATATTTACCATAAGATACCAACCCTGATATACTCAGTGATAGAGAATTAGCAGAATAACTTAAAAATATCCACTTAATCAAAAATAGAGAAAGAACCTCAAATAGCTATCCCCCTAGGCAGGAATGGTCAGATGCTCAAACTGGACTAAGTTTGTTTAGCCTTAGTCATGGCTTTACTATCTGGGAGCAACTTGAACACTGTTGCCTTTGGGGATAATCATGGATCTCTGGGAATGTCCTCTTTGGAGCTGTATCTAGAGGGCATCTATTGACATATTTATTGATAAATCAATAGAAACATAGGCATTTCCTAGATTATGCTCATAAACTTTATAACTAACAATCACAACATATTACACTTTTTTGAGGTCATCTGAGATAAAAGTTTAGCATGGAATGACAAGATTCTTAATTCATTGACACTGAATTAGTTCTTACTTTTCTGGCCCTACCTTAATGGGAAAATACTTGAAAATGACTTAGTTGAATTTCCTATCAAAGTAGCCTTTCCAAAGTTGGGGCATAGAAATAAGTTGATTTCTCTATTAACTATCACTGAAGCCATAGTGTGCTAGGACTTTCTAATTATCACTAAAATACTCTAACATTTCTTCTATGTAACTAATAAATGTGTAAAGGAAATTGGAGATGCTAAGATAAGAGAACATATGAGAAAGAGAAAGACAACAGTTGAAGACATTTTCTTTTTTTTTATAAATTTTATTTTATTTTATTTGTGAACATACTGTACAGAGGGGTTACAATTACATGGGCAGGATAATGCGTACATTTCTTACCAAGCATTGCAGCCTCCTTCTTTGGTTTACCCTTCACATCCCTTCCCAGCCTCCCCCCTTCCCCCAATCCCAATCCTTCTCCTTCCCACCCCTTCCCCCCCCCCCCCCCCGCACCGACGTTGTAAAGCTCGTTTTGGACATGACAACTTGTACTTCTCATTGTTGCAACAGGTCCACCAGTATCCTTAAACAACTGGTTTTTCCCAAAGAGACATTTTCTGCAATATGATGTGCAGAGAAATTTGTGTGTGTTGCAAAAGAAGGAGGAAGAGGAGAGGTGGGGAGGGGGAGAAGAGGAAGAAGAAGAGGAAGAAGAATCCACTTTAGTGTCCTGTGGCATTTCTGTCAGATTTGATTGAATTTGCTCAAGCACCTTCAATATTATCAAAGTGAACGGCACACTTATAGGTAGACTTGGTGATTTATAGAAGAGAGAGTTTCACTGTCTTATCTATCCATCATTCACTTGTCTGTGAAAAAAGTTTCAGCTCTCTTTCTTAAAATGAAATGGCTGACAACTTTGTGAGTATGAAGCAGACTAGGGTCTAGGCCTCGGCTGACTGCTACTTTCACTGTATCAGTATACATCTTCCCATTTCTTAGTTGTAAGATGGCATGCATATATTAGTCTTGCTCTATGGAATGAAGCTGGTGATGCATCTTATATAACATGCTTGAATCGAGAAACTCTCAAATTACCATTGAGCAGATTTTCCTGTTTTAAGGTCCAGAGAATGATTTCCATTAAGCCAATGGAGAAAAGCCTAAATAAAGAGGTGAACAAAGGTAAGCCGTGCAAGCCTGTGCATTGAGCAGAGCGATGCTATGTCATATCTCATTTCTCTTATTGTAAAGGAGGCAGCCACTGCAGTACATGGGGATTAGGAACCAGAACCAGTTATTTAAAACAAGCTGAAGACAATTTTGTAGAATCTTCTACCTCAAAAACCTTCTCTACCTATATGTCCAGAAGGCAGAGTAACAAGAAGAAAAGATTCTTCCACTACCATTTCGATTTTCACCACAATTACCAAAGCACAAAATTTTAATGCCACCAAACTACACTCTTCAAAAAGTGGTTAAAATGAAAACTAACATATTATATACTAAAATTAAAAGGAGGAATGTGTTGGGAGGGGTGGATGGGAATGTTGAAAGGGGTGACAATGAGGATGCACTATATTAATTGCTTCCATGAATGGCAACTCCTTTGTACAACTATGTTAAGATAATGAAAATATCTCCCCCAAAGAAATCACAATTGAGTACATATAAATGTATATATATATATATATATATATATATATATATATATATATATATACATAATTCATTTAAAGTTTCTCTAAAAAAAATAAGTATACAATATAAACCAGGAAGGGTTTAGCTATCAGTGTCTCAGAGTGCTCTGCCCTGTATGTCCCTCAAAATGCTCCTTTGAAGTACATTTCTGTGCCAAAATCAGGGAAATAAATATCCCACATCTTTTCTTTGTGTGGATTATCCAATTGATCTCGTGAGAGATATAGTGTAAGGGTAGAAAGAAAAAAATCAATTACCTTTACTCTTAGGGCTGACAAGTCATGCAATACAACACCCTTGTTTTAGAAAGAGACTTGTTAGCTGCAACCAGTACCTAAGCCCCATTTGTTTTCCTTACTTGGCCCATTCCATTGCTTTGTGTTTGTATAAACAGTGGGCAAAAAGACTTCCCACTGTAGCTTGTGCACAGAAATGGAAGATGAAGCTCTTTCTATTGGATTATGTTACATCTTACCGATTTCTCCGTGTTAATGCGGTATGGAACCAGAAGAAGGCACAGCCATTGCTATAGTTTGGAAGGTTCTAAAAACACATGGTTAAAGGTTATTTTCATAGTCAAATAGATACCAAAAACTAGTTATTCCAAAGAGATTAAAATTCCTCCCTTATTCCTTTATGTATGTCATCACACACAAGACTGGTGAACAAAGAAATTTCTAATTTTTTTAAATGTGCCTTCACATCTTGACCCATGATAATCATCACTGAAATTTGTTGTTGCCAAGGTTCCCTGAGCGAGTGAAAAAACCACAGTTTCTGTTTACAGATCACTAGTTGAGCAAAGATTCAGAGTTGTTCCATCATCTGAGGGGTAACCTTCCAATACAATGACTACTCAGGTCATTTGCTTCCATACATTCACCATTGTAATAGATAATAGACACTCCTTCAGCAGTGAGTAAGCAGGTGATGAAGGAAGGCACAGAGAATTAGATTTAAGTTCCTTGTTGGTAGTGGTGATATATGATTTAACAGAAAAATACAACTACTGAGCTGTGAAATTAATTATAAACAAAACCACTCAGACATAACATTGTACAACTAATCAATAGAAATTATACACTCATGACTCTTATAGTAATGATGCTAAGTTAACAGATAAAAATCTCCCTTAGTTATTTATAATGTGTAAACGCATTGATGGCAATATGTTTTAAAGATACAAAACTGTCAATACTACTCTGAAATGTAAAAAAAAAACCTTCTTTTTAGCATCCTTGTTTTCTTATTTTTCTTATTTGAAAACCAACAGATGGTAAATTGCATAGAATTTAGAAAAAAGTAGGTGGGTGCTGGTGGCTCACATGTGTAATCTTACTTAGGAGGCTGAGCTCTGAGGATCTGAGTTCGCAGCCAACCAGGGTCGGAAAATCCATGAGACTCTTACGTGCAATGCAACACTCAGCAAAAGCCAGAAGTGATGCTGTGGCTCAAGTGGTAGAGTGCTAGCCTTAAGCAAAAGAAGCTCAAGGACAGTGGCCCAGGCCATAAGATCAAGTCCAAGGACTGGTTAAAAAAAGCATTGAGAAAAAAACAAACACACTTTAAATATATTTTTAAAAATCTTGATAGTTTTGATTTGCATTTTTCTCCTCTTCTCTGGACATGGGTTGCTCTCTATCCTTTCTCTTGTTGAAAATTGCAGCAAAGGACATCTCAAAACAAAAATATTCAAAAATCCAGACAAAAGCAACCATACAAGGGTTCTTTCTTACTTACCAGTGATGAAAACTTTACTTTTACATTGGCATATAAGTCCAGACAGTTAGGTATAAGAATTATTGCTCTATTTGTTTTTATGTCATGTAATAATTGTAAATAAACACATAGAATTAGGACTATAAATGTAGCTGGTAGTAAGTATTCATTTTCACCAATCCAAGCATGCAAAATTCACTATATACTCTCAATTTCATAACCTAGTCATTTCCTACAGAAATTAACAGTAATCTATTTTTGTTTACATTAACTCTACATGTTTGAGGGTACTGTTGAGAAGCAATGTATTCATGGTTTACTGGAGTTTAACCTAATAAATATTACAGTTCAATGAAAATCATCTGATTTTCATATTCTTTTAAGACAATGGACTATGAAGCTTAATTTTAAAGCTCACTTTGATATCTAAAAAGCAATGCTTAACTAATCACATTTTTATTTAAAAAAAATCTTATATTGCTAGTAGGATCAATGATATATTCCAGAGAATGGAGTAACCAAAAATAGGTCAAGTTTGAGGTATTAACAATTTTGATATTAGTGTATTTCTTTGATAATGATTCACCTTCATACTTATAAAGGGTCTATGTAGGCCCTGTGGGACAAAAAAATAAATAAATAAATATTAAAAAAAAGAAAACCAAACCCAAAAACCCTCACGCTTTTTAGAACCCTTCAGGAGTTTTTATACATAAAGAATAATAGTACAATAATATACAGAAGAGCTGCACAAAGAAGATTTGTGTGCAATTTTGTAGTGTGTGTGTGGAGGGAGGAGTTTGTAGTAGATAAGTTGAATAGGAAAACTTCCCCAAGGAAGTAGAACTTCAGTTTGTCATTGGACAAATAAGGAGTAGTACAGGCGTGAGATATCTGCAGATACATTAATTGTAATTAGACTTGTATTCCTAGAGCCAGAGGAGTGACCCATCCTCCTTTAATGGGAATCTGTAGGTTAAGTTATTGATGGGAATAGCTCAGCTTCGCTAGGGTTGTTGTGTCTTGAGAGCTTAAAAGCCAGGAAAACAAGAGTGAAAAGTTGCTAGGAATCGCTGGGGGCATGTTCTATGTAATTATCACCTGTAAAATTGACTTAGTAACTTATGGTTTATAAAGTTACTTCAAATGTATTATCTAAATCTCAGAACACTTAAGATGTGGCACACTGTGTCTTCTGCTCACAATGAGAGCGATAGTGTAACAGCTCTGGCATCGTCCACACAGCAGGGGCTCCTTAATATCTGTTCAGTGGCTGAAAGAACCCATGCTACTTTATGGAAGGGCCATGGTGAGCATGACCAAAAGTAGAGTCTTCTCATAGACAAGAACATAAAGCCAAGGATGGGTTCTGGGTGAATGCTCTCAGCAAGGTGAAGCCAAACACAAATTAATAAACATTTTGAAAAGTGTATATCAGGCTGGGAGCCAGTGGCCCATGACTGTAATCCTAGGTACTCAGGAAGCTTAGATCTGAGGATCTTGATTCAAAGCCAGCCCAGGCAGGAAAGTCCATGAGACTCTCTGATTAAGAAGCTGTGGCTCCTCACCAGATAGCAAGTCTATTAGTGCCTTGGTCTTAGACTCCTGCCTGGTGGAACTAGGAGAAATCTATTTCCTTCGTGTTTTAGCACTGTCTTAGAAACCTGACTGGATCAAGAAATAGAATCATCTTAATCTCTGATAAAGCATTTCCTCAACCAGAATATGATAGCATTAGACCAGAATAGCATAATATACTTCATATACCTATGCAGGCCTAACATCATCTCTTTACTTGCCAACTCCTTCATTATAATTTATTTAGCTCTGTGCACTCTTTATATGCTTTTGCCTATGAATTTTAGCTATTCTCTTAAGGGAGGAAAATATTTTAAGAATATTTTTATAACTATACTTTCAAAGTAATACAATTTTCAAGATTAATGCATGAATTTATTTTCTATACTAATTAAGTGCACTTATATCAGAGCTGTGTCTGATCACAACCATTTGTAAGCTTTAAGCTATCTAATCTGTTTATAAAGATTAGAATTCAATATACAGTTCAAAATTCACAAATTTGAATGGCTTATTCCAATAAATAAATTTCTGTGATCATTTTCATTATCAAAAACAAAAAAAAAAGAAGCTGTGGCTCAAGTGGTAGACTGTGAGTCTCAACACAAAGGCTCAGAGACTCTCAAGTTCAGAGGTTCTGAGTTCAAGCTCCAGGACCAGCATACCCAAAGGTGTGCACGTGTGTGTGTGTGTGTGTGTGTGTGTGTGTGTGTGTGTGTGTGTGTGTGTGTGTGTGTTTATAACTTCTAAGAAGGACCTGGAAAGGAATTTTAAGTTTACTTTTGATCACAAAGGCAACTTGCTTAATTTTTTCCAGAAAAGATCTACAGTCTTGAGCATTCCTTCAGCATTACAGTTCAATATTGTCTCCTCTTACTGCTGCGTGTGAAGAGGTTTCTCCGCAGTCCACATGGAACATCTGAGTTAGTGTCACTGAGGGCATTGTGGAGTGGACAGTTTCTGGGTCCATTTCACATTTCCTGAATCCTGTTTCACAAGTGCCAAGGTGATTGTCAAGAACACTAAATTGCAGGATCAGTGCTATATGATAAATGACCCCAAAAAATGACCAAAAGGAAGATAATATAGCAAATACTGACTAGACATGGGAATTTGAAACCTCCATTGATTCCTGGGAACATTCGTAGCATGTGTGGGCAAGTGAAGACAAATAACTGTGAACTGTAGCATATTTGGGGAAATGTCTTGCAAGGACTATTTGGAACAAGGCTTGTTTGGCCACCAGAGGGCAGCATGCATCTGTGTAGTGAGTGATGGAATAGAGAGGCCTAGACTGTGAACTTGAAACAAACACCAGAATTCTCACATCAAATGCTTTTGCTCACCGTGCAGTTTTCTGATGTGCTACTAAGCACGGTCTTGCGCTGTATTATGATGTCTATTTTTAGGTCTGTTCCATCTCCTCGTCTGACCCCTCACTAAAAGTAAAAAGACACACTTGTTTGTTAGAGCACACAGCAAAATGTCTTGCCAGTTATCATGAGAGACTAAAAGAGAAAACAATGCCAACTAACATTTGATCTTGCATGGATTTTGTTCTTGAAAACCACCTCTGTCTCCTAAACATAAGATCAGAGAGAAAGGGAACAAATATTCATGTAGTATATTTCACTTCTGAAAGAAGCTTCATCTTTCCAGAAAAAAAAAAAAATAGGGATGGTGGCCAACAACAAAGCTTCTTGCAATGCTTTCTTTAGACTTTGATAATAATAAGTCTAAATCCCTCTAGCCCTACTTTAAGTTCAATTTGTAAGTCAATCGCTATGAAAATAGAGATAGGCAGATCCAAACATTCCTGTTTGTATATGTTTCAGACAAATGGTCTTATGCCTCCCTCTTTTAAAAATTATTTTTATTATCTTTAAAGTAGTTACACAAAGGAGTTACCATTAACAAACCAGTTTGTAAATACAAAAGCTTCCTCATGAATATCACCCCTTACAACATTCTCTCCCATCCCTCCCAACCCACCTTCCCCTCAATTTTCCTAATTTCACAGGATATGCCTTAAATATTATGACTGCATTTGCCCAATTTCTCTTCATTCATCTACCTTCCTCCTCCCTTTGACCTCGCCCCACTCGTGCTTTTCAAGTACCAGTTTCCTGTTTGGTTAATATATATGTGTACAGTTGCATACAACCTCACAGATGTGTAGTTGGCTATTTAAAAATTATGAGAGAGATGTGAGAGAACATGTACCCTTTGTCTCTTTCCACCTGACTTACTTCATTTAACTGAGGCTTGAACTCAAGACCTCACATTTTCATTTGGCTTTTTTGCTCAAAGCTGGCGCTCTATCACTTGAGCCACACCTCCACTTCTGACTGTTTGCTGATTAATTGTGGATAAGAGTTCAAACCCTAATCCTCAGATCTCAGCCTCCTAAGTAACTAGGATGACCTGCGTGAGCCATCAGTGTGTGACCTTTTCTTCCATTCCAGTAGCCACACTTCCGTTAGCATTTCCACAAAGACCTGGCTTCAGAGCCCATAATTAATGTTTTTCCTTTCAATCCTGCCTATTTCCCCTTAATAAATAAAGTCACTGAACCATGCTTGATATCTCTTCTTGTTTTGTTTTCCTTGGATTTCTCTTAATTCTGTTTACCCACCACTATGAGAATAATTCTGATAAGGAAGCACGGCTTTCTGGCCATACCTCCCTCTCTGCCATTCCAGTCGCACAGCTTCTCTCTACTGATGCCTACTGACAGTTAACCAAAAGTCAGACTAGATCAATTGTTTAAAAAAGTTAACATGTGCATTGCAGAAAACATATATAAGCAAAGTGCAAAGTGTTACTGCCACAGCAGTTCAATTGGACACGAATATCTAGATCCTCCATGTACACACACCTATCTCTTCTTAGGTAACTGAGATCTTATTGTATGTGTCATGCTTTTCCAAATGTTATGAATTCACCAATTCAAAATTCCAAAGCTGTGTTTTTTGATAACCAAGAATAAACTACACTAACTCAATATGTTTGGTTAAAAAAAATGCAATCCTGCTTTTTTTAGGGATAAAAATTTCACTGAACCCAGGTGCCAGTGGCCCATGCCTGTAATCCTAGAAAGTCAGGAAGCTGAGATCTGAGGATCACAGTTCAAATCCAGTGAGGCAAGAAAGTTTGTGAGACTCTGACCTTCAATAAACCACCAGAAAACTGGATGTGGCGCTGTGGCTCAAGTGGTAGAGTACTGGCCTGAGCTGAAGAGCTGAGGGACAGTGTACAGGCCCAGAGTTCAAGCCCCATGGCCAACAAAAAAAAAAACGAAAAGCTTTTTTTCCCACTGAAGACAAAAAACAGCAACAGGCTTCTAGACAGAAATATTGGCAGAGTTATAATTAAAATACTGCATTTCTTTTATGCTCAATTCAAAAGGAGACATAAAGCAAGCTATAATAAGCAATTTCTAAGCTCATTAGTAGGTTCATAATATACTATTAAAATATAAAGAAGAATGTTTCTACTAAATATATGTATCCCTATGGTACAACCAGAACCATATACATCAATGTCTCTAATCAAAGTATAAATCAGTACACCTGCACACATCTCTCCCTGCAGGCTTCCTCCTCCTACCCTCTGCTGCCAGCCTCTAAATAAGTCCTGACTTCATCACCCAGAGGTGGCACAATCCATCCAAGATGGTTCTGCTGATTGTAACAAATATTTACAAGTTAGCTAATTCACTACTTCTTTTTACCGTACACTGTCACGTATACGGTAATCTATAAAGATTAGATGTTCTGAAACAGGGAACTTGGTGTATGATGTACTTTACCAACATGCACATCCTTTAGATGTGGAGTTGCTAGCAAAGCATCCTCTTTTCTCTCTCCATCACTCCAGACACTAACTCTGAGATAAGGACTTAAGTTCACTCTCAGAAGACAGTTTTCCCTAAATACTAACAAAAAGACATTTATATAGGGCTTATTTTTACTTCCTACTTTTGGCATTAAGACTTAACCCTTAATACTTAGCAATATTAACTAAAATACACATATAGAAGCAAGTCTAAACAACCTGAACCAACAGAACAGGCACAAGATAGCTGCTCTCTGCATACGTCCTCCCCCAACCCCACCCCTGCTGCCACCCACTGAACAGCACAGTCTCTAAGACATTACAATTCATTCCCAAATTCAACTACAAAAATACTTCAAGGGAAATATGCTATCCCTCTACTTTTACAAGGTTATGCATGTTTAGACATCTAGAAAAACTAGATGCTTCTAATAAGGTTTTAAGTTTCCCACCAAACAAACATACAAGTAATGCCACATAAAGCACACACGCTAACAAAAGGTCTAATTTGAAAGGAAGATTCTGGCCTAGAACCCTTCCCATCTCCAGCAGCCCAATGTCAGGGTTATTTACACAAATATGATGTTTCAAGGGGACTTTTAATAATTCAACTTCAATGTTTAAAGTCTTTAAATTTTAACACAAAATGTACTCAATGTGTTAGTTTACTAATTCTACTTTTGTCACTGGCAACCTCTTTAACATCTAGCAAGACTAGATATTGTAAATTAGGACTCATCTGTCCTTTATATACACTATATACAGAACAAAATTTAAATGCATAGACTCCAGAGACAATGGTCAATCTTGCTTCACCATAAACCCACTGGATAAAGCCCATTTTTCCCTCCCTCCCTGAACCAGTACAGATACCTTGTGTACTGCTCAGAAGCTGTTTCATCATTCCATTTCCAAAAGACAAAATGTCATTATGAATTTTAGCAAAACAATAGCTACAAAATGAATTATTTACTGCTTCTGCTTTTAACATGCTTTGTGCACTTCTAAACATCTAGAGAGACCAGATGTTTCAAATGAAGATTTAATTGTCCACTGTATACACAGCAGTGTTGAGTAAACCACACACATGTAACAATGGTTCTATCTGAAAGTGTCTTCTAGGTGGGAGCATTCTATTCTAGCCTAGAACCTTTCATTTTTTCCAATTCCTTTCCAGTATCACACTTGATACAGGCACACAGTCACTTACAGATGTTACAATTTTGCTTCTCACGTCTTTTTCAGAAGACAGCCTTTTTATGACTTTTAACACAATACATACAACATGTGTGAGTTTACTAACTCTACTTTCATAATACACTGGCAACATGTTTAATAGGTAGAGACTAGATACTATAAAATTAGGACTTATTCGTCCAGCCTGTACACAATATATGAGATAAACCAAAGTTAAACAAAATGTATGTAACATACAGGGTAAGGTGTGAATTTTTTTCACACACACTAAAAAAGTAATTTGTAGCAGTTTCCTTTCCACCATTTTCTTCAACCCAGTGAACAAGTACAGACAGTACACTGTTCACAGAGGTAGTTTAACAACTCCATTTCCCAAAGTTTGCAAAGCTCCTACAGTTATTCTACTTCTACTTTTAAGTACACCAAACATGTCTAAATACCTAGGACTGGCTATTTCAAATGCAAACTTACTTGTTGTGCTCACAGCACTGGTGAATGCAATTGCACATGCAGCAGTGGCTATACCCCAGGTATCTTCTAAAAATGACCATTTAGGCCCTGGACCATTCCCTTCTCAGTTCCTTCTTTCTGCCTTCAAACCAGTGGACAAGTACAGGCATATATCATTCTTAGAGATAGTTAAACAAATTCATATCTAATTGTCATTTATAGAAAATGGTTCCTATGACATTTCAACACAAAGTACTATTTTGCATACATTGGCAACCTCTTTAGCATGTAGAGGCTAGGTGTCGCAAAATTTGGACTTTTTTTTATTATATAGACACTATCTACATAGCAAAACAAAAAGCAGTAAAATGGTATCTGAGGATGTCCAGGCATGAACACCCTAGCATATTACCCTTTGCAATTGCTTGCTAACACCTCCTCCAAACCAATGAACTAGTATAGGCAGTCCCTGCCATTTTGCTCACAGAGGTGGTTCCCCCTGATCCATTTTGTAAAGACAGTGTTTCATGTGAATGGTAGCAAAAGGATCTCTAAAAAGTGGTATTTTACTGTCTCTACATTGAACATACGTTGGACACTTCCAAACATCTAGAGAGACTAGATGTTTTCAAGTAAGCACTCAGCTCGTCCACTATGTACACAGCAGCCATCACTGACTGTACACATGTAACTAATTATAATCTGAAAAGTGTCTTCAAAAATATGAGCATTCTAGGACATTTGTCCACCTTCTCAGTGAGCTAGAATGCTCAGATTTTTCAGAAGACCTTTTCTAGGGATTTTAACACAAAACTTACAAAGTGTTCTAATTCTATTTTTGTCATACACTGGCAACCTCTCTAACATCTTGAAAGACTAGATGTAAGTTAGGACTCCTTTGTTCTTTATATACACTAAGTACACAAGAAAGTAGAACAAAATGGGACAATGTTACTCTTCACTGTAAGCACTGGTATGGCCCTCTTTATATTTCTTTCTCCTAGGAAAGAAGGGCATCAGCACCATGCCTACAACTCAAGCAGTTGACCGTTCCCCCAAAAATGCATTTCACAAGAATTTTTTTTTTTTTTTTTTTTTTTTTTTTGTCGGTCATGGGGCTTGAACTCTGGGCCTGGGCGCTGTCCCTCAGCTCTTCAGCTCAAGGCGAGCGCTCTACCACTTGAGCTACAGTGCCACTTCCGGTTTTCTGGTGGTTATTGGAGATAGGAATCTCATAGTCTTTCCTGCCTGGGCTGGCTTTGAACTGTGATCCTCAGATCTCAGCCTCCTGAGTAGCTAGGATTACAGGCGTGAGCCACCAGCCTCCAGCTCACAAGAATTTTAATAGAAACATTTATAAAATTTGTTATTTTCCTACTCCTACTTTAAAAATACATCACACTCTTCAGAACATCAAAGGTCCTTCTTAAGCACAGTCAACTATATATAGCAAGGAGAATGAGATGCACACAGATCAATGGTTGTCACTAGAGATCATCTTTGCCAGTCCCCTCTCTTCTTCCGTCTCACAAGTCTTCTGCTCCACCCACCTCCTCCATCCTTAGGACAAACATGAACAAGTGTCACTCTGGCCTTCTCACCTGGAGGTGGTCTAACATTCTATGTCATTTCCAGAAGACATTTCTATGGTCTTTGCAAACAAATGGGCATTGACAAGTGTGACTTTCTACCTCTCCTTTATCATACGTTGGCAACCTCTTCACATCTGGACCGTCCACATGGACTAAAAGTCATCTTTTAAAAGGTTGGGGGAAGTTGAGAACAGCTTTTTCATCTTGTGTGTACAGACCTACGGGCAGCCAGTAGATCTTCTGGGACTTCCAGTGGGCAGCTGTGGTTGTCACTACCGTTTTTCCACTGGCACCAGCCTGACTGCCTGGGCTGCCAACCTTTGCACCTGCCGTTATCCCAGGCTCTGCTCACCTTCCAGGACCCTGCTCACCTTGCTGGACTCTCAGGGCCTTCATCTGTCTTTGTTGAGGGGGAGGCCCCCCCCTTGTGGGGGCAGGGAAGTTACTCCAGGCTAGGGAGCTAGTTAGCTTCCAAACCTGTCTGTGTGTCCTCCGCTAGCTCCTGAAAGCCTCCACCATTCTTCTTACCTTGCTGTGCCATGCCCGCCACCACCCAGGAACACTGCATCCTAGGGAGCAGGGCGAGGCCTTCCTCTGAGCCCAGCAAGGTGTAACCTGGGCTCCAAGAGACTACCAGCGCCATAAAGTCATCATGGTGGGACACAGCAATGCTAGGAGCTTATTGCTGCCAGTGCCCCCATGTGTACAAGACAAAGATTGCCTATGTGCAGGTCCCCGGAGCCTTCCACTCAGCTTCAGGCCTAGGCCACAAGGCCTGGAACTCTAAATCAATGTTTTGTTTGTTTGTTTGCTTTTGTCATTCCTGGGGCTTGAACTTAGGGCCTGAGCACTGATCCTGAGCTTCTATTGCTCAAGGCTACCTCGCTACCACTTGGACCACAGAGCTACTTTCTGACTTTTTCCATGTATGTGCTACTGAGGAATCGAACTCAGGGCTTCACGCATGCTAGGAAAGCACGCTACCATTAAGCCGCCTTCCCAGCCTAAATCAAATTCTTTTTTTTTTTTTCTGTCGGTCGTGGGGCTTGAACTCTGGGCCTGGGCGCTGTCCCTCAGCTCTTCAGCTCAAGGCGAGTGCTCTACCACTTGAGCTACAGCGCCACTTCCGGTTTTCTGGTTGGAGATAGGAGTCTCACGGTCTCTCCTGCCCGGAGATCTCAGTCTCCTGAGTAGCTAGGATTACAGGCGTGAGCCACCAGCGCCCGGCTTCAAATTCTTATTGTATGACAAGAACATTGGCTTAAGCCCTTGATATTCCCCAAATTTCAACAACTTTAAGTCACATAAATGTATTTCATCATTTACAAAGAAGGAAAAGTGAGGTGAAAATTTCCTGTCTTACCCTTTTTCTTCTACCTGTGTAGATCCTCAGCCCCAAGGAAATAACCTCTCTCACCAGTTTTCTAGGCCAGCCTGGCAAAAAGTGGGACCCTATCCCCAAAACAACTAGTTGAAGCTAGTTACTGGTGGCTTTTGCCTCTAGTCCTAGCTGCTTGGGAGGTTGAGATTAAAGGATCACAGCTTGAGCTAGCCCAGAGGGAAAACTGTGGATGTGGTTATGTGTGCCTATCATCCCAGCAAAGATGAGAAGCCAAACACAGGCAGCCTTATTTCTTTGGAAGTAGGCAGCATCTTCTTAGTAGTTGCTAAGGCTCTCTGAAAGAACACCACCTTCTTCCACCCATCTTCATGGAGATTTAATTTTGTGTGTGTCTGAGGGGAAGGATCTAAGCTGTCTTTTAGGAAGCTTCTCTGTAGTACCCACTCCTGTGTCCCAAAACGGTGTTCAGCTTTTTTCTTTCCTGGCACCAGAGTTTGAACTCAGAGCCTTGAGCTTGCTCAGCTTGCGTCGCTGGCACTCATCACTTGAGTCATGCCTCCAACCCTACAGTCTCTGGATATGTTGTACACGGAGACTCAGATTTTTCTGCCTGGGCTGGCTTCAAACTGATTCTCCAGAGCTCAGCCTCCTGACTAGCTAGGATTTTAGGTGTGAGCCTTACCAACACCCAGCTTGGAGTTGGCTTTTTAAAAACCTATGCACTGATTTCTCTTTTCTGCTGACCACCCATGCTGAATACTAGCATAAGGCCTATCCTGTCAGGGGACTCAGTAATATGGCAGCAAATAAAGCATTTGTGATCAGGTATTTAAGGCAGGTGCTGGGGATGTGATGCTTAGGAGGAGGAGGGAAGAGGGAAAAGAAAGATTGGGTGGATTAGGAAAAAAAAGGACTAGATGAGAAAAATGATATGGGGACACTGCTGCTGAGAGAAGAAGTGGGTCCAGAAAAGTATCTCAAGGGTTCATGGGTCTCCTCACCTCTAAAGGCTCCAACCCTGAAAGGCCTAGACTGAGCTGAGATTGGGAGCCATGAGAACAGATTTGCATGGCGCTCTGCCTCAAGTGGGAATGGGCAAAGGGAGAAGAGAGACACCTAAGAGTTGCTGACATGTCTACACATTGCCTGCCCAGTGGGCAGCTCCAGAGAGGAATTCCTGTGCAGGGCAATTTAGATGGCTAGGAATTGTGATCACCTGTGTACATAACTGTGAGCAAAACCTTCTCAAAGAGTGGGAACACTTGTCCTCATGTTCCGTCCCTCAGTTCTACAGCACTTACCTTAAATTGAATAAATTACAATCTTTGTGATTTTGAGGGTTCTTTGAGCTAGTAAATTCCAGTGAAACACATTTTTCAATCTAAAGGTACTCAACATACCAACTCTGTAAAGCACCAGAGCCTTGATTTTAATAGGTTTAGAGGTTTAAAGTCAGTATACTAATCTTTTTTAACTTGATAAAAGCAGTAAAAAAAATAAGCAAACATAGTGTTCCATTACATAATTAAAATTCTTATGTATTTGCCTCATGACTAATTATCTACCATGGGAAAAAGCGCTGACCTGAGACCTGCAGGGAGGAACATGGAAGGAGCAAGTCCTTGCCGATGTCCTGCTTATGACTGAAAGGACAACTACAGGGATAAAAAATGCTTTGGTAGTAGCTGCTGTAATGAGTTACAGGAAGGACTGTGGTGTGGTGGATGGTTCTTCATCATGGGAGAAAGAAATCTCCACTAGCAGCAGTAGATAATTATATATCATTTTGGGGTGTCTCTAAGAGCTAGAGTTTCTTCATCTGCCCTTTTTCTAAATTTGTTCTTTATAAGGAAATTCTGAAATTCTCTAAGTCTCACATTCCTCTTCTACAGAAAGTTGCTCACAAGGGCTTTCCTGGGACCCCTGAGGAAACCGAAGAGTTCTGGCACTGATCCAAATATCACATCTCTATTTAGCACAAGCAGTGTGCTGGGTTCTGGTGGTCCATATCTGTAATCCTAGATACTCAGGAGGCTGAGTCTGAGGCTGAGGAGACTGAAAAGTCTGGGAGAATCCATCTCCAATTAATTAGCAAAAAGTTAGGTAAGAGATGTGGCTCAACTGGTAGAGTGCCAGTTATAAGCAGAGAAAGCCTCCTGAGCACAAGGTCGCTGAATTTAAGCCCCACTACTGCCAATAAAAGGAAAGGGCAGTGGTGAGAAAGGCTCCTGAAAGTTCTTAAGTCTCAGGTGACAAGGGGAATGGCCACAAGGAAGGGCAGAATGTGGCAGTGTGTAAGAAGGACCTCCCAGCAGAGGGGACTGGGTCCTGCAACCTCTACCCTGCCTTGCTTTCCCAGCGAATCAGGTGTGTCAGGTCTGGACTGAAGTCAGGAAAACTGCAGAACTGCAGAAGTGAGGAAGGGAAGATGTCTGCAGACCTGCACAGGAGACGCAGGGAGACACAACCCCTTGCCTCCTGCCATCAGATTCTCCATTTCTGCACAGAAGAGCTCTCAAGCTGCTTCTGCTTTCCCACTTCCTTCCCCTGATGGAGCAGAAAGCAACAGGGGTTTCTGTACAAATTAATCTGACACATAGATAACGCTCATCCAAATAAGGAAGATACTATGCCAGTGGCAAAGCACATCGGGATGCCAACATTGGCAAGATTGCCAGGACAGGGCCTTGCCTTTAAGGGGATACATAGATTGCACTTGAAATAGCCACAGAATAAATGTCATAGTTCCCTAGCAAACCCTCAAAGGGCTGTAAGGCCTGAAATGGTGGGAGACTACTTTGAACCAGGAAGGGAAACGGACTGCAGGAAAAGCGGCCCAGGTGAACAAAGACTTGGGGAGTATGAAGTGTTGACATGCTTGGAAAAAGCAAACCTCCTAAATGGGATTGACTGCAGAATGTATAAATGCACAGAGTGGGAGAAAGGACTGGAAACATCACATCATAGAACACCTCAGGGGTTCAGCTCAGAACACTTAGTTGGTTGCAGCAGGAAGCCCTTGTGGATTTGAGCATAGAAATTGCATGATTAGTAATGGACTTTGCTAAGTTCATATGTTATGTTTAGCCTTCTATAGGTACCTTGTTTATGTGTGGGTGTGAGTGGGATGACAAAGAGTGGACAAAGGGAAAAACCATCCATGGATAAGGCTGCAATTTTGTTGCTCATTCTGGAGACCAGTACTTATAGTGTTCTGTTACAAGGCCGAGTGCTGTTCAACTCCATCACTTCCCTTAAAGAAAATTGGCATTTACAGCCACATCCACAGCTAGGAATCCCCCACTCACTGCCACATGGTCTGAAGGGAAATACAGACAAGGCACTGCACCCAGCATGGGAAATGATGGGCTGGGATGCGAACACATCTAGATTTGAGTGCTTCTTTCAAAACATTAATTTCTCTAAATTCAACTTCCTGATTTACATCAAAGTGCCCACTCAGAGTTGACAAAATAGTGAAATAATGAACAGGAAGTCCTTAGAAGATTTAGTACAGTTTGGGATGTGAAATCTATGAGGTAAATACCTTGGTTTCTGCAGTAAATGAATTATGAAAAATAAGAAGTGAGAAACCAATAATCTTTTTTTTTTTTTGTCAGTATAGGCTTGGGTGCTGTCCTTGAACTCTTCAGCTCAAGGCGAGCGCTCTACCGCTTGAGACACAGCACCACTTCCAGTTTTATAATGGTTTATTGGAGATAAGAGTCTCAGGGACTTTCCTGCCTGGGCTGGCTTTGAACCGTGATTCTCAGATCTCAGATCTCCTGAGTAGCTAGGATTACAGGTGTGAGCCATCAGCACCTGGCTTGAAACCAATAATCTTTAACTGAAGAGTTATAGTAATCAATGAAATATATAGACTTGTTTAATACTTGATTGAAATGAACTAAAGTAAAAGGGGACTTCAGACCCTTAGGAGAGTTACATATTAATTAGTAATTGATACTATGCAGGTATTAAAATATAATGTGTTTGGATATAATCCATATTATCAGTGGGGTATGTGTGTGTTGGTCCTGGGCCTTGAATTCTGGGCCTGTGCCCTGTGCCCTGAGCTTTTGTGCTCAACACTAATGCTCTGAACATTTGATCCACAGCTCCATATACGGCTTTCTGCAGGTTAATTGGAGATGAATGTCACAGGCTTTGAACTCTGATTCTCAGGTCTCACCCACCTAAGTAGCTAGGATGACAGTCTGAGGCACTGGCAACCAACAGTTTTCTTTTGTGTTTGCTCAAGGCTAGTGCTCTACCACTGGAGTCACAGGTCCAACCCCAGATGTTTTGGTGCTTAATTGGAGATAAGAGTCTCACGGACTTTCTTGCCCTGGCTAGCTTTGAGCCCCATCCTCAGGTCTCAGCCTCCTGACAAGCTACGATTACAGATGTGAGCAACCAGGGCCTGGTTGTGTGTGTGTGTGTGTGTGTGTGTGTGTGTGTGTGTGTGTGTGTGTGTGTGTGTGTGTTTATGTGGGTGTCATCGCAAACTACTTGAGAGATAAAAGAATCTGATGACTGGAATTTCCTTCGAAGCAATCTTGGTTAGGAAAAGGAAGAGTAGGAAGGGGCATCCAGCATTTGAGGAGAGTGAGGAGGGAAGGAGTGAAGCATGATTGGTTGTGGGTTGAGATGAAGACTGAGAAATACACTGTATGATTCCATCTTTGTATGCTTGGGTTTGGATATGGAATGTGCTCTTCAAAGGCTCATTGTGAAAGGCTAGGTCCAAAATGTACCAATGTTCAAAGGTAGGGCTTTGGGAAGTAATTGTCTCATGAGGCTTCAGAGTTCATCCATAGACCAATCCATTCAGGGCTTCATAAGTTTATAGCATTAGTAGGAGGTGGGGCCTTGTTGAGGAAAGGAAGTCACTGGCAAGGATGGACCTTGTTCCTGCCACTTCTTACTTCCTGGCCACCTTGAGGTGAGCAGCCCTGCTCCACTACACCCTTCTTGACATGAGTTTTTAATCTCACCTCAGGCCCAAAGCAATGTGATCAAGTGTAAGCAAAAATAATTTTTTCCTCTTTTAATTTCTTTTGTGAGGTATTTGTCACAGAAACCAACAGTCTAATCCAATATATTGGAAATTTTTATATTTTCATAATAAAATATTTTCAAGGAAAAACTAGGATAATAGTGTAGAGTTCACGTGAAAGTTACAAATATAGAATGGGAAATACAAAAACCTGTGATAGTGTTGACCATAATAGGAGTTAAAATATTTATTTTCCCATTTTATTCTCTATTCTTCTTTGTTTTTTGTTTTGTTTTGTTGGTCCTGGGACTTGACCTATGGGCCTGGGTGCTGTCCCTCAGCTCTTCAGCTCAAAGCTAGAGCTCTGTCTCTTGAGCCACAGTGCATTTCTAGTTTTCTGGGGGGTTATTGGAGATAAGAGTCTCACTGACTTTCCTGTCTGCATGGTTTTGAACCATGATCCTCAGATCTCAGACTCCTGAGTAGCTAGGATTACAGCTGTGAGCCATCAGCACCCAGCTCTTTAATTCTTTTATATTCTCTTTCTCTATGTTTATTTTATTTTATTTTTTGGGTCCAGTCTTGGGGCCTGAACTCTGGGCCTGGGCACTGTCCCTCAGCTCAAGGCTCAAGGCTAGTACTCTACCACTTGAGCCACAGTGCCACTTCTGGCTTTTTTTAAACTTTTTGCTTATGTGGTGCAGAAGAATGGAACCCAGGGCCTCATGCATGCAAGGCAAGCGCTCTACCACTGAGCCACCTTCCCAGGCCCCTCTATGTTTATTTTTATTTTCTGTCTCTCCCATTTTTCCTCCTCTCTGTTTTCCTCTTTCCCACATGGCATGGGAGTTAAGGGGTATGGACAGGGTTCATAAAGAAACAATTCTTTTGAGGTTCTACAGAGGCTGAATTGCTCCTTGTCTTAGCAGGGGTTTATGAAAGATCAATTCCTTTCCAGAAAAATCAAATGCCTGTAGATTTGAGAGAATCTTCAGGAGCCAGGAAATCCTTAGACATTGGACCTTCCTGCTGGGAAGGGGGAATTTGGATTCTCTGGGGAGATGCCTGTCCAGGTAGCCCCAGAGGCATGACTTTGGGACTTGGAAGGGATTAAACTATTACAAGGCACAAGTGCTGCCACCTGATTTTTAGAGAAGGGCTTCAAATGCAACCAAATTAAACATGTCACTGACCACTCTCCATAAAACCAAAATCAAACAAACAACTCCCTTTCAAAAGAGAAAACTTATTTGTGAGGAGGTTTTTACCCCTTGAAAGTTTTGGCCTAGGCTTTTATCATTTCTTCGGTTTCCAAACCATGCCAGACTTTCCTGCATAAAAATGAACAATGCAACCACAGTTCACCTTCACATCATCAAGTTTTGGGCAGAGCTACTACTCAAAACAACAAAACAAATAAAGCTATGTCAAGGATGTGAAGACTCATGAAGACATGGAACTAACATTAGAGCTGGAAAAAGATTAGAAATCACCTGGTCCAACTTTTCTTCCTACCTTGCATTTTACAAATGAAAAGACTGAAGACAACCAAGCGACCTGCAGTACAGCAGCCATGGGGAACACAGCCTGCAGCAGTTTTTGGAACTATGATCCACAGTACTAAACCTAGGACACACAGACACACAGACACACAGACACACAGACACACAGACACACAGACACACACACACACACACACACACACACACACACACACACACACACACACACACACACACACACACACACACCAAAACCAGCCGAATAAACCCAATATTTTTCGTATTTTCTTTCCATTAAAAATGCTGGTGACAATCTACTAAGTTGATTTTATAACTCACTGGTTATGATTTGGAAATCACTCTCCTAGAGCATTCATTTTCTTTTTTCCTCTTTATCCCAGGCCCTTGGGCTCCAGATATTTTCCCAGCCAGCCCATCCTGAAGACAGAGAAGGTGTTGCCCACAGGGAACCATGGGAAAAAAATTGTGTGACTCAAGTTAGGAAAACAAAAGGGTAGCACTACAGAGCTGGATATGGTGCAAAACCCAAGTCTTCTCTTCTCTAGACTTAGGCCAAGAGGTGAGTGGAGCTGTTGGGGTACATCCTGCAGGTGACAATTTCCCACAAAAGGACTGGGCCCCATTTTTTCAGGGGGTAGCAGCCCACTGCATCCTTGTAGAAATTTCCAAAGGCCACATATCCCTAAGAAATAGGTTCTCAGGGATAATAAAATAGAGGGCTGACTTTGATCAACAGCAATTAAAAGGATGGTCAAAGCCCTTTGGAAAACTGGTGTCGTTAACCTTGATCTTTTTGTGAGGAAGAAAGAAGTCACACTATTGGAGAGGTTACAGAAGCATTTGATTACTGAGTGTTTGTTTTCTCCTTGTGTAGATCAGCCTGAACTCTACTTGTGATTTTTTTCCCTGCCTCTGCCTCCTCAGTGTTGGGCTCACTGCCTGCACCCCACACCCACCCATAGTTTGTTTTGCATGTTCATAACATGGCTTCACCAGTTTACCTTCATTCTGCCCCTATGGGCTCCTCTCTTTATTTAAAATGGTGACATCTGCCAGATGCTAGTGCCTACACCTGCAATCCTCTCTACTTGGAAGATTGAAGACTGGAGGATCATGGCTTGGAAAACTATCTTCTATACTCCTATCTCAACAGAGCCAGGCCTGGTGTCAGGACATGGTGGCACACACCTGTCATCTCAGCTAGGACAAAAAGCCTAAAATTAGCATGGCCAAGAGTGTGGCTGGTGGTTAGGGAGACTCTATGTCAAAAATAGTCAGTGTAGAAAGGGGATAGAGGCAGTAAGAGAGCAGGAGGTGTTGAGTTCAAACCCCAGTACTACACACACACACACACACACACACACACACACACACACACACACACACACACACACACACACACACACACACAAGCTGACATTGGACTTTTGAATACTTAGGAAGTACTGGGGTTTGAATTCTGATTCTCATGTTTGCTAGGCTGCTATGATTCTGCTAACCCATGCTCTCAACCCCACCCCCTTTTTTAACTGGTTAGTTTTAGGATCAGCGCTTGCTTTCCATTCAGGTATGCACCTGAACCACACAGGTTTCTCCATCATTACGGGGATGACCAGTTCTCACCATCATGTTAGGTTTCCCTTTGTGGAGCTGGAGTTTTGTGGCCTTCTCTGTCGAGGCTGTCCTGGATATGTGATCCTCTCATTCTCAACTTCTCACATAGCATGCAATGATAGGTGCTCACCACGGTACCCAGCTGTCACTTTAAAAGGTATCTCATGACCTATTCTGTCCAGACAATCCTTGCACTACAGTCCTCCTCTTCGCACACTCCCAAGTAGCTAAGATCACAGGTGTAAGTCACCAATTCCCATCTTTTCCTTGATTGCAATTTTTAAAGTACTGCTTTACACAGTCATAAAATTCAATGCATATCCAACAAATAAATAAATTACAATTAAATAAATTGTGGGAACAGGTGGGTTTGGGAGGGATGTAGGAGAATGTTGAAAAGGCAACATTGATCAAGATGTACTGTATTCACAAACTGCTTGGTTGAATGACAATTCCTTTGTGCAACTACTTCAAGATAATAAAAACGTACTTTAAAAAGGCTGTTCATATCTTAGATATTCTGAAGTTGCCATTCCCTTTGATTTGTGCTTCATTGTTCTCACCATAGTCCTGGCTCAGAACAAGGATACTAGGCCAGTTACTAATCGCACATTAAACAAAGCAGCACAAGTACAGGCTTTCACTTAAGCACCATGATCTAACAATTTTCTTAACATTTTACCAGGAATGTTTCAGAACCCAAAAAACTCGTAAATATAAAGCAGAGTGCAGTAACATCTTTCCTACCTGGGCAGTTGAAAACACTCAGTTGCAATAAGGCAGGCACAAATCGTTGTTCCCGTTCGCCCTTGAAAAGAAACTAGCTCAAGAAACCTTTGCTCCAGTATAAAACTACACTCAGAAATACTCAAAGTGTGCATTGGGTATCAGTTCACTTTCATCTTGAATGCGCCTATGTCAACATTTTCAATTGAGAAATAGAAAGACCTTATTTTGACTAACATAACAAAAAGATAAACCAGGGCCAGGCATGGTGGCTCACATCTGTAATCCCAGCTACTCTGGTGACAGAGATCAGGCAGATTGTGGTTCCAGGCCAGATCAGGCCAAGTTAGCAAAATCTCATTCTCAACCAAAAAGGTGGGCATGGGGGTTCATATTCATGACTCTCATTATGTGGGAGACATAGAACAGGATTACAGTTGGAAGCCAGCTCAGGAAAAATATGAGACCTTATCTGAAAAAAAATCATTGAAGCAAAACAAGGCAGGCCATATGGCTTAAGTAGCAGAGTACTGGCTAAGCAGTTGTGAGGTACTGAGTTCAAACCCAAGTAGAAACTCAAAACACTAGCATTTATCATTTCTACTTAACTGTACTAGTTATTGCAATTGTATTAGAAAATCATTCAAAAATAAAGAATGTAGAGAGAACAGCAATATAATCAATATTTACGTTCCTATTCCACAGTCTATAAATCTGAGTCTTTCTGTTCTTGCTAATTTATATCTTGGCTTGCCTGCCTATATTCTTTTCTCTCTCTCTGTCTCTGTCTCTCTCACTCTCTCTCATAGTGTTTTAAAGCATACCTTTGACTTCCCACTTCAAAGATTATTTCTTTGTTGCTTTGTATGTCCCTCCCCCACAGTATAACCCCTGCTTTCACTATATTTGATGTCAGTATAATTTGTGCAGGAGAAGGGGAAAAACAAGTCGTTTAAGGATACTGGTAGACCCATTGCAACAATGAGAAGTACAAGTCATGTCGAAAACGAACTTTACAACTTTGGTGGGGGGGAGGATTGGGTGGGAGGGGGCAGGGAGAGGATGGGAAGGGATGTGAAGGGTAAACAAAGGAGGAGGCTGCAATGCTTGATAAGAAATGTACTCATTATCTTGCCCATGTAATTGTAACCCCTCTGTACAGTATGTTCACAATAAAAAGTAAAAAATAAATTTAAAAAAATAGCTTCACACTCCAAGTCTTTTATATTGCATTCCAATTTATATTTAGTTCTGACATAAAAATTTTAATTTGAAAAATATTGCCCTTTCCACAATCCTCTGTAGATTTTGAATTAGCTGCTTTTATATAATTCTAAATGCACCCATTTACCTGAGAATTACAACATTTTCTGATCTATTCTCTAAGAGCTTTCAAATGAATCACTCATTGAACTTTGCCACCCATGTCTGAAAGTGCTATTCTAACCAAGTACTTCCACCATGGGAGTGAATGGCACCACTAGCTTTGATGAACACAAGCTTCCTGCTAGATGAGGCGACTGGCTATTGCTTCTCTCAGCTTCACTGACTGCAAACGTGTCAATTTTGCAGGACAAATCTGGGTTTCTGCAAGTATGATATTTTCCCATGGGAAGGAAAGTTGTGAAAAGTTCTTTTAGCAATTATAGATACACTAACATGGGGCACATTCCCATGCCAATGCTGTGAATAAGTACAGCTTCAGGATCAGTAAGTGTCCTCTCCCCTCAGCCAGGTGAAACAGGAAACCATGAAGCACACAGTAATCATTGTGCAATCATTTGGCAAGCATTCATCACTAAACCTCTCAAATTAGACAATGATGAGTTCTCCCAGGTGGAAATGTCAGGCCTGTTGTATCATCAACAACCTGTCATTTCCAATTGATCAGACAAACCAAGACACAGAATCATAGATTTTTTTTTTAACTGGAAGCTTTCCCCCAATATTTTATAGTGGTCTTGCTTGTATTGAATTTAGCTGTAATAATAGATAGCATCACTCAACTTTATGAAATCTTCCTGAAACACACAACTTAGTTTTCATGAAATTAAAACTTATTCTGTTCACTTTGATATTTTCAGATTTATATAATATTTGATTATTTGATGTAATTATAATATTAAATAACAGACACTTGAGATAAAAATTAACCTTTATCCACTGACTCACAGATCTCACTTAATCTTTACAAGTCTATGAGGATAATATCTTGGCATTAGGAAGAAAAACCTAAGGTTCTACAAGTTTAAGAGACTGTGGGAACTGTCTGTGTGTGCTGTGTGTGTGTGTATGTGTGTGTGTGTGTGTGTGTGTGTGTGTGTGTGTGTGTGCTGATACTGGAACTTGAACTCATGATCTCCCTTGGCTGCTTCTGATCAAGCAGGGTGCTCTACCACTTGAGTCACACCTCCATTTCCAGCTCTCTGCTGGCTAGAGACAAGAGTCTCATGAATTTTTCTGCCTGGGTTGCCTCTGAATCATGATCCTCAATTCTCAGCTTCTTAAGTAGCTACAGTTATAAGCATTGACCACCAGTGCTTGGCTGAGCCTTTCTCACAGTCAAATACAAAGTATTTTAATGCCAAGTGAGAAGTCTGTCATGTTGAGTCTTGGACAGTTCTCAGAAGAAGAAATACAAATGGCTGAATATATACATGAAGAAATAGTCAACTTCCTTAGCCATCAAGAAAATACAAATAAACTTTTTATTCAACAGATTTACCAGCCATGTTTATAGAATATCTTGAGCATTTTCCTCAAGGTCATTCTGGGACTGCTCTATAACTTGTTTATGTGGACATGGAGTTGGAGGTTAATTGATTGGCTATGTTTTTTTGTGTTTTTAAGGTTCTACTCATTTGGAGACAAGAACCACTCCAGTACAACAATAGGACAGTCTTTTAGGGCAAGAGCCAACCCAGTATCGTGTAGATATATAGAACTTAGGGTTTCAAAATTATGTGCAGGTTTTTCCCTATTGAGCCCTCTTTTTCTTTGCTTGGAGAGGGATGTTGTGGTTCCAGGGTGGAGATTACATATAGTTGTAACTTGTGAGATGATCTGGGTTTGGCTGTTAAGTAGTCTGCATCCTAGGGTTAACAAGATGAGCCCCTTGTACTCAGTCAAAATGGCTCATATATAAACCATTAGGGATCAATGGACTGAAGAAAATGGAGAAGAGAAGGGTTAGGATTGGAGAGATATAAGTTTAAATAAAGAAGAAAAATTGGGTATAATGATAGTAGAAGGGTAAGAACAGTTTAGAGGAGAGGTATGTGTAGTAGGAAGGGAATAGAGACCTTGTTTCAGAGTGTAAGAGGTAGAAAAGTATTTGAAGAAAGATTATGTAAGGAAAACCTTAGAAATCTAGATGAAAATAGGAAAAGAAATTATATATATATATATATATATATGTTTATTTGGGAGAATTGCTGATATTAGAAAAAGTTTTATTGAAAGAGTATTAGAAAGTAGATTAACCTAAAATAATTCCTGTGATTATTATGTTTACATACATAGAAGGCCTTACTTTGTGTGTAGACCTAGCTCTGACAGAGTAGTAGTACAATGTGGAGAGAAGCGAAGAGGAAGGAATGAGAGGGAAAAAATTAAAATTAGGAAATTGAAAAGTGGAAAAAGAACTAAATAAAAGTGAAAAAATAGAAGATTTAAGTAAAATAGCAGATCCTAAGAACACAACTAAAAAAAAACACAAAGAAACAAAAAACAAACAACAATCAAACATTAAAAAAAACTAAAAAATCTAAAGAGTGAGTTTTTCAGCTTGTTTGGGGGAGATTGATTCTCCACATGGTCCTCTAAGCCGATTCCTGATAAAACCTTGTATGCCTTGCAATAGTCCGCTTTCCTTGTGGCTTGGTTGGAGCCAGATGGCCTTTTGACAAGGGAAGGTGTCTGCTACCTAGAATCCCACGCTCAGGTCTGATGGTGCGGAGTTGGGGGAATTGAAATTTATAGTCTGATATCACAGGTGTAGCTGTGTTCCCAGGCTTTCCCAGGTAACCACAGGAGGTTTAGAAACAGAGCTTCGATCTGTGTTCACTTCTGATACGATCCTTCCCTTTGGGGCTGGTGCTTGGGTCAGAGGCCTTTGGGATCCTAGAGAATTGCCCCCCCCCCCCGGGAGTGCACCCAATTGGGTTATTTACAAGATCCGTAGCTGGTGGCGCACTGGACCACAGAGCATGTTTTGTGGTGGCCAGGATGGTTATGGTGGGTTCTCAGGGTCTGGGCGTTGTCAGGACCAGGTGGGAGGGTTGGTGTCTGCACCAGCGGAAGGGTCTTACTCTACGGGGCAGGGAGTCCGGGTGCTGGGAGGATCAGGGGGAGCTTGGGGTGGCGGGCTGTGGTGGGTGGCAGCAGTGTTGGGCGGCAGCAGCGGTGGTGGGTGGGCAGAGCCCACAGAGTGATGCCGCGGTGGCTGTGGGGGCCCAGGGTCGGCACCCAGTGGCAGCAGAGAGGGAGCGGGTCCTGGCAGAGGGCCTACTTGAGGAGAGGGGTGTCGGCCGGTGGGGCAAAGGGACTGGTGGCCTGGGGGCCATGTGCAGAAGTGGTGGGGCACGGGGATCCCACCGGCACTGCTGGCACAGGAACTTATGTTGGCTCCAATGGCGACTTGGGGGCGCTTACCTGGTGGTGTCAATTTCCGGCAGTTGCAATGGCTGACGGCTTCTCCACAGCCTCCCAGCGGGCAGGTTGGAGCTCTGCTTGCCAACTCCAGGGTCTTCACAGGATTCCTTCCTAACTTTCTGTGGATCTGGTGTTGAGTGCTTTCTTCAGTTTTTGGATGTTTCTTTGCTTAAAATCTGCAGAAATTCCTCTGTGTGTGTGTGTGTGTGTGTGTGTGTGTGTGTGTGTGTGTGTGTGTGTGTGTGTGTGTGTGTGTGTGTCACATTTTCTTGATCCATTCATCTACCGAGGGGCATCTGGGTTGCTCCCATATCTTAACTATGGTAAAAATAATGCTGTGATAAACATAGTTGTGCTGGTAGCTTTAGTATGGTCTTGTTTGTGATCATTTGGGTAAATGCATAAAAGTGGGATTGCTGGGTCATAAGGGAGCTCTATGTGGAGTCTTTTGAGGAACCTCAATACTGCTTTCCAAAGTGGTTGAACAACTTCAGAAGTTTGACACAGCCCCATTTGTTAGGAAATAGAAAGAAAAAATAGAAAAAATTATATTAAGTGAAGTAAGCCAGATTCAAAGAAACATAGGTCCCATGTGTCCCTTATCTGCAATAACTAGTATATGTCTAGGACAAGCAGAAAAGGTCAAAAGCTATGTGCATATGACCATATAAGCTGATGGTAAGCGAAATGAACCCCAACAGAGACACAAATGGTTTTATCTTTGTGGTTGTACTATGTACATGTTAATGTACTATGTGATTTTTTTTGTTTCTTTGTGTGTTCTTCCCCCATGGTACAACCCCTGTTGTCACTGTATTTGATTTCCATATCCTGAATCTTGTATATACATTTTCTAATTTGGGGAGGGGAAGGGAAATAACAAAATGCTAAAATAAGGATACAGGATGACCCATTGTAACAATGACATGTACAAGACAGTATGTTGAAAATGAACTTTACAACTTTGTGGTGGGGGAGGCGGGGTGGAAGGTGGGGAGGTGGGGAAGAAAGGAATGGTAGGGGAAAATAAAGGAGGGTGTAACAATGCTTGATAGGAAATGGACTCATTACCTTATTAATGTAACTGTAACCCCTTTGTACAGTATCTTTACAATAAAAAATATAGATTAGGAACAATAAAAGAAAACCTGCAGAAAGTCTCAGTGCTGCCGCTTAGCAGGAGTCTCACGCACTATTTTACTTTTCACCTTCCTTATTTGCCTGTTGAAATATTTCTTTTGTAGTAGGAAAGGTCTGTAGATATTTAGAGTTTGATTGGAATGGATCTCTTGAGGTAAAGTGTGTGCTGTGACACTAGACCTTAGTTTGGTGAGGGACACATAGTGGGACTACCTGTGAGAGTGTCGCCATCTTGAATCTCCCCAATTCCTGAGTTTAGAGGAAATGGCTTTCATTTTCACCACTAAGTATAATACTGGCTGTAGGTTTGTCATATACAGCCTTTATTATATTGAGGAATGTTCCATGGATTCCTAGTTTTTCCAGACCCTTTATCATAAAGGGGTGTTGGATCTTGTCAAATGCTTTTTCTGCATCTATTAAGATCATCATATGGTTCTTATCCTTGCTCTTGTTGATGTGATGAATTATATTGTTTTGTGTATATTGAACCAGATTTGCATCCTTGAAATGAATCCTGTTGGATCGTGGTGAATGATTCTTTTGATGAGTTGTTGAAGTTGATTGGCCAAGATTTTGTTGAGAAGCTTTGCATCGATATTCGTCAAAAAAAAAAAAAAATGGGTCTATAGTTCTCTTTGATGAGTCCCTGCCTGGTTTGGGGATGAGGGTTATGCTGGCTTCATAAAAAGAATGTGGTAGTGAATTTTTCTTTCAATTTCATTAAAGAGATGGAGGAGTATTGGTGTGAGTTCTGCTTTGAAGGCCTTATAGAATTCAGCTGGTGGTCCTGGACTTTCCTTGGGTGGGAGGTCTTTTATTGCTGCTTCTATTTTGATGCTTGATATGGGTCTGTTAAGTTGGCTTAAACCATCTTAGTTTAGTTTGGGCATATCAATATTTGCCAGAAATTTGTCTCTATATCTTTCAGATTCCCAAACTTATTAGCATAAAGGTTTGAGAAGTATCCCCTTACTATATTCTGAGTCTTGGCTATTTCTGTAGTGATGTTCCATTCTCATCTCTGAGTTTGTTTATTTGGGTGTGTTCTCTTTTTTTCTCATAAGATTTGCTAAGGGTCTGTCAATTTTATTAATTTTTTCGAAGAACCAACTCTGTTTTGTTAATTCTTCCTAGAGTTTTTGGACTCTAATTCATTTAATTCGGATTTAATTTTAATTATTTGGGGTTTAGCTTGTTGCTCTTTTTCAAGGAGCTTTAGGTGCCTCATTAAATTGTTGGTTTCAGATCTTTCCAATTTGTTGATGTAGAAATTCAGAGCTATAAACTTGCCTCTGAGTACTGCCTCTGCTGTGTCCCAGAGGAACTGGTAATTTGTGTGCGCATTTTTGTTGAATATCATGAACATTTGGATTTCCTTTCTATTCTCTTCCATGACCTACTGGTGGTTCAACAGTGTGTTGTACAGCCTCCATGTGTTACAGGATTTCCTTTGGTGGCTTTTGGTGTTCAATTCTAATTTTATTCCCATGTGGTCTTAGAGAATGCAGGGCATAATTTCAGTGTTTCTGAATTTGGACAGATTTGCTTTATGGCCTAGAATGTAGTATACTTTAGAGAATGTTCCATGTGCTGCTGAGAAGAGGGTGTAATCTGATGCTGCTGGGTGAAATATTCAGTAAATGTCTAGTAAGTCTAGTTGATCTATGCAGATTTTAAGATCCAAGATTTCTCTGTTGAGCTTTTGCTGGGTTGATCTATCTAGTGGGGATAGTGGTGTGTTAAAGTCCCCAACAATTAATGTCTTTGAATCTATGTGAGATTTAATGGAAAGTAGTGTTTCTTGGATAAAGTTATTTGGTGAATAAATATTTAGAATCGTAATATCCTCCTGAAGGAGAGATCCCTTAATTAGTATGTAGTGACCTTCTTTATCAGTTCTCATTGATTTTAATATGAAGTCTACTTTATCTGATGTTAGGATTGCAACTCCCACTGGTTTATGGGGGCCATTTGCTTGATATATTTTACTCCAGCCTTTCACTTTCAGAATATGTTTATTTTTGTGGTCAAGGTATGTCTCTTGAAGACAGACAATAGAAGGATCTTGCTTTTTCATCCAACTGGACAATCTTTGTCACTTAATTGGAGAGTTAAGACCATTAACATTAAGGGTTAGGACTGAGAGGTGTTTGTCCCTATCTTTTTATTCATTTTTTGGGGGGAGAGGAAGTTGTGCCTTGGCTGTTCTTGTTGTGATTATGTATTTCTCTGTTTATAGACTACTTCATTGCCTATATTCTGTTCTTGTTGGTTTTCTATATATAGAATGTTTTTGAGGATTTTTTGAAGAGCTGATTTGGTAGCCATATATTGCTTCACATTTTCCTTGCTGTGGAAGGTTTTTATTTGTCCTTGTACTATGAATGAGAGCTTAGCTGGGTAGGTTATTCCTGGTTGATAGTTATTTGACTTTAGTGCATGGCATACCTCTTTCCAGGCCATCCTTGGTATTACGGTGTCGGCTGAGAAGTCTGAGGTAATTCTGATTGGGTTACCTTTATATGTGATTGTTCTCTTCTTCCTGGAAGTTTTAAGAATTCTTTCTTTAGTGGCTATTGAGCGGGTAGAGATTATAATATGTTGGTGGGATGACCTGTTCTGGTCTGGTCTATTTGGGGTTCTAAAAGCTTCTTGTATCTGGATAGGGCCTGTCCTTTTGTATATTTGGGAAGTTCTCTGCTAGGATTCTGCTGAATATATTTACTGATCCCTTGGCTTCCCTCTCCAGGCCCTTTTGCATATCTCTTTTTCTTTGCTTGGAGAGGGAAATTGTGACTTCGGGGTCAAGATCACGTATAGTTGTAACTTTTGAGACAATCTGTGTTTGGCTGATAATTAGTCGGCTCCTTAGAGTTAACAGGATAGGCCCCTTGTACTCAAAATAGTCAAATGGAACCAATTTTGTAGTCAAATATAGAACCAACTGTAAGTTGAGTCAGATATAAGTCTAACTCAATGGGCCGGATCAGATGGAGAAGTGAAGGGTTAGGATTGGAGAGACATGAATTTAAGTTCAGAAGAGAACTTGGGTATAATGATAGTAAATGGGTAAGAACAGCTTAGGGGAGGGGTATATGTAGTAGGAGAAGAATAAAGACCTTGTTATTGAGTGTAAGAGGTGGAAAAGAATTCAAAGAAAGGTTATGTAGGGAGTAGCTTAGAGATTGAGATAAAGGTAAGAAAAAGAAGTTATATGTAAGTGTATTTGGGAGACTTGCTGAGATTAGAGAAAGATTATTCAGATATTATTGGAAAGCCACTTAATCTAAGTTAATTCCTGTAATTATTGTTTGCATACATAGAAGGAGGCCTTACTTTGTGTATAGCTCCAGGCAGTGTAGCTCTGATGGAGTAGTAGTATAATGTGGAGAGAGAGGAGAATGGGAGAGTGAGAAGAAAAGAAAGAAGAAAAAAACTTACAAATTAGAAAATTGGAAAATGGAAGAAGAAACCAAATAATAATGAAAAATAGAAGCTTTAAGTGGAATAGCAAATCCTAAATCACAATACACATAAGTAACACATAGAAATAAAAACAAACAACAAATGATCAGACATAAAAACTAACAAAACAAAATAAAAACAAGAATAAAAAACTAAAGGATGGGTTTTTCTGATTCTTTGGGGGAGCGTTAGTCTTCCTGTAGTCCTCAGAGCAGATTCCCGATGGAACCTTGTATGCCTTGCTGTAGTCCACTTTCCTTGCAGCTTGGTAGAGAGCAGATGGCCTTTTGATGGGGGAGGGTGCCTGCTGTCTAGAGTCCCACTCTCAGGCCTGGTGGCAGGGAGTTTGGGGGGTTTCAGGTTTGTAAACTGCTATCTTAGGCCTGCAGCTGTGTTCCCAGGCTTTTCCAGGTAGCCACAGGAGCCTTAGGAACAGTGCTGTTCTAGTGTGATCCCTCCCTTTTGGAAGGGGGCTTGGGTCAGAGGGCTTTGGGATCCCGCAGGGAATTGCCACCCCCAGGAAGTGGATCCAGTTGTGTTACTCACATGGTCTGTAGCTGGTGGTGCGCTGGATCACAGAGCCTGTGCTGTGGTGGTTAGGATGGAGTTAGCAGGTTCTCAGTCAGAGGGTCTGCGTGTTGGCAGGTCCAGGTGTGTGGGGGGGAGAGGACTCTGCTGATGCTGAAGGGTCTCCTCTGTGGTGGTGTGGGGAGTCTTGGCGTTGGGAGGACTGGGTGGAGGTTGGTTCACAGGCTAGTGTGGACTGCTGGGGGCCATGCTGGTCTGCAGCAGAGGCGGTGGGTGGGTGGTGGCGGGCGGCGTCAGGCAGCCTTGGGGGTGGCTGCCTGTGGCTGCTAGGTGTGTCAGAGATGCCTGTAGCAGCTTGGTGGTGCAGTAGCTGTGAGAGCCTGGTGTCTGGGCAGGGTGGCAGCAGGGAAGGAGCAGGTCCCAGCAGAGTGCCCAGTTGGCAAGGCACTTAGCCTGTAGCGTAGAGCAATGGATTGGCTGTGGCTGCGGTTTCCTGGGGGCCTTGTGTGGGGTTGGCGGGGCCCACGGGGATCCTGCCAGCACTGCAGGCACGGGCTGACATTGGGGGCTTACCCGGTGGTGCCAATTTCTAGCGATTGTAATGGAAGTATTGCTGAATTTGCCTCTTCCCTGTAGCCTTCGCGGGGCGGGGGAGGGATCAGGGATGGGGGTCGTTTGCCAGCTCGGAGGTCTTCACCAGATTCCCTCCTAACTTTCCGTGGGTCTAGTGTTGAGTGCTTTCTTAGGTTTTTGGGTGCTCCTCTGCTTAAAGTCTGCAGAGTCCAGGCAAGGCATGGCATGGTGCTGCATGGTGCAGCTGCTCCACAGGGGTCCCGTTCACTGTTTCTCTTTTCCCTTTCCTTTTTTGCCTGCTAGGATCGTCCTCTTGTAGTAGAAAAAGTCTTTAGGTATTTAGAGTTTGATTGGAGTGGATCTCTTGAGGTAAAGTGTGGCTGTGCCCCTAGATCTTCTTTTGGTCAGAGACACGTAGTAGGGCTACCTGTGAGAGCACCGCCATCTGCCAAGTCCAACGTCAATAATATTTTTTAAAAATATATTTATGAGGCAAAGATTATTCATTTTTCTGAGTTAAGTCTTACATGTCTTTCAGAGGGTCACAAAATAGGAGTTGGAGCTGTGATTTGGACAGAAAGGAAATCTGTAAGTATGAAAATACGTCTTTCGATATTTACTCTGGAATTTTAGTGAGGTTTACAGCATATTCCAAACTATTTTAAATACTTATCATTGATGTCATTCAAATCACAATATGAAGAATTCATATAAACTAATAAGAAACAGCAAATGAAGTAAGAATTTCTATGATTATGTGTAAATACTGAAAAGTAAAGATTTTGTTGTTGGTTATGTGGCTTGAACTGGGTTTGGGCGCTCTCCCTGAGCTTTTTTGTTCAAGGCTAATACTCTACCACTTGAGCCACAGCTCAGTTTCTGGCTTCTTGGCAGTTTAGTGGAGATAAAGGTCTCACAGGCTTTCCTGACCAGGCTGACTTCAAACACGATCCTCAGATCTCAACCTCCTGAGTAGCCAGGATTATGATGCCCAGTTTGCAATAGCATCAACAGAAATGGCCTGTTCAGAAAACTCACTGTAATTGGTCCACACACTTTGCAGAAAAGTTGTGATGGAACTGGCGCAATGTACTTTGTAGGATGTGGTTATAATGCCTTTCCTGTTGGATCCAAGTATGCTGACTTCCCACACATGGATGACAAGCAGAAAGACAGAGAGATAAGGAAATTCCCATACATTGTACATTCGGGACAGAATGTCTTGAGAGTTAGGTATGAGATAACTTTTGAGTGTACTTTTATTTTAAATAACAAAGGCTCATTGAAAATAGTTTTCTTTGGTGGTAATTTGTTTCCCTTATGAAATTCTAATAAGAAACATTATTTTCAGGAATATAATTTTGATTAAAGTCTGTCTTGCTGCTGAATCTGAAGCCGTTGTCATAGATTCTTCAGACCTTCCGATTTATTGAGCAAATCTGTTTAATTTTCTTCCTTCCCTCTCTTATACTAAAAGTTCATCCTTAGAGTTTTTTTAATTAAATATTTTTATTGTAAAGATACTGTACAGAGGGGTTATAGTTACATGAGTAAGGAAATGAATACATTTCCTGTCCAGCATTGTTACCCCCTCCTTTGTTTTTCTCCTACTATTCCTTCCTGTCCCACCTCCCCAACTCCTTCCTCCCCTCTCCCCCCATCCTTAGAGTTTTGTTCAGATGCTCATATTTTTAGCTTTAGTATTTTCTTTTGTTTCCTAAGTCTAGAGAAAATGTGTTTGTATTTATAAACATACAGGCTTTATTATAAAAGATCTTTTTGTTATAGATTACAGCTAGAATTTCCTCCTTTTAAGGTTAATTTAGGTCACTTCCACAAATCCACCTCAGCATTTACAGCTAAGGGGGTGTTATGGGATTAACAAAAAAAAAACATCTAAGCCTCCACATAAAGGCTCCTGTCCTGGGAGAACTGAAAGGGCAGGGCCTCTAAATCTAAATCCATCTAATGAGATGAATTTGGTGGAGAGGAAACATAAGCACTGTAAACCTTGAGGGACAGCTTTGGACAAAGGAGGAGCTGTAGGGAGGAGCTGGCTTTTAAGCTGAGTTTGAAAAGATTGCTAGATTGTGGCTACTTGAGATGTCCTTCAAGTTTATATATTATCAGAAAAGCCATTCTTGCTTCTAACATCAGCCACAGTCTAAAGGTAGGCTAGACTTTAGACACATGGTAAATGCCATTCAAAGGATAGGCTGGCACTGGACAAGAGAGGACTTTGTGTTAGCTCTTCCTTGGTAGGTGGTGGGAGGTGGAATTCTGTTGGCAGAACCACACTATATAGACTATCTAGATAGACCATATATAGACCGTAAATAGACTATATATAGACCATTGATAATATAGGTGCATTGTTTGAACAGGCTAGATGCAAAGGAGTCATATGAACAGAAATGAGAGTATTCTCATTGTGGGACACTATGCCTCAGAAAACAACCTAAGGAAGGATTTTTTTGGGGGGGAGGGGGGTCCGGTCGTGAGGCCTGAACTCTGGGCCTGGGCGCTGTCCCTCAGCTCTTCAGCTCAAGGCTAGCACTCTACCACTTGAGCCACGGCGCCACTTTCGGCTTTTTTCTTTTTGCTTATGTGGTGCTGAGGAATCGAACCAGGGCCTCAGGCATGCAAGGCAAGCGCTCTACAACTGAGCCACCTTCCCAGCCCAGGAAGGATTTATTTTGGCTCACAGTTTCAAAGGTTTCAGTTTGTGGTCACTTGGCTTGGTTACTTTTTAGGCCTGTATGTGGTGAGGCAAGTCTTGATGGCAGAAAGGCATAGCAAAGCACAGTGATATTTTATGGCTACTAGGAAACAGAGAGTAAATGAAGAAGGGCATGGTGAGACATGAGCCCAATGACCTACTTTCCCCTTCTAGACCCCACCTCTGAAAGGTTACACTGTCTCCCAGTAATGCTATCATATTACATGAATCTATCAATGCATTAACCAAATGGTTAGGTCAGAGCCCTCACTATCCAGTCACCTCTTAATAACTGATCCATCAGCTGGCAGACATTTCATATTCAAACCATATTAGAGAGTCTCAACTAGAGATATGGATGTGGATGTGAAAGAATTGAAGACAGCTAGCTGAGAGCAGTGTGAACTCAAGAACTTGAACTTGGAATCCATGTAACCTTAGACAACAGGAATCCTTAGTCCTATACTACCCCAGTGGGCAAAATTTCACCAAATTTCTCCTCTGTTCTTGTGTTTCTCCTCCTCATTACAGGCTTACCTGCTCTATATGGTACAGAGGTATGACTTTGTCATACCCAAATGTTTGTTGAATATAATCATCCTATGATGGAGAAAGGTTAAAAGAATTACAACTCAATCAAACTTTTAATTTTAATTTATTATTTAGGATGCATTTCTTAGATGTCTTTTGTATCCCAGTTAAGGGTTCCACAATGCTTTGATATCTTATTTGATATCTCTTAATGAGTTTGAACCCCAACTTCAAGTATTATCATAAAGAGGGTAAGAAAGAATACTAGAGGGTGAATTTGATCCAAGTACATTATATGTATTATATCACATTGTAGCCCTTTTGTACAATTACCATGTACTAATAAAAAGAGAGAAAAGAAGAACTTAGAAAGCATTGTTTTCTTTTTTAAATCCCATGTTCATCCCCTCTTTCTCTCCCTCAAACATCAGTCTGTGTTTTCATTTGCTTTGTAATCTGTTACTGACTATCTTACCAATGTAATTGGTAATTGTAATAATTGTCATGTTTTTACATATTTTGAATATTCACTAATTAGGGATAAGATGAGTATTGTTTGCAATGTTACAAATCTTTTTCAAGCAGCTCAACATTAAAGATTTCTCTAAAAAATAACTTTCCCTCTCAGAAACTACTTGCATATATTTTGTGAATTTTTATAGGTATCAAGAAATAAAATTCAGCCGGGCGCTGGTGGCTCACGCCTGTAATCCTAGCTACTCAGGAGGCTGAGATCTGAGGATCGCGGTTCAAAGCCAGCCCGGGCAGGAGAGACCATGAGACTCCTATCTCCAATAAACCACCAGAAAACCGGAAGTGGCGCTGTAGCTCAAGTGGTAGAGTGCTCGCCTTGAGCTGAAGAGCTGAGGGACAGCGCCCAGGCCCAGAGTTCAAGCCCCACGACCGAAAAAAAAAAAAAAAAAAAAAAAAAAAAAAGAAATAAAATTCACTCATTGCCTTACTCATGTAACTGTAGCCCCTCTGTACAGCATCTTTACAGCAAAATTTTTAAAAATCTAAAAAAAAAAATAAAACCAGAAGAAAGAAGTATGATTTTTGTGCCCTTGTGATGAATGTGTACCTTTAATTAAAGATGCAGATATAAAACAAATCTATGCAGGGGATGTAAATGTTGGTAAAAAAAAAAAAAAAAAAAAAAAAAGAAGGCAGACATTTCTTATATGAAGTTTGGGGAACTGCAGGGTGTTAGCAAATTTACGGTAAGTAGATATACTTTTTCTTCAAAGCATGCATCTTATTATATTGTTTGAGACCCTGTTTCAGCAGATGATTATAATTGAGATCATTTTATGTAAAAGCACATATCTATAAATGTTTGCCAAGGATTTCTGCCTTATGAATTAATGTTGCTGTAGAGCTGTGCACTGATCTTGTGTATCCGGATCCAGTAGATCCTTTGGTGCCATCTGGTGGGTTGGTAACAGAAAAGTTCTAACTTCCCTCTTCCCTCACACTCAGTGGACAGAGGTAAATGATAGACCAGAAGACATGTCCATACACACATTTCTCAAGAGAAAAATGGGGGAAAATTATAATTTCATATTTGATAGTTCAAAAAAGCAGTTCACGAGCCGGGTGCTGGTGGCTCACGCCTGTAATCCTAGCTACTCAGGAGGCTGAGATCTGAGGATCGCGGTTCAAAGCCAGCCCGGGCAGGAGACTCCTATCTCCAATAAACCACCAGAAAACCGGAAGTGGCGCTGTAGCTCAAGTGGTAGAGCGTTCGCCTTGAGCTGAAGAGCTGAGGGACAGCGCCCAGGCCCAGAGTTCAAGCCCCACGACTGACAAAAAAAAAAAAAAAAAAGCAGTTCACGAAAAATTCAGAATTTTATCTTTTTATATTTCTTTACTACTGAGATTTTTTTTTAATTGTTTACTTATGTGTATGTGCTTGTGTGCTGGGCCTGGGGCATGAACTCAGGATCTGGGCACTATCTCTGAGCTTTTGTGATCAAGACTAGCACTCTACTACTTGAGCCACAGTTCCACTTGTGGCTTTTTTGGTTGTTAACTGAAGATAACTGTCAAATTGGCTTTGAATTGCAATCCTCAGATCTCAGCCTCTGAATAGCTAGAATTATAGTCACGAGGTACTGGCACCCAGCTTAAACATGTTTAATTTAGAAGCAATCTTAAGCATACAAAAAAGTTCTAAGACCTCTATAAAGAAAATTTTTTACAAGATGTTAGCAGGATACCAAATCCATTTTATCCTTGAATAAGGAATTAGCATATAACTACAGTAAAGCCACGAAACAAAACAAAAAAAACAACTCTGATACATTTCTGCAATTAGTGTGCAGATTTCAGCCAAGACTTTCTGCTAGCTGTCCCAGTAATGATTTATATAGTATTGCTTTTGACATCCAGTAATCCTAACATTTAATGTAACACTTAAATACTAGAATTTACAATGATAGAAAAAGCATATGAAAGGACTGCTTAACATTTCTGTTATATATATCAGTTTGAGTCCAGGGTGCCTGGAACATAAATATACTGTGTGTATATGTGTTTGTATGTATATGTATATATGCATATATATTATATTATTCCATAACTCATACATAGCACCGTTATTACACTGTTACATATTCTGTATTGTTAAAATTTGCATGTTTCTAAGGTTTTACAGTTATCAAAAGCCTTTTCATAAGTAATCTTAAATAAATCCACATTTTTCTTGTTTTCATTTTCTCTGTCCAAGCTAATAGTTTTAGTGGTTTGATGTGCTTCAAACATGTCTCTTTAAATTTTTTTTCTCATGTAACTTCCAACTTCTTGTAAGTTCTCTCTCTTGGTGTTGACCTAGTGGCCTAGCAAGACCTTTGTAGTTGAGCCATTAATGATTCTGATGGAGACTCTAGCCAGGTAAGGAAAGAAGGAAGGCTATACTCTGAAGTATTGATCAGAAGCCATTTTCTCTTCTGCTGCTCCAGGTTTCTCTAGATGTTTAGTTTTCCCTAATTTCCTTCTGAGTGGTTGAGATAGAATAGTAGACTGGGAATGTATATAATTTGTTATATGATATAAAACAATATAGTATACAAACATTAGCCTATATGATATTACATGAAAAAGCATGATAATGTTGGCTACAGTTTTGTTCTTTAATAATGAGGCTTTCTCTAGAAATTATGTAACTCAGTAGCACCTGAAGAAGAATCTGCTGTGCAAGAATTCTGTGATGACGAGCCTGGCCAGCTGAGGTTCTGATTCCATCGCTGTCTTTAGTTACTGGGTAATATGAGGTACTGCCCTTTGCTAGTCTCCACTTTCTTACATACAAGGTGAAAGTAAGGGCTCTTGAAGATCCTTTCTTTCAAGAGTTTTGACTCTGATTGTAGACACTGTAATCAATCAGTGGTACCATTAGGATCATTCAGTGTAGCATTATTAGGCCGTTGGTAATAGGAACACACTTGCTATACTATTAGAAAGCTGTTTTGAAGTTTAAAAGGAGGAAACTGAAATGCTATTTAACTTCTTTTAAAATATTTTAAAATATTTGTGTTCTCTTACAGTGGCAGATGAATCCATTTGAAGCTTATAGTCTTGAACAAAATGAGTCTGAAAAGAAAGAAAGTAAGTATTTACAAGTCCTATATTAAGGGTAGCTTTGCTGTTGAGAACAGTGGTTAAATAGTGAATTTTAAAGAGCAGGTGATGGAAATTAGTGTGGGGGGATTTTTTTACCATTCAAGTTGCTCATTTGCATATATACTAAATACAAGACATGTGGAAAGTGGTAATTAGTGATTACTCCAATAGAATCTGCATTTTAATACAAATAATATATACAAATTGAATTTATAAATTTAGCTTGTACAAAGCAGTAAATAACAATACTCTTATTTACCAACACAAAAGCTTCCTGGGCATAAGAAAGGGAAAATGATTTATTTAGTATGGATGGATCTAGAACAAAATAATAAGACACATGTATTTATCTCTATCTCTGTATATATCTATGTAGATTATATCTATGTTCCTCAATAATGTTATGTTTTCCCAAGTGGGTCAGATAATGGAAATGATCTATTTATTGAATAATCTATAACTAAGAATCATCATACCTACAATACGTGGATTATTTATTGTGTTATGTATGTTAACATAACTGTTTTTAATGTATTATCTTTGGGAGATCTTACCCCTATTCAGGTACATAGTTTTGAACATTTATGCTGTATAAGAATTATAATAATATTTGGTTAACAATATAATATTACCTGAAAATGGTTACTGTTTTGCAACTGTATTCTAGGTAAAAGTTTTCCTGATTTAAAAAAAAAAGATTTACCCTGAAAAATCAAGAACTAGAAAGATCTCTGAAAATGTAAATGTATTGATTATTTGTGTTCTGAATTAGCATTATTCAGATCATGGACTTACTATTTGTAATCTGGAGAAATAATTCTCCACTTCTTTTTAAAAATGTATCAGGAAATAAAGGAAAACATATGGACCTGACAGTGCTTGAGGAGAAAAATTATAATGTTCGGGTTGTTAGAGAAAAGGCTACAGAAAGAACTACTCCTATAAAGATGAACTGCTTTATTTGTATTAAAATTAAGAACTGCTCATCAAAAGATACCATTGGGAGAGCCGTGGAACAGAAGACATTTTTCCACTTACAGTCAACAGAGGGCATGCACCCAGCCTTTATCCTTCCTAGCTCTCTAAGGAAAGAAAGGAAGCCATGCCTGGGTTAAAGTCCTGAGACTGGGAGGAAGGCATCAGAGGACAGCTGCTGCTTTGCTGGCCATGTTTCATTTGTTGATGTAGAGGGGGTGAAGTGTATGTTTGCTTTGGACAGTTCACTAAACTAAGTTTGTGTTTTTAATGCATTTTTGAACAAGAGTTTTATATCAAATAATATACTTATCTCCTTTTCAAGTAAACAGCTTTATTGAAGTATAATTCACGTATTATAAATTAACCTTTTTGTATGTGGGCTCGCCTGTCCTGAGTCTTAAACTCAAGGCCTGGGTGCTGGGCTCTACCACTTAAACCACCATTTCACTTCTGCCTTTTTTGTGGTTAATTGGAGATAAAGAGTCTCACAGACTTTCCTGGCTAGGCTGGCTTCAAATCATCATCCTCAGCTTCTGGAGCAGCTAGGATTGTGGGCAGGAGCTACCAGCACCTAGCTTAAATCAACTGTTTAAAGTACAGAATTCATTGGCTATTAGCCTCTCCAGATCTCTAAAAGCATTACCCCAACCTAATTAAGAATGTTTTCATTATCTCACAAAGAAGCCTCATACCCATTTTAGTCATTCTCTATTGCATCTACCCCAGCCCAGGTAGCCTCTAATCTTATTTTCTATGGATTTGTCTGATCTGCTCATTTCACCTACATATACTCATCCAAGATGTGCTTTTATTCTGCTGAGAAGTAGACAGAAAATCAAATAGGTGAAGGCTGAACCCCAGCTTTACTGCTAGAGTGAGGACAGCTTTTGGCCACACCTTTCTCTCCAGCTTGTTAGGGAGTTGCTGCCTCCTTTCCTCTCAGTGCTGGTAGTAGGAACAAAATGAAGAGATGAAGACCAACTCTCCTGGGGGAACATTCTTTTCAGAGCCACTGGAGCTTCAAGAAAATAGAAATATCCAGAAATCCATACTCAGAAAAAAAAAAGAAGGGAGACATTTTGTTAGCGTCAGACTAGTAGCAGTACAAAAACACTAAGCCAGAGTTAGCTTGAGGACAAAATCCCGTAGAATCTGGGACTTTGAAAGTAAGTGTGGGGGCTGCTGAAAGGTAGGTAAACTGAACCTGAGACTCCTCCATGAAACTGGGGTCCTTGGAGGAAGCTAGAAGACTCCCACTCAAAGAAGTAAAGGGATATTTTATCAGAAGGAAAAGACAAGTGTAAGGTCTGAGTTTATAATTGAAAAGTCCATAAAACAACAACAAAAAACAAAAGTCATGAGTAAGAGTAAAGAGAACCATCAAACAGAACTTCCTGTTCGGGAGTCATCAAGTATAAAATGTTTAAGGACAAGATGCCTTTGAGAAAATGAGGCCAAGCCCAGCAGTTCATGCTTGTAATTCCAGATCTCAGGAGGCAGAGGCAGGTTGATTGAGAGTTTAGCCTAGGCTCCATCATGAGACTCTATCTCAACACAAAAGAAAACATCATGGAATGAATAAAGCCAGTGTTTATCACTGGATACACTGTTGCTAGTCCAGTCTTTAATATGAGTCATAGACCATGAGTTAAAGGATGCATGGCATCCCCACTAGAGAGGGTCAAGCACATGAATCCAATATAGATACATGTCTCTCTCTCTCTCTTTCTCTCATATATATATATATATATATATATATATATATATATGTATATATATATACATGTATATATATTTGAGAGAGAGACATGTATCTATATATATATATATACACATATATATATACATATATACATATACATATAGACATATATACACGTATATATGTCTATATATATATATATATATATATATATGCCAATATAGCTAAATGCCTATGTTAAGCTGGAAATGGTGCTATAGCTAAGTGGTAGATAGTAGCCTTGAGGGAAAAAAGCTCATGGACAAGCCCTGAATTCAAACCCCAGTACTGGTTTAAAAAATAATAATAAACTCCTGTGTTTTGATCTTTTGTGTTCAGAGCTCTACTATTCTTTATATATTAGTTCTTTGCTTCAAAAAGAATTCTATTCTTTGACTCCATTTATACAAAGTTGTTATGAAGAATAACCAATATACTGCCTAGAAAAAGTATGCTGCTCCTGACTGTTCTTTTGTTACTCTAGTCAATGGAAGGAAGGAAGTTATCCACAGATCTTTCAGTGAAAAAAATTGAGATACAATGTCAAAGGCTCGAGGAACTCTTGAGGGCGATCACACATCTGCATCTCTTTTTCTTCTTTCTCTCTACTTGTTTATCTTTTTTTTCTTGTATCAGTATTGGATTTTAAGTAGTGGCTGGACTGCTTCCAGCGAGTTTCTTAGTTTTGAGACAAACCTCATTCCTTTAGTGCTTAGATACATTTTGGACAGAGTTTCCTGTGTTGACCAGGTCTGGCGTCACACTGTGATAGTCCTACCCATATCTCCTAGTGGCTGAGATCTCATCATGTCTGTGCCACATTGCTTTACCTCTTTTAACATTTTACCATATGTGTTTGTGCAGGGCTGGGGTATTTCTTTCATTCTGCCTTTATAAATATGGATATATATATATATATAATGATATGCATATGATATGGTATGTGATATGTGATGTATATATGATATATATGCTACATATATGTGATATATATCATATATACTTACAGCCATATTTAGAATGTTCTTGGATTTTAACTCATGTTCTACCATGTTTTTATTGTTTCATGTTTCAGTCGATCCCACATTGGGAAGTATTGACACTTTACAATCAATCCTACTTGACCCTTCTCAATGTTTCTAGAACACTAGGGCTCTCTGGGCTGGGTAGGCCATAAACCAAGGCTATGGAATAACTTCAGCAGGGCCACCAGGAAAATCCTTCACTCTGGCATTAGTGCTTAAAGTGCCTTTTTACTCATTGCATGCTTCACACAGCCTGGGTAGGTAAGTACCAACAGATATGGAACACTGACCAAGTCCAGGCCTTTGGCCCAGCCACCCAATCAAGCCCTGGAAGAACTTGTAAAGCAGAGGATCCATGAACAGCAGACCATTGTCCATTGCTTATTCTGATTGCTCTGTGAATCTCCAGTAGAAAGCCAATCCAGACCTGTCAGCCTGAGCCTCCCCAGTGCTCTTGGTGGTGTGTCTATTTCCATGGCTTTCTGTCAATCCACAAACATGGGAGGTGCAAGTTTTCTTTAAGTGAGAAAATCAGAAAAAATATGGCAACTTGTAACTGTCAGAAATTTGGATGAGTTTTAACATGGAGAGAAGCCTCAACTATCACCTTCTTATTTCTAAAGAAGATTCTTAAAAATGAGAGATTGCTCCCCTTATCACTAGCATTGAAAAAGGCTTTACTAAACCAGCTATTCTACCGCCTGGTTGCTTAAGCTTGCCATGTTGTCTGACTGGATTATTGCTGCTCGAATTTTAAATGTTGAGCCACAGCACAATTCTGTTACTGGGATTAAAGGGAGTAATACTGTGGAAGGGTCTTGAGAGCATTCTCCTTTAGAGGAGTCAGATTCAGGGCGGGGAAGGAAAAGCCTTGATGTGGTTGCTCTACTGGCTGTTGGAACCCTTTTTCTGGATATTGGTGGTGGGGAGACCAAGGAACAGAGAGATGTAGGCTGCCTGATGTATTTTCAGGCTGCTGGCTCGTGCCCATCTTCCATCCCACAGGGCTCTGAGCTCCTGTCTGTGTCACTTTGGCATCCATATTTCCGTTACAAAAGTCCACATTGGCAATTGGCAGACTTCCCTGACCATTGTGCTCCAAGTGGTCAATGTGCTGATTATAAAGTTGCTAAATTGGAATGGTCTGCCCCAAATACTTCCCTTATCTTCATGAATTCTTTGTAGAGTGTGTTTTCTGCATTGTAGGGGCTTGAGAATTGAGTCAACCTTGCCTGCATGATGTTTCTGTCAGTGAGAGGCCATGCATGATGATGGTTCTGTGAGCTTTTATTACCTAGTGACACCATAGCTGTGGCCATTTGTGGAAAGATATCCTGGTATTTGCACAATGATGGAATCACCTAGTGACTTGGTTCTTAGAAGGTGGCCCTGTGAAGCAATGCTAATAAAAGCAAAACCATTCAAGTAAGGGCATCATTCCAGTCATGTCAAAAGAGAACTCTTTTTGAAGGCAATCAGGGCCTTAAAATAGTGTGCCAGTAAGTAAGGTACTTAAAAGTACTAAAGAGAAAGTAATGATGGCTGTGTGTTCATGGGGTTAGCGAGTGTTTGTAAAGGTGTCTTTCCCTTCACAATGTTCTCAAGGCTTAGGTGAAGTTGGTTATGAAAAGAGGTAGTGAATTTTCACATAAGAACTCTAGATTACTCATTTTGGATGTTACACAAAAGCAGAAGTTAATGAGATTTATAATTGTTTCTCAAAGTCCTTTTGTCCTCCCTCGTCTGTGTGTCTGTAATCAAAGATGGTTTGTCACATAAGCCTCTTGTGTCATGTGTGGTATTGAGGTGAGGGCTAAGTTGTAAAACATCTCTCCCCTTTAGCTTTAAAACTTTCCTGCCAATCTGATGTATGAATAGTTTGTGAATCAAGCAATCTGTTTTCTGATATCAGAAATGGCAAATGTTAAACCACTTGTGTAAAAACATGGGAGTCCATAGGTATTGGTAGGATTACAGTTTTTAGATAGCTTTAAGCTATGTCAGAGTTGTTCCATGTGATCCCCACTGTTCCCAGGTATGCTGTGTTCATGAATTAAATAAAAGAGGGAGACTATGTGAAGTATATGCCTTCAAGAAAGACATCAGTGAAGCTGTACTTTGCTTACTCACACTTATAATCCTAGCAACTCAGGAAGCTAAGATCTAGATGATTGTCTGCAGGGCAGACAAATCCTCAATTAACCATCAGAAATCTGGAAGTAGAAGCATGGTTCAAGTGGTAGAGCATCAGCCAGGAGTTCAAGCCCTAGTGCCAGCACACCACACCAAAAACAAAACACAACAAAAAGAAATAATTAATGATACTTTTATATAGAATTTATTTACTGGGTTTCTTAATATATACAGAAATATAAAGTAACATAAATTTAGACATCGGTGGTGTGGTGCCTCAGATAGTATGCCAAAATAGAATAGCTTATGAAACTACCTCTTCGAAGTAGAGCTCTACAGCAAAATCAGTGGGATAAAAACCCCATGTTTTTGGCTTATGAAGATTATCCAGTTCATTATGTGTCAGGTAAAGCCTAAGGATAGGAAGAAAAGCCACTACCTTTTAGGGCTAACAGAAAAGTCACACATTAGAACACTCTTGTTTAGAAAGAGACTTGCTCCTGCAACCAGAAACTAAGCTCCATTTGCTTTCCTTACTTGGCTAATTCCACCTCTTGGAGGTGACACAGATACCTTAATTTTCAGATGCAAATACATTAGTCACAACATGCTTCCAAGGGGATTAGTTACATCCAGTCTGAACAAACTATGAAAATGTCTATAATTGGCAGAAATTACCCACAAATATATTAGGTATGTAATGAAACTCAGTAATAAAATACTGTTTTGTTTCTTTTGTGTCAATAAGGGTCTTGTGATATCACTTAGCCTTTCCTGCTCAAGCTAAATCTATCAAATCAGGCTATTTCACTGGCTAATTGAAGAGTCTCACAGACTTTTCTGCCTGAGCTGGCTTCAAACTGTGATCCTCAGATCTCAGCCTCCTGTATAGCTAGGAGGCCAGTGAGACACCAGTGCCTGTCTGTATCTCTCTTTTTATTTCTTGTGGGTTTTTTACATTAATTTACTTTATTGTTAATATAAAGGTAATGTACAGAGGGATTACAATCACAGGTGTCAGGTAATAATTACATTTCATTTTTTACAGTGTCTTTGTTCCCTCATTCTCTCCCAGTCCCTTCCTCTCTTTCCACCCACAAGTTGTATAATTCACTTTCATCTGTGTCCAGTGAGCTCCACTGTTGCACTTTTTCACCCCTTTTCCCTCGAGTTCTGTACCCTTCCCATTCCCTCCTGAAGGTATAGATGTGAATACACAATACAAAAACAAGACAGAATCATCAAAAAAATATTTTTTAAAAAACAGAGAGCTGTTGTTTCCATATCCTGAAGCTCACACACACACACACACACACACACACACACACACACACACGAGTTTTATATAAATATGAAGAGGCATGTAGGCGGCATTGTGTCTTTGTATTTATATCCTAGGAGTATCTTCTTTTGGTCTCACTGTGTGTAAATATCTAAAATCCTGATAACTTACCATATCCCAGTGTATTTTAGATCTAATTCTGTCTATATCTCTCTCAAGTGACAAAGCTGTGTATTTGTTTAAATAACCTCATAACTGTTAAAGAAGCTTTACAAAAGCAAGGCATGAAACGATACCAATTCCTACAGAAATGTCTATGAAATGAGGATAAAGCATCCCCACCATCTCTTATGTGACCCTGGTGACATAAAGGACAAAGCTGTGCTTTACAACAACCACTTGGAGAAGGAGCAATGAGTAAAGGCCCCTCGCCCCAAGCCCTGCCTTTGTTGAGAACTTTGCTCAAGAGTCAGTTTGTTTGTGTACATCTAGAAAAATTGGTAAACATTTTGTCACTAAATACAGTTTACTCTTTCCAAAATCAAATTGTGTGTGAATCACAAGTGTGTAGAACTGGTGTTTCTTGGTGCTGTCTTACTAGACTTGAGGTATTAAGCTCAGTTCAGACTTGAAGAGAAGATTAATACTGGATGTAACAAATGCTATCAGTTCATACACACACGATGACACAAGGACAATCTCTTCAACTCTGATCAGAATGGTCTTGAGTAGTTTTTACCACCTCAGGAAAAATACTCCTAAAAAGTGGAGAACTTGTAGGATCAGGAATGTGTTTCTAGGTATGGTAGTAGGTTCTTAAGAACAATGAACTTCTTTTTAGAAGCTCAGTTTTTAGAAAACTTTTTTAAATGGGAGTCTATAAAATTAATGGTTTTCAGACTAATTAATACTTATCGAGCCTTGCCATTTCTGTCCTAGATATAAATATGCCAGTGTTAGCTTGAGGCCAGCTAAAGCCTTCCTTGATGGATCACATCTTCCTTCAGTATTACCATAGTACATCCACACTCCCTCAGGACCTGCCATATTCCAGGAACTGAGCAAATGTAGGCTTCCCTGGGAGGAACTGGTCATCACTAAGATCTGAGCAACTGTACTTTAACTTACACACTGTCCTACGGCAGCTCCTCGTGTTTGTGGTAAATGTACTTAGCACAGTGGGCAAAAAGACTTGCCACTGTAGTTTATACACAGACATGGGAGATGAAGCTGTTTCTATTGGATTACATCATATCCTTACCGATTTTTCTTTACTAACGAGGTGTGGAACCAGAAAAAGAAAGCACTGCTCTCATAGTATTTCAGATGATTCTAAATACATAGGGTTAAAGAAAAAGGTAATTTTCATAATAAAATGAATATCAAGAACTAATGATTCCAAAGAGATTAAAATTCTTCCCTTATTTCTTTATGTACGTATCAGTTGCAGCCTTCTATACAAAGTACTCAGGGACATTAGGAGAACACTGTTCCAATTAAAATGTAAAAGGTCAAGCTTAGTGCAGTAAAATAGAAAAATCTGTTAAACTGGATTTCATAAAAGAGCATTAGCGCCAGGTGCGGGTGGCTTATGCCTATAATCCTAGCTACTCAGGAGGCTGAGGTCTGAGGATTGCAGTTCAAAGCCAGCCTGGGCAGGAAAATCTGTGAGACTTTTATCTCCAATTAACCACCACAAAACCAGAAGTGGCACTGTGGCTCAAAGTGGTAGAGCCCTAACTTGATCACAATTGCTCAGGGATAGGTCTTGGCCCTGAGTTCCAGTCCCATGACTACCACCACCAACAACAAAAAAGCATAGCAATAGAGTGAAAAACTAAGCCACAGAATGAAGGAAAATATATGCAAATCATGTATCTGATGAGGGTGTTATAGCCAGAAGAACTTCTTCAATTCAAAAACAAAAGCCTGATAAAAACAGATAAAACAAACATTTCTCCAGAGAATGTATCGAAAAGGCCTACAAGCACACATGAAGACTGAGTCCTGATGTCACATCCAGTAGGATCGCCATCAAAATTCAGCAAACCACAGTCCACCAGAGTCCCTCAGGCCTTGCTGGTGCAAATGTAAAATGGTGAAGCCATGGTGGAAAAGGATTTGGTAATTTACATTAAACAAAGAATTTAAATTAATTTATTAATAGAAATTATACACTCATGACTGTAACAGAAAAGATCCTAAGTTAATAGATAATTATAGCATATATCAACTCAGAGGAAAGTAAAAGCTCCCTCAGTTATTGATAATGTGTAAACACATTGATGGCAATGTATTTAGAAGATTCAAAATTGTCAATATTGTTCTACAGTGTAAAAGAAACCTTTTTTAGCATCCTTGTTTTATTATTTTTCTTACTTGAAAACTAACGTATGTAAATTGCATAGAATTTAGGGGAACAAGTGAGCCAAAATATTTTGAATGTGTAAAAATTTGTGATAGTTTTCATAAGTGTTTTCCTCCCTTTCCCTGGACATGGATTGCTATCTAGCCTTTATCTTGCTGGGAACTGTAACACAGGAAATCTTGACCCCAAATCAGTCAAAAGACAAGAGCAATCACCCAGGGTAGACAAGAGCAATCACACAGGGTTCTTGATCACTCACAGGTGAAAAAAACTTGACTTTTACATCATCACACAATTCTGGGCAAACTGACAGAAGAAATATTGCCATATTTCTTTTGAGATCATGCAATAACTATGAATAAACACATGGAACTAGGAACTATAAATGTAGCTGTGGTAAGTATTCATTTTCTCGCACCTAATCATCCAGTTTCATAGCCCAGTTATTTCATATATAATAGTATTTTTTTCTGAAGTTGTAATGCTATTCTTTACATGAACTCTACATATTTGAGGGTCACAGTAGGGCATTGTTGAAAAGCAAAATAATTGTTTTTCTACTGGAGTTTAAACCAATAAACACTACAGTTCAATGTGAATCATCTGACTTTTTTCTTTAAAATGCATTATAAAGGTCAATTTTAAAGTTTACATTATCATTCAAAAAGCAATGAATAATTGATTATGTTTGTCAAAAAAATCTTATGTTGCTGGTGAGTGCAATGCCCTATTCCAGTGAATGGAGCGATCAAAAATAGTTCTAGTTTTGGGGATTAACAACTTTGAAATGAGTCTAAGTATTTCTTTGGTATTGATTCACCTTCGTACTATAATGAGGAATGATAGGCATCACGGGCAAAAGAAAAAAAACCCTCACATTTTTTTCAATGACTTCAGGAATTTTTATACATAAAGAATAGTTCAATAATATGTTATTTTCAAGCTGTACAAACAAGATTGAGTGTCCAATTATGTGGTGTGTGTGTGGAGTGGGGAGTTTCTAGTAGAGAGGCTGAATAGGAAAACTTCCCCAAGGAAGTGGAACTTGAGTTGGTCATTGGAGTAGTACAGGTGTGAGAGACCTGCAGAAACATGAATAGAAATTAGACTTGTGTTCCTAGAGCCAGGGAGGTGACACGTCCTCCTTTATTGGGAGTCTCTAGGTCAAGCTCAGCTTTGCTAGGGCTGTTGTGTCTTGAGATCTTAAGAGCCAGGAAAACAAGAGTGAAAATGTTGCTAAGAATCACTGGGGGCATGTCCTATGTAACAATGTGGTTGGATAATTATCACTTGTAACACTGATTTTGTAATTTATAGTTTATAGAGTAACTTCAGATGTATTACCTAAATCTCACAACACTTGAGAAGTGGCCTATTTTATAGATAAGAATTTGAGCCAAAGATGGTTACTGGCTCTGGCCAGGCACACTGTGTCTTGTGCTCACAATGAGAGCACTATTTCAGGGTATATTCTGCAACAAGTCCACATGTTGAATTTTATAGGGAGAAATACAAAGGAAATGGACTATTGTATAAATCTAGAAATGAGTAAATGAAGCCCTAGACTAGGTAGCAGTAGTGGGAACATGAAAAAGTGAAGTGAAATTTCAAAGCTTCCTCCATAGGAGCTGGTGATTAATGTGATTTAGGGACTAAGACAAAGAATGAATTGAAAACAATTTCAAATGGTAAAGTCTGACTTGGAGAACATTGGTTGCACTTAAGCAGCAAAGGAAAAACTTATTTGATAAATCAGGATTGATTAACTGTGTTTAAATAGTGGGTATGGAAAATGCCCATGTGCAGCTCTGACATTGTCCACACAGCAAGGCCTCCTGAATATCTGTTCACTCACTGAAAGGACCCATGCTACTTTATGGAATGGCAATGGTGAATGTGACCCAAACCAGAGTCTTCTCATAGATAAGAACAAAACTTCAAGGATGGGGTCTGGGTGAATGCTCTCAGCAAAGTGAATCCAAACACAAAGGAATAAAAAGTTTAACAAGTATCTATGAAGCTGGGTACCAAAGGCCCATGCCTGTAATCCTAGCTACTCAGGAGGCTTAGATTGTGTGTGTGTGTGTGTGTGTGTGTGTGTGTGTGTGTGTGTGTGTGTGTGTGTGTGTGTGTGTGTAGAACTTCTAATCACCTGGGAAGGAATTTTATTTCGATCACAAAGGCAACTTGCTTATTTTTTCCAGAAAAGGTCTACAGTCTTGAGCATTTCTTCAGTATTGTAGTTCAATATTGTCTCCCCTTACTGCTGCTCCCCACAGAACATAGGAGTTAGTGTCACTGAGGGCACTGTGGAGTGGACAGCTTCAGTGCCAATTCCACATTTCCAGAATCCTACACTTCACAAGTGCCCAGGTGATCTTGGTCAAGAACACTAAACTCCAAGATCACTGTTATACAACAGATGACCAAAAAACAAGACCAAGATGAAAATAATATAGAAAATACTGACCAGACATGGAAATTTGAAACCTCCATTGATTCCTGGGAACATTCTTAGCATGTGTGGGCAAGTGAAGACAAAGGAACAGTGAACTGTAGCATACTTGGGGAAATGTCTTACAAGGACTCTTTGGAACCTAGCTTTGATTTGCATGTGAACTAAGCAAGCACCACGCTGGCCACCAGAGGGCAACACGCGCCTGTGTGGTGAGTGATGGTTTGGGGAGGGCAACATGCCAGCTGGACTGTGAACTAGAAACAAGTACCAGAAGTCTCACTTCAAATGCTTTTACTCACCATGCATGTTTCTGATGTGCAAGTAAACACAGTCTTACACTGCATTATGATGTCTATTTTTAGGTCTGTTGCATCTCCTCTCCCAACCCCTCAATAAAAGTAAAAAGACGCATATGTTAGAGCACAGAGCAAAATGTCTTGCCAGTTATCATGAGAGACTAAAAAGAGAAAACAATGCCAACTAACAATGTGGCAATATTTCATCATTTCATCTTACATGGATTTTTTCCTTGAAAACCAGCTTCTATCTCCTAAAGCAGAGTTTATAAGATCAGAGAGCAAGAGAACAAACCTATATGTAATACATTTAGCTTCTTCAAGACTAATTCTTACAGCTTCATCTTTCCAGAAAAAAAGAAAACAAATGGTGACAAACAAAGCTTCTTGCTAATGCGATGCTTTCTTTAGACTTCAATGATAACAGTCTAAATTCCTCTTGCCCTACTTTAAATTCAATTCCTAAATCATTCTCTATGAAAATATAGGATAGCCATACCCAAACATTCTTGTTTGTACATTTCAGGCAAATGGTCTAATGCCCAGTTCTTTCTTTTTTAAATTATATTTTGTTATCTTTAAGTCACTGTACCATTTAACCACTGCAATGCATCTTCATGGAATGGAAGATGCACCCTTTTCATCATTCTCCACCATCCTTCCCAAGCCACCCTCCAATTTTCCTAGTTTCACAGGATATGTCATAAATATTATGATGACACTCATCTGCTCCACCTCTTTTCATTTGTCTGCCTTCCTTCTTCATACTTTCCAAGTACCAGTTTCCTGGTATTCATCCTGTTGGACTGTGAATTTGTTTTTCTAAGGAATTATCCCATTTGAATTCTCCCATTAAAATACCATATGTCAGTACTGACGGCTTATGCTTGGGAGGTTGAGATTGAGAGGATCATAGTTTGAGCTAGCCCAGAGGGAAAATTGTGGACATGATCATATGTGCCTATCATCCCAGCAAGGATAAGAAATCTAACATAAGCAGATTCATTTCTTTGGAAGTAGGCATCTTGATAGTAGCTAAGGGACTCTGGTAGAACACGACTTACTCCCACCCTTCCATCTTTATGGAGACTCAGGTGTGTGTGGGGGTCCAACCTGCCCTTTAGGAAGATTCTCTGTAGGGCCTATTTCTTTTTCTAATTTTTTTATTGTGACAATACCATACAGAGGGGTTAAAATTGCACAAATAAGGTAATGAATACATTTCTTAGCAAGCATTGTTGCCTCCTCCTTTGTTTCCCCTTTCCATCCCTTCCCATTCCCCAATCCCCCCCCCAATCCCCCGCCACTTAACTAAACTTGTAAAGTTCGTTTTTCGACATAACGTCTTGTATATCTCATTGTTGCAATAGGTCAACCTGTATCCCTATTTAAACAACATGTTTTGCCCTTCCCCTCCACAACTTATACCAACATCAAATACAGTGAAAACAGGGATTATACCATGGGGGAGGGACATGCAAAGCAACAAAGAAATATCTTATAAATATGTTAGAAACAATAGTAAGAAAGAAAAACTTTTGAGACCTTATCCTGGGATTCCTAACAACAACTTATCTGACCTATTCTGCTTGTCTCAGACATATTGCAAATAAGGGTAACCATGGGACCTATGTTTCTTTAGGCCTGGTTTACTTCACTTAGTATAATTTTTTCCAAGTCTTTCCATTTCCTAACAAATGGGGCAATGTCACTCTTTCTGATGGAGGCATGGAATTCCATTGTGTATATATACCACATTTTCTTGATCCATTCATCTACTGAGGGGCATCTGGGTGGTTCCATATCTTAGCTATGGTAAATAATGCTGCAAGAAACATGGTTGTGCTGGTAGCTTTAGTATGGTCTTGTTTGTGATCATTTGGGTACATGCCCCAAAGTGGGATTGCTGGGCCATTGGGAAGCTCTATGTGGAGTCTTTTGAGGAACCTCCATACTACTTTCCAAAGTGGTTGAACAAGTTTACACTCCCACCAACAATGCAGTAAGGTTCCCTTCTGTCCACATCCCCTCCAGCATCTGTTATTAGAGTTCTTGATTATAGCCATTCTAACTGGGGTGAGGTGGTATCTCAATGTTGTTTTGATTTGCATTTCTTTTATGACTAGAGAGGTTGAGCATTTCTTCATGTGTCTATTGGCCATCCTTGTTTCCTCTTCAGAGAACTTTCTCTTTAACTCTTTAGCCCACTTATTTATTGGGCAATTGTTTCTTTGAGGATTTGTTGTTGGGGGATTTAATTTTTTGAGTTCCAAGTATATTTTAGATATGAGACCCTAGTCTGTTGTATGGCTAGTGAAGATCTTCTCCCATTCCGTGGGCTTTCTATTGATCTTGCTAGCTATGTCCTTTGCCATGCAGAAGCTCTGCAATCCCATTTGTCCAACCTTTCTTTGATTTGTTGTGTTTCTGAGTCTCTATTAAGAAAATTTTGGCCTGTGCCAAGGAGACCTAGGGTTACTCCTATTCCATCCTGTAATGTTTTCAGAGTGTCTGCTTTGACTCTGAGGTCTTTGATCCATTTGGAGTTGATTCTGGTGCAAGGGGATATATAAAGATCTAGCTTTAGTTTTCTACAAGTGATTAACCAATTTTGCCAGCACCATTTACTGAAGAGGCTGTCCTTCTTCCATTCTATTTTTTTAGCTCCCTTATTGAAGATTACATGGCTATAGGTCTATGGGTTCATTTCTGGGTCTTCAGTCCTATTCCATTGGTCCTGAGGTCTGTTCTTGTGCCAGTACCAAGCTGTTTTGATTATTATGGTTTTGTAGTAGAGTTTGAAATTTGGTATTGATATTCCTCCAGCACTGTTCTTTCTGTTAAGGATCATTTTTGCTATTCAGGGTCTTTTATTGTTCCATATGAATTTTTGGATTGCCTCTTCTATTTCCTTGAAGGATGAGGTTGGAATTTTGATAGGTATCGCATTGAATTTGTATACAGCCTTGGGAAGTATTGCCATTTTCACGATGTTGATCCTTCTAATCCAGGAGCATGGGAGGTTTTGCCATTTTCTAAGTTCTGTTTTGATTTCTTTTTTCAGGTGTTTAAAGTTTTCATCATAGAGCTCCTTCACTTCTTTGGTTAAGTTATTCCCTAGCTATTTTATTTTTTGTGGGGCTATTATGAATGGAGTTGCTTTCCTGATTTCAGCCACGCTTTTCTCATTGTTGGCATACAGAAAAGCCATTGATTTTTGAGGGTTAATTATATACCCAGATACTTTGCAAAAGTTTTTAATCAGGTTGAGTAATTTGGAGTGGAGTTTGTGGGATTCTTTAAATACAAAATCATGTCATCTGCAAAGAGGGAGAGTTTTACTTCATCTTTCCCTATTTGGATCCCTTTTGTGTTTGCATCTTGTCTTATTGCTGTAGCTACGCATTTTAATACTAAATTGAAGAGAAATGGAGAGAGTGGACATCCTTGTCTCGTTCCTGAATTAAGAGGAAATGGCTTTAGTTTTTCACCATTAAGTATCATGCTGGCTGTAGGTTTGTCCTATACAGCCTTGATTGTATTGAGGAATGTTCCCTGGATTCTTAGTTTTTCCAGAACCTTCATCATAAAGGGGTGTTGGTTCATTTCAAATGCCTTTTCTGCATCTATTGAGATAACCATGTGGTTCTTATCTTTGCTCTTGTTGATGTGATGAATTATATTAATTGATTTGTGCATATTGAACCAGCTTTGCATCCCTGAAATGAATCCTGTTTGATCGTGGTGTATGATTTTTTGGATGAATTGTTGAAGTCGATTGACCAAAATTTTGTTGAGAAGTTTTGCCTCAGTGTTCATCAAAGAAATGGGTCTATAGTTCTCTTTCTTTGATGAGTCCCTGCCTGGCTTGGGGATGAGGGTTATGATGGCTTCATAGAGTGAATTCAGTAGTGAACTTTCTCTTTCAATTTCATTGAAGAGTTTGAGGAGTATTGGTGTGAGCTCTGCTTTGAAGGCCTTGTAGAATTCTGCTGTAAATCCATCTGATCCTGGGCTTTTCTTAGAAGGGAGGTCTCTTATTGCTGTTTCTATGTCAATGCTTGATATGGGCCTGTTAAGATGGTTTAACTCATCTTGGTTGAATTTTGGCATGTCGATATTTGCAAGGAAAAGGTCCATTTCTGCAAGTTCTCAAACTTATTAGCATAAAGGTTTGAGAAGTATTCCCTTATAATGTTCTGAATCTTGGTTGTTTCTATTGTGGTTTCCATTCTCATCTCTGAGTTTATTAATTTGGGTGTGCTCTCTTCTTTTTCTGATAAGATTTGCTAAGGGTCTGTCAATTTTAATTTTTTCAAAGAACCAACTCTTTGTTTTGTTGATTCTTTCTATAGTTTTTTTGGATTCTAATTCATTTAATTCTGACTTAATTTTAATTATTTCTTTCCATCTACTGGATTGGGTTTATCTTGCTGCTCTTTTTCAAGGCAGTTTAGATGTCTCATTAAATTGTTGGTTTTAGATCTCTCCAATTTGTTGATGTAGGAACTCAGAGCTATAAACTTGCCTCTGAGTACTGCCTTTGCTGTGTCCCAGAGGCGCTGGTAATTTGTGTGCTCATTTTTGTTGAATATCATGAACACTTAAATTTCATTTCTAATCTCTTCCATGATGATTCAACAGTGTGTTGTTCAGCCTCCATGTGTTACAGGACTTTCTTAGTTGGCTTTTGGTGTTGAGTTCTAATTTTATTCCCTTGTGGTCAGAGAGAATGCAAGGTATAACTTCAATGTTTCTGAATTTGGACAAATTTTCTTTGTGACCTAAAATGTGGTCTATTTTAGAAAATGTTCCGTGTGCTGCTGAGAAAAACATGTATTCTGATGCTGCTGGGTGAAATTTTCAGTAGATGTCTGTTAAATCTAGTTGATCTATGCAGTTGTTTTGATCTGCAGTTTCTCTGTTGAGTTTTTGCCGAGTTGATTTATCTAGTGGGGATAGTGGTGTGTTAAAGTACCCAGCAATTAATGTCTTCAGATCTATGTGAGATTTGAGGGAAAATGGAGTTTCTTGGATAAATTTGGGTGCTCTGTTGTTTGGTGAATAGATATTTAGAATTGTAATGTCCTCCTGAAGGAGAGATCCCTTAATTAGTATATAGCGACCTTCTTTATCTCTTCTCACTAATTTTAATTTGAAGTCTATTTTATCTGATATTAGGATTGCAATTCCCCCCTGTTTATGGGGGCCATTTGCTTGGTAGATTTTGTTCCAGCCTTTCACTTTTAAAATGTGTTTGTTTTTATGGGCAAGGTATGACTCCTGAAGGCAGCAGATAGAAGGATCTTGCTTTTTAATCCAACTAGACAGTCTATGATGCTTACTTGGAGAGTTAAGTCCGTTAATCTTGAGAAATAGTACTGAGAGGTATTTGGGAGTTCCTGTCATGTTATCTACCTTATTGGGGGCTGTGGCAACTAGGTTCTTCCTATGGTTCTTGGATTCTCAGTTTGGGTGCTGTTTCTTGGCCTTTATTGTGGTCTTGTTGGTTTTCTATGTGTAGGACATCTTTAAGTATCTTTTGTAGCACTGGTTTGGTGGAGATATATTGTTTCAGTTTTTCTTTGCTATGGAAGGTTTTTATTTGACCTTTGATTATAAAGGAGAGTTTAGCTGGGTACAGTATTCTTGGTTGATAGTTGTTTGTCTTTAGGGCATGGCATACATCATTCCAGGCTCTTGCTTTAATTGTCTGCTGAGAAATCTGAGGTGATTCTAATTTGTTTCCCTTTATAGGTAATTGATCTTTTCTCCTTGATAGCTTTAAGGATCTGTTCCTTGGTCTGAATTGATTTTAATGTGACAGTGGGATGTCCTATTCTGGTCTGGTCTATTTGGGGTTCTAAAAGCTTCTTGTATCTGAATAGGCCTATCTTTTTGTATGTTTGGGAAGTTCTCTGCTAGGATCCTGTTAAACAAATTTCCTAAACCATTAACTTCTGTCTCTAGATGCTCCTCTACACCCATTGTCCTCAGATTAGGCCTTCTGATGATGTCTTCCAAATGTTGAATAGATCTATCATATTTCTTGGATTTGTCTTGGATGGTTATATGTTCTTTGTCTATAATATCTAGGCTGTCTTCAATCCCCAAGATTTGATCTTCTGATCTAACCTACTGTCAAAACTTTCTACTTTGTTTTTAATTTTTTTCCTTCTAATTGGTTGGCTTTGATGGCTTCAAATTCTTTGTTGGAGCTTTGTTTTAGATCTTGTATGAACTTCTTTACTTCCTTAATTTGGTGCTCAGTGTTTATCTCAAATCACTTAGTTGATTGGCTATGGTTTCCTTGGACTCCCATTGCTTCTGTAGGGCTCCATTCAGCATTCCCTTTGTGGTCTCCCTGAATTCTTTCAGCTGTCTGTTTATGGATTCCATGAATGCCTACATTTATCTTTGTCTATTCTCATCCTGCTCTCGCAATTCCTGTATTACTCTTTGATTAGCTTCCTCACATTCACGCAATTCCTGTAGTTCTCCTTGACTGTTCTCAGCCTACTCACACCATACCTGACTTTCTTTTTTTCTGTTCTCAGCCTGCTCATGCAATTCCTTTACTTCTCTTTGAGTGTTCTCAACTTGCTCATGCAATTTCTGTATCAATCTTTGAGTGGCTTCCTCACACTCATGAGATTCCTGTATTGATCTTTGGTTTGCCTCCTCTTTCTCCCTATCATGCTCACACTGAATCCTTTGCAGGTTTTCAAACTTTTCATTCACCATGTTTACCAGTAGTGTTTGTAGAGCTTTTGGGGTACTCTCTTCTGGAATATTCATTATCTATTCTGTCCCCTGATTATCATGAGTGGGAGTTGAGATACCTGGACTTGCCATTTTTCTTGTATTTTTCCGGCTTGTTCTGCCCATTAGATATGAAAGTAACACCAATTTTGTGCTAAAACACTATTTTAAGGCAAGCATCAACCAAAGTCCTGTAGTTGCACAGTCAAAAGGCTGCAGATACAATCTAGTTCAACAGATACAATCTATTCAACATCAAACAACTATGGATTAATGGGCTAAGAACAGCAAAGAAGAATTTGGCAAACCAGAAATTATTAGGTTTAGGGAGAAATGTGGGGGAAAATAGGATTAGAGGGATGTGGAGAGGTAAAAAGAGAGTGAATTTAACCAAGTCCTAATCTCAGAGAGGGAAATGGATTGGACAGAATGATGGGAGAGAAATTTTTAAAAAAAAGAAAGAAAAAGAAAAATGGAAAAACAAAAATTTAAATTTAAAAATTGAAACACTTAAAAATTATGCAAGTTTAAAGAAGTGATATTGAGAGAAGGATAGGATGAGAGTAAGGAGGGATAGAGACATGAAAAACTAAAAAATAAAAATTCTTTAAAAATTATATAGGTAGAAAGAGATAATACTGCTATTAAAGAATTTAAGCCTAGGAGGTTTTGAGTTGAGTAATAAATTTCTTGGTTAAGTATGTACACAATGGGGGATAAGGTCTAATAATTGATGACAGGTATATATCTGAGGATGAGCAGAACAGCAATTAAGTCATGCAAAAAGGAACGAAAGAGAAGAAAAAATGAAAAGAATGAAAAACAGAAAAAAAGGACCAAAAGGTTAGTAGAGATTAAAACACACACACACACACACACACACACACACACACACACACACACACACACACACACATAAAATAAAAAATAATGGTGAGAAAAAAAGATTAATAGAAAACAATTTTAAGAAATTAAAAAAATTAAAAGTTAAAAAAAAGGTACAGAAAAAGAGTTCTTTGATTTTTTTGCGGGGGAGAGGGGATGGATGGGAAGATCCTGAATCTCTCTTGTTTCCTAACCAGTCTCTTGGTGGTGCCATGGATAACAAGGTCACATGGCTCATCTCTGGTATATGATGCTCAGGTTATACTGCTCCATTATCTATCACTTCCTTCCCAGTCCTCCACATAGGACTGCCTCCTTGGGTCCAATTTACTAGAGAGTCTCAAATAGAAAACCTGGTATTTTCTAAGGAATTGCCTGATATTAAGGGTAATAATAGGAATGACTACAATAGCTTACTTCTAATGATTTTTCCTTCCTGACTCCATTTTTATCAAACTATAGAAATCATCTGCAGAACTCTGAGTGAAAACATCTAAAGAAACTCTTACAGATTCATTGTAATCCCAAGGTTCTTCAGAGGATAACTTTACAAATTCCAATCCTTTCCCACCTTTTTTTCATTAGTTGCTGCCTCACTTGGATGACAGGGCATCCTCAGTGCTGGCTAGGTAAGCACTTGAGCACCTGTGCTCTATACCCTAAGTCCTTTTGTACTGTAGTCTTCCTTTTAGGCCTAGAAATGACCTCACACCACTATTTGATTACTTATGGCTCTGTCATGGCTTGTAGCTCCAAAGATCAGGCTCATTGTTATTGAGACCCTCATCTGAACCCACCTTTCCATACAAATGAGTGGTATGGATTGGGAATGGACATATTTGGTCTGGAAAAATATCAAACTGCTAAGCATTCATGTTTTATGTTTGCTACTAAGCAAAATCAAGGGGTTAGATTTTTGTGTTTTCCCAATATGTGCACTGTGTTTTCTTTGTATGAATCCCTTCTACTGATCTAAATTCCGTATTCTCCAAACCTTGTGCCTGCTTATGTCCAGCATCATAAATATCTATCTTGCTCTATCCTACAGTCGGGCTTGACGTAGGGTCTCTTTTCAGTGTGTTACAGATTTGGGATGAGAACTAGCCAAGGCTCTGCATAGTCACCAAGAGAGACATAAGGATATTTGGACACTATTGTCACATAGTGACAAGGTTCTTTATTATGTGGGATACATGTATGAGTTAAAACACATGGTTCTGCTGCTTGGTATCCTCTTTTGCTGTTTTTTTGTTTCTGTAAACAATTTTAACCTGTGTTCCACCCACTATAGACTCAAAAGTGGAAAACCTGATATTTTCTAAAGGAATATGCTGCTAAAATACCAACGTAGAACAAGCATACTTCTCATAATCTGTTTCTTTCTTTCCTTGTTTTGTGATAACAGAAAGTTTCCCACAAATCTCTTAATGAAAATATTTAGACAACATGTCCAAAATGCTTTGTATTTTGAACACCAACACCCTATTGTCAAGGGAAAATATTTAAGATAGAACTTCATTCATAAAATACCACAGTTAACTGTAGAGATAACTAGTTTAAAACATAATTTAAAATGTTTTATCTAATAGCTTCACATTATAGCTTGCTCTTCCCGCAGCTTTTTTCAAGATAAACATAATTTAGGCCAAAACTATTTTGCAATTCTTTTTCAATTTGAAACCATTATGTATACCTCATTCCCCAATAAAATAAAAGCAGACATAAAAATAACTTCATCAATTGTTCCAAAATATGATTGATACATAATTTTTACTTGAACAATCAATGGATCTGTGAAGAAATCTGAAAGGAAATGTAATCTTTCCAAAACAAATGAAAATGGAAACACAGTATTGCAAACTGACTTCCATATGGAAGCTACAACTTGATCTCAATAGGTAAACAAATGAAACAGCAGTCAGTGTGGGAGGGAGAATCGGATAGGGAAGTTAATGCATAAGTAATAATAGAATAGAAAAGAAAAGAAGAATATCTTGGCTAGAAATAATTAATTCAAAAATTTCAAAATGGCAAGTTCAAATAATGCTGAATTTCTGGCACAAACCAATGATATATTACTAAAGTCATCACACTTAATATACATGTGTTGAACTGGCATAGTAACTGTCAAAAAGGAAAAAATATTTTTAAATGCTACACCCGAGAAGGAAGTTTTCTTTATAACATAGTAATTCTTATCTAAGTGAAGCAAAAATGTACAAAGATGCCAAAATATGCTATGAGAGTAGGAGAAACACAATGACATTCTGTATTGCAGTTCTTCCCACTATGAAATCAGCAAATCCTATAACTCCTGCTTTCTCTGTGTATGTTTGAATGTACCACAACCACTTATCAACATAAATATAGGATTTCTAGTCATCCTAGCAATTTCCAGTATAAATTCTAGTCATATATAAAACATAATTGTTCATATGTATGCACAAATACACAACATATATATTCAATTAACACAAACTCTGTCTATCCATCCACTTCTTTTCAAGTAAGGTCTCATTTATCTCTCCCCTTGTGTTGGAAGCTCCAGCTTCATGTATTATGGACAGAAACGTCCTATAGGATTTTAAAGTACATAGAGTCATACATAATAGGACTGTTAGACTTCATAGTCTTCTTCTAATTTCTCCGCAGATTATACCCTAGTGGAATTTTATGCCCATGTGAATGTATCAGGTGTTTGAAACTTCAGTATCATTTTTCCATAGAGGTTAGTTTTATAGATTTGTAAAGACATCTTAGTTCTAGGACATAGTTTAAGTCAAGGTTTTTGTTCTTGAATTCACAAATAAAAGCAGCTTGTGAACTTTTCACAGTTTCAGTTTTTTCCTAATTAAACTCTAATCACTGGGTAGAAATCCCATCTGATCCATTTGGACTCATGATTCAAAAGTCTATGCATCCACTTCTGATGTTCGACATTGTAAGAGCTTTCATTCCTTTAACACAAGATCAAGAAACTGAAGGCCTGAAGTAGAAGCTCTGAATAGTGTGTTCAAAGTTTGAGTTGATAGCCAGTCTTCATGTGACAGAGTTCTATATTAGTAAGTGTTTGGGTCACCAGCTTCATATAATGCAGAGCTCCACATAATGATATTATACATGCACACTCTACTGCTCCCTATCTGCCATTCTTCCTTTCAGTTCTAAACAGGATTTTCCTCTTTGATCCAGTCCATTAGAGATTTACAAATAAAAAATCTAATTGTTTTCTAAGGGTTGCCTTTATTCTGAGTTACAAACATACTGACTACAAGAAGCATACCACTTCTGATGTAGATAGAAATTATCCATAGATCTATTGGTGACAAGTCTTTGACACAGTTTCAAAAATACTGCAATTCTATAACCTCTTATGAGGTTTACAAATCTCAACCTCTTTTTCCTTTCTCTCTTGGTGTCACCCTGCCTACTTCCAATTAAGTGTTCTAGCATCTAAGCTATGGCCCAAGTCCTGTGTGTATGTGTGTGTTCAAGTTTCCATGCAAGTTATGTATATATACATATGTACCTATAAATGCACACTTCTGTTTATGTATATATATGTAATTAACATAAATTACTAGATATTAGATTACTTCTTCCTTCTACATTTTTGTAGAAATTGCTCTGCAGCTTATAAACTGTGAAAACCTTATTCTCTTATAAATCAGTTTGTTTGGAAGCGTGTATATCCCTTTTCCATGCAGTGAATTGTATTTATTTATAATATACATATTTGGTATGGTAAAATGTTTACAACTCAACCTTTCTGTTCAGATGTTTACAACAAATTAAATATAAGCATAATTTAAAACTAATTAAAAACAGGCATTTTATGATTGGGTTTTTCCTCCCCAATTCAACTGTATGGTCAGTATACATCCCTTCTATACTAAGTTTTGGATTTTTGAATGTAAGAACCAACTCCTAAAGTTCACCATCATACTTTAACACAAGTCCAAGAAACTGCAGGCCTAAGGCAGGGCCTTTGAAAATGTATGCTAGGTTTGAGTTGAGAGTCAGCAGAAATCAATGTCATATGAGTAAGGTTACAGAATGACAATTATGCAACCTGATCACCACACTTAATATGCATGTGTCATATTATCACAATACATCCTGTAAAACCATAAAAAGGAAGTTTTTCTTTTTTAACAGGGTATACTTTTATCCAAATGAATAAAAAAGATACAGACGTGCACCCCATGCTACAATGAGCATGTAGAAACACTGACAATGATATCTGTACTGCAGTATTTCTATAGGAACTTTCCAAATCCAAATCTCCACTTTCTCTGTGTATTTTGTGTATAAGAATCTCTATATGGGGCTGGGAAGGTGGCTCAGTGGTAGAGTGCTTGCCTTGCATGCTCGAGGCCCTGGGTTCGATTCTTCAGCACCACATAAGCAAAAAGAAAAAAGCCGGAAGTGGTGCTGTGGCTCAAGTGGTAGAGTGCTAGCCTTGAGCTGAAGAGCTGAGGGACAGTGCCCAGGCCCAGAGTTCAGGCCCCACGACCGGACCCAAAAAAAAAAAAAAGGAAAAAAAAGAATCTCTATATGTATATTTGTATATAGATGCATACACATCAATCTAAATGCAGAAACACATACACAGATTATATACACACATGTATGTGTGCATTTATGTATGGATATAAATGTGTGTATGTATTTCATATCTATGTTATTAGCATAAATTACTATTTATCCATCCACTTCTATACATGTATATTATAGATTAATTTATATCTCACCTTTTATTACATTGGAAAAGGAAAGATTTCTCTTAACATTTTTTAAGAAATACAAATGCCGGGCTGGGAAGGTGGCTCAGTGGTAGAGCGCTTGCCTTGCATGCATGAGGCCCTGGGTTCGATTCCTCAGCACCACATAAGCAAAAAGAAAAAAGCCGGAAGTGGCGCTGTGGCTCAAGTGGTAGAGCGCTAGCCTTGAGCTGAAGAGCTGAGGGACAGCGCCCAAGCCCAGAGTTCAGGTCCCATGACCAGACCCCCCCCCCAAAAAAAAAAAAAAAAAAGAATCTCACGGACTTTCTTGCTCGGGCTGGCTTTGCACTGCAATCCTCCTGAGTAGCTAGGATTATAGGCTTGAGCTACCAGCGCCTGGCTCAGCTTGCTTCTTTCTATGAATAAACTCTACATGTTACAACATACATACACACACACACACACATACACACACACACACACACACACACACACACACACACACACACACAAAGAAATACAAATGCCCTAGTCCAAGATAAGGGCATTTATAATAAATTCAACCTTGCTTGTAGGTCGCTCTACTGAAATTTCTGACATTCCAATCCCTGTTTCCTTTCCTCACCTTCACCCATCAGACAGAGCTAGTTTGCTGAAGGCTTGCATTTGCAGACACTCAATATTGATGGCCATGTTTGGCTCTGGGTTTGAGGCACTAGCCTCACCTGACTGCAGAGTTCTAGAAAGTAAGTATACATATTGTCTGCTTCAGCTCAAATCACTGCTGCTGAGGGATCTATGGCTTAGTCTACTGCTATCTTCTCTTTGCTAAAATAGAATACTCTGGCTGCAAAAACTCCTGAATAGATTTTACAAATCTCTACATCCCTTTATTTTCATTGTTTTATGTGCTGTGAAGGTAGGAGGGGTTTGAGTCTGTATATATGTGTATGTTTAAATATGTACTAAACAATAGTATATGCATGTATATAGATTGCTTTTTCATGTATATGCATAGGTAGGTTTATGTTTTTAAATTAATTTATACATTACTTTTCTCTGATGGCTCTATCATAGGTGTCTGATATCAGTCTTGGCAAAAATACATAGATGTCATTGACAAATATAACTTGTGTGGAACCAATAACTACATTTCCTAAATGAGTCAGGTAGTAGTTGATCTTGAATGTTCATGCGTGCAGTCCTAATACAAATTTGGCATTTTTTTTTTACTGGAAATGAGTATTAATGTGGTGGTAACAAATGTATTAAACTTCTGCAAAAAGAAAGTGATTAGTTCAGATTTAAACAGCTATCATCTGTATCCCAATGAGGAACAAAATTTTCTAAGTTTAATTACACTGCAGAGGGGCTTATCCCTCCTACTACTTCAAACTTCCAGAGTAAGCCCCAAGACTAACTCCTTAGAACGATGCATAACGTGGCTATCTTCCTAGCTCTGGAAGAAGAAGAAACAGCTGTAAATTAGAGGAAGGTATTGTATGCACAGTGATAATGAGTGAGAACTTGTAGAACCAACTTCACTTGGTGCTGAAGATTCTGTTCCCTACCTACTTCTGTATCTGTTCCTTGATCCAAATAGGGTTCTTTTGTCCCCACAATCAATCTACATATTCTCACATACAGGCATACTGAAATGCTCCTTAGGTTCTGCTAGGATTTAAACAGCATGTCAAACACATCAAAGGCATGAAATATTTCTCTTATGACATGTGTCTGTTTTGTCCAAAGACACCCTAAAATATAGAAAGTTTCATTCATATGATATATGAATTTAGGTTGGAACCAGAGTCAAAGCCTTTGCTCCACTGACCATCTCAATGAACTTCAAAAAATCCAAATCTCAGTCTCCACATTCCTCTACTTATCTGTATATGATCAGTATCAACACAAGAATGGATATTCAAACAGACCTTCTTGGAAAAATTAAAATTTTATACCTTCAATAGAAGACTCTTATGCAGGAGCTCAGAACAATATATATGAAGAAAACATTAACAAATGTTTACTGGGCATTTGTTGTGGATTTTAAATTCAAATCACTTCACAGCACTCAACCCTTAAGCACCACCTTATTTGCTGCTTCCCATGTTCCCTCCACTCCTTCTTAACACTGATTGTGGTTTCACGTTCCTACTGGTCAGGTAGTGAACAGGAACAGCTTGCTAAAGCAAAACTCCCATCCAATTGTAATGGTTGGCCTTCTAGAGTAGCAGAGTTCTGGAGAATGAAGCATAGATCCAGGATCAATGATCCCTTATCCCCTGGCCTCTACAGAGCACTGGAACTAGCTAAATGTCTTTTGACGTCCTTTATCATTTTTCTCTATCGTTTCAAAAAAATTATGCATTCTGTGGATTGTCATCACATGACAAAATAGTTTATCATTCAGCCAACAAAAGAAAACAACTCACCCAGTAGTCATGAAGTTACCAGAACCAATGACAATGTCTAGTATGGTATCTGTGTCACTATGAACAAATGAAAAACAAAAAATTAAGTTGAACTATGTAGAAGAAATCATACTTTTTTACTACAGTGCTGACTAATGCAACCATGGCTTTGTGCATGCTAGGCAAGTGACATTTCCAGCTCTTCTGCCCACACCATGACCTCTCTTAAATACTGAGGTTTGAACTCAGATCATCATACTAATTGCTCAATTTAGAGTCATGCTTTTGTCTGTACTGGCTTACTCAATGATCTCCCTGTTTGGGTTCAGCAGTATAGGAACCCTGTTCCTCTAGTTAAGTGCTCAATTTAGACTCACAGTTTTTTCTCTACTTGCTATTCAACGATCTCCCTGTCTGTGCTTTCATCATAATCTGGGATGGATGGGCATGCTACTGTCTCCCATCTATAATCCTATCTACTCAGAGGCTAAGACCAAGGATAGTAATTTGAAACCACCAAGAGTGGGATTGCCTGTGAGAGTCCATCTCCAATTAACCAGCAAAATGTTGGACTTGAAGAGTAGTTCAAGAGTTCCATCAACCATAAGCAAGAAAGCAAAATAGGCACAAGGCTCTGAGTTTTAGTCATAACAGACACACACGCACACACACACACACACACACACACACACACAAGTGTGCAAACATGTTAATCATTGTCATTTGGAAGGTACTTTTCTTATAATAATCTTACTGCAGTCAATCAAAACATATACTACTCATTCAAAGGCTGCTAGTTTTCTAAGGGTTTTCTTCAGTGCTCACTAAAATAGCAAGGAGTTCATCTTCTAACTGGGTTCTCCTTCATTCACCTAACTTGAAAAAGAGAGGACTATTACAGGTATAAGATACACTGCCCACCTTTTTATATAGTTCCCAGAAATTCTGGTTTAATATCTGTATATCTTTGTATTCATGTATTATGTATTTATATGCATATATATGCACACATATGTGTGTGTGCATGTATCTGATCTTTTGCTGACATCTTCCAGTGAGTTCTATTGGTTCATTTATATCCACATTAAAAATTATATTATGCAAAGTCAAATAGGATGTAAATTCATACCCTTACTTCTTCACTATAAAATTGGTAAACTGGTAGCACTTGAAAGTTTTATATACCTAGTTATAAGAAAAAGGGCATTCCAGTTATCTTGAGAAATGAGGTATCTAGGGGAAAGTAAATGTATACACCTGCAAAAGAAATGCTTCACAGCAGATTTAAGACTATTTCTTTCCTAGGCCAGGTGCATGTAGCTCACATGATCAGGAGGCTGAGAAATAACTGTCTCAGTTTGAAGTCAGCCCAGGGAGGAAAGTCCCTGAGACTCTGTGTGTGCTTGTGTGTTTGTGTGGGGTGTGTGTGTATGTGTGCGCATGCACACACAAGTGTGTGCACACATGTACACACACCGTTCCTGGGGTTAGAAACCAGGGCCTGGACACTGTCCCTGAGCTTCTTTTTCTCCAGGCTAGACCTCTACCTCTTGTGCCACAGAGCTACTTCTGGCTTTTTCTAGTAGTTTATTGGAAATAAGAGTCTCACATACTTTTCTGCTTGAGCTGGCTTAAAACCATGATCCTCAGATCTCAACCTCCTGAGTAGCTAGGATTACAGGCATGAGCAATTAGCAGCCAGCTCCTAAGACTTTTATCTGCTACAAACTACTCAAAAAACAACAGAAGTGGATCTGTGTCTCAAGGGGTAGGACACTAGCCTTGAGCAAAATACGCTGAAGGTCTGTACCCAGCTCTGAGTTCAAGCCTGAAGACTGGAACAAAATAATAATAATAATAGTGGTGATGATGATGATGACGATGATGATGCAGAGAATTAGAGGATGGGTCCACACATTATAGAATTGTGGACAAATAGCAAAATAGGAAAGGGGAGTATGAAAATATTATTTTGTACAGGCCAGAAAAAGAGCCAACACCAAAGGCACTTTGACATAAGACTTCTATCCCCTAGGACTGTGGAGTTATTTTGTTTGTGATAATTTGTTACTAACGTCATAAAACACATGTACTGTCCATTCAAATGGGGTCTCACACACAGGCTACCTGATAGCTTTCTAGGAGTTTCACTCACTGCTCACTAAAATACCACTAAGGCTATCTTCTGACTGGCTTCTCATTCATTCACCTAACTTGGAAAAGTGTGAACGCTATAGACATAAGCTATAATGCCCAATCTTCTGAGACATCTCCCAGAAATTCTGGCTTAATGCCTGTGTATGTTTATGTACATGTATATATACATATAGGAATGCATCTCACCTTCCACTGACATCTTCAAGTACAAGATCTCCTACTTTATTCTCCTCCAGGCTAAAGGATTAAATTATACCCAGTCAAATGTCAGGAAACTATATTTACTTTTTCATCCAATTTAGCTACAATTTTCTTAAAACTAATAAATTGGTAGAACTTGAAAGTTTTACATATTTAGTTATATAAAAAGGAGTATTTGTCTTTCCCTCAAAATGAGGGTTCGAGGGGGAAATCACACTTTTATACCTGCTAACCAAAGGTTTCAGGAAAAATTTGAGAATAGTTCCTTACTAGGCCAATATCTGTGCTCACAGATATAATCCTAGCCTCTCAGGAGATTGAGATCTGAGGATCATAGTTTTTAACCATATTGGACAGAAAAGTCCATGAGACTCATGTCTCCAACTAGCTACCAAATACACTGGAAGTGAAGTTGTGGGTGGGTGGTAGAGCATTAGACTCCAGCATAAAAGCTCAAGGACAGCCCCCAGACCCTGAGTTCAAGCCTGGACCACTAACACAAACAAAAACAAAAACAAAGTAGCACAAACACTATCTCACAGCTCAGTGGCTTCAAATTGTTATCCTCCATTCTCAGCGTTTGAGTAGATAGGATTATAAATGTGGGAAAGTGGCATGCTTATCCATACCAGATTATGACAAAAGAACAAACAAGAAGATAATTGAAAAAGCCAGCATAGACAAAAGTGTGAGTGTAAATTGAGCACTTACATATCAGGAGCAGGGTTTTGAGTGCTAGACTTGAGCAAAACATACTCAGGAGCATGGCTCAGAACCTAATCTCAAGCCCAATGACTGGCACATGGAAATAAAAGAATAAATTCTTATAAACATAACAAAAGTTTAATGTCCTATTGTTGTTGAACTAATTTTAAATTCAGCTTACTTCAACCTCAATCTAATTTTCTATCTAATTTTCTGCTTCCTATGTCTTCTCTATTCCCTCCTTAATAAATTAATCGTGACAGTCTTTCATGTCTGTCAGATAGGGACCAAGAATAGAAGGCTAGAAGCAGGACTCCCATCCAATGTGATGGTGGGCTTTTCAGGGTAATTGAGTTCTGGAGAATGAAGAATTGGTCTAGGGTAGATGATTCTCCTATCTACTGAGATCTACCGAACACTGGGACTACCTCCATGTTTCTGAAAGGAATTCTTTTTTTCTTTTTTTTTGTCGGTCATGGGGCTTGAACTCTGGGCCTGGGTGCTGTCCCTCAGCACTTCAGCTCAAGGCTAGCACTCTACCACTTGAGCCACAGCACCACTTCTAGTTTTCTGAGTGGTTTTTTTTATTGGAGATAAGAATCTCATGGACTTTTCCTGCCTGGGCTGGCTTTGAACCTTGATCCTCAGATCTCAGCCACCTGAGTAGCTAGGATTACAGGCATGAGCCACTGATGCCCGGCCTGAGAATTCTTTCATCCATTGGCTGTTCATGAGTCGCATACCCGCACATTGATACTCTCAGGATTGTGCCTGCCAGTCCTTGAATTCACAGCAGACCATGACCAAGTCTCCTTTACCTGCTCTATCATTTTCTATTTAGTTGCAAAACTGAATATTATTGCGTACAGTTTTGATAGATCATCATATATTTTGTCGATTGTCATCATACTCCAAAAAATGGTTTACCATGTGAATGACAAAAGAAAACAGCTCACCCAGTATTCAGGTTTTTATAATAACCCACGACAATGTCTGGTATTGTATCTGTATCTCTGTGAATAAATAAAAACAAACAGAAAATTAAGTTGGACTATGTAGAAGAAACCATACTTTTTTTTTTTTTTACTAAAGTGCTGAATATTGAAACCAAGGTCTGTGCAGACTAAGCAGGTGCTCAGTTACTTGAGCTACATCTCTAGCTCTTCTGCCTCTACTACTCCCTCTCTCAAGTACCAAGGTTGGAACTCAAAACCCTACTCCTGATAGGTAAGTGCTCAATTTACACTCACACTTTTGTCTATGCTGGCTTTTTCAATTATCTTCTTGTTTGTTCTTTTGTCATAATCTGGTATGGATAAGCATGCCACTTTCCCACATTTATAATCCTATCTACTCAAACGCTGAGAATGGAGGATAACAATTTGAAGCCACTGAGCTGTGAGATAGTGTTTGTGCTACTTTGTTTTTGTTTTTGTTTGTGTTAGTGGTCCAGGCTTGAACTCAGGGTCTGGGGGCTGTCCTTGAGCTTTTATGCTGGAGTCTAATGCTCTACCACCCACCCACAGAAGCCAGTGGTTTTAAAGAAATCTGTCATCAAGTCCCAATGCCTTTTACAACTCATATTAGTAAAGTCAATTTATGTTTGTTCAGTCTCTGGATAGTTTATTCTAGTATCTAGCATGTACAACTCTGCTACAAAGTGTAAAACACAAAAAAAGCAGTCAGCATTTTGGAAGGCAGAGACTCTTGGTACTGTAGGATTTTAGGATACAAAAGTAAAAAAGAAAAAAAATACAAACAAGGAATTGTGACAGAGCTAAAGAAACAACTTCAGAGCACAGAATTTAGACCTGAAACAATCTGATAGGTTCACATATCAGGGGTGTGTGTGTGTGTGTGTGTGTGTGTGTGTGTGTGTGTGTGTGTGTGTGTGTATGTGTGTGTGTGTGTGTGTGTGTGTGTGAAAGAAAGAGGAAGAAAGAAAGAAGGTAAGTGTAGAATTCATGAGTCTCTTCTTCTTCCCTATTTTGTGTACCATTCAGGCAAGCCTGGAATCCATTGGTAAATGAAACACTGGGTAAGTCAGAAATGAAGGGATGGTTTCAAATAATAGTTTATGAAGAAAAACAAAAGAAAAAGAAAAAATACTAGAACAAATATTCTAATACCATGGACTAGTTCCAATTGAGTCTTGTGTAAGAAAGAAACAGTAAACAGGTCAAGAGTGGTCTAAATTATGGTATGGTATGGGATAGGATTTGGTATGGACTAAAGGAAGAGCTCAATTATAGAACACTTTATGAAACACTTATGAAGTAATCTCCTGGTTTCAAGCCCTCAAAACATTGTGAAAAGAAAAAATAGTTTATTAGAATGTTTTTTTCTTTCCTGTGAATTCATTTTTAAAGGATATTTTGTTAGACTATAAACAATCAAAATTTAGCTCCGTGGAAGAACATGAAAAGGGCCCTGAGTTTGATCCTCAGCACTGAGAAAAAGAAAAAAAAGAAAAAGCTAAAAATACACATACACATACAAAAATAATAATAAAATACTGGTACTAGTTGTAGTAGTAGCGGTGGTGGTAGTAGTAGTATCAAAAAAGACTGAATTTAACCAAAACAAAGTCATCTTCACATAGCTGCTGCTTTCCACCAGGAGTCCAACATGGAATTGTAACACCAAAAAGTATGTAGACTACTAGAAAGGTAAGAATGTACACTCCAGGTGGTTTCTGTCAAGGAAGTAAACTGGCAGATACTGAACAAACCCTTTAGATATAGACTACTCAACAAACTGTTTGGGGATCCAAACAAGGCACCAGACATTTACGGATGCAACAAGAACTACTTTAACTGAGTATACAATGATCAACCCCTACACTAGGTGAAAGTAGCAGCGAAGTAGCAGCATTATATTTTATTATATATATTATTATATATAATACATATTATTATATATGTAGATACATGTTTATATTTTAAGGCTTTGTATACCCTTCCCACTTTCTTATAAACCTTTCCCACTCTGAAGAGGCAATCCAAAAATTCATATGGAACAATAAAAGACCCCAAATGGCAAAAATGATCTTTAACAGAAAGAACAGTTCTGGAGGAATATCAATACCAAATTTGAAACTCTACTACAAAGCCATAATAATCAAAACAGCTTGGTACTGGAACAAGAACAGACCTCAGGACCAATGGAATAGAATTGAAATCCCAGAAATGAACCCACAGACCTATAGCCATCTAATATTTGATAAGGGAGCTAAAAAAATAGAATGGAAGAAAGACAGCCTCTTCAGTAAATGGTGCCGGCAAAATTGGTTAATTACTTGTAGAAAACTAAAGGTAGATCCTTATATATCACCCTGCACCAAATGAACTCCAAATGGATCAAAGACCTCAGAGTTAAAACAGATACTCTGAAAACATTACAGGATGGAATAGGAGAAACCACAGGTAGATCTCCTAGGCACAGGCTGAAATTTTCTTAATAGAGATCCAGAAACACAAGATATCAAAGAAAGGTTGGACAAAGGGGATTGCATGAAGCTGCAGAGCTTCTGCATGGCAAAGGACATAGCTAGCAAGATCAATAGAAAGCCCACAAACTGGGAGAAGATCTTCAGTAGCCATACAATGGACAAGGGTCTCATATCTAAAATATACCTGGAACTCAAAAAATTAAATCCCCCAACAACAAATCCTCAAAGAAACAACTGCCCAATAAATAAGTGGGCTAAAGACTTAAAGAGAAACTTCTCTGAAGAGGAAAGAAGAATGGCCAATAGACACATGAAGAAATGTTCCACCTCCCTATCCATAAAAGAAATGCAAATCAAAACAATATTGAGATACCACCTCACTCCAGTTAGAATGGCTATAATCAAGAACTCTAATAACAACAGATGCTGGAGGGGATGTGACCAGAAGGGAACCCTACTGCATTGTTGGTGGGAGTGTAAACTTGTTCAACCACTTTGGAAAGTAGTATGGAGGTTTCTCAAAAGACTCCACATAGAGCTTCCCTATGACCCAGCAATCCCACTTTTGGACATTTACCCAAATGATCACAAACAAGGCCATACTAAAGCTATCAGCACAACTATGTTTCTTGCAGCATTATTTACCATAGCTAAGATATGGAATCAACCCAGATGCCCCTCAATAAATGAATGGATCAAGAAAATGTGGTATATATACACAATGGAATTCCATGCCTCCATCAGAAAGAATGAAATTGCCCCATTTGTTAGGAAATGGAAGGACTTGGAAAAAATTATACTAAGTGAAGTAAGCCAGGCCCAAAGAAGCATAGGCCCCATGGTTTCCCTTATTTGTAATAACTAGTATATGTCTGAGACAAGCAGAAAAGGTCAGATATGTTGATGTTAGGTGAAATAAACCCTAAGATAAGTATTCAAATGTTTTTTTATTTTCGTGCAATTGTATTTATAAGATGATTTCTGGGGCTGGGAAGGTGGCTCAGTGGTAGAGCGCATGCCTTGCATGCCTTAGGCCCTGGGTTCAATTCCTCAGCACCACATAAGCAAAAAGAAAAAAGCCGGAAGTGGCACTGTGGCTCAAGTGGTAGAGTGCTAGCCTTGAGCTGAAGAGCTGAGGGACAGCGCCCAGGCCCAGAGTTCAGGCCCCATGACCAGACCCCCCAAAAAATAAAAAAAGATTATTTCTTTGTTGCTTTGTATGTCCCTCCCCCACAATATAACCCCTGCTTTCACTGTATTTGATGTTGGTATAATTTGTGGAGGGGAAGGGAAAAAACAAATCGTTTAAATATGGATACAGGTGGACCCATTGCAACAGAGATGTACAAGTCATTATGTCGAAAAACGAACTTTATAACTTTGGCCGGGAGTGGGGGGGGAGTAGAGGGGGGATATGGGGGGCGGCAGGATATGGGAAGGAATAGGAAGGGGAAACAAAGGAGGAAGCAACAATGCTTGATAAGAAATGTAAAGAAATGTACTCATTATCTTGTCAGTATTTTCATAATAAAAAAATTGTAAAAAAAAATAAATAAAAAGCAAATTTTAAAGAAAAAAAACAATGCTCCATAGGAAATGGACTCATTACCTTACTCATGTAGCTGTAACCCCTCTGTACAGTATTTTTTTTTTTTGGTCCGGTTGTGGGGCCTGAACTCTGGGCCTGGGCGCTGTCCCTCAGCTCTTCAGCTCAAGGCTAGCTCTCTACCACTTGAGCCACAGCGCCACTTCCGGCTTTTTTCTTTTTGGTTATGTGGTGCTGAGGAATCGAACCCAGGGCCTCATGCATGCAAGGCAAGCACTCTACCACTGAGCCACCTTCCCAGCCCCTCTGTACAGTATTTTTGCAATAAAAAGTATATTTAAAAAAATAAAAAACCTTTCCCACTCTCTTATTAATCTTTACCACACTCTTATAAACACTTCCTATGCTCTTAAACACTTTCTACACTTCTATTTATTTATTTACTTTGCCAGTCCTGGGCCTGAACTCAGGGCATGGGGGCACTGTCCCTGGTTCTTTTGCTCAAGGCTAGCACTCTACCACTTAAGCCACAGCTCCCCTTCCGGTTTTTTCTGTTTATGTGGTACTGAGGACTCGAACCCAGAGCTTCATGTGTGCTCAGCAAGCACTCTACCACTAGGCCACATTCCCAGCCCCTCTTTCTACCCTCTTAAACCTATGAAATTTTATCAGCAAAATCCCGCAATATAGCAAAAACTCTGCAATACAGATTTGGATTATTTTTAAGCCTGTGATACAGTGAAGTTGCAATAAGGGAACTGCAATATAGTGAGGGAAAACTGCATTCTATGAAGACTGAAAAACTACTTTAGTAAGCTGCTTGGGGGCACAGATACTGTCTTCTCCATGGGACATAAATAAACCAGTAGCTGAAGACAGAATCTGATAGGAATCAACCTTCTTCCAAGGGTATACACCACAGGCCTTATTCAGACCTTACATCCTGTTTATACAATATGAGCTACCTTTAAAATGCTTTGGCTGAGTCACAGAGCTTCATCTTTCTTCCCTTTGGATTTTTTCTGGTGCCAATTACTGGGGCTTCACTCAATGCCTGGGCACTTAATATTAGCACTCGATTACTTGATGCATGCTTAACATCTAGGTTCTAGGGTTTTGGTAGTCGATTGGAGACAAAAATCTGATGGATTTACCCACCTGGGCTGGCTTAGAACCACAATCCTGAAATCTCAGCCTCCTGAGCAGTTAGGATTGCAGGCATCCATGCCCAACTAATTTTCATGCTCTATCATAATGCTGACTTTAAGGCAATACTTTGACTAATAAAAAAGTAATTTGGGAAGTACGGACCAAGATGGCAACGGGGCAGTAGGGAAACGCCACAGCTCTCCCCAACCAAAAAGAGAGTTCGAATTCCAACGCTTAATCTCCCCAAGAGACCGACAACAACAAAAGGATGAACACTCAGAGAAAAACAGGAGGTGGAAAATAATAAAAAAGAAAGGGAGGAAAAGAAGAATTTCAGAACAGAGAAGAGCAAAGACCCCTCCCCCAAGCTTTACTGGCCACGCAGCAGTGCGCCAAGCCGCTGGCCAGCCAGCCCGGCTGGGGCTGCCAGAGCCCCAGAGACACAGGGGGCCGCCTGCAGATCACCCGCGCAGAAGCTGCCTGAGGTACCGGTTTGCAGAACAACTGATCGCCAAGAACAGAGAAACCTACCAGCCGGGAGTCTCCACGAGGATCCCACCCCCACCCCTCACTCTCCACCCGAGCAGAGCAGCGTGACAAAGGGAGCTGTCTGCAGACCACCCAGCAGAAGCTGCCTGAGGCACCAGACCCGCCCAATCGCAAGACCCAGCGGGGGCCACCCGGGTCCCAGAGGCACAGGGGGCTGCCTGCAGATCACCCGCACAGAAGCCACCTGAGGCACCAGACCCGCCCAATCCCTATCGCAACGACCCGGCGGGGTTGCCCCGGTCCAAGAAGCACAGGGGGCTGCCCGCAGATCACCCGCGCAGAAGCCGCCTGAGGCACCGGTGTCAGACCCACCAACTCTACAAACCTTTGTCCCAGAGACACAGGGGGCTGCCGGCAGATCACCCACACAGAAGCCGCCTGAGCATGGACACTGTGGACCCAACAGCTTCGATAGAGGCAGAGACAGAAAAGAATCACACAGAGCCACCACCGCCCAGCCCAGCCCGCAACCACCCCAACTGAACTTGGATTGCAACAACAACTGATGACCTATAACACAGAAACAACTAGCTCCAGGGTGAGTACCCCACAGGGGACAGTGTATCCCTCAAGGGAGACCAGAGCTAGAGGGAATCCCCAGACCCTGCCCCAGATTGCCTACCCCAACACCCGGACCACAGGACCCACTAAAACTGGGAACTGTTTGAGAGCTCCACCAGCCCGTGGAGCACACTTAGCCAGCCAGGCTAGAGCAATAGCACCCCTGGAAGGGAGCTTAAATGCCCAAGCCAGGAACAGCGCCCCGGGTCAAGACTACCAACAGTAGAAGAAATTTGAACTGTGTACCCCAGGCTGTATAACCTAGGTGGTATACACATCAGCACAGGCCTAACGAGCACGCTCCAGGTGGGGGCCGCAACCAGACCTGGGGATCCGGCGCCTGAACAACACAACCAACTCCTCCCAACTGAAGTCAAAAGCTGAGCATACGCCTCAGCAGAGGGGAGAAAAACAGGGAACAGCACTTCCCGGGAAGCACGCCTGTGACAACAAAAGACCTGGAGGCTCAGGACAAGAGAAGCCCAAACCCCACCAAAACTCCACCAATATACTCTAGGCTGGGAATTGGGCAACACAGGCTGCCAGTACCTGATAGTAAGCAGGAGCTCAGGATGATAAGGCGGCTCAGCAGTAGACTGATAGTCTTGGATGTATGAGGCCCTGGATCTGATTCCTCAGCATCACAAAAGCAAAAAGGGTCAGAAGTGGCACTGTGGCTCAAATGGTAGGGTGCCAGCCCTGAGCTGAAGAGCTGAAGGACAGCACCCAAACCTAGAGTTCAAGCCCACAACCAGCCCAAAACAAACAAACAAAAACACACCAGGAGCCCATAGCAGACTCCAGTATCTGGGAGAGTACATCCAGAGCATCTGATCTTCCCAAGAGCACCCGTAGGAGCAAACACAAGCAGTCTAGGCTGCTCAACCCTTCCAAAGGAGGGAATTGCCAGCAAGCTACAGCAGAGAGCTGAGAATCCTAAGTAAGTCAGAATAGCAGCTGGAAATAGGCTCCCAACAGAACCCAGATCAGGCACAGACTCTCTCTACCAATACAGAATCAGCAACCAAGCAAAGACAGACACACCAAAACAAAATTGAAGAGCAGTCTCCTAAACCCCCATGCGAAAATCACAGAGAAAAATTACAAGGTTTACCACCACCCAGGACAGCAAGCTAACCTCAATAGCCAGCAGCCACGCAGGGGAGAGCCCCAGTGGGAGCAAAGCAGGAATGGAAGACAAAAGCTACATCCAAGGGCTACTGGAGGCAATGACTCAAGAAATAAAGCGAGAAATTGATCAGAAATTGAAAGAGCACAAGGATGAACTATCCAAAGAGATACAGGATATCAAACAAGAGATGCATGCAAAAATAGAAGCTGCACAGACCTCAGTAAGAAGTGAGATAAATGCCAAATTAGAGGTAATGCATACTGAGATCAGTACTATGAGAACCAACATTGAATCCATAAAGGGATCCATTTCCTCCATGCAAACCACAATAGAAGCCATGGTCCACAGAGTGAATGAAATGGAAGATAGAGTGTCAGATACAGAAGACAGAATACACCAACTGGACCAAAAAGTGACAGATATGCAAAAATCACTCAAATTAAACCAAAGGGAAATTCAAGAGCAAGCAGATAATGCCAAGAAATTTAACCTTCGTATAATTGGAGTGGACGAAGGTGAGGAATTCCAGAGCAAGGGAATGCAACACCTATTCAACAAGATAATCAGTGAAAATTTTACCCACCTCAAAAAGGAGCACCTTACCTACATAACAGAAGCATATAGAACACCCAACAAGCAAGATCCCAGGAGAAACACTTCTAGACACATTATAGTAAAAATGATAGATCTGAATAATAAGGAAACAATCCTGCATGCAGCAAAAATGAAGAAGGAGCTATACTACAACGGGAAAAAAAATTAGAATCACTGCAGATCTCTCCACACAAACAATGAATGCAAGAAAAGCCTGGGAAAGCACCATATGAGCCCTGAAAGCCAATAACTGCCAACCCAGACTGATATACCCGGCAAAGCTAGCATTCACATTCAATGGAGAACTGAAAACTTTTAATAGCAAAGAAAAACTAAATGAATACATAAACATTAAGCCAGCATTACAAAGAATTCTAAGAGGGGGGACACAACCTGAAGAAAGCAACCAGGAACTGGGACCTGCCCCACATAGGCATTACTCAAAGTCTAACTGAGCAAGCACAGGAGGAAAGGAAAGAAGAAAAACTTAGGAAAACGGAATGGCAGGGACAACAATGCATCTCTCTATACTTTCTCTTAATATAAATGGGCTGAATTCACCAATTAAAAGAAAACAAACTGAGGACTGGATCAGAAAACAAGACCCATCCATCTGTTGCCTTCAAGAGACCCACCTCTCAGCCAAACATACAAACAAACTCAGAGTGAAGGGTTGGAAAAGGATCTACCAATCAAATGCCACCAGTAAGAAAGCAGGTGTAGCTATCCTGATATCTGACAAAATAAACTTTTCATTAAAATCAGTACAGAAAGACAAGGACGGACACTGCATATTAATACAGGGAACAATCCAAGAGGAGGATATTACCATCATCAACTTATATGCCCCAAATATTGGTGCACCCCGATATGTTAAACAAATGCTCTCAAACTTACAGAATAAAATAGATCCCAATACGATAATACTAGGAGACTTTAACACACCACTCTCACCAAAGGACGGGTCTATCAACCAAAGGATTGGCACAGAAGCTACCGAATTAAGTGAGGCCATACTTCAAGCGGAATTAACTGACATCTACCGGGTATTTCACCCTAAAGCAACACAGTACACATTCTTCTCAGCAGCTCATGGAACTTTCTCCAAAATAGACCATATCATAGTTCATGCAAGGAACTTAAGCAAATACAAAGGGATCGACATATCCCCTGTATCCTATCTGACCACAGTGGAATCAAGCTAGCTCTCAATAACAAAGCATACTGCAGAAATTTCTCTAATACATGGAAATTGAACAGCATACTCCTTAGCAATACCTGGGTAACGGAAGAGATCAGAGAATAAATAAAGCATTTCCTACAACTCAATGAAAATGAAAACACCTCACAAAGAAACTTTTGGGACACAGCAAAAGCAGTCCTGAGGGGCAAATTCATTGCCCTCAGTGCCCACATCAAGAGAATGGAGACAGACCAAGTAAATAATCTCATGTTGCAATTAAAACAGCTAGAAAAACAAGAAAAAATGGAACCTAAAGTTACTAGACGAAGCCAGATAACCAAATTAAGAGCAGAGATTAACCAATTAGAAAATCAGAAAACTATAACCAAAATAAACCAAACAAAAAGCTGGTTCTTTGAAAAAATAAACAAAATTGATGGCCCATTGGCAAGATTAATTAAAAAAAGAAGAGAGGAAACTCATATTAACAGGATTAGGGATGCCATGGGAAAAATCACAACACGTGTCCAAGATGTCCAAACAATTCTAACAGACTACTTTCAAAAGTTATACTCTCTAAAGGAAGAAAATCTGGCAGAAATGGATGCATTTTTAGAGAAATACAAGTTGCCCAAACTGAGCAAAGAAGAAGTAAACCAATTAAATAAGCCAATATCCTATAACGAGATACAGGAAGCTATCAAAAGTCTTCCAACAAATAAAAAGCCCAGGACCAGATGGATTCACAGCAGAATTCTATAAGACCTTTAAACAAGAACTAATACCCATACTCCTCAAGCTCTTCAGAGAAACAGAGAAGGAGGGAGCTATCCCAAACTCATTCTATGAAGCCAATATCACACTCATCCCCAAACCAGGCAAAGACCCAACCAAAAAGGAGAATTACAGGCCAATTTCCTTGATGAACACAGATGCAAAGATCCTTAACAAGATTCTAGCTAACAGAATCCAGAAACACATAAAAAAATTATACACTATGACCAGGTAGGCATCATCCCAGAGACTCAGGGATGGCTTAACATACATAAGTCAATAAATGTAATCCAACACATCAACAGAGCCAAGGTCAAGAATCACATGATTATCGCCACAGATGCAGAAAAGGCCTTTGATAAAATTCAACATTCATTCATGCTAAAAGCTCTGAAGAAAATAGGAATAGAAGGAACATTTCTAAAAACAATAAAAGCCATTTATGACAGACCAATAGCCAATATTATACTTAATGGGGAAAAGCTACAACCAATTCTCCTAAAATCAGGAACAAGGCAAGGATACCCACTGTCTCCACTCCTCTTCAATATTGTCCTGGAACCCTTAGCCAGGGCAATAAGGCAAGAAAAAGACATTAAGGGGATCCACATAGGAAAAGAAGAAGTTAAACTATCCCTTTTTGCAGACGACATGATACTATACCTCCACGATCCCAAAAACTCCATCCACAAACTCTTAGAAATCACAAATCACTTCGGCAAAATAGCAGGATACAAAATAAACCCACAAAAATCAGTGGCCTTCCTGTACACTGACAATGTACAAGAAGAGAGGGAAATAAAGGGAGCAACCCCATTCCCAATAACCTCCCAAAAAATAAAATATTTAGGAATTAACCTAACCAAAGATGTAAAAGAACTATTTAATGAGAACTATAAAAAGTTAAAGAAAGAAATTGCAGAAGACACTAGGAAATGGAAAGACCTCCCATGATCCTGGATAGGCCGACTTAATATAGTAAAGATGGTAATACTTCCAAAACTAATATACAAATTCAATGCAATTCCTATTAAAATCCCAATGACGTACATCACTGAAATACAGAAAACAGTCCAAAAATTCATATGGAACAACAAAAGACCTAGAATAGCCAAAACAATTCTAGGGGATAAAGACAATATGGGAGGGCTGTCCATGCCGAACTTCAAACTCTACTACAGAGCTATAATAACAAAGACAGCATGGTACTGGCACAAAAACAGACCCGAAGACCAATGGAACAGAATAGAAGATCTAGAAATAAATCCACAGGCCTACAGCCAGCTGATATTCAACAAAGGAGCCAAAGACATACATTGGAAGAAACACAGCCTCTTCAACCGCTGGTGCTGGGAAAACTGGGCAGCCACATGCAGAAAACTAAAAGTGGACCCCAGCCTATCACCATGCACCAACATCAACTCAAAAAGGATTAAAGACCTTAACATTAAACCTGAATCTCTGAAACTACTGCAGGACAGAGTAGGAGAGACACTTGAACTAATAGGCACAGGAAGGAACTTCCTGAACAGAGTCCCAGGGTCACAACAAGTTGGAGAGAGACTCGACAAATGGGACTACCTTAAAATAAAAAGCTTCTGCACAGCTAAATCTATCGCAACCAAGCTAGAAAGACAACAAACTAATTGGGAAAAAATATTTACCAGCAATATATCAGACAAGGGGTTAACATCCTGTATATACAGGGAACTCAAGAAACTAATCCCTCCCAAACCTAACAAACCAATTACTAAATGGGCAAGGGAACTAAAGAGGGACTTCTCAAATGAAGAAATAAAAATGGCAAAGAAACACATGAGGAAATGTTCATCATCCCTGGTGGTGAAGGAAATGCAAATAAAGACAACCCTGAGATACCACCTTACCCCAGTCAGAATGTCCCACATCCACAAATCAGCCAATGATAAATGCTGGAGGGGATGTGGAGAAAGAGGAACCCTATTACACTGCTGGTGGGAATGTACAACCACTTTGGAAAGCAGTCTGGAGGGTCCTTAGAAAGCTAAAGATTGACCTCCCTTACGACCTGTTTATTGCAGCACTATTCACAATAGCTAGGATATGGAAACAACTCAGATGCCCCACCACAGATGAATGGATCCAAAAATTGTGGTATCTATACACAATGGAGTATTATGCAGCCATTAGAAATGACAACATAATGGCATTTGCAGGGAAATGGATGGAGCTAGAAGGAATCATGTTGAGCGAGGTAAGCCAAGAGCGAAGAGACAAATGGTACATGGTCTCCCTGATAAGAGAATGCTAAATCCAAAATGTTAGGACATACGACAAAACCAACAGGACTTAAGAAACAAAGAACTCCCACTCATCTGATCGAACCACTACTAAATATCCCCATGCTGCTGATCACATGTATGGTGTATAACACGTAAACACCGTTATATGTTATAGACTGTGATAGACAATTTGCTCCAGGAAAGTTAGAATGAACTTGTGACTTTAAATGAGCATCATTATTCCATAATACTGTGAAATTTGGGAAATTATGTAATCACTTAATCACAATCAAAAAAAAAAAAAGAACTCGGGGAAGGTAGGGAGGGAAGGGATGGTAGGGGGAATACAATGGAGAGGGTAACAATGCTCAATAGGAAGTGTACTTATTACCTCACTCATGTAACTGTAACCCTCTGTATAGCATCTTTAAAAAAAATCAGGTGGAATGTAGAAGTAAGTTTTGACTATTACTTTAAGTGGAAATATACAACTGAAAAGGGGTGGGTAGGATCAAGGCAAAAGAGGTAGATGAATGAAGAGGAGAGGGGAACATTGTAGTCAAGAATTCAATGTATAGCCTACAAAATCAAAGGAGAGAGAGGGGAGTGCTGGGTAGGTGAGGAATGGGTGAGAAACTTGAAAGTAGTGATGTTGATCAAGATGAATGTATTGTAAACTGCTTTGTTAAACAGCAGGCAACTCTTTTGTACAGCTACCTCAAGTCAGTAAAATAAATACAATAAATATATACTTAGGAGAAAATGCAAGTTATGGCAATTCTCTTGAAAAATCAAATACAGGAAATAATTTAAGGAAACTGTAATAATGGATTACTCCATTTTTTTCCCTTTCACAGAACTATGCCTTGTATCTCAGACTTGCTTATTGTGGCTAAATAAACACTCTACTATCCAGAAAAAATAAATAAAAAATAAAAAATAATGAAAACAAAGTACTACTTTAAAAAAAAAAAGTAATTTGACCTTCACCATGGTAATGAAGTATGTTTCTGATGTTAATTAAATAACTGAAGCCCTTGTGGTATCCTTGTGGAACAGATCTAGGCTGAATACCAGTTTCTCATCCCTAACAGTTTCACCATTATTAGGACAACCAGCCACCCCTGAGTGAAGCTTAAAGGGACTGGAACATGGCTATCAAAGTACTTAAATTTCAGTATTTTAAAGAATAGTAAAGGCATAGTACAAGGCCTTTCATCTGTGAACATGTTAAATAACATTTCCATATATTTCACATTTATTAAGAAAAAAGGCATAGCTGTGTTCCTGATTTCACTAAAGAAGCCTAGGATTTTTGCTCAAAATTTAGCACATTTGAGTCCTATGACTCACTTGTTACATCTAATGCCTACGAACCAGTGGTACACAGATCTGCACATAAGAATTTTATATTTACTGTTTCTAAAACAGACTTATGAGTCTATCTCCCTCTAAAAATAGGGGGAAAGCCACACATAGAAAGTTTTTAGATAGTGCTCAGTACTTCCAAACTTTTGGCCCACAAAATTACCAGGCCTCTCTGCCAACCGCAGGCCTCTCCACAGGACTCTGCAGGCCTCACCCTCCCCGCAGGCCTCTCCTCAGGCCTCTCAACAGGCCTTCCCTGCTCTACTCCAGTGGTTGCCTCTTGCAGTCTTTCTCTCCACCCCCACTCCTTGGAAAACACACCCAATATATAGGCTGCGCCCCTCCCACACTCCAAGATCTCCAACAGTTTCAACCTGCCACTCATGCCCCTCTCCCAAGGCACCCACTGTCCCACCCCATCCAGTGGCCTAGCCCAAGGGCCAGTGATGTCAGCTGGTCTTCCCGCCCTGCTGGTTCTTACATTCCTCACTGGTTTTCATGTCCAATCAAATCATTGATTTTGACATCCTTCCTTTGGGCCAAATCCTAACCCCCCTCCATACACACATTGAACAGGCTTAAAATGCAAATTTAACAGATAACAAAGAGGGATAAGCATAGAAACAAACTAATTAACACTTGCTAAGTCTTATCCTTAAGGGATCCTCTGAGTGTCTCTGAACAGTCCATCTTGCAGCCTTCTTTGTATACTGTCCCACTGCCTGTTTCACTTGAGCATGTTGGATCCAGTGCTGTTTCTTGCAACTTTAATAACCGATGGTATAGTTAGCACTACCAAATAAGGTCTTGCCACTTGGGATCCAATTCAGGAGCATGATGCCTTTTTACCCACACCAGCTGTCCAGGTGAGAAAGAGTGGGTGGAGTTGTTCTCAGAAGGTCAGTGGGCCTTGGCTACCAAAGGATAGGCATATAAAATAATATGTTGCAAAGCCTGCAATGACTGTACAAGATTGTGGTTAGACATTTCTGTTAATGTAGCTTCCCCAAGTTTAGGAACCAAAGCAATTGGTCAGCCATAGATTATTTCTAACAGAGTGAATCTCCAAACATAAGGGGTGCATCTTGCTCAGAGGACAGCGAAGGGGACAAGGCTTACCCAGTCATCGCCAGTCTCTGAAATTAAAGTTTCCTTTAATGTCCTATTCATTCTTTCTACTTATCCTCAACTCTGAGGTGTATAAATACAATGCAACTTCTAATTTATTCGTAGGGCCTTAGCTAATAATTGAGTAACTTGGGCCTTGAAAGCCAGGCCACTGTTGGACCCCACTGCAAGGGGTAACCCAAATTGAGGAATTAACTGTTGCCTGAGCAGTTTCTGTTTTTGTCAGGAATGCTTCATCCCAGCCTGAAAAGTGTCCACTAGTACTAATGATACCAATAACCATACTTTTCAGGCTTTACCTCCATGAAGTCCACTTCCCAAAATTCACCAGGTGAGGATCCTCACTTACCCATCTTCTCCACATGTTCCAGCTTCCCAGCATTTACCTGTTGGTAACTTTCTACATATATTACATAAGCTTGGCAGGCTGAGGCCCCACTCATTTTCAAGACAGTTTTAGTGGCCCAGGGCAATTTACCAGGGTGACAACCAGATATGAACAGAAGGCTTGAGCCTGTAATCATCTTTTGCAAGTGCAGTCTCCACATTTGCATACTTTTTACCATTGTTTTTCATGCTTCTTCCTTTAATCTGAATGACTAGTAGCTCTAGACACTCCACTGGTTTTAGGGTGGCCTCCCAATAAGCTTAGTTGTTTCCCTGAACCTCAAGGGTCTCTAATTTCTTTACCACCTGTTTAGTACTCTGAACCTCAGTCTGGAGTTTGGAGACGTTTATTTTCCTCCTCTTTTTCTCTCAAGCTCATTTTCATAACCTCAATCTCTTTCTCAAAGGCCTCCTTAATTTGCAAGTGTTCTGCTAGGGTAAGTAACAGAAGAGTTCCTTCAATTGTTCAACTGTTGCTGCAGCCTGCTACTCCTTCTCAGTACCTTTGCTTGCTCTTCAGTTCCTCCTGTAATATCTTAACAATGCTTTGAGCAGGTTTTCAGCAACACCACCTGTTCCATTGGGACATGCTGCTTCTGCTTTAGACTTTGTATGGCAAGGACTCAGCAGTCTGTTTGGCCTTTTCCTCTAGTAGCTTCTCTTTCTCCTTCTTCACTTTGGTGTATTTTTGTAACAAATCTTTCAACTATTTGTTTAGCTTTTCTGTTTTTCTGCCTAATACTCTTTCCATTTCTCAGGCATTCCCCATCAGAGCATGTGTGTCCATTAACTCTTTCTGAAGAGTGACAATTTCCTTGAGCTTGTTGTTTTCCTGCTTGCGTTTCTTGGCCTCTTCTTCTCTAACATGGAACTTCTGTGTCTGCTCTACTAATTGCTCTTTCAGTTCTTTCTCTGTTGCTTTGAATTTCTGCTCACACTCTTCAAAGCTGATAATCGGCATGTACTTCAGCCTAATACATTCTTATATCATATCCAGCACCTTCCTCTGGGCCTTGATTTCTGCATGCAGCATCAGGAGCTCCTCCTAGCCTTGCTTGTAGTCAGCAAGGATGGCAGCATTGGCATCCTGAGTTTCCTTCAGCCTCTGACCTGTGGCCCCCCCGATTTGGTCTTGTGTTCACCCAGGCTGAGGTACTTGGCTTTTATTTGATTCTGAGTATCTTCCAGGTTCCTTTTGAGGATTTCATTCTCATCTTCTCATAAATCAGGAACTTTTACAACTTTTACAAGTTCCTGATTTGTATCTCAAATCTTGTCTTCATGTCCAATAATTCTCTTAGTTTTCTCCAACTTGCTATCGGTGCATTTTTAACCTCTTCATGGGTTTTGACTGGCACATACTGGAGGTTCAGTCTTTTTCAAGCCAATGTTTTCAGACAGGAGTGCATGAATTTTTTCTTCACCACATTTTTTGTTAAGTTCAGAGAGCTGATTTTTAAGTTCAACAAGGTTGGATTTCAGAGTCCTAAGTTCCTTTCGATGTTTCTCAGGAGATAAGCCACATATCCCAGATGACCCCTTGAAGAGATCTCAGATGACTTCTCAGGGAAGTAACAGATGACCTCTCAAGAAGATCCCAGATGACCTCTCAAAGAAGTCCCAGATGATCTCTTGGGGAGGTTGCCAGAAGACTGGTAGCCTTCTCTTTCCAGAGATTTTCTGACCTTTAAGGAAAAAATCTCTATTTGTGATAATCTTTCCCTAGCATCCCACTTGGCATCATGTTATCAAAGGATGCTTAGCTTTTATCCTCTTCTTTATGGGAGAGCAGTTCCTCTTGTGAGCTAAATTCTTGTGAGGTACTATAGGAGAGTTTTAGCATGGGTGTATGCAGGTCCCCCTCTCCATTGGGGGACATCATTTCTAAACGGGCCCCACCCAGCAGCTCCTTTGTCCCTGGAGCCTCTGGGGAGCCATGACTGGAGACAGCCAATGGACCTGGAAACTCTGATGCCCGTGGAGAAAACAATAAGTTGATGTGGGTCACTGATGTTGACTGGTCCCTTTTGGAACTCTCAAGGGTTGCAGGAAGTTGTAGTTTTCTGTGATGCTGACAGGACTTCAAGCACTTCCTCCTGCAATAGTATAAAAGGAGACACAGCAAAACCAAAAGAATGAAAGCCATTCCTCCTAGAATGGCCAAAAAAAAACACCGTGTGGTATGTGGTAATGTCTTGTGTGGTGACGGGCCCTGGGATGGGAGGAGACTACTACTGCTACCCAGTATCCCAGCTGGGGAACAATGTACACGCCAGCTGGTTGCCTTCTTGGTGCACCAGCCCTAGGCTGCTCTTCAGCCACGTTCCCAGCTTCTGATCAAAACGCCATGTTGCAACATAAGCATTGTGCCTCAGACTGCTCTGCACGGAGACATAGATGGGGCCGTCCACCAGCACTGGAGTCCCGTTACTGCTGAGCAGGTGCACACCGATGGCCGTGACCGGGGTCAGATCATACCTGGTGCTGTTCCCTGTTCCATTTCCGTCCAGTCCTCTCAAACAGGGAAAAGCTGTCCACCTCGGAGGTGGAGCTGGCGGCTGTGAGGAAGGCCATCAAGTCACTGTAGCTGGCATTCTCGGGCAACCTCAGGGCTCTCCTCTGGAAATGGACGCGAGGCTATGGCCGGGAGCCTTGGAATCCTGATACTATTTGGAAAATATCGTCATAGACCATCAGAGTAGCAGACCTTTCTGGAAGCAGGCCGAGGCTCAGTGAAGAAAATACAGGTAACCAGAGAGGCTTCCATGGGGCCGACTTTGGCACATCAGCATGCCTCCTGTTGTTGACAATCAGCTGATACACTGGAACTTGATGAAGGCGGTGCCATCTGTTCCCGCTGTGCCCGAGGCCATGGAGACCTGGTTGGCAAACATCTCAATGAGCGCATCAGCAATGGGCTGGTGGGTGCTGGCGTCACTAATGTGGACCTTCAGTGTCACCTCTTGGGCTCTCGCGCCGGGCTCTCGCAGAGTCTTGGTCACCGCCTTCCAGACGTGGCAGCCCAGCAAGCAGAGCAGCAGCGCCGCGGACCTGCTCATCTCTGCACCGCCGGGCCGCGGGCGGCTCGGGGTCTGCACCAGCGGGCCCGGCAGGGGCGCGTCACGGGCGGCCTGGCGCCGCGCCTCCCTCCATGGGGCTGGCTCCGCGCGCGCGCCGCGCCCGCTGATCCCCGCGGCCCCCGCCGCCCTGGCCCGGCTTCTCCTTAGAGCCCCAGCCGCCGCCGCCGCCGCTCCGCCTTGGATTGTTTTTTATATTGTTCGCATAGAGATCTTTCCTCACAATACCAAGAGTTCTCCATTTCTGGTTCCTCTTTTACGCTAGCTCACCAAATGTCAGTTAATTTCTCTTAGCTTCTCTTTCTGTCATTGGGAAAGAACCATGTATAGAGGTGTACAATTAAACAGCAATACATTTTTAAACAGCAATAAATGCATTTTAAACAGCAATACATTTTTTTCTCTCATAATAAAGGAATGCAAGAAATATCACATCAGTGTTTCTAAATTAGAATTTTCTCTGTGCCTCTGTTGGTGAGAGTGGAAAGACAGCCTGTACCAGGAGTTTCCAGAGGACTTCTTTCCCTTTTTAGCATGTTATTCATGCATGGTAAGAAGGAAAGAGTCAGCTGGGCGCTGGTGACTCACACTTGTAATCCAGCTACTCAGGAGGCTAAGATCACAGTTCAAAGCCATTCTAGATAGAAGAGGTCATGCAACTGTATCTCCAACTAACAAGCAGAATGCCAGACTGGAGGTGCAGCTCAAGTAGTAGAGCACCAGTTGTGAGTGGAAAAGCTAAGCAAGAATCTGAAGCACTGAGTTCAAAAAGGAGTCTCCTCTTGTGTACATTCATTATACTTCCTCAGAATTTTCAGTCACCTTGTCTGTTGCTATAAGAGAGAAAGCAAGAGAAGGAAGGAAGGAAGGAAGGAAGGAAGGAAGGAAGGAAGGAAGGAAGGAAGGAAGGAAGGAAGGAAGGAAGGAAGGAAGGGAGGAAGGGAGGGAGGGAGGGAGGGAGGGAGGGAGGGAGGGAGGGAGGGAGGGAGGGAAAGGAAGAAAACATCTTTAAATTCTTATTGGGAATGTGTTGATTTTATGAATTAATTTTGGAAGACGTCCAAAAGATTAATTGACCTCTATAATTCCATACAAATTATGTTGCTATTTTATATAGTGTTTCTTGTGAAATTACGTTGTCTAAATGGTTATTCCCAGTCTAAATGAGAACTGGAACTACATTTGAGAATTGTTTCAAGCTCATACAGCTTTTAACAGCACAGTGTCAGAGTCAAGCTAGTAGACAACTGAATGTAAAGGCTATATTTCTTCTTGCTCAAGGCTGGCACTCTACCACTTGAGTCACAATTCTACCTCTGGCTTTGTGCTGGTTAATTGGAAATGGGTCTGCCTACCTGAGCTGTCTTAGAATCACCATCCTTATAGCTCAGCCTCTTGAATACCTAGGATTACAGGAGTGAGCCATTGACTCCTGACAAGCCAGATTTCATGATGCTTGGGACTAAAACAACTTAAATGTAGTTACTTGTTTTGAAAGGCAAACATATTGAGTAGTATGACTAGGTTTATTACATTAGTATAAAAGTAGGTCAGGTACTGACATTATATTCTCTTTACTCATTAACAATACTGACTGTTAGAATATATGTGACCAATCCAGACACTGCTGGCTTATTCCTGTAATCCTAGCTTCTCAGGAGGCTGAGATCTGAGGATCATGGTTTGAAGCCAGCCCAGGCAGTAGAGTCCATGGGAGTCTTATCTCCACTTAATCATTAAAAAGAACCAGAAGTGGAGCTCTAGTTCTAGTGGTAGAACATCAGTCTTAAACAAAAATGAAGAGACAATACCCAAGCCCAGAATTCAAGCAACAGTACCTGCACAAAACAACAATGAACACTGGACCCACATCTAACCAACCACAGAAAGCTTATCAGAAATCTAAATCTGTGTATCAAAATTCACCTCATGTGTACTATGAAAGTTTTATTTATACTCCATTGTTTTAACTCAAATGTCATGCACAGAGACACAGATAAGTCCATGTAGCTACAACTACAACTATATGATTTTAGGTTTGTTTTTTTATTATTTTGGGGGGGTCCGGTCGTGGGATCTGAACTCTGGACTGGGCACTGTCCCTCAGCTCTTCAGCTCAAGGCTAGCGCTCTACCACTTGAGCCACAGCGCCACTTCCGGCTTTTTTCTTTTTGTTTATGTGGTGCTGAGGAATTGAACCCAGGGCCTCAGGCGTGCAAGGCAAGCGCTCTACCACTGAGCCACCTTCCCAGCCCCTTTAGGTTTGTTTTATAAAAACAAGTTTTTAAGTAGATGTCATATGTCACAAGCTTGACAAGAAATGTTCTTATTCTCTTATTTATGTAACTGTAACCCCTCTGTACACCACCTTGGCAATAAAAAATAAAATAAAATGAATGCCAGTGGCTCGTGCCTATAATCCTAGGTACTCAGGAACCTGAGATCTTGAGGCTAACGGTTCAAAGTCAGCCCAGTTAGAAAATCAGGAACCTGAGATCTTGAGGATCATTTTTCAAAGTCAGCCCAGGCAGAAAAAGTCCCCATGAGACTCTTATCTCCAATAAACTACTCAAAAAAGCCAGAAGTTTCTCTATGGCTCAAGTGGTAGAGCACTAGCCTTGAGCACAAAGAGGCTCAGGAACAGCACCCAATTCCTGAGTTCAAGCCCCAGGACCAAAATAAAAAAAAAAGTGTCATGCTCAAATAATACACTGAATCACATTTTGAACATTGAAAACAATTCAAGAAATACTTGCTAAGTTATATTGCTAAGGCTGTTTATACAGAATAACATTCTGTGTAATAATATGTAAACAGAATATCCTGTTTACACAGAAAAACAAAAATGTCATTCTATAAAATATCTAACACTCTGTTAATAAATATCAGTGGCTATTTTAAAGTGACCGGATAATGTTCAAATACTTAGAAATAAATATTCTTTTGGGGCATGAAAGAGACTGCTGCACTCTGAAAAGTACAAAGTCAACACCACTGAATATTTTTGAAGGAAGAATAATTTTTTTATTAATAATTTGTTAAAAATTGTTATCTTAATTTCTTTTTAAATTAAGTTTTTATTGTGAAAATACTGTACAGAGGGGTTACAGTTACATGAGCAAGGTAATGAGTATATTTCTTTTGGGGGGGGGTCCAGTTGTGGGGCCTGAACTCTGGGCCTGGGCGCTGTTCCTAAGCTCTTCAGCTCAAGGCTACTGCTCTACCACTTAAGCCACAGCGCCACTTCCAGCTTTTTTCTTTTTTGCTTATGTGGTGCTGAGGAATGGAACCCAGGGCCTCATGCATGCAAGGCAAACGCTCTACCACTGAGCCACCTTCCCAGCCCATGAGTACATTTCTTATCCAGCATTGTTGCCTCCTTCTTTGTTTTTCCCCTACCATCCCTTTCCTTCCACCTCCTCAACTACACTACCCACCCCTCAGCCCCCCACCTACCTCCCCACCCCACCTAAATTGTGAAGTTCGTTTTTTGACATAGTGTCTTATACATCTCATTGTTGTAATGGGTCAACCTGTATCCCTATTTAAACATTTTGTTTTTTCCCTTTCCCTCCCCAAATTATACCAACTTCATACAGTGAAAACAGGGATTATACTGTGGGGGGAAGACCATACACAGCAACAAAAAAATCACATGGTACCTTATAAATACATTAGAAACAATAGCAAGAAAGAAAAAAAACACTTGTGTCCCTATCTGGGAGTTCATTTTACTTAACATCATCTTATCTAGTCATATGTACATAGCTTTTGATCTTTTCTGCTTGTCCCAGACATACTAGTTATTGCAAATTAGGGAAACAGTGGGACCTATGTTTTTGGGGCCTGGCTTACGTCACTTAATATAATTTTTTCCAACGCTTTCCATTTCCTAACAAATGGGGCAATGTCATTCTTTATGATGGAGGCATGGAATTCCATTGTGTATATATACCACATTTTCTTGATCCATTCATCTACTGAGGGGCATCTGGGTTGGTTCCATATCTTAGCTATGGTAAATAATGCTGCAAGAAACTTAGTTGTGCTAGAGCTTTAGTATGGTCTTGTTTGTGATCATTCCGGTAAATGCTCAAAAGTGGGATTCCTGGGTCATAGGGGAGCTCTATGTGAAGTCTTTTGAGAACCTCCATACGACTTTCCAAAGTGGTTGAACAAGTTTACACTCCCACCAACAAGGCAGTAGGGTTCCCTTCTGGCCACATCCCCTCCAGCATCTGTTGTTATTAGAGTTCTTGGTTACAGCCATTCTAACTGGGGTGAGGTGGTATCTCAATGTTGTTTTGATTTGCATTTCTTTTATGGCTAGAGAGGTTGAACATTTCTTCATGTGTCTATTCTTTCCTCTTCAGAGAAGTTTCTCTTTAGGTCTCTAGCCCATTTATTTATTGGGCAGTTGTTTCTTTGAGGATTTGTTGTTGGGGGATTTAATTTTTTGAGTTCCAAGTATATTTTAGATATGAGACCCTAGTCCATTGTATGGCTAGTGAAGATCTTCTCCCAATCCGTGGGCTTTCTATTGATCTTGTTATTTATGTCCTTTGCCATGCAGAAGCTCTGCAGCTTCATGCATCCCCTTTGCCCAACCTTTCTTTGATTTGTTGTGTTTCTGGGTCTCTATTAAGAAAATTTCAGCCTGTGCATAGGAGTGAAACCTGTGGTTTCTCCTATTCCATCCTGTAATATTTTCAGAGTATCTGTTTTAACTCTGAGGTCTTTGATCCATTTGGAGTTGATTCTGGTGCAGGGTGATATATAAGGATCTAGCTTTAGTTTTCTACAGGTGATTAACCAATTTTGCCAGCACCATTTACTGAAGAGGCTGTCTTTCTTCCATTCTATTTTTTAAGCTCCCTTATCGAAGGCGAGGTGACTATAGATCTGTGGGTTCATTTCTGGGATTTCAATTCTATTCCATTGGTCCTCAGGTCTGTTCTTGTGCCAGCACCAGGCTGTTTTGATTACTATGGCTTTGTGGTAGAGTTTGAAATTTGGTATTGATATACCTCTAGCACTGTTAAGGATCATTTTTGCTATTCAGGGTCTTTTATTGTTCCATATGAATTTTTGGATTCCCTCTTCTGTTTCCTTAAACATTGAGGTTGGAATATTGATAAGTATAGCATTGAATTTGTAGACAGCCTTGGGAAGTATTGCCATTTTCACTATGTTGATCCTTCCAATCCAGGAGCATGGGAGGTTTTTTCACTTTCTAAGTTCTGTTTTGATTTCTTTTTTCAGGTTTTTAAAGTTTTCATCATAGAGGTCCTTCACTTCTTTGGTTAAGTTAATTCCTAGGTGTTTTTTTTTTTTTTCGGTCGTGGGGCTTGAACTCTGGGCTTAGATGCTGTCCTTGTGCTTTTCAGCTCAAGGCGATAGAGCTCTACCGCTTAAGCCACAGCGCCACTTCCGCTTTTCTAGTGGTTTATTGGAGATAAGAGTCTCACAGACTTTCCTGCCTGGGCTGGCTTTGAACCTTGATCCTCAGATTTCAGCCTCCTGAGTAGCTAGGATACAGGCATGAGCCACCAGTGTCTGGTGGTATTTTATTTTTTGTGGGGCTATTACGAATGGAGTTGCTTTCCTGATTTCAACAGTGCTCTTCTCATTGTTGGCATACAGAAAAGACTTTGGTTTTTGAGGGTTTTTTTTTTGTTTGTTTGTTTGTTTGGTCGGTTGTGGGGCTTGAACTCTGGGCCTGAGAACTGTCCCTCAGCTTTTCAGCTCAAGGAGAGCGCTCTACCACCTGAACCACAGCACCATTTCCGGTTTTCTGGTGGGTTATTGGATATAATAGTTCCACAGACTTTCTTCCCCTGCCTGGCTTTGAACCGAGATCCTCAGATTTCAGCCTCCTGAGTAGCTAGGATTACAGGCGTGAGCCACCGGCGCCTGGCTCTCCAGGGTTATTTTTATACCCTGCTACTTTGCCAAAGTTTCCAATCAGCTTGAGTAATTTGGGAATGAAGTCCATGGGACTCTTTAAATACAAGATCATGTCACCTGCAAAGAGGGAGAGTTTTACTTCATCTTTCCCTATTTGGATTCCCTTTATGTTTGCATCTTGTCTTATTGCTGTAGCTAGGCATTCTAATACTAAAGTTAAGAGAAGTGGAGAGAGTGGGCATCCTTGTCTCATTCCTGAGTTTAGAGGAAACTGCTTTTGTTTTTCACCATTAAGTATATTGCTGGCTGTAGGTTTGTCATATACAGCCTTTATTGTATTGAGGAATGTTCCCTGGATTCCTAGTTTTTCCAGAACTTTAATCATAAAGGGGTGTTGGAACTTGTCAAATGCTTTTTCTCCATCTACTGAGATAACCATGTGGTTCTTATCCTTGCTCTTGTTGAAGTGATGAATTATATTAGTTGATTTGCATATATTGACCCAGCTTTGCATCCCTGAAATAAATCCTGTTTGATCGTGGTGTATGGTTTTTTGGATGAATTGTTGAGTCGATTAGCCAAAATTTTGTTGAGAAGTTTTGCATCAATGTTCATCAAAGAAATGGGTCTATAGTTCTCTTTCTTTGATGAGTCCCTGCCTGGTTTGGGGATGAGGGTTATGATGGTTTCACAGAATGAGTTCGGTAGTGAACTTTCTCTTTCAATTTCATTGAAGAGTTGGAGGAGTATTGATATGAGTTCTGCTTTGAAGGCCTTGTAGAATTCTGCTGTAAATCCATCCAGTCCTGGGCTTTTCTTAGATGGGAGGTTGTTGTCTTAATTTCTGTACTACCAATTTGCTTCACTAGATGGAGTTATGGTGCATAATTATTTTAAATGCACTCCAAAAGTTAAAAAAAAAAAAATTATATCTGTAGGAGATAAACTGTAGCTTGTTAAGATGTCATCTTAAAGGAGATGACAGGGCTGGTGGCATGGCTCAAGTGATAGAGTATCTACCTAGCAAGCATGAGTTTAATCCTCAGCACCATCACCACCAAATGAAAAGAAAAAAAAAGATGATCTTCCATATAATAAATTGTCCACCCAAAAGAGAAACATTTCATAGGGTTAATAAGAAGTAGTTTACTGTTTAAACTAGTTAATATTGCATTGGTGAACTGAATAAATAGATTCCTTTGCCTCATTCATTCACATATTCACGCATTTTTTTTAACTAAGTAGTTGTTGAGAATTTGTATGCTCACATTAGTTGGCATTGAAGACAAAAGTAAGGATAGACCCCAATCATAAAGCCTCAATCAGAGGGAAAGAAAGGATATAAGCCACAAATGAGAATACTTCAGTGAGAAAAGTATAGACTGGCAAACACAAGTTTCCATGGTAACACCAAGAAACAAATGATTTCTTATGGAGGAGAAAATTCTTGAGGTTTTTTGTTTTGTTTTGTTTTGTTTCTTTTTTGGTTGATCATGGGGCTCAAACTCTGGGCCTGGGCACTATTCCTGAGCTCTACCACTTGAGCCACAGTTCCACTTCCAGTTTTCTGGTGGTTAATTGGAGATAAGTCTCTCACGGACTTTCCTTCCCAGACTGTCTTTGAACCGCAATCCTCAGATCTCAACCTTCTCAGTAGCTAGGATTATAGGTGTGAGCTACTGGCACCTGATTTGAGGTTGGTTTTAAGAGGTAATTCATAGCAAGGAATTACCCAAAACAAGGAATAGCTGGTGGTTCACATCTCTAATCCTAGCTAAAGAGACTGAGATCTGAGGATTGTTGTTCAATGCCAACCTGGACAGACAAATCCATAAGACTCTTATCTCCAAGCAACCAGCAAAAAAAAAAAAAAGCTAAAAGTAAAGATGTGTCTCAAGTGGGAGAGTACTAGCCATGAGCAAAAAAATCTCTGAGGGATAGGGTCCTGGCCATAATTTTAAGCTCTGGTAACAGCACATGGGGGGGGGGGAGGGAGAGGGAGGGAGAGGGAGAGGAAGGGAGAGAGAAGAAAGCAAAGACAATAGCCTAGACAAATCTTGGTGAGGGTCTGAACCAGGAGAGCACCTGTGAGAAGAGAAAGGAGAAGCTAAAATACACAGGATGTGGAGCTAGTACTAATTGAACCAAATGGTGTAGTGACTATGGGGATTCGAGGGGAGAAAGACATTTCTATAGTTAGAAAGTACAATGAATGTTGGGATTAATATCACTAGGAGAAATTGACATATTTTCCCCCTGTGCTGAGGATCAAAAAGAGGACCCTGTGCTCACTAGGCAAGCACTATACCACTGCACTACATCACCAAAACCACTTTAATAAGGCAACTTTGCTCATATCTTTAACTGTAACCTTCCCATTCTTTCCCTCTACTTGGGAGAAGAAATCTCACCTTGTTTTCTGTTTACTCTGGAAAGTCAACTTGTTTTTCCTGCCCATGACTCAGTCTTAGTCTAGATCTGTGCCGACATGTATTAATTTCCTGTAAAAGTAAAAAACTAGTTTGTCCTATCTCTTCCCTTCTCCCCACCCTCCATTCCTCTCTTACTCTTCTTATTCCATCTCCTGTACACATACACACATGCATGCACACAAGTACGTAGAATGTAATCGTATCTGTAGAAAAAAATCACAAATAATAATAGAAATGACTATTCAGAAAAGTAATCTTACAAAATAAATTCCGATAAGTTGTTCAGGAAACTGTACAATCATTACCCTTTTTTTTTACTGAGGGAAAATTTTAATTTTGGAAAAAATGGAGAAAATGCGTTGAATTCAACTTTCATAAGCAGCGTCACAAATGTGATTAAAGAACTTTAAAACCTCGTAACAAGAATATTTGCAGAATGTTGTCTGATAATTTTGTAGCTCTATCTCTCAAAATCACCATTCTTAATTAGTTATTGAATTTGCCTTTTTTCATGCCTAAAAGCCATTCAGTTACTTTGACTATGTAATAATTTTGAGTCTTATGTAACCTATTAGATGGGAGCCTGTGATTCTAATTAGTCGGGAGGCTGAGATCCGTGGATTACAGTTTAAAACCATCTCCAATAGAGCTGTGGCTCAAGTGGTTAAAACGTTAACCTCCAGGAAAAAGCAGCTCAGAGCCAGCACCCAGTCCTTGAGTTTAAGCCTCAGGAGAAGCACAATAAATAAATAATCTATGAAACATACATAGAGTATTTGTGTTTTACACTTTTTCTAGGTTTTAAAAATTTGTTCTTATTAGAGATATTTTTGTGCCTGTCCTTATGCTCTTGCTTGACTTTTTCTGCTCAAGGTTAGTGCTCTACCATTTGAGCTATACCTCTAATTTGGCTTTTTGGGAGAGTCTTAAGAAGGACTTTTCTGCCCGGGCTGTCTCTGGATTGAAATTTTCAGATCTCTGCCTCTTGAGAGGCTAGGATTACAGGCATGAGCCACTAGTGCCTGGTTAGAGATAATTTTATAACTAATTAAGGACAACAGGCAATTCTAATGGTTTTATTGTAAAATTTGTGTATTTATTTTGAAGATAAATTCTTATTAAATTTATCATTTTTCAATTGTACCAATTTTGGCAACACAATTCATACACAGCTAATACTTAAAGCCCATTTTAAAAAAGTTTTATTAAGTGTTCTCCAATTCATTCACTAATCAAAAATGCAAATGGGAATATCCAGGAATATTCACACATGTGAAATAGTTTTCTGAGTTGGTTTTGAAATCTTATTAATGCAAAAAAATGAGAAATCTAGCATTTAAAAGTTTTCATTTCCAGTCTTCCTTTTGAGTCCCCTTATACACTTAACTTTTTTATTTTAAATATGTATGTTTACCTTTTTCTGTCCTTTACATAAAGAGAATAATACATTCTCAGCAGGTCCTCTGATATGAGCACAAATAGCTGCTGGGGCAGCTGGAAAGAACAGCTGAAGTTAACAAAAAATCACCTTTATTATGAGCAAAACTTTCAAAATTCTGACCTGCTTTTTAAACTTTTATTTATATTTTTACATGTACAATAGCAAAACAAAAAGAATTTAGATGTACATAGTTGACTCCCATGCAGTACTCTTCCTAGCTACATCTTCCTACCCACCAATATTTTCCCATATATCCCCATGCCATTATTTCCTGTCTGTCTGTCTGTCTGTCTGTCTGTCTGTCTATCTCTTGTGCTGGGATTGGGTTGAAATCAGGTCCTGTCCCTTAGCTTTTCTGCTCAAGGCTGGCACTCTGAAACTTGAGCCACACCTCTACTTTCAGCTTTTTTAGTGGTTAATTGGCCATTAAAAGTCTTACAGACTTTCTCACCCAGGCAGGCTTTGAACCTTGCTCCTCAGACCTCAGCCTCCTGAGTCACTAGGATTATAGGCATGAGTCAATGGCACTGGCTTTCTGTCTATATTATACCGTTACCCACAATACTCAACCTGCCTTCCACATCCTCTTATCTTTCTGCTACCTCATATCACAGTCATCCCAGGAGTACAACTAGAGTGAGCGGAAAAGCACAGAGGATAGCCATACCACAAATTCCTACATGTATGGTATATTTCTGAGGAAATTTGTAAAGGGTCCAAATCAAAATAGTTGAGTATATAACATAATGTAGAAGATACAAGTTAATTCCAGGTATAGAACAGGGAAAAGTTAATTAAGCCGGAATATCTTGTGCAGTCATAAAATGAGTCCCTGCAAAGAACAAAAAGAATTTCACATTGATAGATAATGTCAAGAGAACACAAGAACCAATCTCAAAGTTCTAAATGGTCAATGTTGACAATAATCTGAAACAACAAAATATATAATGGTGATATTGGATTTTAATCCAGGAAAGTAAAATATCCATTTATACCAATATAAATATAAAAAATTGAATGAAGGAAGGAAAGAAGAGGCAAAATCATAGTTAGGAAATTTAGGAGGGATGAGGAAAATTTGAAACCACTATTGGGTAGCCATCACAATCAAAATAGAAACAAAATCTGCTGAGAGAGACTAAAATGTGTGGGTGAAAGTTTGAAGAAAAACAGGACATGAGCATCATCTCAGTGTATCTTCTCCAACATACTATCCATGAAGAAAAACAGTTTACAGTAAAGATAATTGACATATATTATCATAAACAAGTATCACAGTCACCAGTAATATGAATAACAATAAAGCATACAACTTCTTGATATAATGCACTGAGGCAGGTGTAGCACCACTGTGGTATTCTTTCCAAATATCCACAACCTCAATGTAATCATGAGAAACCATCAAACAAGCTCAGCTGCAGAACATTTAGTAAAATATCTTACCAGCTCTTTTTCAAAAGTATCAAAGTGAGTCTGGAAATGTGGTAGAGCATTGACCTAGCATGAATGAGACTCTGGGTTCAACCTGCAGCTCTGGAAGTGCGGGTGGGGAATCAGGGACAGAATCAAAGACAGATGATCCTAAGACAAGAAGTGACAAGCCAGGCGCTGGTGGCTCACGCCTGTAATCCTAGCTACTCAGGAGGCTGAGATCTGAGGATCGCAGTTCCAAGCCAGCCCAGGCAGGAAAGTCCGTGAGACTCTTATCTCCAATAAAAACCACTAGAAAACTGGAAGTGGTGCTGTGGCTCAAGTGGTAGAGCACTAGCCTTGACCTGAAGAGTTGAGGGACAGTGACCAGGCCAAGAGTTCAAACCCCATGACCAACAGAAAACAAAAAGGAAAAAGTGACAAGAGGAAAAAAAAGACAGGAGACCAATGAGCCAAACAAAACAATGAGTATGATAATTTATTTAAATCCAAGTGTATTGAAAAAATTTCATTATGTATGGGTGTGTCTGTTCTTAGTATGTGATTCCTGAGCGCTCTTAGGACCCTAGCAGTGGCAGAAAGCCATGACCAGATGTGGCTCTCAACCCTGGACTAGATTGAGAGTCCAAAGAAACCTCTTTTTCTGTATAATTGGCCCATTTGTAGACATGTGCTATTAACAATAGAAACCAGACTGAGACAACGAAGAAGCTACTTACTTGTCAGTCTTCCAGTGGTTCCTCTCCTCTCTTCATTCTGTTCATGGTCATCCTTAATCTAGAAAAGGTTTATGATTGATGAGGTCCATCCTCTCAATACTTTCCTTCAAGGTTTCTGCTCTTTTTTTTTTTTGGTGTGATGCTTAGAAAGGCCTCTTTTGCCAAGGATTAGATTCTGATTGTAACACTGATAATTAATTATCTTTCTCATTGGCTGTGGAGGACAGGCAGTTCCGTGATGGCAAGTCCTCTCTCTTCCTCCAGCCTGAGACTAGAAGTTTGTCATTGCCTCCATGCTGTCCTTGCACATGTGAATGCAGATTGTGGTTGACAGGCACAGAAGAAAACAGTCATAGTAACTTCAGCTCCTGGTGTTGACCACCAGGAAGCTGCATCTGGGGTGGTCTTGTGTTCCATGTGGACCAGAGAACTGGCCCCTGCATGGGAACACTATTGCTCATGTGACTGAAAATCTTCTGAAAGTCTGACAAAGTGTTCCATGTAAGAGGCCTGCAGCTGGCTCACAAACTTGCTAGTATCCCCTCCAGGAAGCTGGTATAGGCAGTGTTAGAAGAGAAGAAACTTCCTGCCTTCCTGATAGACCTTTCCTGCATATCCACTGGCCATCAGCCAGATGTTATATACTGGAACCCTCCACAGGGATATCTAAGTGTCCTCAGATCAGAAGGGCATGCGTATAGGTGCAAGGCCTGACTGAGCCTCAAGCAGCTTGCTGATTAGTTGGGCACATAACCGGTGCTGTCATTTATCAACAAACAAATTGGCATTGGTCAGGTAAACCTGTCAGCCCAAGTGTTGTGTGACAGAACATGTGATGTAAAAATGTGAACTCAGGGTGACAAATACCTGAGTTCCTGAAAGCAGGCTGAACCAGGACCTGCTCAGTAGGTTTGTACAACAGGCTCACAGAACCAGGCCTGTGCAAATTACTTTAGGCCCAAACCACAGACTTGCAAATCATGTCCAGAAACTTGTTGAACCCTTCAACCTCCTTCAACATGATCCCTACTTAATGTGACCCTACTTAAGTCCCTTCACCCCTGTTCCCCAGGACACCTCATGTCTTCTGACGCTCCTCAGGTCACCCTGGTATTCCTCTTCAACTTTCATTAAAGTTGGTCTGTTGAAGTTGATGTCTCTGTCTGCCTTTGTTCTTCTTGCCTTTTGAATCCATCCTTTAGTTCCCTAACATTGTGGGCACTGAATAAGAGCTTTTCTTACTTCAAGCTGTACAGATTGCTCTTAAGTTGATTGTGCTGCTTTAAAGTTTGAGTGTCCTCTTGGGACAATGTATTGTGCCTCAAACAGACATTTCCTTCCAGTTGGTTGGGCCATGTGATGAGCTGGTCCATGCATAGGCCCTGGGAAATAGGATGAGAAGAGGAACACTAAGATCTGTTCACCCCTTAGGGGAATTTTCCACCAATCTTTAGCCCCAGTTAGTGTAATCAAGATCACCAAGGAGTAGCAAAGCTGAATGCCTTTTTGGAAAAAAAAATCAAAGGTTTACTGATAATGAAATATGCATTGAATTTATGGACTATCTGCCTTTTCTTCTCAATTTCTGCTCACATCTTCACCTCAAATGTCATCATAAATGGAATGATCTACATTCTGTTTGTAGAAGATATACAGAGCCAGGTTCTCCTATTTCCATCTGCAGAGTGATGGGGCGCTGCTCAGCATCCTTACCCATTCTTCTATGACCTATGCCCACAAAGAGATAGGCCTGAGTACCCTTTCCTCCTTGTGAAGGGCTTGAAGACTGCCTTTTCTCAATTTTTTGAGAGATTGTATCATTATGCAGCCCCAGCTGGCCTAGAATTTACCATCCTCCTACTTTGCCCATCTGAATGTTGGGATTATAGATATATACCACCATATTCCACCGGGACACTGTTGTTTTTTTTTAATCATAAAGACCCAGACTCACCTGTCAAAGAATTTATAGTATAAACTGAGAAGAAAAGAGACACAAATATACACAATCCACACCCATAATTTTTAGCAAGACATTCTACCACATCCCAGAGATCCTCTCCTTGACTTAAGAACACACCCAGTAGGGTTGTATTATAAGGCCTCAGGTCCTCTTCATGGATTTCCTACCAGTGAAAGTCCTACAGCTCTGAAAGGACCCCAGAGCACAAAGGGCAGTCTGAGCTCACTGCAACCCCTGCACTGACAGGGCCAGGGACAGTACAGCCAGTAAGAATAAGGCCATCCACTTGGGCTGGGACTACAGGAAGTGGCACTAGTTAGTGCCACTCAGAGTTCCATAAGGGATTTTTGTCTGTTTTGTCTCCTGAAGAGACTCTGAGGAACTGATTTTTTTAACAAAACTCACATGAGACTAGTGCATATAGGTATAATATCAATTTATTAAAAAAAAAAACTAAATGCCAATAAGAATTGCTTACCCTGGGGGCTGGAAAGGTGGCTCAGTGGTAGAGTGCTTGCCTTGCATGCTCGAGGCCCTGGGTTCGATTCCTCAGCACCACATAAGCAAAAAGAAAAAAGCCAGAAGTGGCTCTGTAGCTCAAGTGGTAGAGCGCTAGCCTTGAGCTGAAGAGCTGAGGGACAGCGCCCAGACCCAGAGTTCAGGCCCCACGACCGGACCCAAAAAGAAAAAAAAAAAAAGAATTGCTTACTCTGGCCAGTAATAGGGCACTTGCCTAGCATTCTTGAAATCCCGGGGGTCCTCCCCAACATCAAAATCAAACAAAATCTGTATTGAATAAACATGGGATTGTAACTCAGAGGTAAAGGAATTCTTGCTTAATATGTGCAAAGCCCTGGGTTCTAGCTTCAGTACCTCAAAAAGAATTTTTGAGTATCAAGACCATAAAATCAGTGTTAAGAACTCTCTAGACTGGAAAATATTGAGGGCTTGCAATATCTAAACTCACTGGGAGATTCTGTATTGGATTAAGATATTGAACAATAGAAAAAAGACACTGAAAAATTATAAAACTCAAGTAAGGTTTCTAGTTGAAGACTATCCTATCAGTGCTAATTTTCTGTATTGATTCTTAAACTGGAGAACGCTGGATGAAGGGATGCTTGAACTCTGCAGTATTTTTGTAACTTTTCTGTAAGTCTGATCATAACTAAAATTAAGCTTTACTTGTAAGATCTTGATTCAAGCCTCGGTTCTAACCCTGTGCTCTTTGCTCTTTCTGAGTCTGTTGCCTTACTAAACATTGAAGCAGTTGCAGCATGAAGAGCCAGGAAGGTGCTGTCTTACTCATACATTTGCCCTACTTTACTTCAGCAAAGAAAATGAACATTGAGGAGCGGTGTGCTGGTGGGCGTGGGCCAGCACAGGGGGCTCAGGGGCTTGGATCCATGGCATCTAGGGCAGGGCCGCAAGCGGCTGGTACTGACAGCAGCGACTTCCAGCATCAGGAGCGCGTGGCCATGCACTACCAGATGAGGCCTGGGTGCTGTCCCTCAGCTCTTCAGTTTAAGGTGAGCGCTCTGCCACTTGAGCCACAGGGCCACTTCTGGTTTTCTGGTTGTTAATTGAAGTGTGACTCTCAAGTATGAAATCAAGAAGCTGATCTACATGCATCTGGCCCTATGGCTGCTGCTGGTTGCCAAGATGAGCGTGGGACACCTGAGGCTCTTGTCATATGATCAGGTGGCCATGCCTTATCAGTGGGAGAACCCCTATTTGCTGATCATTACGCCCTCCCTCTTGGGCCTGCTCTCTTTCCCTTGTAACACTATCAGCTACCTGGTGCTCTCCATGATCAGCATGGGGCTCTTCTCCATCGCTCCCCTCATTTATGGCAGCATGGAGATGTTCCCCGCTGCACAGCAACTCTACCGCCATGGCAAGGCCTACCGCTTCCTCTTTGGGTTTTCTGCTGTCTCATCATGTACCTGGTGTTGGTACTGGCGGTCCAAGTGCATGCCTGGCAGCAAGAAACTTCTAGACTCTTGGTTCACCAGCACACAAGAGAAGAAGCGCAATTGAAGCCTGCCCGATGGTCTGCTCTCGGGTGGAGCCTGGGTTCCCCCTGGGCCGAGTGAGGTAGAGCAACTGTTCCTGTCTCTTCTGGTGATTTGGGCAGCTGTAATGTTGGTACTTAATGCAGACAGGGACACATTTTGGCCTAGAGTTCTGTTGCTGATGTGGCAAGAGTATATTTAAATTATTTCTGATTCAGCAGCTGGGTGACCAACAGCCATGCAGTAGCTGGGTGAAGTTAAGGCCGGTAGGTATTTTCCTTTAAGACCGAGCCTTATCCTTGCCTCCTTTGGTCATTATTCCCATTTCTATTCCTCACCTCTTTACCACCCAGAGAGCAGGAAATAAGGAACAAATTAAGTCTGCTTCAGTCTATAGGCAAGAAACACCTCAGAGACTACACCCCTGCAGGCTGTGCTCTACTGCAAAGCATTTCAATTTAAGAGACCCTCAATAAAGTTCCTAAGACTGAAAAAGAAAAAAAAAATGAACATTGATGAGCAGTGGCTTTGGAAATAGTTGTAAAGTTGTAGTTGAAGGAATCCATCTCCAGAGTTCTTTCTTTGTTTCTTTGTTTCTCTCTCTCTCTCTCTCTCTCTCTCTCTCTCTCTCTCTCTCTCTCTCTCTCTCTCTCTCTCTCTCTCTCTCTCTCTCTCTCTCTCTCTCTCTCTCTCTCTCTTTTGGCTCCTTCATGGCAAATGCTTGAAGCCAGTTTATTCAAGTGTATAATGAAGCACCAGAAAACAACATGCAATATTCTCCCCCCCACCCTGATCTGCAATCCCAGAAGTAGGAGACCCATGACCATGATGTTGGTGGGCTCATGTCTAGGAAAGATCCTAGGTGGGCAGGGTCAGAGCAAAGGGCAAAGGGCAAGTACCATGTCTATTGGCCTCCTACAGCAGCTGGAGAAACCAGATACCTCCTACACTGGGTTCAACTAGGCAAAGCAGTAATGTCAGCCCTGGTTGGAAGGAGACTCCAGTTCTGTAAGGACAGCCTTTCCCTTGGCACTGGGCCTAGCTCAGCCCTCTGGAGGCAGTGAGGTGAAATGGCCTTTCTTAGGATGGCATGGTGAGACTGACCATAGCCCAAATCAAGGATCTACAATCTGAAAACCAGCCAGCCTCTTGAGCACAAGAAAGAACCTTCCTGCCTAGGGGAAAGCTCTGAGCTAGGACTTCTTGGCACCAGTGAATAACACCCCCGCTTTCCTAGTGGAAAGGCCAGTTTCTAAGTTCAGTCCCCAAATGAGACTGCTTTATCTATTACATATCTGTTAAATTATAAATACAAACACAGAATCTAAACAATGTCCCAGTAGAAGCTGCTCACCGTCCCCGACAAGGGCTAGCTTGAAGAAAAGTGAAGGTCACCCCTTTGTTCTTTGTGTCTCTGGAGCTGTAGACAAAACTGTCTACCCTCTCCCCTTCCCTTGAGTAACCATGGGACAACTCGGGACAGAGATTTTCAGGCTTAGGAAGATTTTCACCTTCATCTCATTTTGTCCCTCTTCAAATCCCTTCCCAAAAATCTAAAAAAGGAAAATAAAACCAACAATGAAAAGAATAACCTTATTCATTTACTGAAGGACCCCAGAACATTTAGGGTTATAAACCTCACACTTCCCCTGTCATGTGGGAGAAGTTCTGACCCAAAAAAGAAATGAGTGGCCCTCAATCAGAGGTCATAAGCCTTAAGTGCCCAAGTAATGCACATGTTAGTATGAATGGCACCGGGAGGAGGGGAGGAGGTGGAAGGGATTGACTAAGTCCTGAGAAGAAACTGGTACAGGACACTTTCACCTTTGGGATGATAAATGGGCCAATTAGCTCTGGATTAGAAAAAGTGGATAGATTTCTTCCCTCTTCATGCTTCCCTGAGCAGCCCTATGGCAGGGAAGAGGCCAGGTAGGAGGCAGGTGGCCCTTACCCAGTTAGCACTCTCAGGCCCTGGGGCCCAGAGAGGAACTGAAGGAGGTGTCAGACAAAGACAAATATGGAACTGGGTCCCGAAGTGAAGAAGTACCAATAGCATTGATCTGCCCTGGACTGAGGAGGATATGGAGCCTGGCAAAAATAGAAAGCAAGGAGAGGATGGGAAGGCCAGGGAGAGGGCATTGTGAAGGTGAAAAGGTAAAGGACAAAAGAAGGACTAGAGAAGATACTGGGGGGGGGGGGGCTAGGGAGGGAAGGAGAGAGTAAGGGAGAAATGGGCCCATCCATCTGTGTCCCAGAGCTCTGGGACAAATCAGCCTCATGATGGTCTTTTGGACCCTGTCAAAGCCCTTCACTGGCCCCACGGGAATGAAAAGAAGGCCTGGGCAGTTTTCAAAATGATCTTGAAGCCTCAGACCCCAGAGGCTGGGGTAGGTGAGAGGTAAGGTGCTGAGAGGTAAGGTGAGGAGATCTTGAAACAGAGATGTTATTTTAGGCCTCTCATCTTGTATCTCAACTGTGAGATGAGACCAAACTCAAAAAGGGCATGGAAGAAGGTAAGAAGTTTCTAGATTTTAGAGTGTCTGGTGGATGGAAGGATGAAGGGGATAGACAAAGGATTCTGCCAGTAACTTCCCTAGGTTTCTTCCTTGAGTTGCAACTCAGTTGCAGTTTAACTGCTCCCACATATGGACCCTCCTTAGGTCCTTTTCTAGGCTGACAAGTGATAAGTGCTGTAGAAAAGCAAGGAGCCAAAGAGAATGGGAAACACACTATGCTCTGGGCAGGCTAGAGATCAGACATGGAGACTAGAAAACAGCCATTAATGGCTGTCACCAAGTCATGGCTGGGCCCTCCATGCAGTAATAGGAGCAAGACTGCTAGCTTGCTCCCTGATCCCTACTACATTGAGGCTGAACAGGTACAGAAAGGTGGCTACTAGGGACCAGTCTCAGAGCTCTGGTATCTTGCCCCTAGTCCAGACTTGCAACCTAGGCTGGTTCCCAGAGGCTAGAAAGATACAGGTAAGACCCCAATAATGTCTGGTTTGGGCCATAGACAAGAAGCACTGAACTCTTGTCTTCAGGGGCTCTAGCAGGAGGAGGGATAGGAAGCCAGTTTCTGACAGCAGATGGCTGTCCATTCGTCATCTCAAAAATCAAAGCCCAGAATGATGGGGAAAGGGAGTTGGAAGAGAAGAGGGAGGTCCTGGAAGCCGCAGGTGTTGAAGAGGTGCTGTCCATTCCAGGCAGGAATAGCCAGGTGGGGGCTGATTACTGCTTCTCCACTGCTCCCTGATCAGCTGTGCTCTCCTGGCTGGTGCCCTGGCCCGGATCCTGGCCCTGTCCATGCCATGGGGTCTCCTTGAACACAAACCAACAGTTCCCAGCTCACAGGAAGAAGTTGATAAAGCCGAAGAGCGCAGAGATGTTGGCCAGCCCCACAGAGGGTGTGGCTCCGGCACTGCACACTGCTTCTGCTCCGTGACACACAGACATGGCTGCAATTAGGCTGGATGGCCGTGTGGCCCGCTTTGACATCAGTCAGGCCTTTGCCCCGGGCAGCTGCAGCTACTAGCCAGAAGAAGGTAAAGGAGACAGTCACACAGAAGTCCACCAGTGGGAAGCGCTTGTTGTCTGTGTAGAGCTTGTGAAATCGCAGGTAGAGGACCACAGCCGCCATCGTATAGAAGGATGAAACGATGCCAAGAGTTACCGAGAACTTGGCAGAGAAGTCCCCTGTGAGGTGCATGGTCTTGGATGTGGAGTCATCATCACAGAAGGCATCTCGTACTGGACCCCGTGCAACCAGAAGGGATAGCCGAACAAAACAATGATGGAACTCACGTCCTTGGCTTCGTTGTTGCCCAGAACTGTTGCTCCTGTCTCCCCGCTGTAGGAGCCGCAGACCCGAAAATAGCAAAGAACCACTGGAGAACTTTTTTTTAAATTTAATTTTATTTTATTTGTGAACATACTGTACAGAGGGGTTACAATTACATGGGCAGGATAATGCGTACATTTCTTACCAAGCATTGCAGCCTCCTCCTTTGTTTACCCTTCACATCCCTTCCCAGCCTCTCCCCTCCCCCCCATCCCAATCCTTCTCCTTACCCCCCCTCACACACACCCCCCACCGACGTTGTAAAGCTCGTTTTGGACATGACAACTTGTACTTCTCATTGTTGCAACAGGTCCACCTGTATCCTTAAACAACTGGTTTTTCCCCATCTCCTCCACAAGTTATACTGACATCAAATATAGTGAAAGCAGGGGTTATACTGTGGGGGAGGGACATACAAAGCAACAAAGAGATAATCTTATAAATGCGTTAGAATCACATGCATGAAAGAAAAAAAACATTAAAATACATATCTAAGGGTTCATTTTCCTGACATCACATTATCTGACCTTTTCCACTTCACTCATACATATACTAGATATTGCAAATAAGGGAAACCATGGGACCTATGCTTCTTTGGGCCTGGCTTACTTCACATAATATAATTTTTTCCAAGTTTTTCCATTTTGTAACAAATGGGGCAATGTCATTCTTTCTGATGGAGGCATAGAATTCCATTGTGTATATATACCACATTTTCTTGATCCATTCATCTACTGAGGGGCATCTGGGTTGGTTCCATATCTTAGCTATGGTAAATAATGCTGCAATAAACATTGTTGTGCTGGTAGCTTTAGTGTGATCTTGTTTGTAAACATTTGGGTAAATGCCCAAAAGTGGGATTGCTGGGTCATAGGGGAGTTCTATGTGAAGTCTTTTGAGGAACCTCCATACTGCTTTCCAAAGTGGTTGAACAAGTTTACATTCCCACCAACAATGAAGTAAGGTTCCTTTCTGTCCACATCCCCTCCAGCATCTGTTGTTGTTAGAGTTCTTGATTTTTGCCGTTCTAATTGGGGTGAGGTGATATCTCAATGTTGTTTTGATTTGCATTTCTTTTATGGCTAGGGATGTTGAACATTTCTTCATGTGTCTATTGGCCATCCTTCTTTCTTCTTCAGAGAAGTTTCTCTTTAAGTCTTTCGCCCACTTATTTATTGGGCAGTTGTTTCTTTGAGGATTTGTTGTTGGGGGGTTTAATTTTTTGAGTTCTAATTATATATTAGATATGAGACCCTTGTCAGTTGTATGGCTAGTAAAGATCTTCTCCCAATCCGTGGGCTTTCTATTGATCTTGCTAGCTATGTCATTTGCCCTGCAGAAACTCTGCAACTTTATGTAATCCCATTTGTCCAACCTTTCTTTGATTTGTTGTGTTTCCGGGTCTCTATTCAAAAAATTTCGACCTGAGCCAAGGAGACCTAGGGTTTCTCCTATTCCATCCTGTAATGTTTTCAGAGTGTCTGCTTTGACTTCAAGGTCTTTGATCCATTTGGAGTTGATTCTGGTGCAGGGTGATATATAAGGATCTAGCTTTAGTTTTCTACATGTAGTTAACCAATTTTGCCAGCACCATTTACTGAAGAGGCTGTCTTTCTTCCATTCTATTGTTTTAGCTCCCTTATCGAAGATTAGATGGCTATAGGTCTGTACGTTCATTTTCATTTCTAGGTTTTCAATTCTATTCCATTGGTGCTGAGGTCTGTTCTTATGCCAATACCAAGCTGTTTTGATTACTATGGCTTTATAGTAGAGTTTGAAATTTGGTATTGATATTCCTCCACCAGTGTTCTTTCCGTTGAGGAGCGTTTTTGCTATTCGGGGTCTTTTATTGTTCCATATGAATTTTTGGATTGCCTCTTCTATTTCCTTGAAGAATGAGGTTGGAATTTTGATAGGTATTGCGTTGAATTTGTAGATAGCCTTGGGAAGTATTGCCATTTTCACGATGTTAATCTTTCCAATCCAGGAGCATGGGAGGCTTTGTCATTTTTTTAGTTCTGTGTTGATTTCCTTTTTCAAGATTTTAAAGTTTTCATCATAGAGGTCCTTCACTTCTTTAGTTAAGTTAATTCCTAGGTATTTTATTTTTTGTGGGGCTATTACAAATGGAGTTGCTTTCCTAATTTCAGCCACACTTTTCTCATTGTTGGCATACAGAAAAGCCATTGATTTTGGGGGGTTAATTTTATAACCTGCTACTTTGCCAAAGTTTTGAATCAGCTTGAGTAATTTGGGAGTGGAATCTATGGGATTCTTTAAATACAAGATCATGTCATCTGCAAAAAGGGAGAGTTTTATTTCTTCTTTCCCTATTTGGATCCCCTTTATGTCTGCATCTTGTCTTATTGCTGTAGCTAGGCATTCTAATACTAGATTGAAGAGAAGTGGAGAGAGTGGGCATCCTTGTCTTGTTCCTGAGTTAAGAGGAAATGGCTTTAGTTTTTCACCATTGAGTATAATGCTGGCTGTAGGTTTGTCATATACAGCCTTTATTGTATTGAGGAATGTTCCATGGATTCCTAATTTTTCCAAAACCTTTATCATGAAGGGGTGTTGGATCTTGTCAAATGCTTTTTCTGCATCTATTGAGATAACCATGTGGTTCTTATTCTTGCTCCTGTTGATGTGATGAATAATATTAATTGATTTGCATATATTGAACCAGCTTTGCATCCCTGAAATGAATCCTGTTTGATCATGGTGTATGATTTTTTGGATGAATTCAGAAACATTGAAGTTATACCTTGCATCCTCTCTGACCACAAGGGAATAAAATTAGAACTCAACACCAAAAGCCACCAAAGAAAGTCTGGCATCACATGGAGGCTGAACAACACACTGCTGAATCATGAGTGGGTCATGGAAGAGATTAGAAAGGAAATTAAAATGTTCATGCTATTCAACAAAAATGAACACACAAATTACTCCTCTGGGGCACAGCAAAGGCAGTACTCAGAGGCAAGTTTATAGCTCTGAGCTCCTACATCAACAAATTGGAGAGATCTGAACTAACAATTTAATGACACACCTAAACCTCCTTGAAAAAGAGCAGCAAGATAAACCCCAATCCAGTAGACAGAAAGAAATAATCAAAATTAAATCAGAATTAAATGAATTAGAATCCAAAAAAACTATAGAAAGAATCAACAAAACAGAGTTGGTTCTTCGAAAAAATTAACAAAATTGACAGACCCTTAGCAAATCTTATCAGAAAAAGAAGAGAACACACCCAAATTAATAAACTCAGAGATGAGAATGGAAACATCACCACGGAAACAACCAAGATTCAGAACATTATAAGGGAATACTTCTCAAACCTTTATGCTAATAAGTTTGAGAACTTGACAGAAATGGACCTTTTCCTAGCAAATATTGACATGCCAAAACTAAACCAAGATGAGTTAAACTATCTTAACAGGCCCATATCAAGCACTGAAATAGAAACAGCAATAAGAGACCTCCCAGCTAAGAAAAGCCCAGGACTGGATGGATTTACAGCGGAATTCTACAAGGCCTTCAAAGCAGAGCTCACACCAATACTCCTCCAACTCTTCAATGAAATTGAAAGAGAAAGCTCACTACCGAACACATTCTATGAAGCCATCATAACCCTCATCCCAAAACCAGGCAGGGACTCATCAAAGAAAGAGAACTATAGACCCATTTCTTTGATGAATATTGATGCAAAACTTCTCCACTGGAGAACTTTGATGAAGTCCAGTGGCTCCTCCAGCCGTAGCCACGCGGCGACCTGTCTGCGGTGCGGCAGGAGCTCCGGGCCCGGGGGCGCAGTGCTGGAGCTCTGCTCCCTCGTCCAGGCGCTGTGGGGACTGCGCTGGAGCTGGGGGCTGCGGGCTCGAGGCGGTCGGTGGGCCGGGATCCAGGTCTGGAAGTTGTTATGTGAGAAGCAAACAACTCAGCCTAAAGTATTTCTAAAAGGGGGAAATTTTAGACTAGGAGAAAATACAAATATGCATTACTTGTTAAAGAGGAGTGAGAGTAAGAGAAACTGTTTTATTTCAACATTTCCCTAATGTTATTATTGTATTCTTTTAGCATTAAAACATACACAATGGTCTGGGTGCTAGTGGCTCATGCCTATACTCCTACCTACTCAGAAGGCTGAGATTTGAGGACAATGGTTTGAAGCCAGCCCAGGTAGGAAAATACATAAGACTCCTATAAATTACCAAAAAGAGCCAAAAGTAGACAGTAGCTCAAGCAGTAGAGCACTAGCCTTGAGGAAAAAAATAAAAAGCTCAAGGACAGCAGCATCTATCTAGACCCTGAGTTCAAGCCCTAGGACCAGATAAAATTAAATAAATAAATGCGCACACACACACACACACACACACACACACACACACACACACACACACTTGGACTTACTCATCCATTAGAAAGAATGTCATTGTACCTTTTGTAAATAAATGGAAAGACCTGAAAAAATTATTTTTTAATTTAAATTTTATTGTAAAGGTGATGCATAGAGGGTTACAGTTACATGTCATGTAATAAGTGCATTTCTTTTTGAACAGTGTCATCTCCTCCCTCATTTCCTCCACTACCCTCTTTCTCCCCTCCCCCCCAAGTTGTATAGTTCATGTCCAACATAATGTCGCTCAAGTATCACTGCTGAATTGGTTCACCCTTTGTCCCACCATTTCTATGCTTTCTTTCCCCTTCCCAAACCAGATAAACTTGTATACAAGATAAAGGATACAGAAATCAAGAACAGTGACAAAAGGGAATAATGAAAGATAAAAAAGAAAATAACTACAAACAGTACAATAAAAAAAATCTCTTGTTTTACATTTCTTGGAGTTCATTTCAATAAGCATGATTTCTTTTTATTTAAATTTTATTGTAAAGATGATATATAGAAGGGTTACAGTTACATAAGTAAGTTTTAACCAGTATTACCTCCTCCCTTATTTTATTTACATAGCTATAATGATCATCTCCTAAGAATATCCTCCTTTGTTCTCAGTGTGTGAATGTCTTGAGTACTGCTTAATCATGTCCAAGTGTAATTATTTGTCTTTTATTATCCACTGGATTTACTTGGAGATTTATAGACACATTCTAATTATTACAAATGAAGGAAACCATGCAGCCTATGTTTCTTTGGGTCTGGCTTACTTTCCTTAATAAAATTTTTTCCAAGTCCTTCCATTTCCTTATGAATGGGACAATGTCATTCTTTCTCATGAAAGTATAGAATTCTGTTGTGTATATATACCACATGTTCTTAATCCATTCATCCACTGAGGGACATCTGGGTTGATTCTATATCCTAGCTATTGTAAACAATGCCACAATGAACATGATTGTGTTGGTGGCTTTAGGACAGGCTGATTTATGGTCATTTGCCCAGGAGTAGGATTGTTGGGTTATAGGGAAGGTCTATGTTTAGTCTTTTCAGAAACCTCTATACTGTTTTCCAGAGTACTTGAACAAGTTTACATTCTCACCAACTGTGTAGTAGTGTTCCCTTTAGGCCACATCCCCACCAGCATCTGTTATTATTAGTTTTCTTAATAATGGCCATTCCAACTGGGGTGAGGTAGAATCTCAATGTTGTTTTGATTTGCATTTCTTTTCTGAACAGAGATGTTGAACATTTCTTCATGTAAAAGCTGGAAAAAAATATGTCATGAAGTAAGCTAAGACCAGAGTGACATAGGATACATGTTTCCCTCATATGCAGAAGCAATAAATTTATAAGTACCTTATAAAATTATAAATAAATATGTTGAGTGGTACACAAGTGTATACAAATGTATTAACTAAAATATGGTAGAGTCAAGGGAGAACTCAAATAGTGTAATTTCTTAGAAAGACAACATCAAATTTGAGCAAATTAAAATGCCAAGAAGCCGAGAAGCCAGTAGTCAAAAGAGGTTTGGTGAGGTCAAGGGGTGTACAAGTGAAGAGGAAAAAGTGGGGAAGATGAAGTCAAGAGTCCAATGTAAAGCCAGGCACCTGTGGCTCATGCCTGTAATCCTAGCTACTCAGGAGGCTGAGCTCTGAGGAACCTGGTTCAAAGCCAGCCCAGGCAGGAAAGTTCGTGAGACTCCAATAAACCACCAGAAAACCAGAAAACCAGAAGTGGTGCTGTAGCTCAAGTGGTAGAGCACTAGCCTTGAGCTGAAGAGCACAGGGATAGCGCCCAAGCCTGGAGTTCAAACCCCACAAACAACAACAACACAACAAAAAAGAGTCCAATGTATATCCTACAAAATCAAGAAGAGTGATGGAAGGGGTAGGTAGGGGAAGAATAGGTGAGAATGTTGAAAGGGGTGACATTGATCAAGATGCATTGCATTCATAAACTGCTTTGTTAAATGGCAACTCCTTTGTACAACTAGTTACAGATATTTTTAATGGGGAAAAGTTTATTAGTATAAAAAATGTCTATTAGCCAGGTGCTGAAAGTCTCATCCCAGAAGACCATGTGGACACCAAGTTACATACAGAAAAAGTTTGTTGTCAGCAAGCGGACAGGCTGACCCTCTTGGGCAGAGACAGCATTTGTCCTTGAGCAAGAGTTTATATGGATAGGGGTCTGGGGTAGAGAAATACAGTTGTTGTAAGGAAATTCAGTTATGAGAAACAGACAAGCCACCACTTAAACAGCCACATTATGACTCTTTATTGGAGAGCCAGAGTACTACTGGTGGACTCTTGTCTCAAAGATCAACAGCCTCAGTATAGCTAGCAGAAACTTAAATAGGCCAAGACCATACAAGGTTGATAGAATTAAACCTAACAAAAGTGTTATATATGATCAAAGCAAACCAGATGAGGACACTTAAACTTAATAGAAAAGCAAATCATCTAGAGAAACTACCAGGGGAAATGAAAGGCCTAGGGGAAACTCAGACCCAGTCTCATTACTTCACAACAATGGCATTAACTAGACACTATGTTGAAAATTAACTGTACAACTGTGAGTGGAAATGGGAAGGAAAAACTGGGGGAGATTGAGAGACGGGGTGACAATGTCCAAAAAGAAATGTACTCTTTACCTGAGTTATGTAAGTGTAACCCCTCTGTACATCATCTGTACAACAAAAAGAACAGGGATAGCACCCAGGCCCAGGGTTCAAGCACCAGGTTTATTGGGGGAAAGACTATAAAAAGCAAACAAACTTGGAGGCCAGGTGACTGGCTGGCTCATGCCTGTAATCCTAGCTGTTCAGGAAGCTGAGATCTGGGGATCGTGGTCTAAAACAAGTCCAGGCAGGAAAGGTCATGAGATTCTTACCTCTAATTAACTACCAAAAAAAGCTGGAAGTAGAACTGTGGCTCAAAATAGTAGAGCTCTAGCCCTCAGGAAAAATAAAAATTAAAAAAATTTAAAAAGCTCAAGGATAGCACCTAGGAGCTGAGTTTAAGCCACAAAACTAAAAAAAAAAAAAAAAAAAAAAAAAAAAAAAAAAAAAAGCCCCCAAACTATCCCGCTCTCCTCCTTCCCCCAAAAATTTTGTAGTATTGTCAAAACTTGCCACTCCACTAATCCTCATAACTAGGAGGAGTATCCCCGGAAAACTTGGCAGAAACAAAACAAATCACTTAGCAGGGATCATTTCCCTGGATACACTCCCACACACTGCACATTCATTCCTCCTGACCACAACAGACATCCCAGTACATCTCTTTCCACCACCTTCTTATTCTTCCCTGATTCTTCTATGGGCTCTATATCCCTGCAGTAACAGTGATATCTAATTCAAGTAAGAATCAACTCAAATATACACAGCCTCAAATTACACCCCCTTTTCATTATTCTCCTCAGATTCAGCCTGGTTTTTTATTTGTTTGTTTTTTTATATCACTATACCATTTTGTATTTACTACTCTACCTGTTTTTCTCTATTCAAAGCTCTGTTCAATATTCTCCTTCAATAACAGGTTTTAATACTTTGCTCTGTTTGGTATAGTTTTTTAAAGTTAGAAGTTGAGTTGTTTTGCTTTTCAAGCTTATTAGAAAGTTCCTGCAAAAAAAATCTCTGTAGAATGGAAAGCATCCAGAAAATTCTCTGGGAGCCCTTTTTAGATGGTTTGCTTCCAGAAGAACTAGCAAAACCTTATGTCTAGGGAAAACATATGGTAGCAGCTAATTTTTATCTCCATTATGCCAAGCCTACACTTGTTTGAATTCTTAGGTCATCGTTTTAATGTTTCTTTTCTCTTTCATTGTCAGGCTATCTAACTTCTTGCTATTACTGATGTGCCTCACTGTATACTTTTCAGCCACTTATAGCAGAGGTGATATATAGGCTTGGAAATTAGATAGGTGGTATCCTAAAACCATGTATAAAAATAACAGTCTTTAGATCTAAAAGGAGGCATGGGTGGGAATCTCTTACATTACTAAACATACATATGCTTTGTACATGATCCAGAAGCATCTAGGAAGAAAATAGTATGGCTCAAGTGGAATCCACTGCTTCAAGTCTGTAATCTGGCTACTCAAGAAGCTGAGATCTGAGGATCCAGGTTCAAAACCTGCCTGGGCAGACAACTCCATGATACTTATCTCCAGTAAACCAGCAAAAAATTGGAACTGAAGGAATGGCTCAGCTTAAGTGGTAGAACAGCAGACATGAGTAGAAAAAACAGAGCAAGAGTACAAGGCCCTGAGCTCAAGCCCTAATATTGGCATTATACACAAAAAGAAAAAAAGTAAAGAAGGAAGGGAGGGAGGGAGGGAAGGAAGAAAGAAAGAAAGAAAGAAAGAAAGAAAGAAAGAAAGAAAGAAAGAAAGAAAGAAAGAAAGAAAGAAAGAAAGAAAGAAAATAGTATGGCTTATTGGACATGATTCTCCAATTCCCTTTGAATAGCCAAATTACAAAAACATAAGATTATACCATTGTTTAATTGTGATGTATTTCATACCTAATATAATGCACAGATCTTCAGTGTACAGTTTAATAGGCTTTAAAAAAACAAAAACAATGGCATGAGATTTATAGTCACCTGATAATAACACATCACAACTGTGCATACATCTCAACAACAGGGTTTATCAAACAATGTGAATGGATGTTTTCTTAGATTCCCAGCAAAGAACACCAAAAACAAAAATCAAGAAAAAAAAACAACAAAAAGAACTGTATAGGAATCTTAATAATTTCTCACTTCACCAATCATTTCTAGTTGGAGACTCTTTGTAGAAGAGTAATGTTACCTCCTTTTAGCAAGATCCAACCCAGCTGTTTTCTAGACTTCGTTTTAGAATGAGTTTCTTTTCCATCATCTAACACAAGGTTCACACATTCATCAAAACCAATGCTACAGCCTTCCATCCACATGCTCACTTGCTCAAAGGGCCACACCTGAATTCGAGATCTATTTTGTAAATATGTGAAGATGAGGTTGATGGACTGCACCATCACCTTCTGCACCTTTTGGCCCTGGCCATTGTATAACATGGTGGAATCTTAAAAATAATAGGCTTAGAATAATGTATACATTTCTGTAACTATTACCGAAGCAAGCTACAGAGCATTTCCATCAAACCTGGGAGTCCTCTAGGGCCCTTTCAAGCCAGAGCCCACTCTGCTCACACATCCTTAGAGGCAGGAGTTAGTCCATCCCAATAAATGAGTTGGCTTGCTCTTGCATTTTACATAAATAGACCATGCCATGATTTCTGTACCTGCCTTCTTTTGTAGGATAGAATGCTTTAGAAGTTTAAGTTATTGCATATGTTAATGGTTCCATTTTGTTATTGCTGAGCACTAGTACAGTATACAAAAATAGCACAGTTTGTTTATTCGTTTTTCTGTTGATGGAATTTGGATTGTTTCCAGCACAGAGGTACAATGAATAAAGTGCTATGGATATTTAAGTACAAGTCTTTTTGTGAAGGTTTCTTAGAGTAAAAAATTTTTGGGGGGGGTCCAGTCGTGGGGCCTGAACTCTGGGCCTGGGCACTGTCCCTCAGTTCCTCAGCTCAAGGCTAACGCTCTACCACTTGAGCCACAGCGCCACTTCCAGCTTTTTTCTTTTTGCTTATGTGGTACTGAGGAATCAAACTCAGGGCCTCATGCATGCAAGGCAAGCGCTCTACTACTGAGCCACCTTCCCAGTCCTAGAGTGAAATTTTTTAATGAGCCCAATTATACTCATTGTCTTTGTGATGGCCTGTATACAGAAAATTATCCCTTAAGTGTTATTTACTAGCTTTGAATGTTTTGATTATCCCATAGACAAAGAAAATGTGACAACCATTGTGGAAGAGAATAAAGAGGAGAGAAAACAGTAGTGTGAAAGAACTGAGGAAGAAAATATATGATGTATTTTAAAGATCTGAGGGAAAACCACATGACTAGAGTACACAGTAGTGGTAGGTCACTTTACATATTGCATTGCGAACAGGACTCTACTCTCTAATGAGCATCTTTTTATTTATGTAACTTTGACAATCATTATTTTAGAATGTCCTCGGTATCAACTGGTTTTTCCTAAATGAGGTCAAGAAAAAAATTCTGGTCATAATGTTCTTTTTACAACTGTGAGCAGGGGACTCATAGCAGAATTCTTGATTCCTCTTACATTTTAGAAGGAATTTTTCCTGTGGAATCCTAGATTTGAAAACAATTGTTAATGTTTTTTTGCAGTTCAACTCTTAATCCTCCAGCCAACTTGCTAGCAACCAGGGATGGTTTCTGCTGAGAAATGTTCTGTGGAATGGTAATGTGGTCTCCCGTGACCCCTGTCTTGTTTGGGGCTGCAGTCGGCAGTTGCTTTTTCTTCATCTTTGCTTTAGCCATTTTATAATCTCCAGAATCAAAATATGTTTGCCCCTCAATCCTGTTTAGTTGTTGGTACTTTGTCACCTAGAATGAACACATTTCCCTTTGTGCAATTGTTTCCTTAAAAAATCTGAACCTCCAAGCTTTTGACTTAGGTGAGGACATCTTGCTTTTAAATTTGCTTCTTCAGTTTGAAATTAAATCTTTTGATTTTCTGGAATGCAAAATGGACAAGAGGATGCTCTGTTGCTGACCAAGGCATAACAAAACTACAACAGAATTACCTTGCTTATCTTTTAATCATGGATGGCTCCAAGCAGCTCAAGTCTAATCTACAGAAGACATTGCTTTGCTCTCATTTGTCTGAACTTAAAGCTCCAATTGGAAAACAAACGAGGAGAATGAGATCATCTGGCCTCAGCAATGATAGAGTAAAAACAGATGTTGGCTGCTTGGGAAAGCTATGGCTCTTCTTCTGCTGAAAGCTGTATTTCCCATGGCTATATCCTTGTTTTCCCAATACTTAAAGCCTGTCTCCAACTAATCAGCTTAAAAAATATTTTATAGTTCCAGATGGTTCCAAAGAAATTGTATATATGTTTTATGGGATGTAATAGCAATAAAATGTTGAATGTCAAAAATACCAATAAAGATAACATCAATGTCTTTTTACCAGAAATGCTTCATTGGATTTTGGATGCAGGCTAGTGTCTAACTTCCTGCCTTCTCTCTCCTTCTCCATTAAATGAGAGGAAAATAGCTGCAACATGGTTTATGTATAATGTGGGAAATTTGGAGTAGGACTTCCTGGGTTCAAATCCAAGTTCAGCCATTCACTGACTATACCCTTAGACAAGTAAGTAACTTGACTTCTTTGTACCTTACTTTCTTCATCTAGAAAACAGGCATGATATAGAGTGGATGTGAGAATTAATTTAACACTTAAAAGCACTGCAGATATGGGCTGGGAAGGTGGCTCAGTGGTAGAGTGCTTGCCTTGCATGCATGAGGCCCTGGGTTCGATTCCTCAGCACCACATAAACAGAAAAAGCCGGAAGTGGCACTGTGGCTCAAGCAGTAGAGCGCTCGCCTTGAGCTGAAGAGTTGAGAGACAGCGCCCAGGCCCAGAGTTCAGGTCCATAACCGGCAAAAAAAAAAAAAAAAGAAAAGCACTGCAGATAATGGCAGTGCATAGGAGGCACTCAATAAATGTTATGTTTATTATCTTGAAAGAGGCCTTTCTTTAGAATGATCATTTACAGATTATGAAAATATTATCCTTTTCAAAAAGTATCCAATGCTCTAGGAAGTCATGCTCATGGACCAGTGGACAGGGGATGAGGATGAGATGAACAGATGCGGGAATCTCCCCTTGTCAATGACTGTTGGGTATTCTTGGAGGAATCGGCACCTCTCATTACTGTGTGGATCCCATGATGTACCATACAAGTATGCACATAAAAAAGAGCATACTTTTGCAGAACTGAGGTTTGAACTCAAGGTTTTATGCTTACTAGGAAGGTGCTCTGCTACTTGAGCCATATTGCCAGTCATCTTAATGTTGGCTATTTTGCGATAGGGCCTCACTAGTTTTGCCTGGGCTGACCTGGACTTTGATCTTCCTATTTACTCTCCAGCTGTATCTAGGATGACACACATACTCTAACACACCCAGCTTTTCCTGTGGAGATGGAATCTCATATACTTTTTTTTTTTTTTGCCTAGGTTGGCTAGGTGTGGTCTACAGCACCCAACTCTAAGTTGTTCTTAATTCCCAGGGAAAGTGCATATTTGTAAGATCTTCTGGAAAACTCCTTATCATGAGTCCTTTTTCCTTCTTTCACAAGTGATAGTAGAAAAAAAGAAGCTAGGGAAACATGCCTATCTCTTCTGAAATCTTGCTTAAACCAATTTGCAAGATTAAAACCTAACTTTAGATCACCTTTGGCATCATAAATCTCTCCCTTGTTTCTCCTTCCTCTAAGCCAGGAGTGGCTGCCTTCAAGAATATAGAAGGTTGTACGAATGAGAGAAGCAAGGTGATAGAGTGTTACAGAAACTGTGGAAATTGAACTCAATCGATTGTAACCATAAACAGAATACTACTAAGTTTTTGTCTCAAATTCATCTGTAAGCCAGAGTCTGTGGGCAGGTATTCAGACAGTAATGAGATTTACCTTAATTGGTGTTCAGTCTTTTTATTTGCTGTTTTATGTAAGCCCTTGCTCAACTTCTCTTGATAAACTCCAAGCTGTTTATTCAGGATTGGCTTTTCTCCTATTCCATCATCTAGCAACCATGTAACGTCATTCATATCTTGAAGCTAACAACAGTAGGCATTAGTAAGTTGAGCTGCTCCTAGGAACTCATTTAAGCTGAATCTGATGAAGGGTAAAAACTGCAGGGTAAACAATCACCCAACAAGTATTTATAGAGCACCTACTCTGAGCATAATGAAGCATCACAAAGCCAAGGACAGCTTCTCCCTTTTTTCAGGCCCTGATTTACTGAAAAGATTTGGTGTTGGCAACCAAGCCATTAGTTTCCTCTCTTATGCCTTTGGATATACTGGATAAGTACCTTCCATTTGCCAGGAACAAGGCATTTTTCAGTTATTTGCAAGTAAAAACAGCAAAATTTCCTTTTAATCCTGCCACTTGCTTATTTATTTACTTATTAGTGTTAGAGATGGAACCAAGGGCCTCAAGCATCTTAAGTGTAAGCTCTACATTTGAGCTATTCCCTTAAGATCTAGTCTACTCCCTTGAGATCTAGTCTGAACTTACTGTAGGATTTTTTAAACGTTTAGATCATCTTTACCAAGATAAATAGAAAGGTAGATAGATGATAGACAGACAGACAGACAGACAGACAGACAGACAGACAGACAGACAGACAGACAGACAGACAGACAGACAGACAGACAGACAGACAGACAGATAGATAGATAGATAGATAGATAGATAGATAGATAGATAGATAGATAGATAGATAGATAGATAGATAGCTTTCAAAAAGCAGTTCTGTAATGCTTTCAAATCAGCCATTTGTTCTAGTGTAGCACTTAGGAGGGAAACTGTATGAATTAGCAAAACGGTAGTCAAGTAGCATGGAGAGTTCAAAAGATGGTTGGGAAGGGGACATTATTTCTCTGCTTCAGAGATGAGAAAACAGATCCACTATGGGGAAGCAAACAGCACAAATGCCCTCAGCTGGGAGGTGGCAAAGCCAAGATTCCAAAACAATGAACTTCCCCAACAACAAGCTGCTTTTGAGGTACATAAAGGAATAGGATATAGGTCTGCTGCTTTCAGATCTCATACACTGTGGAGGAAAATGCAATGAATAACAGAAAACAATAAGATGAATGTGAGACTAGCTTATGAGCAGAGTATGATGGGAATATAGGCTTGTAAATTCTCCCAGGCAGCTCTATGTGAACGGCAAGCAGAGAGGAAGAATAGGAATGACAAAGTGAAAATAGTGATAAATGCTCATTGATGGAGCCATGGACACTTCACTGCCATTGCATTCTAAATGAGTTGTTTACATTTAGAATAAATACTTTTTTAAGTTTATAGGAAGTTGGTTATTTTAAGCCTCATTTATAGATTGTAAAAGTAGTAAGTTTAAGATTTATCCATTTAAAAATAAGTGGTTCAAGGTATTTTGTATAAGAAAGGGGAAAGGATATATATATATATATATATATATATATATATATATATATATATAGAGAGAGAGAGAGAGAGAGAGAGAGAGAGAGAGAGAGAGAGAAACAAAACTAAGCCCAATAAAGTAGTTTGTATATGCATATCTGTATGCATACTACTTCTGCATAAAGAAATACTGGAAAAATAAATGAGAAATATCTGGGATAGGAATGTTGTAAAGAGGTCAAAAGGATAGGAGAGAAGTAAGACATATCTTTTTAGAAAGATTTTCCTTGTAACCACTCTGGATATTTTACACAGAAAGAACACATGCAAATTCTAAAATTAAAGCCAGACTGAAACAAGTTATCCAAATTTGGCAAGTTGGAAAGATTAGTCAGAGACAAGAGCCTTGAATTTTTTCTTTTTTTATCAGTCTTGTGGCTTGAACTCTGGGCCTGGGTGCTGTTCCTCTGCTCTTCAGCTCAAGGCTAGCGCTCTACCACTTAAACCACAGTGCTACTTCCGGGTTTCTGGTGGTTTATTGGAGGTAAGAGTCTCACAAACTTTTCTGCCTGGGCTGGCTTTAAACTGTGATCCTCAGATCTCAGCCTCCTGAGTAGCTAGGATTACAGGTGTGAGCCACTGGTGCCTGGCTTTAATTAATTTTTGAACACAGTACTATGATCATACATCTAAGCACTCTATATTATAAGAATAAAACAGTTCAAGGGCAGGGCAGGGCAGGGTCGAGCATGACAGGGAAGGGAAGGGAAAAAAGTTCTGACACATAGTACAATAAGGATGAACCTTCAGGACATCATGCTAACTGAAATAAGCCAGCGACAAAAGGTAAACACTATTATTCTACTCATATACATACTTATACTGGTCATACTCATAGAAACAGAAAGCCAGAGTGGTGGTCTATGCCTGAAATATATCTTTATATTGTTCAACCACACACACACACACACACACACACACACACACACACACACACACACACACACACACACACACACACACACACACACATTAAATTGAACTACATGAAATTGTTCCCATTAAGCCATTTTCTATTATACTTTCACATAGTTCAATAAATCAATAAAGTATAACCAATACTAACAGATGTTTCAATTTGGTGATAGATGAATGTGATTGGCTATTTTCCTATTCTTTCAACTTTTCGAATTATTTGGAAAGCTTATGAACACAATTTTGAAAAAATTAAGTGAAATAAGAAGAAACACAAAGCACTGAGATTTCTCTAAGAGACCTGGAATTAAGAATCACTGAGCTTCAAACCTCCTCTTCTCTGCTTCTGGTGTTGCTGATGAGAAATTCACTGCCAGCGTGATTCTTATATCTTGTATCTTGTGATTTCCCCATCCTGGGAATGCTTTCCAGATCTCTATAGAACTTGTTCTGAAACCTCCAAACAATGTGCAGCCTTTTCCATTTCACTAATACATTTTTAGGATGTCTTTTAAAATCAAAGGCTCCCTTCTTTAGTTACTCCTAGGCACATGTCCTTTTACTCAGTTTTCTCTGTTCTTTCACAAATTGCTATTCTTCTCTCATTGGAGCCTTCTGTTTCTTCCTCTGTAGGATCCATGAGATTTTTGGTTTTGAGACAGGGCTTACTATGTAGCTCAGCTGGCCTTGAGGTTATTACATATCCTAGACTGGCTTGGAATCCCAGGAGATTTGCCCTTGCTATGCAGCCAACTCTACAACTTTAGCTACACCTCTGGTCATCTTTGCTTTTGTTGTTTTAGAATAGGGTCTCCTTTTGTTGCTGGCCTGGACCCTGATCCTCCTATTTCTAATTCTCCCATCACTAACAGGCTGGTACTACTCTATTGGTTGAGATAGACTGGCCTTGAAATGTAGCCTCCAGATCTCTGCCTCTTGAATAGGTCAAATATGGACATGAGCCACCATAACCAGCTCCAGTATTTCCTTCTCACTTCCACCTCTCATGTAGCAGTTTGGGTCTCTCTGTGTCACTGCAAATTAATTCACTATCTGGAATAAATGAGCAAGTACTCTTTATGTCCAAAGGTTGGCATACAGGCCTGTGAACTTGGAAGAAGAACAAAGCTTTCTGGTATATACCAGCTGTCAGACAGCTCTGAACAATCTATCCCTCCTGTTCCTGAGAAGTTACATATTACTAAAGTATTTCCAAAATGAAGTTCATTTTAATTTCTCAACAATAATGATACAAATGAAGTGGCAGTGCAACAAATATGAAAAAAATCTTTTGATACTACAATATTGACACTTGTGATATTTTTCCCATCTGTAACCTCACTAGCAGGCTGACATCCTGATAAACTCTAAAAAGAAAACTATCTAAAAGGCAGGATGGGTGTGGTGGTTAGGGAGGTCATATGGGAAATAAAGGAAAATGCAGCTACTCAAGCGAGTGCTCATTAATTACCAGGTCAAGGGGTCTTAACCTGATTCATCATCAGGTCAACGGTACTACGTGGTACCTGTGGCAAACTTCCAAAGAAGGAGCTCCACCCTTTAGGTTCTTTTATTTAGCCTTTGTTTCCCAGCAAAGCAGGTTGCAAAACTACTTCTAACGTCCCAGCAATCAGCAGAAAGCTTCTTTCCTTTGGGAAGAGCTTGTAAAAGTGTTGCTTTTCCTTCTGACGTTTCTGCTACTGGCAAAGATTTGCAAAGACTGTGAAGGTAGAGTGCAGAAAATATGGTATTTCAATGTAAGTCCACCCAATCCAAATTCTTTGTCTGTAAAGTGTGATAAAGATTGAAAAACCAAACAACTATACTCCTAATTACTCAAGAGGCTGATATCCCAGGATGGCTGTTCAAAGCCAGCCTGGGCAGAAAAATTCATGAGACTCTAATCTCCAGTCATCAAGCCAAAAGCCTGAAGTGGAGCTGTTGCTCAAGTGGTAGATAACGAACCTTAAGCAAAAAACCTAAAGGAGAGCACCTTGGCCTTGATTTCAAACCGCTGAACTGGTGCAAGCACACACACGTGTGCACACACATGAAGACACACACACACACATACACACACAAAATATCAAACAAAAGTGATTCTAAATTTCTGAAAATTCTTTCTTCTCTTTCTTTCTTTAACAATTTCTTCCAGGTAAAAACACTTAAACTGCAAGGTGCTAGTGCTTCTAATCCTAGCTATTCAGGATATCTGAAGATTGTGGTTGGAAGCCAGTCTGGACAAGAAAAGTCTGTGAGATTCTTATCTCCAATTAACTACCAAAATGCTGCAAGTGGCACTGTTGCTCAAGTGGCAGAGCACTAGCCTTGAGCTAAAAAGATCAGGAACAGTGCCCAAGACCTGAGTCCAAGCCCCAGGACCTCCCTCTAAAAAGACCCCCCACAAACTATTCTACTTGTCCCTTAAGTACCTGAGATTAAGTCACACATTTTCTTATTAACATACTATGGTTACACTTGAAAATATACATGCACCACTTTCAAACTTCAGCCAGTTTGGTCCAGGAACACAATGAAGATCTGGTGCTGGGTAGTGATCCAAAGAGCACCTATATCCACTTTTCAGCAGGTGCTTTTCAAGAGATAACACTTGGCTTTCTAAAACATTTATTACTTTCTTAGAACAATGATGGCCAAGTCTTCATTTGGCATAACATCTAAGCAATCAGATTTTTGTTATATCTCTACTGCAGAATTAACTCATACAATTTTGCCAAGTCTAGGCATGTGGATTCATTTCATTGCACTAAAAAAAGACGTAAGATATCACCCAACTCTGGCCAAACTTCTTCTGGAATGTCTTATAAGATTACTGTTTCTAGGTAGTTTGGTGGACTACTATTGCTCATCATTAACTAGACGGCCAACTATTTTGTCTGGATAGGCATCAAATGTTTATGTAAGTGTGACTTAAAAATTACAATACAGCACTGTGCTACCAAGTTATTTTTACTCCAGTCCTGCTTATTTATTATTTGGGGTTTCTATATTTCTACTTCAAGTTAGAGACTGCCAGTGTGGTGTTTGTTCAACATGCATCACCCTCACAGGTTATGTCTTACCATCTTTCCTAGCCACAAGACAGGCCAACCCTTATCTGCTTTTGCTTAGATTTTATTGTAGCAAATAGTATTAAGCCAAGATAACAAAAGGAGATGCTCAGGATAAATAAATTCTTCCTAATGAATCAAAGTATGTGCATGATACTTCCTCCCTAACATACTGAGCAGTTCTATGAAACTGGTCATAGGACAATGGGAGTAGTCAATGTCTTCATGTGGGTAAAGGTGTGGAAAGACCCAGGCAGATTCTTGAGCTAGATGACAAGCTTCTCCACACTAAGTGTGCTCGTGGTTTCATCCTCTTCATTTGAGCCAAAATACCCTGGGAGGTCCAGCATCCTCTGCTCAGCCTCTGTGAGGCCAAATGATGTATTGTCATAGAAGGCAAACTCTGGTTGGGCTGGGAAACTTTGACACTTGTCTTTCCTGAATTGAGAAGGGCTCAGTGGACTGACCCTCTGGTAGATGTCTTGCGGGGAAGATGGGGATGACTGCTTCCTTGAAACACTCCTGTGGCTGGGGGATGGTCCCCTTCGAGCTCTGTGAGGATCTGTCCTCTCAATTCCTGTCACTAATCCTGCCTGGCGATCCCCAGAATCTGGTTTCCTCATGGGCTGCCCCACAGTGTAGGATTTAGAGGTTGGGTGTAGGAGACCACTGGTCCCACCTGCCCCTTGGAAATGCTCCCCTTTCTCAGAAAGCAGATGGGTGCCTCGACCTGAAGGCCTACCCCTGTCCTCTGCCTGGTCCCAGGTTCTTGTCCTGGAGCTGTAGCCAGGGACCTGTCGTGGAGTCAAAGTGGACATACTCCTCTCCCGGAATGGTCGTGCCTGCTTGGTTTCATGAAAACTAGCTGTCCTCCGGAAGTGGGAATTCCTAGGGTGGCTCCTTTCCGAGGAGCCCCCTCTGCCACCAGTGTGCCTCATCTGGGACTTGCGGATCAAGGTCTGGCTGGGGCTAATGGCACAGCTGGCTGGGGACACACTGAAATCCAGCCTGGAGGGAGGTCTTTCCCCAGCACCCACCCCAGGCTGATCCAGAAATGGAGATTTGATCCTGAACTTGTTGGCTGCTTCTTCTGGGCTTTCTAAGTCTAACGGAGGGCTGGTGGCAGCATCAATGGCAGTGTCTGTGAGGGGACTCTGAGACACGTGATATACTTTGGTGGTTTCTGTCAGACCTTTCTTCTTCATCTCCTTCAACTGCTGCTGGGCAAGGCGATAGCTAAAGAGAGGGGGGATGATCTTCTGGGCATTGGACTGAAAGCTCTCGCTGCCAGAAGCATCATCCTCAGGAGACCCCTGTCCACTGCGCCTGTAGGTCAGAGGGATGCCCAGGTCTCCTGGGCTACCCCCAGGCCCATCACCCCCATCTGAGAAGCTCCCCCGCTGCTCACTCAGCTCGCAGATGTTCTCTTCATCCGAGTTCTTCCGGAAGCCAGGGGAATGGATAGAGTTGTGTCGAGCAGGGGTGCTGCATTTGGGGGGCCGGCCGAACCTCCTCCAAAGTGTGATGAGCACCGTGGCAATGATGATGAACAAACACAGGGAAATCCCAGTCACAGTCACTATGTTGTTGGACTTCACTGGATCCTTGGGTGGAAGAGAAGATGGATTGGATGGCCGGAGAGCTACATAGAGATGGAAAAGAAAGTTATTCTCTTGTGTTAATTTCTCTACAAGGTATTTATTTATTCATTCATTCATTCATCAGTCATTGGACTTGAACTCAGGGCCTGGACACTATCCCTGAGTTTTCTGGCTCAAGACTAGTGCTCTACCACTTTGAGCCACAGTACTGCCTCTTGTTTTCTCACCAGAAATTGGACATAAGAGTCTCATAGACTTTCCTGCCTGGGCTGGCTTTGAGCCACAATCCTCAAATCTCAGCCTCTGAGTAGCTAGGATCGCAGGCATGAGCCACTAGTGCCAAGCTTTTGCATGGTTTTAAAATCACTGAGTTGCTTGTTCTGATTATCAAAGCAGTTAAAGAAAGAAGGAAAGAAACAAGGGCTGGGAGTTTGGCTCTGGCAAATGGATCTCCAATGACAGAGTCACCAGGAGAGAGGAAAATCAGGGACCAGAGAAGGGAGGTAGGTGGCCAGAAAAGCTACAGAAAGACCCCTGTGTTTACCAGTTCCTGCTGAGACTTCTTCCCTATTTTCTGCATTGAAGCAAGGGGTAGAAAACATCAAGGCTTTTCGCCTCGATAATGGATACATCATGGATTCCTGTAGTAAATGTACCTGTGAGACACACAGTTTTCTACCCAGTAGAAAACTCAAAGCACAAAATGATTTAGGTAGCTTGTGCCTACCTAAACAAGAAACTGATTGAGGAAAGAAGACTGTTTTATCAAACTGTCACCTGACTAGCAAAGCCTCTCCTTTCTCTCCTGGTTTTCGGCTGTCTACTCCCTTCTCACCCTCAGCATTGGTCTTCTTCATCTTCCTCACTCTCTCAAATTGAGTTGTCCCACAGTCCTTAAAACTTCATCAAGACACTGATGTCACCTCCAGCCTCTACTTATACTGCTTTGGAAACTTCTGGAAAACTGAGACCAACTATTGCCATCTGACCTCACCTTTTTCTCCCTTGGTCCCTGCATCATTCAAGCCCTTCTAAACACCTGTCTTCTTTCCCATAGTCCTATGCTCATTGGCTCTTGGCCTCATCTCCTCTACTCACTCCCTGCCTGCCCCTCTTGGGCCTTTCTACTGTACTCTATTCTCAGAGGACATTTGCTAAGAGTCCTCATTATCCCTGTCCTTCCCACAAAGCCTATCCTTAGCCTTTTTGGCGAACATGAGGCCTTCCTATACAATTAAACAGCTTCTTCCAAGCTCCTGAGGTAGGAGCTGTTGCATGTACTTCTCTATAAGGAAACAGGGTTAGCTACACAGTATGTTCTTCATCTCATTCCTGACTACAATGTTCAGCCAGCATTCCTTCACTGCTACAGGAATCTTTTGTTCCTTTGATACCTGTGCCAGCCACCTAGATACCCTTTACCTCCCTTTCCCAAAATACCATCATCTCCTAACTCCCTCACAGCCATCTGTCACAATGGAAGGCTCCATCCTTCCATTGCATCCCAGAGCAAGGACCATTCCAGCAGCTTCAGTGTATGTGCCCTACTCCTCTGTGTGTGTGTGTGTGTGTGTGTGTGTGTGTGTGTGTGTGTGTGTGTCTTTCTCATCGTCTACCATTGCACCTCTCCTCTTTTTGGTAGTTCTGAAGATCAAATCAGGGGCTTTGTGCATGCTACACAGCCCACTACTGAACTGGACCCCCGGATCTCATATTCAAGAATATGAACCTTTACAGGCTATTCTCTGTCTGTGTCTGCCCCTTTCACTCACTAGTGGTTTTTATGTTGTATTATTTTGCTGAGACTTACGATGCTCCAACATTCTCTTTACTCCCAGTCTTCCAGCTGCCTCTTGGCCTCACTTCTGACATGTGATCTATCACTGAACCCATTTTCTTTCAATATTTCAACTCTCAAAACTTTTAATATTGAGTTATGTATCTCCTCTTTTGTGCTGCTGCAAAAGTCCTTCCTAAGCAAACTCAAGTGTATAAATTCTTAGCTGTTACATCCAATCCCTAAACACTAGCAGGAAAACAAAGCAAAACAAAAGCCAAGTGTTGTGACTCACATCTATAAGCCTAGCTACTCAGGAGGCCAAGATCTGAGGATCATGGTTCAAAGCTAGTCAGGGAAGGAGAGTTCCTGATATTCTTGTTGCCAATTAAACACCAAAAAGCCAGTAGTGGAGCTGTGGCTCAAATGCTAAAATGCTAGCTTTGAGCACAAAAGCCCAGGGACAGCTCCTAGGCCCTGAGTTCAAGCTCCAGGACAAGAAAGAGAGACAAAGAAAAGAAAAGAAACAATCATTAAAAAAAAGAGAGAGAGAAGGAAAGAAAAAAAATTGTCAGGGATGATGGTGCAAAACCTATAATCTCACTGCTCTGGAAGCTGAAGCAGGAAGACTGTGAATTTGAGATCAGCCTGGATTGCATAGTGAAACCATGCTTCCAAAAAACAAGTTCTTAGCCATGTACCCGTGGCTTGTAACTATAATCCTAGTTACTCAGGAGGTTGAGACTTGGAGGATCATAGCCTGGGTAGAAAAGTCCTGAGGAATCCATCTCTAATTAACCAGCAAAATGCTGAACTATAGGTGTGATTCAAGTGGTAAAGTGCCAGCTGTGAGCACACAAACCAAGCAAGTAAGCCATAAGCATACATATACATATATACATACATGCATACACACACACACACACACACACACACACACACACATACAATGACTATAGAAGCCTATGCCTGTACACATTCATAGTATCCAGCCTCAACACTAGTGCCATCAAAGCCTTCTATAGATCCCTAAGCAAGTCTGCCTTCCATCCCCTAAAATGCTTGCTTCCAATTTCAGCATGTGCTCAAGACCCCTTACCCAACTTGCTTTTCCCCAGAACTCTAGTAGGTCACCAAAAACTGAAGCCATCAGACATGTACTCCTCAGCTTCTTCTGCCATCCTCCCTGCCCCCATAAACTTAGCAGCAGATGCACCCCACAATCAGGGGGACAGTATTCTAGAAAAGGCAAGACCACCAACAAATGCCCTCTAGACCACCTTTCTCCTAGAGGATCATCCTTCTGTACCAGTCATCCTCAGAGTCTCCTGTCTGTAGCTCCTTTTCGTCAGCACAGAAACACAACCAAGCTTTTCTTGGTCAAGGTACATTGTACTTATAAACTATTTTGTTGAATGGTAATCCCTTTGTGCAACTACTTTAAAAGTAATAAGACTACAATGAAAAACAACAACTCCAAGATTGTTCTGCTGCCTCACCTCTTACCACAGGCAGATCGCTCTCCTTGTCTTCCCAGCCACAGCTACGGGAGGAGGAGTGCACATTTACTGACATGCTGCTCCCACGTGATCACCTCTGTGTCTGGTAACCTGCTCCCAGGATTCCAAAGTGCCAGCTCCTGTCAAGATCATCCTAACGACCAGTTGTAAAGAAGTTCTGTCCTGCAGCACTGGCTACTATTTGGTCCCTCTGCAATTCTCTCACCTGTTTCAATGATAGCACTTGATCACATGATTTAGAGAGAACAGCATGAACTTTGGAGCAGGGATATCAGTCTATATCATGTACTGCTACCTTCCTCTAAACATGCCCAAGACTTCTGAACTTCCTCCAAATCTGTACTTCCTCTGATGTACCTAGTTTCAAGGGAATGGCTCTGCTGTTCACACACTGGTTAGTACTAGACTACTTACTTTTGTCCTTCATTCCTATCTCTGTATCACTCATTCGAAGGTCTTTGCATACCCTCTCACCGCATCCTCCCCTCCTGACCCTACTGCTGGCACTTCTGTTTTCACATGGGTTACTGAAAAACTTATTAACAGGAATCTCTCTGCTATACCTGTCCTTTTGATTTGTTTTTCCATGCTACAGCCAAAAATTGCTCTAAAACTCAGGTCTAAAGCTTTAAGGCCTTCAGGATCAGGCCTGTGAGTACTTGTCCAGCCTGTTTTCCCACCTTCCCTTGGCACACTTCATCATCCCACTGCGGGAACCATTCTCAGTTTTTTCCAGGTCCCGTACTCTGCCATCTTCCTCCAGGCCCTCAGTCATTGTTCCCTAAATCTCCCTTGCTGAACTCATTCACTTGGGTGGAACTTTCTCAGTTCTCACACTGCAGATATCACCTGCTCCAAGAACTGAGTTGTTCCAGGCATGGATTATCACCCTACATGATTCCATAACAAACTGTAGATACTTTTATCATTAAAGGTGTTATGATGTACATGCATTATGCCTATTTTTTTGCCAGTCTTGGGGCTTGAACTCAGGGCCTGGGCTCTGTCTTTGACCCTCTTTGTGCTCAAGGCCAGCACTCTACCACTTGAGCCACGGTGCCACTTCTGGCTTTTGTGAATATTTATTGGAGATAAGAAGCTCACAGAGTTTCCTGCCTGGGCTGGCTTCGAATCATGATCCTCAGATTTCATCCTCCTTAGTAGCTAGGATTACAGGCATGAGCCACTGATACCTGGCTTCATTATACCTATTTATGTACCTTTCAGGTATCATGAACCTCTTTAAGAAGAGGACATATCTTATCAACATATTAAATATATTTCCTATGCTAGTTACAGTAATTTGCAAAGATGGTACTCAATAAACATTAGTTCAATTAATTGATGCACTCATTGTTAAGAAGATAATAGCATGACAAGTTCTGTGGCTCATGCCTATTATCATAGCTACTCTGGAGGCTGAGATCCATAGGATCAACTTTCAAAGCCAGATAAGATAGAAAAGTCCATGATATTCCAAAAGAGCAAGCAAAAATCAGGGCTGGAGGCATTATTCTTGTGGTAGAGCTCCAATGAAGTAAGGCCCTCCTTCAAACTCCATCCCTCCAAAAGATAAAAATACAATGATCAGCATTTCACCAGATGGACTGTGGGTACTATAGCAATTGTATCCTCCTACCTTCTTGTTGAACAAGAAAGACCAAATTAGTCCAGAGCTACTCTCAGACCTTGGCATAAAACTACTCTTTGAAAGCCAAACAAAACTGTGAACTACCAACCCAGTAAAAACAGCTTAGTGGTGAAAGACTTGTTGCCTGATTTATTGCTTCTTTCATCTGCAGGAGCTTCTGGTGATATTAGGTAGCAGCATTGCTATCATGGCTCTTAGATCAGTTATCTTTTGATAGTGATTGGCAACCTTCAAAACCATTGATGGAAAAAAACCCTCCAAAGCTGCTGCCTGGCCCATCCCTGCCTCATCCAGACCTTCCTGGTTATCCTGATGAGAAGAAAATCCTCTAATGCTAAGTAGCCCATAAAGAGATCACCAGAAAGAGAAGACTTGAAATACAGGATGTTTATCCAAGTAAACATTGATCTGAGGCCTTGTAGATTAGCTTTAGTATTTCCCTTTCTTTTTAATTAATAATGGTTGTATTTATAGGTCTGACACAGTGTTAAAGAAATAAGATGAGGGGCTGGGAAGGTGGCTCAGTGGTAGAGCACTTGCCTTGCATGCTTGAGGCCCTGGGTTCGATTCCTCAGCACCACATTAAGCAAAAAGAAAAAAGCCAGAAGTGGCATTGTGGCTCAAGTGGTAGAGCGCTCGCCTTGAGCTGAAGAGCTGAGGGACAGCACCCAGGCCCAGAGTTCAGGCCCCACGACTGGACCAAAAAAAAAAAAAAAAGAAAGAAAAAGAAATAAGATGCTAGAATAAGAAATATGATCATATTTTCTCAAAAATGATTACTAATTCCAGTTTATAATGCCCACTTAAAAAGCCAGAATTGTCAATATAAAATTGCAAAGTATTCAAGACAGGCAGCATGATAGAGTCAGCTCTAGACCATCAGATTTTTATTGCTGTCTTTTCCAGGCCCTAGAATCCTCTGTGTCTGTGATATGTAAATAATAGTACACAGTCGTTCCTTGGTTCTAGAACTGTGGATATCACACTCTAGAGATACTCAAGTCCTTTCTCTAAAATGGATTAGTACTTGCAAAGAATCTACACACATACATTGGAATACTTTAGATGACTTCTAGGTTACTTATAACACCTAGTACATGTAAATGTTATGTAACTAGTTGTTATACTATACTCACAGAGTAAAGATGAGAAAAATGTCTGTTCATGTTCAACATGGATGCAATGTTTTTCTGATGATTTTCATCTATGATTGGTTGACTCCTTGGGTGTGGAATCCATGGACACAAAGGGCCATCTGTATATCTGCTTCATATAGGTGGGCACTTACAAAAATGTCTCATAGGCAGTAAGTTTTCAAGATCTGAACCCAGCACCATAATGCCTACTTAGCAAAATCAGCTTGAGGTTCCAGTGAGATAATGTATTGAAATATTGGCATACATCAGGTAGTCAATAAATGGCTGGGATTCTTTGTTTAAAAAAAAGCAGCAGAAGTCAGTGGCAACTGATTTCACATTCATTTGAATATATGCCATCCCAGAACTGACCAGATGAGGTGTCATTGAAGGAAGTTACACACAAGGAAATCAGTAGACAGAAAAGACAGCCTTAGATACCAGTAAAAGGATGAGGCCAGTATGCTTGCTTCAGGAACATTCTAGAATTATCTCAACTGTTTCCTTCATATATTTTCTTCAACTTATGATTGCACTTGAGAAAGTAATGCTCATTGAAAACAACCTTAAAATGCCTTCTATTTCTTTCATAGTTCTTTTCCGGTGAAATGTCCCAGTGAGGCTACCTGCTGCTCTTCCAGTTCTTCTAGATCCAAATATACCCCATATCACTAAGTGGAAATATTATAGGTGGAGTTACAAGACTGGATAGTTTGCCTATACTTTGTAGAAAATTACCTCCTTGATTCCCAGTAGAACTACCAGCAGACATTCATTGGAATAGAGTACTACAGTTTTACATTAATAATTTACAGGCTTTTATCTAACATTACCTCATGTACAGATTATTAAAGATGTTAAAATGTAATTGATTAATCAGTATTTGTTCAATCATTATTGTGATTTTTATTAAAATGAATATTTTGGGTCATATTTTTAAAAGTTGAGAGAATTGGTTGGCTAGTTTTCCTGAAAGTATTTTTAAGATAAAAGCTTCACAATGCCTTGAGAACCTTACACACACACATATCTATATCTATATCTATAGATAGATAGATATAGATATATATATAGTTTGGTATAGGTTGTCACCTTTGAAAATCTTGTGTACTATAAAATACTGAGTAGAAGAAATTGTATAATTACAACCATGTAATTAAAAGTATTAAACAGCAAAAGAACCCCAAACAAACTAGGAGATAAAAATGAAAAAATAATTATTCAAAGATGCAGCTGACTGAGGGAAAGAGATGAACCTGGGCCTGGGGCTGAAATAAGAAAAAAAGAAGGGAAAACAAAGTTCTTAAGATGTTGAAGCAAAGAAGCAAGGCCTATGGAATGATTTGGAAAGATGAAGTGGAAACATAGACATTGATTACTTGATTTATTGGTTGATTGATTTATTTTAGAAAGTACTGTGGATCAAATTCAGAGTTTTGTACATGCTAGGCAAGTGTTTTACCTGTGACTGTCAAGACCTTGGCTGAGTGTGTTGACAGAAGCCTGTGGTTTTAGCTAAAAGTTGGTCTGAGATGACAAAAAACTAAGTATGGCATTCTGATCAAGAATTGGGCAGGAAGAAGTCTTGACAGGAATTATTTAAGGGCCGGGATCACTACAAAAGCCAGCTGACAAACCAGGAGTTGCATCTGTGAGGTGGAATGGTGGTGGGGAGAGAAGGGTCCTTCATCATTGTAACTGGCATGGAAGAGGATTTGGTTCCACAAGCCATGACGTGAATACCACATCTACAGACTTGTCACATTAAGCACACAGAACACTGACTAATGTGTGACTTGAAGATACTAAAAAATGCAGGAAAGGCCAGTCCCCTGGTGATAGAAAAAAGAAACACCCTACCTTCTGCCAGGTAGGGGTGGTAATGAATAAACCTAGGCCACTTACGGGGAAAATCAGTGTCTTGCTCCATTTTGACAATTGTCTATGTGGTCCCCTTGAACTTCTCTAGGATGATGGGGGAAATAAGTAAAGGAAAATACTTTTTACAGCATTTTTTCGTGGGGAGCGGGAAGAACAAGAATAGTAGAGAAGCAGAAGGAGAAGTAACAAGATGCCAATGTGGTGGCGCAGTTCTGTAATCCTATTACTTGGGAGGCTGAGGCAGGAGGATCTTAAGTTCTGCTGTCTCAAAAAAAAAATCTAAGGAATAAATGAGCAATTTATACTTCTAATACAATTTTGTATTTTACAAAATTATTTACTATGTTTGGCTCTTTAATTTAGACATATATTGTTGTCATTTCCCTCTCTTCCACAGTATTAAATCTCATCAGAGAATTCATTCTCCAGCTTTTCTGTCTTAGACACACTAACAAACACAGGGTTTTTACAATCAAAAGTAATTAGAAATGCTGGGTGCCAATGGCTCATACCTTTAATTCTGGCTACTCAGGAGGCTGAGATCTGAGGATCATGGTTCAAAGTCAGTCTGGGCAGGAAAGTCCATGAGACTCTTACCTCCAATTAACCAGCAAAAAGCTGGATGTGGAGGATTAGCCTTGTACAAAAAAAAAGCTCAGGGATAGGACCAAAGTCCTGAGTTTAAGCCCCCGTACTGGCATGTTTGTGTGTGCACACACATGCACACGCGTGTGCACACACACAGAGAACACACAGTTAAAAACCAGTAATGCATATACTACTAATATACTTTCAAATGCAGACAGGTAGTTCTCAAGAAGGCCTGGCTTCCATATTCCCTCTGATTAGGGAAGACACCCAAAGGGAGCTAAAATACCTACCAGCGCACTCCTCCAGAGAGCACGGGGAGATCTCCGAGGACTTTCCAGGGCAGCCTGGTCTGGAGGAGGGGAAGGAAGTGAGACACACCCGCCGCCGCTCTCGAACACCATCTCCACATGTGGCGCTACACTGACTCCATGGCTGCCACATTCCCCACGTTTCTGCAAGGACATAAGTCATGCTCTCAGTGCTAGCTCATTTGAGAATGACTCTTTAACGACATCCAAATGAAACAACAAAACTCAAATCTTCAGGTCTTTAAAAGTCCACAAGTAAAAACATTCCCAGAGATGTAGAAAACTGGAAAGAGTGCTACTTTTAACTTTAAAACAAAGAAAAGCTGTAGGAGCTATAAAAATCTTAGCTTTCGTAGAACCCACCAGAGAGAGCTGAGGTTATAGGGCAAGCAACAAGCCTGACGTATAAGGAAAGACAAGATGCTCCAGTAAAAGAAGGGATGCAACATCTGCTTGCCTAGGATAGAGTCCAGGACCCACCCACACAAGCTAGTGAGAAGAAGCCAGCTAAAAATGAAGTGAATTGCTAGAAGCTTAGTGAAGACCAGCATGAGAATACAACACCACTAGCAGGGATATAACAAGGGGAATTTGTACCCACGCAGGCTCTTCTCTGGGGATCTCACCTGAAAGACTGAAGTCAAGTACAAGACTGAACAAAGCCTCTTTATGGTACAAGTCAGACAAGAGAAGACATATCACTATGGAAACAGCACCAAACCTCACCCAGATCCTCCCTCCTATCCTCTCTAAAGAATATTAGCCTCAACCATTGGGCAAAAGACAGCAAACTTTGTCAACCTTAAGAGCATCAGTTGGGACCACTACCTGCTGGAGCTGAAAATATCCAGGGCTCACACAATTTGAGATCTTCCACCACTGTGGTAGAACATTGACAAGGCTCCATCTCTGAGACTCAGAGACACAGCACTTGCCTGAGATGAGGTTGAGCCAGCAAAAAAGAATGCTCTCCTCTTAGTCCATGCTAGCAAGTGCCAACATCAAATAACAGCAGACCAGTGCTGAGGAGAGGCAAGAGCTAGAGATGAAAGCTTGTCTGGCATGCAGGCTCAAGCCCGGAGCTGAAAGTGGAAGAGAAAAAAGCATGGAGTAAAAAACCCTCTAGCAATGCAATGCCTGTCCTCAACCCAGAATAAGTCTAGAAAATCCTGAAATCTATGATCCATTGAAGACAGCAACAGCAACAGGAAAACCCCAAACATGGCTAAATTCCTTATGATAGGAACCCAGTACCCACACTAAAGACCTAAAGGATGTAGAAGCATACCTATTTCCAGGCATAAATTTTGTTTCCTCTGTTTCCACAATTCCAAACAAGATTTCTAACTTCAAATGATTATGAGATATAAAAACTATCAAGAGGCAAAGTGATCAATAGATCGAGTGAGACTCAGATGTGACCCAGATATTAAATGGAAGAGAGAGATAATTTAAAATAACTATGATATGTTAGGGATTGGGGAAAAGATAGAAATTTGCATGAGAGTTATAAACCAGAGTCAAATGAAAATTTTATAACCTTTAAAAACCCATGAAATAAATGAAGAATGTGTTCCATAATCTTGTAATAGGTCAACACGTCTAAGGAAGCAAACAATGAATATGAGCATAGAAAGAAATCACCCCAACTAAAATTCACATACTACTATGAGTTCAGAATATTCCACAAGGAGTATGTTTAAAAAGACACCATTCTCATATCTGCCTCTGTGTTGGGATAATGTTTAGATCCTGAGTGCCTTTCCCAGATTAGTGCTAACTATCAAAGGACTTGAGGCTGGCTGATGTCTCTTATGTCCACAAATTCTTTTGTCCTTCCAAGGCCCTTGTGAAATGCAAGCCCCTTGATCTTAAACTTTCCAGATTCTAGAGCTGTAAAAAAATAAATGTCTTGTGTTTCATAAATTACCCAGTCTCAAGCATTCTGTTACAATAGCACAAAATGGACTACAACAAAGACAGTGAAGGAAAAAGAGGAAATTTAAATATTAAAAAACACAAGACAAAAGGATATAGAACAACATGAAATAGTGTCTCATACATGAAGAAAAAAACTATAACAAAATAAATCTCTGAAAATACAGTGTCCAAAACTCTCCAAAATTAATGGAAGACATTATACACTCAAGATACTATAAACAATCAAGCAGGATAACCAAAAAACTTAGACATGCTATTGTGATTTTTTTAAAAAAACAATCAAAAAATAAATTCAGAAAAATAGGTGACTTTAACTCAACCATGTAATGACTACATCAAATATAAGTAACATAAAAAGTACCAATTAAAAACAGATTATCAGATTGGATTTTAAAACACGTGGCCTAGACACTGATGACTCACACCCATAATCCTAGCTACTCAGAAGGCTGATCTCTAAGGAATCACTATTCAAAGACAGCCTTGGCAGACAAATTCAAGAGATTCTTTTTTTTGGGGGGGGGGGGGTTCCAGTTGAGGGGCCTGAACTCTGGGCCTGGGTGCTGTCCCTCAGCTCTTCAGGTCAAGGCTAGTGCTCTACCTCTTGAGCCACAGCGCCACTTCCAGCTTTTTTCTTTTTGCTAATGTGGTGCTGAGGAATGGAACCCAGGGCCTCATGCATGCAAGGCAAGCGCTCTACCACTGAGCCACCTTCCCAGCCCTCAAGAGATTCTTATCACCAATTAACCAGCAAAAAAAACTGGAAGCATGGTTCAAGTAGTAGAACACCAAAAAAGGTGAGTGTGCAGCAACCAAGTTCAAGCCCCAGTACTGGTATTCACTCACACACACACACACACACACACACACACACACACACACACACACACAAACACACACACACACACACACACACACAAATAGCCCAACTATATGCAGTTTCTTTTTAACATCACTTTACATCTAATGTAGATAGATAGACAGACAGATAGATTAAAAGACAGAAGAAGATAGACCTTGTGAACATTCAAAAAGAATTGAGTAGCTATATTAATATCAAAATATCAAAACAGGCTGAGAACCAAAGATACTACTAGGGGTAAAGAAGAGTAGTATATAATGCTAAAGAATTTGATTCAGTGAGGAGCTTTAACAATCCTAAACATAGACCTACTAAACATAGAACATCAAAATACACACAAAGCTCTACCAAAAGAGCCTTCTTTGCTGTTGTTTGTTTTGGTGGCAGGCATTAAATGTAGGACCTCATGCATCCTAGGCAAGTACTCTACCACTGAGTTACACTCTCTAGCCAAAGCAGTCATTACTGACATTATTTATCAATGATAACTTTTCTTCTTAGCAAGTATGCAATCATCATCAAATAAAATAATTGCTTTATTCCTTATAAAGAACTAGCCTGTGTCCATTCTCTCTCCACACACATCCAACTCCCAAGACCTATCAGGTTCTGCCAACACTAGAAACCAAAGCATCCTCTGCATAAAAATTTCTCCTCATCTTTTATAGAAAAAACATAGAATGCAGCCAAAGGAATACAAAGCACTGCAAAACATAAGGGAAATGTGTAGGATAGATGTGGAGTCCAGAAAGCCAAATGGTGCAATCTCTGGAGTGAGTCATGGAATATGAGTTCTTCAGAGCAATTAAGTCTCGTAGGATTTTCACAAGAGTAGGAGCATTACAAGCAAGTATCCTGGACCAAAATCAACTGAGGTGTGGTAATGATGTTCCATGCAAAGGTCCAACTGAACACAATATTGGTTCTGTGTCTCTGGGATCATGCCACAGCTCCTCCTACAGCAGAACAATGTGTGGGCTTTGTCTGCAGAACTTCCTTGCTGCTCAGACATGAAGCCCCCAGTGCTTGAAAAGCTTTAAGAATCTCAGAGGAAAGTCTCTCTCAGCTAAAGTATTGGGATTTATTTTTGAAAAAACTTCCTGGAGAAACCACTACTGGGAAATCTAAGTAGAAAACTAAGTCAACATACATTTTCTCCTCTTGTGCTCATGTTTAAGACCACATAAAAAAGGAGAATTACAAAAGCTAGAATCCTCTTGTTATTCTTCTTGTACTTTTCTTTGACTTTATATAAACATTTCTTTAAACAGATAGTCACTTATTAAACTAAAATAAAAATTTCCCTTAATGGAGACCAGGAAAATAATCCATTTTTAAAGTATGAATATGGGGAAAAGTTCTGGGGGGAAAGTAAAAAATAAAAAGCTTCAATATAGCCTGGTGTCAGTGGTTCACACCTATAATCCTAAACTGTTTAGGTGGCTGAGATCTGAGGATCCCAGTTTGAAACTAGCCCAGGCAGAAAAGTTCATGAGACTTTTATCTCCAATTAACCAGCAAAAAGCCAGAAATACATCTGTGGCTCAGGAAGTAGAATACTAGCCTTGAATGAAAAAGTTCAGAGACAGCACACAAACCCTGAGTTCAACCGCTAGTACCAGAAAGAAAGAAAGGCATGAATCTTGATTTTAAAAAATACCTAACTTAAAAATATCAAGTGTCCTTTATCTTTGAAAGTAAAATCATGAGTCATGGGATATAAAACAATAGAAACATTTAAGTTATATAAAACAATCCAATATAATATAATATAATATAAAACAATCCAAACATTTAAGTTAATTTTATGTTCTTTTCTAAATCAAATTAAATGGGAAATCACTCAAATAGGGCAATGACCAAATTTAGCCAAAAATTTTAAGAAAAAAAACCTTTTCACCATTTTATCTCTGAAAATCCCTGCTAATAACATAAGAGGAAAATAATTGGCAAATGGGAACCTTTTAGGTATCAATAGTTCATGAAGAACAAGGTGACAGATATTCCAAATAGTCTGTCTTCATGAAAGGAAGTCCATTATGTTTAGTCCTGCTTAGACATACATACATGTGTACACACTGCACAACAAACCTGTTTGGCTAGGCTAAATGCTTTTCAGACTGCAGGATATACAGGAACGAAAAAATGTTTCAGATTTCAAGACTCTGAAGGACTAAAGCCTATGAAACATTCCCATCTATAAGACGTTTTGCTCAAAAGACCAAGACAACAAAATATGCTTATAAGAAAATTCCACACACACAGTGAGTAGTTAGAAGTACCAGAAGCAAAGGCATCTGGGATAAGCCATTCAGATGCTCTTTGTACTTATATTGAACAAATTATGCTTTCATTTGAGGTAGTAAACTCCCAATTGGTTATGGGTCTTCTAAAAGGGGTATGTGGGCAGCACGGAGGAACTGAGACAAGGAGGATAATAGCAGATTTTTTTTCTATTTCTTTGAGTGTTGTTGTTGTTGTTGTTTGTTTGTAGAACCCCTTTTCAGCCTACAAGCTTTATGTTGTTTAAGAGAAGTTGACAGTTGATTGTATGGAAAATATTTGCACAGTGACAATACAAGCAAACTTCTATCCTAGATAATTTAGGTGTCTGACTGATTAACTGATTGACTTGTGGTGCTGGGGATAAAACCCAGGGCACTGTGCATTCTAGGCAAGTGCTCCACTACTGAACTACATCCCCAATCCATAGTTTACTTGGTTCTGTATTCTGGCTTTGCCACTCAAAACACCCTGGTTGAATGACTTAACAGATATCTGTGCTCTATTTCCTCATCTATAACATTAACAACATTATCAATCTAAATCCCAGGATTATGAAGACTGAACATATTAATATTCTGAAAGCATTCTGGCCAGTGCTTTTTGCTATGCAAAAGGTCACTATGCAAAGATAATGAACAATCTCTATTGGCAACACACCAAATGTGTTGTGTAGTTACGTCCAAAGGCATGTTTGAAAGAAGAGACAAACATAAAAAACATTATTTTTAAAAAATGCACATTTACTGAGTCAATGGCTCATACAAGTCCCAGTAGGTCTTTGAAAGATTTTATTTGGCAAAACAGATGTTTGTTTTTACTGGTCAGCACTGTCAATTTAAGTAGAAAATAAAAAGAGGAGAATTTGGTTCAGTCATAAACTTTTGAAACATCAGTCATAAGCTTCAGTCATGAGCATTTGTCTCCAATGCTTGAAAGTATTTTTGTATTTGGAACAGTAAGTATTTCAGGCTTTAGAATGTTTGCATATACACCATGAGATAATGTGAGGAAGGAACTTGAGCCTAAACCTGCAATTCATTTATCCACCCTATAAATAGCCTATAATTTTATACAATATTTTTAGTGTGCCTGGATTTTATTTTGTTTTTGTAAGCACTCTATCACTTAATCCATGCTTCCAATCCAGCACACACACACACACACACACACACACACACACATACACACACACACACACACACACACACATTTGCCTAGGCTAGCCTTGAACCCCAATCCTCTAGCTTCCATCTCCCCAGTAGCTGGGATTAGTAGTGTGTACACCACACCCACTTAATGCTGATGTTTTGACTGCAACCTGGTCACACAGGTCAGGTATAAAGTTTTCTACTTGTAGCCTCATATTGGTGGTAAAAACTTACAGACTCTGGAATATTAGTGGGAGGTTCTAATATTCGATTAGTATTAAAAACACAGAAAGGCACTGAAGTTCTTATTGCAAATATAAATTTTACTTCTTAGTTAGAATCACAGTCAGTCTGCCACACAGAGAATCTGTGTTTAGCTCCTCTTGTTAGTCTACTCAGCTGTAAAAGTTATGTGTAGTAGATACTGCATGGGGCAGTCCCCAGGTAGCCCATGACCATCTTCAGCCTGGTCACACAGAGAACCACTCTCTACCCCATTCTTTCGAATGTCTTCCCTGGCTGATTCTGTAGGGAAATCCAGCATTAGACACTGAATGAAAGCATCATGGAATGCCCAGCAGCCTGTCAAAACAAGAAAGTTTTCCTGTCCCACATGTCATTAATCAAATAGCCCAAGCTCCTCGATTTCACTTAGTTCATTTCTGTTAGTTTCAGTCAGAATTGTTTTCCTTGAACACATATGTACCTTTTCTTTTGAAAAGGCAAGATCATCTTGGATGTCTGACTCAGTTCAGTTTAACTTTCCCTAAAGCCTAGCTGAGATAAGCCAGACCTGAATTTAATTTATGCTTTGAAAACATATATGAAAGCTGGGAGTGGTGGCACACACCTGTACACCCAGAACCCAAGAAGCTGAGCCTGGAGGATAGTGAATTCAAGACCAGGCTGGGATATAGAGTGAGACACTATCTCAAAAGCAATGAGTAAGTAATTGTTGGGCACCAGTGGCTCATCCTTGTAATCCTAGCTATCTAGGAAGCTGAGATCTGAGGATCATGAGTTCAAAGCCAGCCTGGACACCAAAAAGTGGAAAATGGAGCTATGGCTCAAGTAGTAGTAATCTCCCTGAGGGAAAAAGGAAAAAGCTTAGGGAATGTGCCCAGGCCCTGAGTTTAAGTCCCAAGACTGGAACAAAAATAAATAAATAAACAAACAAGCAAATAAATAAATATTAGTGTGCCAAGTTTCCTAAGTGGGTTAAATAAAAACAATAAATAATTTGATGAAGGTGAAAGTAGGATTTTACCATCAAATGAGTTTCCCTACTTTCAGAAGTGCAAAGAATGGGGGATCTGTGTAGGGAGAAAAGGACTTTAAACAAATAATGACAGATGTGACAGATGCCATGAAAGAGGAACCAAAAGAGCTTATGGTGGAATCCTGGAGTAAAGAAAAAGTCACCCAAGTGCAGTCTTGTAGGTATGTTAATGTCAACTAGGAAAAGACAAGAGTCCAAGCCCCAGCTGAGAGATGAGGACTGGGTTCGGGCATAACAGGCAGCCCAATGACCATGGAAAGTCTTTTAGATTCCTATCCATGCCAAGTGAGGCGACTGAAAGGCCTGAAATAGAGGAATAGCCTCAGCAGACCTGAATTTAAACAACCTTCTGCGTGTGTTGAGAGAATAAAGAAGATAGTCAAGAACTAGTTAGGGGGCTGAGAAGTTGGTAGAGTGCTTGCCTCACATGCATGAGGTCCTGGGTTCAATTCCTCAGCACACATAAGCAGCAAAAAGCCAGAAGGGGCTTTGTGGCTCAAGTGGTAGAGCGCTAGCCTTGAGCTGAAGAGCTGAGGACAGTGCCCAGGTCCAGAGTTCAGCCCCCACAACTGACAAAAAAAAAAAAAGAACTAATTAAGAATCTATTGCAAGAGTCCAGGTAAAGTGTAATGGAAAATTAAATCAAGTGTCATCACATGGAACTGGGAAAAAGTGGACAGAGTTAGATACCTACAAAACAGAAGTTACAGGACTTTGTGACTTACTATTTATTTTTTATAGGGGGTGGTAGGAAAGAGGAAGACTTGGGTTTCTGGTTTGAACACAAAGATGGTGGAGTCTTTCATGAAGAGGCAGGTTCAGCAGGTAATGATGAATCTAATTCCAGATATGTTGCTCTGGAGCTAGCTGAGAGGCATCTGAGGGATGCCAACTACTCAGCATCAAGTTAGCATTCATAGCAAAACTGAAAAGATGACCAGCCCTCAAGAGATGAGAACTTACAGGCCAAGAAGATGAAGAAGTAGCAGCCAAGGAGTTGAAGTCAGATGCCAGTTAGCAGTAGGAGAAGTGAATGAAATTGTCAACAGTTTTTAAAAAAAAGGGGGAGTGGGGGGACAAGCTGGGTGCTGGTGGCTCACACCTGCAATTCTAGCTACTCTGGAGGCTAATATGTAAAGATCAAGTCTTATCTCCAGGAAAAGGCCAGAGGTGTGGCCTGAGTAATAGACTGCCAGCCATAAGTGAGAAAGAAAGGAAAGAAAGAAAGAAAGAAAGAAAGAAAGAAAGAAAGAAGGAAGGAAGGAAGGAAGGAAGGAAGGAAGGAAGGAAGGAAGGAAGGAAGGAAGGAAGGAAGGAAGGAAGGAAGGAAGGAAGGAAGGAAGGACCAAGTCCTCATTTCAAGCTGGCACACACACAAAAAGGAGGAGAAAGAAGAGGAGGAAGTAGAGGAGAAGGAGTGGGAGGAGGAGGGGGAAGAGGAGGGAGAGGAGAAAGAGGAGGAAGACCAGGGGGGAGGAGGAAGGAGAAGAGGAGGAAGAGGAAGAAGAGGAGAAGAGGAAGAAGAGGAGGAGAAGGAGGAGGAGAAAGTTATAAAGTAAAGAAGAGTGCGAGTGATGTCTGCAGTGAATATCAGGTTTAGTTTGGGAGGTTTTGGTGCTTTAAGATAAGAAAATTATAATTTACAAAAAACAAAATTGCACTTCAAAGCCAATGAGAGTAAGCCTTTATAGTAAGAGTCAGGTAAGGATAGGAGTTGGGAGGAGAATAATGATTAATGAAAGTTTCCTAAAATGACCAGAGGGGCTGAGCTCCACAGTGGAAGGGAAGGTTGACCTGATACGGAAGGAGTGGCACTTCTTCCATGGTGACATGAAAGAAGGGGGATAGGATGGGTCCAATACTTATAGACTTATAGATCTTTGGTGAAAAGGTAATAAGTTCCCATTTGGGTAGTCAGCTCCCCTGTGTGGCAGGCCACAAGATCAACTCCTAGAGTTAACCATAAGGTTGAACTCTGAGCAGAGTGGTGAAGTATAAATGAGATGGTGTACAGAACTAGGCACAAAATATCCAGGTGACTGCTGACCAGTATAGAGGACCAGCTGAGGGCAGAGGCATGAACCACTCACAATGGGTACCAGCCTACCCAACTGTGACCTTGTCATGCAACCTCAGCAGCTTGACAGGAAGCCAGCAGATGGGTGTGGCCTGTGTAGGGGCATGGAAAGGACAGAGGAATTTAGGATAGTAGCAGGGTGGATACAAGGATGGGCCACAAACTATAGGCAAGAAGCAAAGTAAATGCAAGTAGGCAAGTTGAAGGAAGAGAAAGGGGAAAGTTAAAGGAAAGGGACTTCTATGGCAAGGAAGTAGGTAGCTCTGGGGTTACAGTTAGAAGCGTGGGGAGTCAGAAGGCCATGGACTCTGTGGGATGAAAATAAGAAGAGTAGTTTAGAAAACCATACCACTTGCTAAGACTAGACTTACACCCAGGAAAAGGGAAAAATACAAAGAGTAGAAATAGGGGTGGGTAGGCTGGGGTTATAGGTCAGTGGTAGCTTGAGGCATGAGGACCTGGGTTTGATCCCCATGGCTGAAATGAACAAATGAAATGAAAAATTAAAATATAAAATAAAACTGGGAGTGAAAGAAATATACTCATTACCTGACTCTCTGTATATCACCTTCATAAAAACAATAAAAATATTTAATTATAAAATAATAGAGAAGTATTGGGGAGGGATCAGATGGATGGCACTTGAGCCACACATCTACACAGAATACAGTTTGAAGGCATCTTAGAGATCTTGCTTGGATTTCTCAGTAAAAATGCTTCATTCTTAAAATGAATGATCTAAGAGAATGATCTAAGAGAAAGGACATGTTCAGCTAGCAAAGAAAACAAGCAAACAAAAAAAACCAAACCTGACAGTTACTAACTATAATCTGAATTCACTTTTGAATTCCAATCTTTTCTGTCATGGGCTTTCTTATACCTGATAGAATAATATGTTTTTTAAAAAAAAACCTGTAGTCTAATAATTGAGCATTTCCTATAAGCCATGTACAAAGAAGGTTATATTTATTCATTCTCCATGGTAGGTACTTTATTATCCCTACCTGACAAAGGGAGAAACTGAGACCTAAAGAGATTAAATGATCCGCTTACTGAGACAGTTGCCCTCCCACAGGTTCTGCATTCCCAGAGTCCACATCTGCAGATTCAACCAACCACAGATGGAAAATATTCACACACACAAAAGCTGCATCTTGTCATGAGTCTCCAAACAATGTAGTAAGAACAGCTACTTACATAGCATGTGCATTACATGAAGTGTTAAAAGTAACCTAAAGATAATTAAAACTATACAAAAGTGTATTGTAGGTTCTATGCAAATGTACACCAGGACCAATCCCCGTGGATGCTGAAAGAATGTACTCTTAATTTTTCAGGTAAGAATGATAATGCCAATTGGTAGCTATGAAGAATGAACCATTAAAATGATAGTTCAATGCATCAAAATTCTAAATAATCATTTAGAAAACCAATCAACTAACAACAAAAATAAAGATGCTGATCTGATTTTTGAATGTTGAAAAAAAAAATCTCAATACCAACCTATGTTTCTCTGAATTAGCATGCACTCCTTCTCTTTGGCAGAGAAACGGCTTCTCCTTGAAACACCAAAATGAAAGCAGTATTTATTCTTCCCCATGTCAAACAAAGTGCAGTTGAACACTGTTCTCCTCTCTCCCAGGGGCAGGCTGTTTTCTGCCAGCTGAATTGTCCTCTCCCCAGGGCGCCGGGGGGCCTCTTTGAAAACAGTAACCAATCCTTGGGCGAAGATGCATGGTGGGGGTACCACCATCACCTCTACCTGGGACCCACATGTGAGTTCTGGCACCATTACAAGTTTGTATCCGAATTTCTGGGCCAAGTCAATGGGTCCTATGGAGGCAATGACTGAGTCTCGGCCGAACAGCCTCAACATCACTGTAACATAGGCTTCTGGTCCCACAGGTGCACAGCCAAACTCTATCCACTGTCCTTGAGTAAGCTCTGTCCTCTTGCTGGTTCTGATCTCCAACGGCTGTCCAGGATTGGTTCTTGCCTGAGGAAGGCTGTTGGTAAAGATGACATCCACTAATATATCAGGCTTGTCCACAGGAAATGAGCACAGAGGTTGATTGGTAAATAGACCCACTTGGAAGGTGCCTTCTGCTGATTTGGATGTCCTGTTCAACTCTATATGAAAGACAGGCCATTCTGCCTTTAGAAAGGCACTTTTCTCCCACCAGGGCACTGGAGTGCTGTTGGCTGATGATTCTGGAGTCATCATGAACCAGTAGTCACCAGCTTCCTTAAAGTAGAAGCATTCAAATTCGAGTGTTCCCTGAGACTGGTTGGTTAGGAGGTATTTGGTTGTTAGAGTCTGGTTGGTGTTGGCCTCCAACAGCAGGACAGACACATTCCTCAGTGTGCTATTAGCACCATCAAAATACTGGAAATCCACGGATACTGTGTTGTTACTTAGCGCTACATGGCCAGGTTCTCTCAAGAGGATATATTCAGCTTCTCCAAGGACTGAAAGAAAATGGCCAAAACTGGTTTACAAAGGGTGCATTTGAGCAGCACTATTAGTGATATTAATGAAAACAGAAGTTTAGACCAAAGTTGGAACCGAGCCAAGGATGACGTAAAAATGTGAAATGACACACAGCTCCTGGGAGCAGGGACTTGAGCTCATTCCTTTCTAAGTGGCCCTGTTTCCTCAGCAACTTTCAGGATGTTTAAAATACCAAATTAAGCCGGGCACTGATGGCTCATGTCTGTAAATCCTAGCTACTTAAGAAGCTGAGATTAAGAGGATCATAGTTCAAAGCTAGCCCAAATAGAAAAATCTCTCAGACTCATCTACATTTAACCAGCAAAAAGCCAGAAGTGGAGGTATAGCTCAAGGGGTACAGTGCCAACTTTGAGGGGAAAAAAAAGCCGAGCAAGAGTATAAGGTCTTGAATTCAAGCCCCACTGCTAGCACAAAATAATAAAATGACAAATTAGTGATAAGTGCCCTGAATTCATAACACTGAACATGCAAATTCAAAGAAAATCTATGAAGCTAAAATAATTCTCAGATTGAGAATTGTCAACTATTATTAGAGAAAGATTCCAGTACTCTGTGTTTCTCATTTTGTTCATGTTTCTACTGTTTATGTATTTAGAGATGATGGGTAGACATTGAAATTATAATTGCTTGATTTAAGTGATACAAAACAAACTGAATATTTAAAATATAGAACCTTAAATTGACTTCAAAGTTTTTATATTCAAGACTTGTGAAGGCTGGGAAGGTGGTTCAGTGGAAGAGTGCTTGCCTCACATGCATGAGGCCCTGGGTTCGATTCCTCAGCACCACATAAACAGAAAAAGCCAGAAGTGGTACTGTGGCTCAAATGGTGGAGCTCTAGCCTTAAGCTGAAGAGCTAAGAGACAGTCCCCAGATCCAGAGTTCAAGACCCACGACTGACCAAAAAAAAGAAAAGACTTATGAGTTTTTACCAGTGTTTATATGAAGAAACCCTTAAGTGAATAAGAAATGTAGCCACTTTATTCTCCATGGGTCACCCAAGGAATAGAACAAATATTTAAGAAATAACCAGGCTTGTCCTAGACAACATTAATGACATTATAGCAAGTGTTAATGGCCCAATAAGGACAGATGACTACTAGCCTCACAAGTATCATTCAGTTAGGATCAATTATATTCTTTTAAAAAGAGACCCAGCAGAGCAGCTGAAGTGAACAGTACAAAGAACATAGACACAAGAATCCTTGTTTCCATTTTGAACATGATCCAAACACGTATCAAAGGAGGCAGAATTTGGCAATCCAACAATCAACGGGGCCATGGCTGGGTTTAAAAAAAAAAAAGATTTAAGGAACTTCAGTGCCCTTTTGGTTAGAAAAACAACTTGTATAATTATGAATTTACCATTATATATACCTATATATATATATATATACCTTATCTACATGTAATATAATACATAGCATATATTACATGTCCCAGTGATCTCATGTGATTTTTGCATAGAGTTATAGTCTTATCTTAAAAATACTCTTATAAGTATTTAATCAATGTATGAAAATTAGAGTATAAATATACTAGTACAGAGTTTATTTTTAAAATTAGTTCATCATTGTATCTACCTTCTGCTTGAGATGAAGTGAAATATACAAATTTGTATTGAATTATATAGACTTGAATGCTTGATCAAAATTATTACCTTTATCAAAATAAGATCAACTTGTTTTTCTCTAATTTAGCGACAACAGCAGTTGAGTAATATTCCCTTGTATTTGGAGATTGAAGAAAGTTGTTGAGTCCAGTGCAGCTCACATGCTAATATTACAGAGCAGCCCTGGTACCTTTGATGCACTGGTGGTCAAAGAGACTCCAATTGTATCACCAGAGCCAAGGAAAGAGGTAAGACTGATAGCAAGGTCATATTAATTTGAATCTGAAGTGGGCAGGATAGTTCTGGAATTCATTTGAAGATGAAGAAGAAAATGGTCTCTTACTTAACAGGAGAGTCTGTTAAATGATAGGAATTGTCAAAGAGGCTGATCTGATGGAGATATTTGGTTCCAACATGATTCACTAGAAAAAGAAACCAAATATACAATGTTTGGCTTCTAGCAGTGGCAGATAGGAGGAGTAAAGGGAAGGGAAAAGTTGGTAATGAACTCACAAGAATGGAAATGTACCTACAGGCAAAAAGACATTCTAACTTTGAAAACTAGAATTTGGTTCTGCCATATCTTAACTATGCAAGCAGACACATAACAATATGATTATCTCTCGTCTTTCATTTTTTCCATTCCTAATTCTAATGAAATTTAAACTAATATCTCTATATAAAGCACGTAGGTTAAAAAACCAAACTGGTAATAATACTTTTTGATTTTGATTCATATAAAATAAAAATAAAAAGAGAAACAACAGATTCATGAAAATATCTTCATTTCCATTAGTTTTTTGTTTGTTTTCTTTTTTTGGTAAGGGAAGATTGTCTATTTTTACTTTTGTTTTGGAGATAGGAGCTCACAGGCTGACCTTGAACATGTGACTATTCTATCTTAGCCTATTAATAGCACTGGAATTATATCACCATATACAGCTAGAAATTTTGCTCTGAATAACAACAAATATCTGTACATGCTTTGCTTACATTAGAATTTTTCTGTTTTATGTAACCAAAACACATAATTTTTTTGCAAGAGGCTATTATATTCAGTGTAATCTGTTTTTTTTCTTTTTTGTTTTCTGTGGGGTTTTGTGTATGTATGTGTTTGTGTATTTGTCAGTCATGGAGTTTGAACTTAGGGCCTGGGTATTGTCCTTGAGCTTTGCTAAAGGCTAGCGCTCTACCTCTTTGAGCCACAGCTCCACTTCCAGTTTTCTGCTGGTGAATTGGAGATAAGAGTCTCACGGACTTTCCTGCCTGGACTGGCTTTGAACCACCATCCTCAGATATCAGCCTTCTAAGCCACTGATGCCCGGCAGTATAAACTGTTTTTAAGAAGGAATAATTGACTGTAAAATAAGTGAACCCACACTGGCGTCTAAGAAAAGTTACTGGATATAACTGTGCATGCTCTAGTTTTTGTAACTGCCTTTGCCACTAACATTACACAAGCCTCTGGGATTACATTTTCAGTATCGAATTTTAAGTCAGTTTCCACTCAGATCACCTCAGTTGCTTTGATGTCTATGAAATATTTAGAAATCATCAAAGGTAATGAAGATTATGCCATGTTGGTGATTACATTGGCTCAGAAGCTATATAAAACTTGAAAAGTGAGCTCAATTTTTTAGTTGAAACAAACTGAATGAAAAGAACTAACTTTAAGCATCTACCATACATGAAAACACTTTAAATGTTCCACATTCTTGATGGTATTTTATCATAACACCCCTAAGGAGTCAGTGTTATTGCTAAGAGACTAAGAAACATGCCTCAGAGAACACACTGGCAAGGATTTAAATTCAGATTGATTCCAAAGATACTACAACAACAAAACTCTTTTGTCAAGAGGAATCTTACATAGAAGCCCCAAATTTTAAAAAACAACAACAAACTGTTTGTGTGTGTGTGTATATGTGTGTGTGTGTGTGTGTGTGTGTGTGTGTGTGTGTGTGTGTGTATGTGTGTGTGTTAAGTGATATAACACTGAATTACTCAGAAATAAGTCCACATGAACTCCAGGAAATATGCTTGTGCCCAATTTGTTAGAATTATAGTGAAGTATTTTTTAAGAGCTAAAAGTGTATTTAAGGTGCAGTTGGAATCATGCAGAACTCCCAGATCACCTTCAGAGAACCCAGGGTTACCAGGTAAGAGTTTGAAAGGCATTGTACTATTAACACTTTTGCTTCCTCTGTGCAGGATCATTCATAAGTGCATGGACAAATCTCAAATTTATGTTTCTTTCTTGGTACTCATAGCACTCATATAGGCACAAGACTCACCATAGTCACAGAGCACGACCAATAACAGATTTGAAAAGTCCTTCAAGATTGGTTTCATTATGATGAGCAAAATCCCAAGTCTTTAGTCTCTTCATGTCCTTTTTCACATCCAAATGGTGATTTTCTTTCCCCCCAAACACCTGGAATTAAAATTTCAGAATACAACAATTCCAATCAATGGCATTCATAAAATAAAAAGTAGCAGTCATTCCAAGAAGTTAAATTTCCTAGATTATGAAAGGAAATTAGGGAGAACACCAATTTCCCTTAGGGTGATGACCTATAATGGTACAAGGCCCTCTGGTTCCATGACATACCTCAACTGTCAAAACCATTCGATATACCCAACATCAAGATGATCTTTGCAATACCAAAGCCTTTTATCTTTGTCTCACATCCTTAAATGGAGAGTCTGTTACTTGCTTAATTTTATCAAAGCTCATAGCCAATCTAGATAATATTATTTCACATTATTTATATGCTTGGCACTTCATACTATTTGATTTACTACTCTTTCATTTAATATCTAGGTTATATATGCCAAGTGCTTCCCTACCCCCTTTCTACAAGCAGGCTATGAACTGCACAACAGGTGAAGTATCTGGATCGCTCTGTTTCTTGATTCTCATAAGGTATATCCAAATGATCAAAACTTTGAAAAAGATAACCAGTATTTTATAATTAAATGTGGAATCTGTATGGCTCCAACTTCCCTTATTTGGGATAGTCTGAGGAGAAAAACAGATAAATCATAATTCTCATCTCCTGTCAGTTTTCCAATACTTGTTGATATGCATCAGGAGATGGATGATTCACACAGCAATCTTCCCAGACCACCTACGAGGGCAGGGAATACCTAGCTGGCCTGTGGTTCAGAATTGTAGGAAAAGGCACTGACTTTGATACAAATATTAGAGTAATAGAATATAAAATAAGATGTAGACCATTTAAGATCATTTTTTCATACTAGAACTATAATGAAATGTATACTTTCTTAGTGTTTCTAATCTTATTATACACAGATATTTTGTGTGTGTGTGTGTGTGTGTGTGCACATGAAGGCTTGTACCTAGAGTTAATCTACACTGACCTATACATCCCTCGCCCCATAGTTAATATATTTTAATAGACAAACATGTATGTGTGTGTGTGTGTGTGTGTATGTATATATGTATATATCCCAGCAGCTAAGTACAGAAACTACTGAGGAACAGAAGTAAACTGATTAGAAAAAGTCAAAATTCAATAGAAAGGAAACTGATGTGTCTCTATTAGCTTTCTTTCAGTAAGAATTGGTTCAACATCATTTAATATAATTTTTTCTAACTGTTTCCATAAATTACAATTGGATATGATAAACAAGACTCTAAACATTTGTGCAATGAGAACAAAGGAGGATGTTCTTAGGAGAGGATCACAGGGGCTCAATAGCTACATGCATCATATAAAATGATGCCTATTGAAATGAACTCAAGACATAGAAAAAGAGGATTTTTTATTTTACTTTTTGTGGGTCCCCCATGCCCTTTTTTCACTGTTTTTTATTTCTATACCTTTCGTCTTGAATGAAAGTTTATCTAATTTGAGGAAGGGAAGGGGAAACACAGAACTGGTGGGACAAAGGATGAACTAATTCAACAGTGATACTAACAGACACTATGTTGGAAATGAACTATACAACTTAGGGGGTGAGAGGAGTTAGAAGGGGAAAATTGGGAGAATTGTTGGCTCACACATGTAATCCTAGCAACTCAGGAGCCTGAGACCTGAGGATCATGGTTCAAAGCCAGCCCGGGCAGGAAAGTCTGTGAGACTCTTATCTCCAATAAACCAACAGAAAACAGGAAGTGGTGCTATGGTTCAAGTGGTAGAGTGATAACTTTGAGCTGAAGAGCTGAGGGACAGCGCCCAGCCCAGAGCTCAAACCCCACAACCAACCAAAAAAAAAAAAAGAACTGGAAGGAAATGAAGGAAGAGGTGATACTGTTCAAAAAGAAACGTACTCCTGGAATGATGTATGCCACCTCTAAAGACAAACATCAACCAAGGATAGTGTACCCAGCTAAACTCTCCTTCATAAATAAAAACCTTCCATAGCAAAGAAAAACTAAAACAGTATAGCTCCACCAAACCAGCCCTACAAAAGGTACGTAAAGATGTCCTAAACACAGAAAACCAACAAGATCACAATAAAGGCCAAGAAACCGCACCCAAACTGAGAATCCAAGAACCATATCACAGCCCCCAAGAAGGTGGATAATATGGCAGGAACTCTTAACAGTGCTAACTCTTAACATTAATGGACTTAATTCTCCAAGTAAGCGACATAGACTGTCTAGTTGGATTAAAAAGCAAGATCCTTCTATCTACTGCCTTTAAGAGTCACACCTTGCCCATAAAAACAAGCATATTTTGAAAGTGACAAGCTGCAATAAAATCTACCAAGCAAATAGCCCCCATAAGCAGGTGGGAGTTGCAATCCTAATATCAGATAAAAAAAGACTTCAAATTAAAATTAGTGAGAAGGAGATAAAGAAGGTCCCTACATACTAATTAAGGGATCTCTCCTTAAGGAGGATATTACAATTTTAAATATCTATTCACCAAATGACAAAGCACCCAAATTTATCCACAAAACACTACTTTCCCTCAAATCTCACATAGATCCAAAGACATTAATTGTTGGGGACTTTAATACACCACTTATCCCCACTAGATAGATCAACTTGGCAAACACTCAACAGAGAAACCGCAGATCTAAACAACTACATAGATCAACTACATTTAACAGACATCTACCTAATATTTTAACCAACATCACCAGAATACACGTTTTTCTCAGCAGCACACATAACAGTCTCCAAAATAGACCACATTTTAGGTCACAAAGCAAACTTGTCCAAATTCAGAAACATTGAAGCTATGCTGTACATTCTCTCAGACCACAAAGGAATAAATTAGAACTCAACATCAAAAGCCAACAAAGAAAGTCCTGTAACACATGGAGGCTGAACAACACACTGTTGAATCACCAGTGGGTCATGGAAGAGATTAGAAATGAAATTTAAATGTTCATGATAGTCAACAAAAATGAACACACAAATTACCAGCTCCTCTGGGACACAACAAAGTCAGTACTCAGAGGCAAGTTTATAGCACTGAGTTCCTAGATCAACAAATTGGAGAGCTCTGAAGCCAACAATTTAATGGGAAATCTGAACCTCCTTGAAAAAGAGCAGCAAGCTAAACCCCAATCCAGTAGGCAGAAAGAAATAATTAAAATTAAATCAGAATTAAACAAATTAGAATCCAAAAAAAAACATACAAAGAATCAACAAAACAAAGAGTTGGTTCTTCGAAAAAATTAACAAAATTGACAGACCCTTAGCAAATCTTACCAGAAAAAGAAGAGAACACACCTAAATAAACAAACTCGGAGATGAGAATTGAAACATCACCACAGAAACAACCAAGATTCAGAACATTATAAGGGAATACTTCTCAAACTTTTGTGCTAATAAGGTTGATAATCTGAAGAAATGGATGATTTCCTAGCAAATATCGACATGCCAAAACTAAACCAAGTTAAACCAACTTAACAGACCCATATCAAGCATTGAAATAGAAACAAAAATAAGAGACCTCTCACCTAAGAAAAGCCCAGGACCAGATGGATTTACAGCGGAATTCTAGAAGGCCTTCAAATCAGAACTCACAGCAATACTCCTCCAACTCTCCAATGAAATTGAAAGAGATAGTTCATTACCAAACTCTTTCTATGAAGCTATCATAATCCAAATCCCAAAACCAGGCAGGGACTCATCAAAAAAAGGGAACTATAGACCCATTTCTTTGATGAACATTGATGCAAAACTTCTCAATAAAATTTTGGCCGATCAACTTCAACAATTCATCCAAAAACTCATACACCACAATCAAACAGGGTTCATTTCAAGGATGCAAAGTTGGTTCAATATACACAAATCAATATAATTCATCACATCAACAAGAGCAAAGATAAGAACCACATGGTCAATAGATGCAGAAAAAGCATTTGACAAGATCCAACACCCCTTTATGATGAAGGTTCTGGAAAAATTAGGAATCTATGGAACATTCCTCAATATAATAAAGGCTGTATATGACAAATCTACAGCCAGCATTATACTCAATGGTGAAAAACTAAACTCATTTCCTCTTAAATCAGGAATGAGACAAGGATATCTACTCTCTCCACTTCTCTTCAATTTAGTATTAGAATGCCTAGCTACAGAAATAAGACAAGATGCGAACATAAAGGGAATCCAAATAGGGAAAGATGAAGTAAAACTCTCCCTCTTCACAGATGACATGATATTATTTAAAGAGTCCCACAGACTCCACTCCCAAATTACTCAAGCTGATTGGAAACTTTGGCAAAGTAGCAGGGTATAAAAATAACCCTCAAAAATCAATGGCTTTTCTGTATGCCAACAATGAGAAGAGCACAGCTGAAATGAGGAAAGAAACTCCTTTTGTTATAGCCTCACAAAAAATAAAATACCTAGGAATTTAACTAAAGAAGTGAAGGGGGGCTGGGAAGGTGGCTCAGTGGTAGAGCACTTGCCTTACATTCCTGAGACCCTGGGTTCAATTCCTCAGCACCACATAAGCAAACAGAAAAAAGCCGGAAGTGGTGCTTTGGCTCAACTGGTAGAGCGCTAGCCTTGAGCTGAAGAGCTGAGGGACAGCGCCCAGGCCCAGAGTTCAGGCCCCATGACCAGACCCCCCCCCAAAAAAAAAGAAGAAGTGAAGGACCTCTACGATGAAAACTTTAAAAAACCTCCAGGTTTGTAAATCAAAATAGAACTTGGAAAGTGGAAAAACCTTCCATGCTCCTGGATTAGAAGAGTCAACATGGTGAAAAAGACAATACTTCCCAAGGCAATCTACAAATTCAATGCCATACCTATCAATATTCCAACCTTATTCTTCAAGGAAATAGAAGAGGCAATCCAAAAATTCATATGGAACAAAAAAAGATCCCAAATAGCGAAAACGATCCTTTACAGAAAGAACAGTGCTGGAGGAACATCAATACCAAATCTCAAACTCTACCACAAAGTCATAGTAATCAAAACAGCTTGGTACTGGCACAAGAATAGACCTGAGGACCAATGGAATAGAATTGAAAACCCAGAAATGAACCCACAGGCCTATAGCCACCTAATCTTCAATAAGGGAGCTAAAAAAATAGAATGGATGAAAGCCTCTTCAGTAAATGGTGCTGGCAAAATTGGTTAATCACCTAAATCCTTATATATCACCCTGCATCAGAATCAACTCCAAATGGATCAAAGACCTTAAAGGCAAAGCAGACACCCTGAAAACTTTACAGGACGGAATAGGAGAAACCGTAGGTAGTTCTCCTTGGCACAGGCCGAAATTTTCTTAATAGAGACCCAGAAACACAAAAAATCAAAGAAAGGTTGGACAAATGGGATTGCATAAAGCTGCAGAGCCTCTGCATGGCAAAGGACATAGCTAGCAAGATCAATAGAAAGCCCACAGATTGGGGAAAGATCTTCACTAGCCATACAACGGACAAGGGTCACATATCTAAAATATACTTGGAACTCAAAAAATTAAATCCCCCAACAACAAATCCTCAAAGAAAGAACTGCCTAATAAATAAGTGGGCTAAAGACTTAAAGAGAACCTTCTCTGAAGAGGAAATGAGAATGGCCAATAGACACATGAAGAAATGCTCAATCTCCCTAGCCATAAAAGAAATGCAAATCAAAACAACATTGAGATATCACCTCACCTCAGTTAAAATGGCATAAACAAGAACTCTAATAACAACAGATGCTGGAGGGGATGTGGCCAGAAGGGAACCCTACTGCATTGTTGGTGGGAGTGTAAACTTGTTCAACCACTTTGGAAAGTAGTATGGAGGTTCCTCAAAAAACTCCACATAGAGCTCTCCTATGACCTAGGAATCCCACTTTGGGGCATTTACCCGAATGATCACAAACAAGACCATACTAAAGCTACCAGCACAACTATGTTTCTTGCAGCATTATTCACCATAGCTAAGATATGGAACCAACCCAGATGCCCCTCAGTAGATGAATGGATCAAGAAAATGTGGTATATATACACAATGGAATTCTATGCCTCCATCAGAAAGAATGACATTGCTCCATTTGTTAGGAAATGGAAAGACTTGGAAAAAATAATATTAAGTGAAGTAAGCTAGGCCCAAAGAAACATAGGTCCTATGGTTTCCCTTATTTGCAATAACTAGTGTATATCTGGGACAAGCAGAAAGGGCCAAAAGCTATGTAAATATGATCAGATAAGATGATGTTAAGCAAAATGAGCCCCCAGATAGGGACACACGTGGTTTTTTTCTTTCTTGCTATTGTTTCTAACGTGTGCCATGTGATTTTGTTTTGTTGCTTTGTATGTTCCTCCCCCACAGTATAATCCCTGTTTTCACTGTATTTGATGTCAGTATAATTTGGGGAGGGAAAGGGAAAAAACAAAGTGTTTAAATAGGGATACAGGTTGTCCCATTATAGCAATGAGATGTACAAGACACTGTTGAATAACTAACTTTACAATTTAGGCGAGAGGGGCACGGAGTATATTTGTGGAAGTGGGAAGGAAGAGATGGTAGGGGAAAAACAAAGGAGGAGGCAAGAATGCTTGATAAGAAATGTACTCATTACCTTGCTCATGTAATTGTAACCCCTCTGTATGGTATTTTCACAATAAAAAAACATATTTAAAAAAATACCTACTTCATTGAGGTATGATTACCATAGAAGATGTTATATTTTTTTTCTTCTTTATATTTTTGCTGTTCCCTTATCTAACTTTTTACATGGAATGTTTTACTTATTAATCTTGGGACATTATAAACATTTAATAAAATGCTGAAATAATTTTTAAAGGGATGGCATTGATCATAATGCATTGCATGCATTAACTGCTTTGATGAATGGCAACTCCTTTGTACAACTACTTAATGATGATAAAATTATTCAAAAGCTATATTTAGCTTTTAATAAGTCTAAAAAGAATTTTCAAAATGTTTAAAAATGCTAGGAAAGTATGTCCCATTTTATTAGGCTTATTTCCAGGTGTTACTCTTTTTATATCCAAAAGCATTATTCTTTTTATCCTTAGTAATCTAGGGAGTAAAGTTTCTTACTATAGCAATAAAAATTACAATAAAAATTACCACTGGCTCATACCTGTAATCCTAGCTACTCAGGAGGCTGAGATCTGAGGATCACGGTTCAAAGCCAGCCCGGGCAGGAAAGTCTGTGAGACACTTATCTCCAATAAACCACTAGAAAACTGGAAGTGGCACTGTGGCTCAAGCAGTAGAGTGCTCACCTTGAGCTGAATTGAAGAGCGCAGGGCCAGCGCCCAGGCCCAGAGTTCAAGCCCCAAGACCAACCAAAAAATGAACAATCAAAAAATAAATTACTTTAATCAAAAAAAAAATACATGTTCTCAATACCTGAATTATGTAATGGTAAACCCCTCTGTATATCATCTTTACAAGAGAAATTAATTTAAAAAGAAAACATTCCCAAAGGAAAACATCTTCACTCTCTATAAGTATAACTGAGTCAAGGTACCAAAGTGAGCAATAAGTTTATTATTTTCTATGGAGAAAAAAAAGAATCGGTTCAACAAAGAAAATATTTCACTTCCTAGAATATTGCACTTCCTACTACACACACACACACACACACACACACACACACACACACACACACACACACACACACACACACACACACACACACACACACACACACACACACACACAGAAAATTCTAGTTTGGTGGAACTAGCCACAATTTTGCTCCTTTCATTTCTCTGAACCCAGATTGAGGAACCAGAAGGTAGGGCTGGAGGCACAGCTCAGATGGTAAAGAGTCAGCCAGTGTGCCAAACCCACAGAGATCAGTTAGACTCCTGGTCACTGAACCAAGGAAGGATAAGAAAGTGGGGGTGAGGGGAAGAGAAATAAGGGAGGGGAGGTAAAGGGCAGGGAAGGGAGAGGCAAAAAGGAGGTAGAGGAGAGAGGAAAAGGGAAAAGGGAGAGGGGAGAGGGGAGAATGGACAGAACTAGAGAGTGTCAGTGAAAGACTTCAGAAAGCAGGTAAGTCTTAAGCCTAGCTAGGACAAGGCCCCAGTACCTTGCAATCCCAGCTCTGATGGCTGAGGCAAGATTGTTTGGGCCCAGGAACTTGAGATCTGCTTGAGCAAAATTATGAGACCTCATCTCATAAAACAAAACAGAAAAAAAATCTTCCTCCAAGTCACTGATATTTAGTACCAACCTCCCAAAAGCTGAACTGGCATTTCCCAAATTGCTTGCTTCTCCATGATAGTCTTTTTTTTAAGGCCTTTAATCATAACTGATTTTATGATTATATTTTTCTGCTTTTGCTAATGACCAGTTAAATGTAGACTTGTGTGTGATAATCTATATTTAGAGCTGAACAGAGATGGAATTAAAAAATAAACTAGCCTACCTGTACATAATAATATAGAGTCTGATCATAATCATAATATGCCTCAATTTTTTTCTACCTTGATTACTTATTTTCTTTCCACGTCTGTTCCAATTCCATGACCAGTTAAATTGAGAATCATTTTAAGAAAATAAGACGTTAAGGATATTTTCAATACATTTGAAACTACTTGGAAGGAGCTGGGTTTTAGCTCAGTGGTAGACTGCTTGCCTAGCAGGCATGAGGCCCTTGGTCGGGGAGGGGGTGGGGGGAGAGAAACAGTACATGGCATTCATATACAGAAAGTTTATAGACGAGTTTCATGAGTATCAGCTAAGCAGATAGGAGAAGTTGTGAAAATTCCCAGTGACTACCCTGTCTATCACTCAGCCTTAGCTTCATGTTTTCTGCTGAAACCAGCTAGGTAAACACTTCTATCACTCCCCTTTAACGTTGTCCCCAAAAGAAAATGCTTGGGACCCATGACTTACCAAAAAGAATAAAAGGAAGAAGCAAAGTGAGTTTGTCTCTCTAACAAACGTGCGTGTGATCTTGAGTCTATCTCCCCGCAAAGGATCTTAATGAAAAGAGATCTCAATTCCAAAGCCCTTCATATAAGCAGGCCTCATTTATATATTTGGTGGGGGTCACTCTGCCAGGACCCCAGGGTTTGGGGTGCCGTTCTCCTGGGAAGTCCCTTGCTCTTCTTTTTCTAGGTGGCAGGTCAAGTTCAGGCTGGGAAATCCAGCCTGCCGGCAGTGGCCAACCTAAAACCCTTACCTGATAGTGTTTGTACGCTATAAAAAGATTTCTTTGGGTTAAGAAATATTTATTTATTTATTGCAACCGTTAGTAACCCAGGCTGCGATTAAACAAAACAAAACAAAACAAAACGATCCCAACAATGTGGACTCAACCACCCGCCACACTGGCCCCCAGAGAGAGGCAGGTTAAAAACTACCGCGAGGTGAAACCTACGTTTTAAAGAGTTAAGTCCAGGGGGTGCAGGCGGTGGAAGGAGGGGACGCCGCCGTCTACCTGTGCTTGCTTTTGGGCTGTGGGAGGTGGCTGGGTCCTGGGCATTTCCCAACCCCAGCGGAGCCTCCCAGGGTCCCCGCCACAAAGGAGTGTCCACCCGATTGCAAGCACCCGGCTGCCCAAAGCTCTTCTTACCTGGACTGGGGCGGGGAAGGGAGGGCGGAGGCCCCGGGCCGGATGAAAAGGCGAAGTGGATCCGGCTGGGGGGCCAGGGAGTGGGAGGGGGGCTGGGGGCTTAAGGGCCGCGAGGCAGCGCGCCGAGCAGCGCGCGTCCTGGGACTGCGCCCCTGGCCCCGCGGCGCGCCTTTCTCACTGCCAGTCCCGGACAACACCGGGAGGGAGGGCGGGGGTCATTCCGGACCGGGCGAGGTCCGCCCCCGCCCCCGCCCCTATGGGGCAGTGCAAGTTTTCCTGCCCGCCTCCAGCTTGCCCACTGCTGGACAGGAAACCCGCAGGAAACGTGCGCGCCCCAGAGGGCCCTGGAGGAGGGGGCACAGGCCGCCGCGGACAGATCCCGCGTGCACCCTCAGCCCACGGTCTACGACAGAGCCCCAGGGACTTAAGCAGTCTCCAGACACTTCATTATTCTCCTGCAAATTCACTTTCTTCCAAGACATATAAAAGCAATCGGAGTGGCATGATATGTGAGGGTACAGTTGCTTTCCCAAATGTCATTGAAGCGTTTGGAAAGCTCACCATTCAGGTACACGGCGTCTGCGCTTTTCTTCTCTTAGCCAGACTTGGCTAATTAAAAATAACTAATCCCTTATGTTGAAGTTCGTTGTTGTTATTGTTGTTGTTGTTGTTGGTGGTGGTGGTGGTGGTGGTGGTGTGTGTGTGTGTGTGTGTATGTGTGTGTGTGTGTCCATACTGGGGCTTGAATTTAGAGCCTTGTACTCTTGGGTTTTGTTTTTATTCCCTCAAGGCTGATGCTCTGCCACATGAGCATACCTCCACTTTTGGCTGTTTACTGGTTAATTGGAGATAGGAATCTAGTGGACTTCTCTGCCTTGGTTGGCCTAGAACCATAATGCTAAGATCTCAGCTGAGTAGCCAGGGTGACAGGTGTGAGCCACCTGCAGCAGGCAGTTTGTCTTTTTTAGAGTATGGGTTTCACGTTTACAACTGTGCTTGTTGCTGGATAATGTGTAGTATGTCACTGGTTTTACAAAAACTAACAAACAAAACCCCCCAAAATACTTAACAGACAAAATTAATAACAAACCTATTACCATTCATTCAGACCAAGCCCCAGGAGAGCCTGGGCTTGAAAAGAAGAACCAGGAAACGTTTGAGGGAAAGAGGCCCATACTTGTATTGTTGGTTAGGAATCTGCATGGATTTACTATGCATTTGTCAAAACTTGTCTCACTTAACCTCTGTGAATTTCACTGGTTCACCTTGATTTTCAAGGCACTTAAAAGTAGGCCATACTGAGATCCTTGAATCTATCACTTCATCTGTTAAATGGCAACACTATTCACTGACATGTTAGGAGAGGTATCAAATTTTCTAAGTACTTTTCTCATCCAATAGTTAATATTGGCAGGACTACTTAAACCCATCCAATCTAAGTCTCAAAGAAAGCTTTAGGGTTATTATTATTATTTGTTGTTGTTGGTTGTGGGGCTTGAACTCTGGGCCTGGGCACTGTCCCTCAGATCTTCAGCTCAAGGCTAGCACTCTACCACTTGAGCCACAACGCCACTTCCGGTTTTGAGTGGTTTATTGAAGAGTCTCACTCACTTTCTTGCCAGGGCTGGCTTTGAACCATGATCCTCTGATCTCAGCCTCCTGAGTAGCTAGGATTACAGGTGTGAGGCACAGGTGCCTGGCTAGGGTTATTATTGTTTCACAACGGTAAGATGGTCTCATCTAATACTCTCATCCACTAACATTAAGACAGACTAATATTCAACCCTGCTTCATCCAGAACTCTAGGCCACTAACTTAACTCCTCCTTTTCTCACTATTACAGTCACATAGTACCTACAGTGAAGTTTTGTGAGAAGGTGAACCATCCATAAGGTAAACTTGCCATATATTAACCTTTCAAAAGGGTTTGGAGTGGCTTTTTGCTACATCTCAGAGCTGGGAGCACCTAAATCCAGGTCCAAGTAGTTCTACCCATATACTTGGTAATTTTAAAAATAATCCCTTTTTTGGAATGCTTGGTCATTTTGTCTAAATTTTTGTTGTCAACTTATTGTCTTCTTTAGATAAAAGTATAATTTAGTCATTTCTGAAGGTCACATAAAAAGGGATTGAAAAACAATTTCTTAACCAGGGGTCTTGTCAATATTGAACAAAAACTGGTTCTCAGAAATGGAGGCTCAAGAGGTACAGCAGCACCAGCCTGGAGTGAAAGGCCAACCAAGAGCATGATGCCAAGTTCAAGCCCCTGATGTGGCACAAAAATAAAATGGTTCTCAAGATACAACAAATTCTCATTCTGGGTCAGCCACTGCTCTGGTGACCTGTGCAGAATGTGTGAAATGAGTGCACTCAATAGAGAGAGATCTTTATTTCCCTAAGGAATGCTGGGAGATGAAAGTTGTGACTGACTCACTATTTCATACCAGGACGTAAGAAGACGAATGACCCACTGTAATAGCAGCTTGTAAAAACAAGATTTTGTATGTGTAGCCTGACTTTTCAGCAGTGCTTCTGCACATGGTGAAGATAGTCCATGTGTTGGAATTTAAGGAAGACCATTCAGATATCAGACAGGTTCTGCTATGATGAGTCTGGTTGAGGGCCTCTTGAGAAAAGGATAAAAGACATAGATTTAGGGTTGCTTGTGAATTCCAGAATGGGCTATCACCCAAAGTCATGCTGTTCAGTCACAGAGACCTACTGTGAGGCCTATGACCTAGGAGAAGAACTTTGAACTTAAAGGAATCAAAGTCTCTATTTGCCTGTGGCATCAAGGCAAGAATTAAGAGTACAAGACAAAACATAGGCAAGTATATGGGACAGACAATAATGTTGCTGGAATTTAGAAACAGCAGAGCTGTAAATCCAGGGAAACAGATTTTTTGAGAACAGGTAGGATTTGGCCTACTGTGGGTGGGTGTGAATAAGCAATGAAAGGAAGTCTGGGCAGACAAGAGAAACATGTCCAGGAACAGGAAGGGGGCACACCTCAGGCTGTTCCTGTGACCCTGCCCCTTCCTCTCACTGGCAATCTCTCTGTCTTTGTGAGTCTAGCTTACCAGTTCTTCCTTTCCCATAGACTCCAGAGTCCTCCATCAGAGCTCCTTTCTCTGTTGGTCTCACATGGTACCTCTGCCCCTTCCATGACACTTACCTCACTCTACCTTTGGTGAACGTTGCTTCCATGTATAGTTTCCCAATGAAGCCACCTCTTTTTTTTTTGGGGGGGGGGGTCAGGTCATGGGCCTGAGCTCTGGGCCTGGATGCTGTCCCTCAGCTCTTCAGCTCAAGGCTAGCACTCTACCACTTGAGCCACAGCGCCACTTCCGGCTTTTTTTTTCTGCGTATGTGGTGCTGAGGAATTGAACCCAGGGCCTCATGTATGCAAGGCAAGCGTTCTACCACTGAGCCACCTTCCCACCCCCTGAAGCCACCTCTTTTTAAGGCAGGGGGCTACATCTTATTCACTACATATCATACCCGCTGCTGAGTGCCCCAGAATTCCCATGTATTTCAAAATATGGTTTCACTGGATTGGATGGGAGCTAAAGTAGGATAGAGCCAAATCATAAATAGATATTTACATCAAAGTTCGTTCATTCAGTACATATTTATTGAATGCTGACTGTGTGCCAGTTTCTATTCTGGGCCCAGGGAATATATCCACAGTCAAACCAATTATAAATCTCTCTGCCCTTGTGGAGCTTACACTCTAAATCTATCCTAATAATGGAATTGGCAACAGATTACATAAATCCAACCACCACTATTGGCAAAAGAAAGACATTTTAAAACAGTATCATTAATGCTACAAAGCCTAGTGTTGATAATGCATTTTAATTATATATTGTATTTACTATATGCATAATATATTCATATCTATATATCACTACACAGAGATTCAGATTAAAACTGTAATGAGAACTTTATTGGCAATTTAAGAGATTTTTTTTCGAGGATCATTTTGAGCATGTTGATTTTGTTTCTAGGCAAATCTTTAAAACCTAATCACCTTTCAAGTTGTAACTCCACTGTACTGAAGTGAAGACTGAGGTTGTTGGACAAAAAAGAACCATTTTAGGTACTTGAGTATGCAGGTGGTGAAAGAATGAATCCACACTTCACCCAGCATAGTCTGGAAGTGGAATAAGAGACAAGAGACAGACAGACACTCATGTGGTCACACAGGGTCAGCCTAGAGTGCATTCACAACAAAAGGAAGAAGAAAAGAACAATTCGTGACTCATTTTCCATTTTCAAAGATAACTAAAATTCATAAAAGTCATAAAAATTTATAAGTAATGCTAATTATAAAAATCTAAAAGAAATTATTAATATATTGACTTTCTATGATGAAAGATTTAATGTTTTCATGTAATTTTCAGAGTATTAAAAAAGAATACCCAAGTAAGAAAATCACCTTAAAACTTTGCAATAATTTTACTTTATATACATGAAGACCAATTATTTAATCTGGAAAAAATATTCACTTATACATTGTAAAAAAAAGTTTTCTTGACAGTGACTATAAATATCCCATAACCATAAAGCTACAAAGAGATACATGGTCCTTACAGCAGACTTCAGAAAACAGAAACAATGATTACAGAGTGATAAGCACCAAGGTAGAGCTGTTTTTTGTTTTTTTTTTTTTTTTTTCCCCACTTAGGGCCTGATTGGTTGTATTTAAACATACCCTCTACCAAAATAAATAGCTCGTTTGGCAAAACGTAAATATATACATAGAAATCTGGGAAACAGCAAAGAATACCCACTTTAAAATAATATAGAAGCAGTCATAACTATTTTTAATGTGACATTGGCAAAGTATATTTGAATGTCACTTTTCTTCCTCTTAAATTCACTTTTACAACTTAGATTAATCAGTAATCTAACTTGTCACTTAAATATGTTGAATTATATAGGTTGGCTGAAATGAGTCTAAACCATTAAAGAACTAGATCCAGTAGCTCCAATAACCTCTCTTGGAACTTTTATTGCAATTGCTCTTAAACTATCATTGTTGATTTTTAAGAACCTTCACCAGGTGAGACACTGTGTGTCATGTGTATATGAATGCATTTACATGTGTCTGTGTTAAGTCTGCAAGAGCCATGAGACAGGACAGAGAAAGCAACCCAGAGAAAGGCAAGACATACAAACAAAGTTACACAACAATCTAACTAACCCCTAAAAGACTTGGGTGGCCAGACACTGAATTAACCCCTAAATAAACCTGAGGCTGAGCAATGAGGTAATTAGGGGATGTGTCACCACAATGAAGAGTCAGTGACAACTTTGAAAGTGAAGACTAAAGCAAGCTGCCTTGATCATAGCATTCCTATGTAACTGGAGGACACAAAGCAATGACGGCCACTTCTCAAGGAGGAATCAAGAGTTGGGATCCCTGGGTCTATGGCTGAGGATTCTGGCACTTCCCCAAAGGGTATCTGCAGTAGCCTTTGGTAGTGGCTTCTGTATCACCCACTATAAATGTACTAGAAATCCTGGAGTGTGGAACTAGACCTCCCTCCCCCAGTTTTCTTCCAGCTAGCTCTTCCAGAGGTGTGGCCAAACCCACCAGTTTCTTTCTACTTCAGTTTCAGAAAGGGGGATCTCTTTTTTTCCTGTGGGGTCCCTGAGTTTGAGGTAATACCAGTATGCTGTACATTGTAGCATAGTAACAAATGGAGACCAGATGTCTGCTTTAAAACTCAAGCAATCTGCCAGCGCCGGTGGCTGATGCCTGGAATCCTAGCTACTCAGGAGGCTGAGATCTGAGGATCACGGTTCAAAGCCAACCCAGGCAGGAAAGTCTGTGAGATTCTTATCTCCAATAAACCACTAGAAAACAGGAAGTGGTGTTGTAGTTCAAGCAGTAGAGCACTCACCTTGAGCTGAAGAGCTGAGGGATAGCGCCCAAGCCCAGAGTTCAAGCCCCATGACCAAAAGGAAAAAAAAAAAAACCTCAAGCAATCTACAGGCAAAAGTCACCAGTTTTTGTTATCAGAAATACTTTTTTATGTGATGGTTCCTCCACACAAATTATAATGTGTAGGATAAAAAAAAAGAAAAACATATTGCTGAATACAATAGAAAAAAAAAATTTTTAGTTCAGTGCTGAGACCCCTTAAAGAAGGAAAAAGGAGACATGTTAACTCCTAACTTTCTATTTCCTATTCTTGACTTCCAGGTCAAAGAGCATTGAAGTTCCTGTGAGGTTCAAGGTCTCCTCTGCCCTTCCACCAGGACAACAATCTTAGGGAATTCCTATGCTGTCTCCCTCTCAGATCTGTAATCATAACTCTGGGCAAATCCATACAGCTCTTTAATTCAGTTTCAAAATCCACAAATTTTTCAAGCAAAATGACACAGTCACATTCTTTAAATGCCAGCCATGAAAAAATCATCACTTAAAAAATAAAGAGAAATTAGGTGCAGTATATAGACACAAGTCAAACATTTTCTCCTTTTCCTCCTCTACTCCCCAACTGCTGGGAAGCCTCATGCTTGCATGCTAGACAAGTGTTAGAGCCACACCCCTTTTCCTCTCTTTTTTCAAAGGTGTTTTATTTGGTCTGTTATGGCTACTTTGAAAGCCCTTAGAAAGAGTCTTGGTGGCATTCTGCAGTTTGATATTTGGTTCCAATGTTGTCAGGTCCTTAAATGACACTATTGCTCTGACTTCCTCCATGAAAACCCCCCACGGGCACATCAAACACAGAGGAAAATGTTTACAATTCTGTGAATCTTAATCACATCGAAATAAGCAATCTAATCTGCTCAAACATGCAACCTCTCTTTTTCCTTCCCCAAAGACTTAAATTCCCTTCTTTATAAAATTGTTTCCCCTTTGGGGATCAAGTTAAAACCCATCATGTTTCAAGTTAAACTCAGAAGTTTCTGAATAACCATAGAATGACTTTAAATCCTTATTGACATTCACTTTTCTGTAGTTTCCTATAATGTTTTCCATAGTATTTAGAGAAAGATGAAAAGAGTTTTATATGATACTGTAGAATTCTAACAAATTCTGTTTGATCAGGGTTTATCTCATGTCTTAATGTCACAATACCTCTACATGAAACAAATGTACGGCCAAGAAGTATTTCAAGTACAAAATCCTCAGCTCTGTGTCATGAATAAATTTGGATAGAAGCGCAAGCCTTCTACTGAATCATCTCGGCAAAGATGGCCCATCTTCTCAGCAAGTAGCAACCTGGGAATAAAGAGAAAAATCCATGATTAACTGTCCATTCCGAACACAAAAACAAGTTGTCATGAAAAGCAAGGGCATACGTACCTTTCTTTGGCCAGGAGGACAGACATGCCCACAAGCTTAGCAAACTCCTCTGATGTTAAGGATCCCTTTTCTGAAACCTAATCACAACACAGCAGGAAAAATGTGATTACTTTCCTACACTGAAGTGCTCAGGCAGAATCCATGCAGGAAACAATTTACTGTATTTCTTTACTAAAAGTAGACAGTCATTGTAGAATGAAATCTTAACTAATGCTTAATTTTATGGGGTTAACAGACCCAGAATAAATAAAACAGAGGGCACATATCAACTTGGAGCCATTTATAAGATGTTGGATGTAACAGGGCCCTACACTGGAGGCCAGAAGGAGCTATTAGATACACATAACAAAATTCTACTGGAGTATCTATTGCATACTTCAGTAAAGAATCTATATAGGAACAGCTGGGTCTTTTACTGATGTAAAAACCCTGAGCTTCAACAGAGAAGCAAGCACTAACTCTTAACTCTGCTACTCCTAAAAGGTTAAGAGAATCAAGAAGCCTCACAAAGTTTTCAATATATGACTTTGGTTAAGTGAAATATATCATTGGTAGCAATAAACCACTTCGTGTGTGTGTGTGTGTGTGTGTGTGTGTGTGTGTGTGTGTGTGTGTGTGTGTGTGTGTGTGTGTGTGTGTGTGTGTGTGTGTGTGTGTGTGTGTGTGTGTGTGTGTGTGTGTGTGTGTGTGTGTGTGTACACGTATACATCCTGGGGCTTGAACTCAGGATCTAGGCACTATCTCTGAGCTTTTCTGCTCAAGGCAAGCACTCTACCACTTGAGCCATTGCTCCACTGGTTCTTAATTGTAAATAAGAGACTTGGCCCTGTCTGAGCTGGTATTGAACCATGAACCATGATCCTAGGTTCTCAACCTCTTAAGCGGCTAGGATAACAGGTACTAGCACACAGCAATAAACCGCTTTTAATTGAGTCTGCGAAATAACTATGTTTTAGTAAAGTCAAATTCAACAGGAAATCCTGCTTTTCAAGTTGCGTAGCCTTTGGGTCTTCGTGGCAAGCCCTAATGGCTAGAGGAAACCGGGTTCACATACCGTCTCCAGGGCTGAGGCCACCATTTCCTCTTCCTTGTGGGACTGGAGCTCAATTACCATGACACCACTGTCAAAAACCCGGAGCCTGAAAATAACCAGAGATGCAAGAACAAAACCATGAATCATCTGGGATAGTCTACTACTAAGGAGGAGCAAACACTTTTTACTTTGCTTTATGCCTAGGCTTGAGGATAGTATTAATAACAGAACATTTAAAACAATGACCACAGGTTACTATGGCACAACTGAAGAGCCCATGAATTAACAGATAATAAAGTTATGAACTGCAATAAATGCTAACAAAATATGCCTGACTACAGAGTTTTCTTAGCCTGAAGATAAGGAGCATACAATTCACAGCTTAATCCCACACTTGCGACTCTGCAGAGACCAACACAAATTATCTACAGGAAGAGAGCTAGTTATTCTGACCTCCTGGGAGGAGCTCACATACTTATCTTCTTCTTCCAAGTCAGAGTCTGACTAGGGGATCCTTAGGACATGCCCAGCCCTGATAGGCTAAAAGCCAGGAGGACAGAAGATGTGGTGCTGGGTGAACTCAGCTCAAAGACAATGTTGTTTTAAGAACATTTGGCTTGCTGTTCTGGGTGGTAAGCCTGGCTGAGCTTTCTGGTCTCCTTGGTGCAAAATAATAGTTACAGGTGGTAAACTCCCTTTGGAGGTTCCTTACCTGAGAGGTAATTTCAGTGCTTCTAGCATCTTGCAGGCATTCACTAAGTCTTCTGGAGAGAGCAACTAATGGGGAAAAGATATACAGTTTATATTGCAAAGTAATAGAGTGATGCTACATAATTGTCATGCCACTAAATATAGGAAATGAAAAATCAGCAAATCACCAAACAGTGTAGATGAGAATCTACAATACAAGGCAAAAGGGGTTAATGAAAGAACATACTGATTCATTAAAGCAGTGCTCTGTAAATCAGGTGTTACGAGACTGAGATCTGAGGACTGAGGTCAAAGCCAGATAGCACAGACAAATCCAAGAGACTTTTATCTCCAATTAACTAGCAAAAAGACATAAGTGGAGCTATGGCTCAAGTGGTAGGGCACCAGTCTTGAACAAGAAAGCCAAGTGAGAGTACAGGTCCTGAGTTCAAGCCCCAGTAGTAGTACACACAGACACAGACACAGACACATACACACAGACACAGACACACACACACACACACACACACCCCAAAGCAGATATAATTCAGGCCACATGTATAACTTTACATTTTTTAGTAGTCACAAAAATAGTAAAAATGGGGATCTGAGAGAGTTGCTCAGTGGTAGAACACTTGCCTAGCATGCATCAAGGTTGTGCTTCATCTCTAGCATGCATGAGTATACACACACAGACGCACAGACACACACAGACAGACAGACAGACAGACAGACAGACACACACACACACACACACACACACACACACACACACACACACATACACACACACACACACGAAATATGAGATACTGCCATTTCCGTTTTCTTTTGGTGACAGTCCTGAGGCTTGAACCTAAGCTTCTTTTTGCTCAAGGCTAGTGCTCTATCACCTGAACCATATCTCTACTTCCAGCTTTTTGGTAGTTTATTGAAGATAAGAGTCTCCTGCCTGAGCTAGCTTCAAATCATGATTCTCAGATCTCAGCTTCCTGAGTAGCTAGGATTACAGGCTCATTTAACACTTCTTTATTGTGTACTAAGTCCACATGGCCACCTGTAGCTACAAGGGGTACTTCTGGATAGTCCAGGCCTACAGTCTGCACAGTGGAGGACAGGGTGGGACAAGCACAGCTTTGAATCACACAGGATGGCTCCAGGGCCAGACAGGCCTGATTCCAAATTGGAGTTAAACCTTTATGTCTGGGTGTAGCCTTGGTTGAGTTATTTCCTGATCCCCAAGTAATCCCAGAGATGAGGATAGTAAGAGTAGCTACCACACTGAGTAAGAAGTGTAATACCACTGCAGTATGTAAGGCAGACAGTAAAAATACTCATGGATGGCTGCTACAACTAGCAAATAAAACACAGAACAGAACAGAAGCTTCACTCATAAGACTGGAGTGATGGCTGGAAAGATATAGATAAGTTTTATGGAGATGCCAGCTGACCAGAAGCTAAGGCTGTCTGAAGGTGACAGGGTAAGGAGAAGGGCAGAACAGTCCCTGCTGATACTCAGCCAGAGGAACAGGGTGACCAGAGCTGCCTACACGGCAATGTGGGTTCAGCTGCATAAATTCTAAAGTGTAAGCTATAGAAGAAAAGGGCTTTGTGCACAGCCTCAGTCATTATAATACCACACAGAACAGTAGTGCTGAAGGGCAACAATCTAAACTCTAATCTTAGGAGAAAACTGAGTCCCAGAGAGGTTAAATAAGCTACTTGAGGCCACTTAGCAAAGCACTGGCAAAACCAGGAACAGACTCTCCTTCCAAGATCCCAGGGAAGGGTTCTTCCCACTTCACCACAACACTTCTCAAAATAGCTTTATATTTACAACCTTTCCCCAAATGGTAGCTGCTGGAAGGGAATTTGTATTCTATCAAGAAAGACTATATTTAACTGAAAGAGCATGGAAACATGATGTTCTTACTTCCATTCCTCGAGCTCGATTTACTAAACAATACACCTCTGTGAGTGACATGATTCCCCCTCGTTCCTGTTTAAATAGGAAAGAAAAGTGAGAATCAGAATTACCATCAGTCTACTTGAGCTCTTTGTAACTGAAATCATAATCAGAGTGAAGTCACAAATTCTAACACTTTTTACCAAGCTTTTTTAAGATACCAAGCCATGTTAAATCGGTGTTTGTACTATTTCAGCATTTGTCTAAAATGAAAAGAAGGGCCTCTATGCCATGTTATAAAAGGATACTTCAGTGCTTTAACTTATTTCAGCTATGCCCCTCTGACATAGATTTATGAAATTTTCTTACAAATACCAATTTATTAATAGCACAATTCTCTAAGTAACACCCATATTTATTTTTGGTGGGGGGGGTCAGTCATGGGGCTTGAACTCTAGGCTTGGGCACTCTCCCTATGCTCTTTAGGTCAAGGCAAGTGCTCTACCACTTGAGCCACAGCGCCACTTCCAGTTTTCTAGTAGTTTACTGGACATAAGAGTCTCACAGACTTTCCTGCCTGGGCTGGCTTTAAACCATGATCCACAGATCTCAGCCTCTTGAGTAGCTAGGATTATAGGCGTGAGCCACCAACGCCCAGCACATCCACATTATTTTAAAAACCTGCCTGGGCTGGCTTTAAACCATGATCCACAGATCTCAGCCTCTTGAGTAGCTAGGATTATAGGCGTGAGCCACCAACGCCCAGCACATCCACATTATTTTAAAAACCCTCTTTAGAAATGTAAAAATATTTCTAAAGAAGTGTTTTAATAGAGTTTCTTATCACCAATGAATTACCAAAAAAGCCAAAGGTGGAGCTTGGCTCAAGTGGTAGAGCTCTAGCCTTGAGCAGAAGTTTAGGGATAGCACTTAAACCCTGAGTTCAAGCCCCAGGACTTGCCAAAAAAAAAAAAAAGTGTTTCAACAGAGGTTTCATCACTTGAAAACTGTTAAACTAGAAGAATTTATATAATAAAATTAATATACATAAATTAATATACATGAAAGACTAGATATTTATTATATATACATGTATATGTATATATACAAATATATGGACATATGGAGGGAATGTGTGTGTATATATGTATATGTGTATGTGTTGTCTGTGCCAATACTGAGGCTTGAACTCAGGGTTTATTGCTCTCAGTTGGCTTTTTCCCTCAAGGCTGGTAGTCTATCATTTGAACCACAATTCCAATTTTGGATTCCTGCTGGTTAATTGGAGATCTGTCTGCTCAGGTAGCACAGAACTTTGATTCTCAGATCTCAGCCTCCTGAGTAGTAGGGATTATTTTTTTGAAAGTAAAGTCTTCCTATCAGGCAGGCTGGATGGCTCAAGCAAGCCCATAATCCTAGCTACTTGAGAGGCCAGCTAGGGTGATCAGGAGATCATAATTAGAAGCCAGCATGGGCACAAAGAAGTTGGAAAGATTTCATCTCAATCAATGGTTGAGTGTAGTGGCATGTACTTGACATCCAATGACACAAAGAAGCACAAATAAAAGGCTCTTGGCCTAGGATGGCCTAGGCATAAAGTGAGACCCTATCTAAAATAATCAATGTACAAGGGGGTTAAGAGGCATGGGTCAAATGGCAGAGTGCTGTCTAGCAAGCTTGAGGCCCCTGAAGTCAAACTCTAGTACTGAAAAAAATATCCTCCTATCAAATAGATTTAAATATATACATAGATAGATACCTGAAATGGATATTGTAAGCAATTTAGAAGGTAAAGATAAATTGTAAGCCATTTAGAAGATAAAGATAAATAATTAATTAGTATACTGAGCTAATTTAATACTCCTGAGAGAAAAGTAATATAGGCTAATAGTAACCACATTATGAAAGAATTCATGCTCCTAAGGTTTCTGATGACATGGAAATGATTCAATGCAGTTTTTAAAGGACACTGAGGTTTGACCTTACCTCTAAAGGTGACTGCAATATTCCAGCCAGCTGTTTGGCCAGCTGCATATGGTACTGTGTGCCGGAGCCATAGGTTTCCCTGGTGACTGGGTTGGCTATCCCCATGCTCAGCAAGTAGGACTTAAACCTGATGGTCTATAGTAAGAGGAGAAAATGCATTAGAATACTGTGCAGAACAATCTGTCTACCCCAGTGCCTGAAATCCTTACATTATAAATTCAATACTGTTCAATTGTTTTTCTATAAACCCATTTCTTTATTGAATTTCAATTCTGTGAACTATATGACAGTCCATTTTTTAGTAATTCCTTGCAAAAATCAAACTATCTTCATTTTTATATCTTGATCCCCAAACTATTTACTTCACAAGTTTGAGGAAAGAGTTAGGTAATCTCCATGCAATTTTTAATAATAACCAGATGACACGACTGAAAACTTAGAAAGGAAAAATGACACGTTCATATTATAGACAAATTTAATGAAACAGACCAGAAACTTAAGGATATATACCAAATACTCCTTTTAAACACTTCAGCAAGTCTGTTTCCTATTGTCTTAAAAAAAAAAAAAGCATTGAAATAACCTTGAACCCCATTAGAACTAACAAAATTCCTATGGTCTACTTTTTCTTTGCTTTCACATACCCTCAAGTTCTAAATGAAATAAAACATTACATTAAGAAGGAGAGCAGAAGACTCCTCTTTAGACCCATCTCTAGATGGAGAGTCTCAAGTCTTTCCTTTCATGACTTTCCTTTCACTTGCAAATAAACATGCTCTTGAAAAAAACAAGAGAGGAAGAGAGAAAGAGAAAGAGACGAAGGAAAGAAGGAATAAAGGAATAAAGGAAGGAGAGAAAGAGAGAGAGAAAGAGAGAAAGGAAGAGGAAGAGAGAGAGAGAGAGAGAACTGAGGGAGCAGGTTGCAAGGGTAGCTCAGTGGTAGGATGGCCCTGGGTTCAAGACCCAAAGGCGCCCCCTAAAAAAAAAAAAAGAAAAGAAAGAAAGCCAACAGCTAAACCATAAAAATATTACTGTATTATTGTACTTTAGATCTCATGCCTTTAAAAAACATCTTTACCTCATCTTCTGTGACGTCACCTTGCTTCTCTTTAATTTTATTCGCAATTGATTTTGATAACTCCACCATTTCTTTAGCCTGTCAAAAGAGAAGATTAAAAAGAGATCATCTAGTCAAGTATCGTCAGATAAACTCTATTTTCAAAGCTGTATGGTGACTGTATGTACTTCTAGGGTGTGAGTGATACATACCTTGATCATTAGCTTGCTAAGGTCTTCAAAGGCCTGAAATGAAAATGAAATTTTTGTTGAACTCTACCAAATTAAAATATTTATAAACAACAAAACACTCTTTTCTCCCATATATATAAAATTTTCTTACCAGTATCAATTCATTAATAATTATATACCTTATCTATCTTATTTTTTAAATCCATCATAGCTAAGAAACCATAAATTTTCCAATACAAACTGCAACAAAACTTCCAAATTTTCTAAGAGGAAATAGTATTTATTGGTTAAATAAATAAGAGATAATGTCAATAACAGTTCACAAAGATACTGTTTTCTGCTATTTGACACAAATCAGAAACTGGGGTTGTGGCCTGGGTTTGCTCCTCAGTATTGGGGGTTGTGGGGGGGTGGAGGGAATCTTTCATTGGTTTTTCCAGGATTCAAAGGCATTGCAAAGCTTCCTGATCACAAATAGCAAAACACAGCTGCAGGAAACTTTTGTGGGCACAATAACTTTGATTGTATAGCAGGTGTGATTAAACTGAACTAGTACCTCAGTCTCCAAGTATTAAACCCAACCTTTAGACCTGTAGTTTTGAATATAGCAGATATGTGACCAAAAGTATTTGAATACCACCAAAATTATCAAAATAAAATCTATCAATTGTTTGACTCATTACAGCCTATTTTACTTCAAAGGCCCTTTCAAACCTAAACAGACACTTTCATTAAATTACCACAAATTACTGGAAAATATTGCTAATGTTTAGTCTCTTATCGAATTGATGTACACAGGTATTAAGTTTTAAATCAACAAGGTAGCTTGTCATTAGGTTCGATGTATATAATGGTGGCTCTGATCAGCTTGAGCCCATCTGCAGGGACGTATCCTTATCTATAAAAGGACTTTGCTAAAAGAATAGAGTGTGTGTAAGATTCTTATGGCAGACTAAGGGTAACACTGGAAACAAAGGGGAATGTGCACACACCTAACAGGAATTTCCTCAGATAAACAAAAGGCTCAAACACTGGATTCTTATCAGCAGTAGCCACAGATGCAGGAAGCCCTTTGTGAGAAGCTCCAGGCACCAGCTCTAAAACTAAGTCAACTAGTATTTAAATAGGTGGTAATTTACATGCTCACATACCAACTCAGTTCCCCAAAGTAAAACACACAGACATTTTGCACACAAGATTTTTACTTGGCACACTTTGATTTATACAATTAACAGACTGGCTTTATAATATAATGAAAATTAGTAAGATAAAATGTGCTATGGAAAATCACTATATAGTGTATTATATTTTCATAGAAAGATACACTAAAACAGGGAATCCACTTGGAATATATGTATTAACCTTTATTGCTTATAGTCAACAGAAAGCAGATAGAAGAATTGCCTTAAAATTGTCTGTAAAATTATAAGAAACGTTAAGTAACTAGAAAGCACAAACAGAAGCTTTCTGTTCTTATTCTCAAATTTGGAATAAGCTAACCAGCAAAACATAAATGGAAAAACTATCCACAACAAAAGTTAAAGCCAGAGAGATGCTGGTACACACTACTATTTTGTCAGCTACTTTACAGACCCTTATAACCCTCTACCACAATCAAATTCCACCCCAACTTTGGAAAACAATGGTACCCTCTTACACTAACAGCATCACTTCTCACTGACTTGTAGTCATACTTGGGCTATTAGTTTCAGTAACTACTAACAAGCTTGAATTTTCAGTTTTAATATTCTTCATTCTGCACTTTGGTCTATCCTGCTACCTCTAGCTGAATTCCTCTTATCCTGCTGATCATTGTTAACATCTACTCATCTTTCAGGTCTTGAAATAAGTCCACACTTCAGTTTATTGGATGACCAGCAGGAGGTAGAGGCCCTGATAGGCCTATACTTTCTCCTCAGAGGCATTTCTCAAGATGCCATTAATGCCCACTGGCCTGCCTGTGCCTGGCACATCACCACAGTGTCCAGGAATCTGATACAGGGCCCAGCAGAGTAAAGAGTAAGGATTAAATAAAGCAGTGATCTGCATAATTGAGCACAGTGCTCATGTAAAATCTTTAAGCCCATAAAAATAGACTACAAAGGAATAACATTTCAAATATCGAGAAAAATTTTATTTTGAGCCAGTTGTGGTAGTGTACACTGACAATCCCAGCACTCAGCAGTCTAGGGCGGGAGGATTAAGACATTAAAGTCAGCCTGGGACATAGAGGGAGACCCTGTCCAAAAGACAAACAAAAACTCTTTATTTTGAGTATAACACCAAGGTAGTATGGCAATACTACCTTTTTTAAAGGAATACAAATAATACAAGGTAGTTCACTGTCCTACAAGTGTGAACACAGAGAGGATGACAATGGTACTGCTGAGGAAGGCTAGTGTCAGTATCTCCCACGTAGCATAGTGCAGATAACGATGACACAGTGCACTTGTGTCATCTGTGCACTTGCCTCAATCTGGAGACCTCAGGGCTCAATCCCAGCCTCCAAATTAGTCACTTGCTCTGAAACAATTCTTTTGAAGAATCCTTTAAATGCTAAAAGGTCAGAATTTCATGAGAAAGCAGAGCCTGGGAAGGTGGATTTGTGGCAGCGTAGGCTTTGAATCTTTTAAAATCCCAATACATGTTGGGGTTGTAAAAGAAAGAATGTTTTATTATGAAAAAAAAAAAAATCCCAATACAATAGTGATCAGGACAACCAGATCTAAAAGCCTAAAACCTATAGACAATATATACTATTAAACTAAGTTCCACAATATTGACTGAAAGCTTAAGATACAAGCAGATGGGGGTAAGAGTGGGTGGGGAGGCCTGCAGGATGTTAATGCAGGAAAAAGAAGTCTTTTTTTTGGTTTTTGTTTTGGGTTTTTTTTTTTTGGGGGGGGAGGGAAGGTCCAGTCGTGGGGCCTGAACTCTGGGCCTGGGCGCTGTCCCTCAGCTCTTCAGCTCAAGGCTAGCGCTCTACCACTCAAACCACAGTGCCACTTGCGGCTTTTTTCTTTTTGCTTATGTGGTGCTGAGGAATCGAACCCAGGGCCTCATGCATGCAAGACAAGCACTCCACCACTGAGCCACCTTCCCAGCCCGGAAAAATTAGTCTTGACACAGCATTACAACTGTCAGATCTGGGCATGAGAACCCTAAAAAGACAACAGGTAATCACAGGAAAGTGAGGAAGGCCAGTGGGAGGGCAGTGCCTGGAATTGAGAGGGTTTCACCCACTTCAAGGTGGTGAGGCCAAGGAGTCCCCAATAGAGACTGAAGATGATGAAGCAGCCTATGAATTCTTGAAACTGGTGCATTGGCTTCTCTTCTAGGACAGGGGAGCAATTTCCCAAAGCAGGATCTGAATTGAACAAAGCAGTAATAATAGGAAGGAAAAAGTCCCAAGTAAAAATGAGATAGAAACAAGTGGAGGAAACAGCAAAATTTCTCACCATGCATGGCAACAGCTAAGGAGTGGGTGGACTGGGACTCAGTAGACACTACGTAGAAATGAACTATGCAATTTATGGGCAGGAATGGAAGAAGGAAACTGGGGAAAAGCAAAGGAAGGGGTGACACTATCCAAAAAGAAATGTACTAATTACCTGGCTTATGAAATAGTAAACCCTCTGTACAACATCTTAATAATAACAATAAAATTATACTTCAAAAAAAAAAGAAAAGAAACTGCCCTAAACTTCATGTCACACTCTAAAAGTTTAGAGCTACTAATTCCATGTGAAAATGAACCACGACAAAAGGTCAAAAGTCCAACCTCACCCAGTTATAGTAAGAAATAAAGACAATGCAAAACAGAATAATGCTGTACACTGAAAACATGCCAGAAAGACATGTTATGGAGGAGATCAACTTGTGCTACAGGATGTTAAGGTGGTGGAAGCTATGAGCAGACAATCTAAATCAGAAAGCAGGTAATAAGACTCAGGATAGGATTAAAAGAAAAATTGCTTTGAAAATAAAGAGATAAAAGGCATTGGAAAGAAAAACTGAAAATAGTAAAGACAGGCAGGAAAGCTGTACCACAGAACTAATAAATAGTCCCAGAAGAAGGTCTTGAGAATAGTAATACAGAAAAGCATCCTTGAAATTTTAAAAATTCTGAAATCACAAACACAGATATCTGCCAGATACACAGAATATTATTCTCATGAGACCTTCCTAAAGAATCTGCTGGAGAATAAGTTTCAGATTCCAAAGTGACTGGAGGAGAGATCAGCATAAGGACTGGTGGCCCAAACATACCTAATCTGAAAACAGACTCCATGAGAGATGTGACTGAATGTGTACTGCACAGATATAGCACACCTACTTTAAATGCTAGTCTTCTAGCATCAAAGAAATAGAGCCAACAATTCATGGACCGAAACCTCTAAAACTATGAACTAAAATAAATCTTTCCTGTTTATAAACTGATCCTCTCAGGCATATTGTTACAGAAATTATAATACAAAGCTGACTAATGCAACAGTGGCATGTTTAGGTGTATTAACTAATTGTAGAACCTAATCATAACTGGCTTTCTTCTTGTTGTTCTAGTACTGAGGCTTATATTCAGGACCTCACACTTTTGCTCAGCTTTGTTTGCTTTCTCTCTACCTTTACCTCCTGTTTGGCATTTTTGATTAGTTGGAGATAAGGACTTTTCTGCTAGCTCCAAACCACCATCCTCATATTTCAGCCCCTTGAGTAGCTACGATTATAAGCATGAGCCTGGTTTTTTTCTTTCTTAAGTAGAATTAACTCCAATTCCTCATTTATAATGAAGTTTAGAAACGTATTTGTTTCAGGTTGACTCTGAGTAGAAGCAACAGGCTGGTTTGAGCCACTCTTATGGTATATGTCTAGTCCCCAAGTCATCCTAAGTATAAAACTGTGTGGTAGCTGCCCAGAGACAGCCTCAGATAACATTTTTATTTCAACTAAATTAACTCAATTTCCAAAATAATTATATAGAAAACTTAAGAGTTCACTAAAAGTATCTTCTAATCAACTACATCATTAAAACTACATGGCATTCTAGGATAACTACTTTTTTTTTGTTTTTTGTCCAAGATGGGGACTCTTAGTATCTGATATTTTACACTCATTGGCAGGCATTCTACCACCTGAGCCATGCCTTCAATCCCTATGTTATTTTCTAACAGAAAACAAATTGTGTTTTTTTAACTTTCTACAAATAATTTTTTTTGTTGGTCATGGAGCTTGAACTCAGGGCCTAGATGCTGTCCCTGAGCCTCTTTGTGCTCAAGGCTAGTGCTCTACCACTTTGAGCCATAGTACCACTCCAAGTTTCCTGGAGGCTAAGTGGAGATAAGAGTCTCATGGAGGGCTGGGAAGGTGGCTCAGTGGTAGAGTGCTTTCCTTGCATACATGAGGCCCTGGGTTCGATTCCTCAGCACCACATAAGCAAAAAGAAAAAGGCTGAAAGTGGTGCTGTGGCTCAAGTGGTAGAGCACTAGCCTTGAGCTGAAGAGCTGAGGGACAGCGCCCAGGCCCAGAGTTCAGGCCCCACAACTGGACCCAAAAAGAAAGTCTCATGGACTTTCCTGCCCCAAATATCTTTGAAATGCCATCCTTAGGTCTCAGCCTCCTGAGTAGCTAGGATTATAGGTATGAGCTACCAGTGCCTGGCTACAAATAACTTTTTTAAATATGTTTTTGTTAAATGATGTCCATCTAAGGTAGATCTCTAAGGAGGAGACTGTGGAGCTTGAGGCAAATAAAATATACTCCAAATTACAGAAATAACAGAATTAGTCACAACTGTAGCCAAGCCAAGAATAAATATACATAGATGAAGAAGATTGCCAACCAGAACTAGTTTAAGAGTTACCTCAGTCTTAGATTGGTTCAGTGACTGGTGAGTGACTCTCTTATTTCAAGTTACTGATCTGTTAAATTACTTTGATATCATTCAATAAACTCTGAGTTAAACTAAAAAGAAAAAAATTACCTCAGAAATATTTTTGTCTGTTTCTTTTCTTTTTTCTTCCAGTTTCCTTTCAATGCCTACAATTCCCACAGCTCTTACTCTTCCTGGCTAAGGGGAAAAATAAGGTAGAACATGAAACACACAAAATGGGAAGGAAACAAAATCTTTTGTTAACTACGCTATGTTTTTAATGGCGGGAAAAGACCTACAGAGAATCAAAGAAACAATTATACAAGTAACTACATCTAGTTTCCTTTCAAAACATCTGTCTGCTTCTGGCTACACATAAAGATGTTCAAATCAGCAGAGAAAAACTGAATGAATACATAATAAATGGCATGTTTACTCCATATGTTAGACATAAATTAAATTCCTATTCATTTGTGTTCTTTGGCAAGCCAATATGTATTTAACAGTGTCAGATGTACAAAAAAAATTGTTGTACCTAAAATTTTAGTACTTGATAGTTATTAACCAAGCTATTTTCTTACATCTGAATGCTGTCTATGGTTGCTGGCCAGACTAAGTACTATGAAAAGTAATACAATATTACTGTTTTGTTTTTGGCAAGTTCTATAATTATAGAATGATTTTCTTAGTTAAATTTAAGAGATGAAAGGAGCAGATTAGCTATGACATACCTGGGGTCCTCTGTTTGTTTGTAATGACTGAGGAACTAGCATATTTTCCCATCTTCTCTGGGTCATTTCCTCTGATAAACGTCTGTAAAACTGTCATACACACACACACACACACACACACGCTTTAGTGAGGCAGTCAGGCTGTGGCATTCTCCAACAAATTATCAATTGACATTTCTTTAGCATAAAAGTCTGCTCAGTCATTTGCAAAAAAACCTAGGATTCTCAGAAACATCAAAGAAAATCAAAGGAAGTTGTGTTCTTGGACCAACTTCAGAAAGTACAAAGCAAAAAAAAAGGAACTGACCTTCTACATAAAGTGGGCTATTCTCAACAAAGACATGAGTGACAATGAAATAAATAGACTTATTTTAAACAATCCTGTACATAGAGAGAGACTGTTTCCCATCCATACTGAAACAAACACTGGGCCAGAAAAAAAAAATCTTTTCCATACAGGAAGCAGAAAATAATTTGTTTAGTTAAAACATGAGGCACATACAGCCATTTTCCATGAAGGGAGCACAGAATAATTCGTTTAGTTAAAACATGAAGCCAAAACAGGGAGTAAACACACTTAGGAAAAATAAGTCAATTTTTTTTTTGGTACCAATAATGGGGCTTGAACTCAAACACTATCCCTGTTACTCTAAGCCAGTGCTCTGCCATTTAAGCCACAGCTCTACTTCCAGTTTTTTGCTCATTAATTGAAGATAGCAGTCTCACAGACTTTTCTGCATTGGCTGTCTTCAACCCACAATCCTTAGATCTCAGCATCTGAAGTAGCTCAGATTATATAGCTGTGAGCCACAGGCACCAAGCAAAAATCAATTTTTCAAGCACAGTGACAATGATTTTTTCTAATCACTTATACCTGCAGCATATGATGTGTGCTATAGACAGTAAATATTGATGATACAGATGTTCAATAAAGACACACCTCTTAATGTCTAAAGAGTATTTGTACAGTGACATAATACCCAGAATATATAAAGTATTACACTAAAGCCTCAGTATTTATGCAACTAGATTTGTATGGAGTTAATCAAGATAAGGCTACCTGATTTAAGGCTGGTGAACTTTCAGATACTACTTCAGTTCATCATTATGCTGTGTTTTTGAACCAAACTACCTACTAATAGCTAACCTGGTAGCATGCCAGCCTATTTGCCCCTCCCTTTAACCATTACCTCCTGTTTTCTGTATTCCCTACAACCTAAAACACAAATCCTCCTACAACCTAAAACACAAATCCTCCACTCTCTGATAAGGCTTAAGACTTTAAATGATTACACTGTAAAAAGTGGTGAAGCCTATGTTTTTTATTGTACCATATTAACAAACAAAAAGACACACACATTTCTAGTCTCATTTTATTCAGATGGAAACTTACCTCAATCTGGCCATGTTCTTTGAAGGAGAGTTTAATATAGGAATTCTTACTACTCTGGAAAGGACCAGGTTCTTTGTTAGGAGGAGCTGGATGCAGATGAACCACGATTTTGGCACTAAAGAGAACAAGTGTAATACATTTAATTGACTTTAGAAAATAATTTATTCAGACAGGCACTGGTGGCTCACACCTCTAATCCTAACTACTCAGGAGGCTGAGATCTGAGGTTCATGGTTCAAAGCCTGACTGAGCAGTAAAGTCCATGAGACTCTTATTTCCAATTAATCATTAAAAAAGCTAAAAGTAGAGATGTAGCTCAAGTGGTAGAGCACAGGAATTGAGCAAAAAAGGAACAGTGCCCAGTCCCTGAGTTCAAGCCCCAGACTGACACACAAAAAATTTTATATTGTCAGAATCAATGAAGCTTTCAAAAGTATTCCTACTTAAGACTTAAAAGTGTGAACCAAAGTTTCAAGTTACTAGTTATATAAAAAAATATGGCTTTAGAAAATAAGCTCAAGTTTTTTTTTTTTTTTTTTTTTCCCGGTCGTGGGGCCTGAACTCTGGGCCTGGGCACTGTCCCTCAGCTCTTCAGCTCAAGGCTAGCGCTCTACCACTTGAGCCACAGCACCACTTCCGGCTTTTTTCTTTATGCTTATGTGGTGCTGAGGAATCGAACCCAGGGCCTCATGCATGCAAGGCAAGCACACTACCACTGAGCCACCTTCCCAGCCCATAGGTAACACTTTTTTTTTTTTTTTTTTTTTTTTTTTTTTGTCGGTCGTGGGGCTTGAACTCTGGGCCTGGGTGCTGTCCCTCAGCTCTTCAGCTCAAGGCGAGCGCTCTACCACTTGAGCTACAGCGCCACTTAAGCTCAAGTTTTTGAGCACTTCCTGATTAGGGTTTTCCATCTACAGAGTCATCCCCAGGGGTTCTGGGGGGGGGGACAGATGGACGGGGATGGATGGGGACAACAGGGAGTGTCTATGATTTCTGCCAAAGCATACTACTTTATTCATTTGAAAACAAAACATGAAAATGATCTGTAAAACTGGCCAGCTGATATTTTATTAAAATCCTATCCAAAACTAACATTCTAGTGTCATTTGTTGGAAAATGCTGCTCAGTCAATAGGGAAAACAACTCTCAAAGTGCTGCTGTCTTATGGGCATGAGCTACTTATCTTTATGACTGCAGTTATCTTCTATGCTATTAAAAATACCATCATATTTGTTCAGCTTTATAAGTCTGTTTTCCTCCATTTTTTCCAACCTGCTCAACAAACAATCTTCTAAAAGATTAGGGAAACTAAAAAACCCAATCAAAATTTCCTGGATACTTTTAAAGTACTCTACCACTGAGCTACAAACCAAACCCTAAAGGCTTCTCTTTCTCATCACATGACAGGTGTATCTATTGAATGATTTCCTTTATGTTTGGACCTATTTGTTGTCTAAATATCACTGTGAAATTGACACATCATCAGTTAGGCCTCCTCTGTGGAAAGCATGTTTTTGTTAGTGAACTGGGACCAGTTTTTGTAAGGACTCTTTACTACTTCTTGATGGTGAACATCTTTACAACAGGTGAGCAATACCTTTAATACACTATATGAGCAGGACTCCAGCACTGTTTGGAATATATCATCAAGTATAGCAACAAAGCTCTCACTATTCTATAAGGTGACTGAGCCATTTGTAAAACTAAAAACCCTTGGTCCTACTGTCAGGTCCTGAAAAGGAAAACCAATAATTAAAAATTAAAAAAACTAAAAACTTAAAAACAAAAACAAAACAAACACAAGCAGAAAAGGTCAGATAAGATTATGTTAAGTGAAATGAACCCCAAGACAAGGACACAAGTGGTTTTTTCTTTCTTGCTATTGTTTCTAACGTAATTACAAGGTACCACGTGATTTTTTTGTTGCTTTGTATGTCCCTCCCCCAAGGTATAATCCCTCTTTTCACTGTATTTGATCTTGGTATAATTTGGGGAGCAGAAGGAAAAAAACAAATTGTTTAAATAGGGATAAAGGTTGACCCATTGTAACAATGAGATGTAAAAGATCTATGTCGAAAAATGAACTTTACAATTTAGGTGGGGGGAGGGAGAATGTAGTTGTAGAGATGGGAGGGAAGAGATGGTAAGGGAAAAACAAAGGAGGCGGCAACAATGCTTGATAGGAAATGTACTGATTACCTCGCTCATGTAACTATAACCCCTCTGTACAGTATTTTTACAATAAAAAACATATTTAAAAAAAAGTTCAGGGACAGTGCCCAGACCAGAACTGGCACACACACACACACACCAAAAAAAAAAAAAAAAGCCCACAAGATAATGGTACAAAATGAAGTTTAAGAGTTCCCAAATTTAAAAGTCATGTCAATTTGTCCATATTTGTATTAGCTTATTCACTTATTACATTTCATCAAATTAAAAACTAACAAATAAAAAAGGCATCTTGAGTTCAGAAGTTCTGAGGTTAAAAAGGGAAAAAAATATGTCTTTAAATGAATGCAAAAATGGTAATATTTGGGAGGAGATGAAGGGATTGGAAACTAAAGAGAATACTAAAGAAAGTTGACCTGACATATCATTAAATTTCTCCTAATAGATCACATACACACACATACACACATACACACACACACACACACACACACACACACACACACAAATTGAAAGTAAATGTTCTCAATATTTTTTAACATATACCTATTTATTCATTAGTATCCAAGGGTATTACAGAGAACTTTAGCACTTTAGCCATACTTTAAGAATGAATCTAAAGGTTATTTTAACATGAGCAATAGTATAAGAGTAAACATTTTTTGTGAATTAAAGCTACAACAAATAAACCTTACCTCTTCCCAATTCCAGCTGCCTGTTCTTCAATAAATACAATTTGGGACAAAGGAATGGCCATACAGCATTCCTAGGAAGAAACAATACAAGAGGAGAACAATAACACCATTGGAAACCCTTGTTCTACAGCATTAGCATGCCATGAACCTCTAAGGTACTTGATAATTAAAACACTTTTAACAAACCATCATTTTATTGCCTTTATTTATTTACTTTTTGGCAAACTCAGGGATGAAACCTAGGACCTGATGTATACAAGCTATACCGAGCTATACCTCTACCTCCTTAGATAAACTTACAGAAAAGTTAAATAAAAGCAATGTTGTTATTGGCATTTTGCTGCATAGGAGAACATATAAGGTTTAAAAGCAGGTGTGGTGCACACACACTTATAACCCTAGAAATCAGGGGGTTGAAACAGGAGAATAGTGAGTTCAAGGGCAGCCTGGAATCATAATAACCTGTCTAAATAAATATGCCATTGTTACTCCTTTTCTTTTCTTCTTTTTTTTTTCTCTAGTCCTAGGGCTTAGGATTTCACATATGCTAAGTAGGAACTTGGCATGAAGATATTAGTTCTACATACATGTAACTCACTCTAGAAATTATGGGGATTGGATTATGAAGAGTTCTTTTTTCTAAGTAACATGGAGGCAGCTCTTCCCAATGTCTAGAGAAACGACATGACAGACCTGTCTTGTGATTCTCATCAATAAGTCTGGAAAGCAGGTTGGTTCTGTGAACATAGGCATTTTTTAAGGACCTCTTACAACTAGTGAGAGAATAACTCCCCTGTGACACTTAGGCATGGAGTAGGATCTGACTACAGTGTAAAGTACAGAAGTCACCAGAATTCATGACATAGACTTTTCTGAGTCCAATGAGGGATAACATCCTAACTGCTCTCTGATTGCATTGAGTCTACATGGGACACACTACTGACAAAGAAATTTGCATTGCATCCAAACAGCTTTACCAAACAAAGGTAAATGCTTAACTAAACATGTAGGTAAATAAAACATAAGTGATTTAAAAACTAGAACAAGCTGGGCACCAGTGGCTCACACCTGTAATCCTAGCTACTTAGGAGGCTGAGATCTGAGGATCATGGTTCAAAGCCAGGCTGGGCAGGAAGGTCCATGAAGCTCTAATCTCCAATCAGCCACCAGAAAACCAGAAGTGGCCCTGTGGTTCACGTGGTTGAGCACTAGCCTTGAGCTGAAGAGCTCAGGGACAGCGCCCAGGCCCTAAGTTCAAGCCCCACAACCAACAACAAAAAACTAGAACAAAGGGTAGCTTAACTTGATGGTAAAGCATGAGCTGAGCATGCTCAAGGCCCAATAAAATAAAACAAAACAAAATATGAAACCAGAGCAGATGATGTGCCTTACATGATTTTTCTGATCTCTCCAAATCAGTCGGTGTGTACTAAGCAGAAGAGTCCCGGCATCAAATTTTATCTAGAAAAAATAGGATTGTGATAAAATATCAATCATGTGTCAGAAATGTCTAAATTTTCTTTCTCATTCACCATGTATGAAGTTAATTGCATAAGCATTTTAGAATGAGGTTTATCACAAACTAAAAAGAGCCTCATAGGTATAAGCTACTAGGTAGATAGTCATGGTAGAATTACAGAGAAATTGGAAAGGACCTAGACGGAGAAGAGTGGATGAAGCATTCAGTGTAGGGGACACAGCAGAGGTTTAAGGATGACCAGGTGGAACAATACAGACTACTACGGGACTGCGGGGTTGGCGGAGAGTGGAGGGAGGGATTTGTATCATATTTCATGTGGGGATAACAATCCTTAAGCACATGTTTAACACACACACACACACACACACACACACACACACACACACATACACACACATCTCTACATAAACCATAGCAAAAGATCCAAAAGTTATACACAGTGAACCTGTAACAATAATTATCTCTAAATAAAAGTGAGGTAATGGTAGGAAGCAAAGGGACCTTTTTTACTCTATAAAATTACTACAATATTTTATAGCAAGACTGGATTTGTATAAAAACTTGTACAATTTTTAAATGTTTAAGTAGGAAAATCCAGAATAGACATAGACGCATACAAGAAAAGATGGGAATAGACATTTAATCAATGACTGAGGGCACTAAACTTTCAAATAGAAAGATGAATACTTAATGCATTGTACTGGATTGAATTCTTGGTGCATCAAATAGGTAAGAGGGAAAAACAAGAAAAAATATGAAAAAACAATGAAAAGATTTAAAAATTAATCTCAATATGGAAAGGCCTTCTTAAGAAAGGCATCAGGCCAGGTGCCAGTGGCTCATGCCTATAATTCTAGCTACTCAGGAGAATAAGATCTGAGGATTGAGGTTCAAAGCCAGCCCAGGAAGGAAAGTCTGTGAGAATGTTATCTCCAATTAATTATCAAAAAAGCCAGAAATGGAGCTGTGGTTTAAAGATCACTAGCACACACGCACACACACACACACACACACACACACACACGCACGCACGCACGCACACACACACACACACACACACACACACACACCCTGAAGTCATGAAACCCATTAGGCTTACATAAAAAGATTTAACTACATATAGGGGCATATACATATTTTTGTGTGTGTGTGCTGGTCCTGGGGCTTGAACTCAGGGCCTAGGCACTGTCTCTGAGCTTCTTTTTGCTCAAGGCTAGCACTCTACCACTTGAGCCACACTACCACTTCTGGCTTTTTCTGTTTATTGTGATACTGAGGAATCAAACCCAGGGTTTCATGCATGCTAGGCAAGCATTGTACCACTAAGACATTCCCATTCTGAGCCCTACATATATTCTTTTTTTTTTTTTGGTTGGTCGTGGGGCCTGAACTCTGGGCCTGGGCACTGTCCCTCAGCTCTTCAGCTCAAGGCTAGCACTCTACCACTTGAGCCACAGCACCACTTCTGGCTTTTCCTGTTTATGTGGTGCTGAGGAATCAAACCCAGGGCCTCATGCATGCAAGGCAAGCACTCTACCACTGAGCCCCTTGGATGGCAAAAACTATTGCCAGCAAAAACAAAAGGTAAATGGTAGGCTGGTAAAAACAACTATAATGCACATTTGAGACAAAGGAATACTTTCCTTAGTATAGGTGTAGAACACTCAGTGAGAAAATATTTTCAGTGAGAAAATAGCCTGACACTTACTAGAAAAGGAATACAAATAACTTATGAACACACTGAATGATGTCCAATCAGACAATAAGATAAATGCAAATGAAGAGCACATGAAGAGGTAAGACTCATCCATAAGATTGACATAGGTCCAAAAATTTGATGACAGGGTCCTGACAACATTCTCATACATTTGTTAGTAGCACAGCCTATTGGGGGGAGGGAGATTGTTAATATCTGTCAACATTACAAATACAAACATCCTTTGGCTCAAGGAGACTTTGTACTATGGGGGATTTATTCCACAATGAATTCACACTTGTACGATGATTTAGTACTAGGCCATCCAATGCTGTATGTAAAAGCAATAAATAGGAAACAATTCACATGTCCACCAATAAGGAAATGTACACTCACATAAATGCATGATAGGCATTCACTAAAAAAAGGTATAGAGCTTCTTCATATACCCATGGTGTTCCATAGTAATTAGAACATTTAATTCTAACACTCACCCTGATTTCAAATTTGTTAAAATGTTCAAGAGAATGCTTAAAATTAATGGACTACATTCTCTAGACTTAAGAGAAAAAGTGAGTTTGGATAGTATGTGCATGTCCATGTGTGTATATGTGTGGGGAGGACAGGTCCTGAGGATTAATCCCAGGGCCCTGTGCATGCTAGGCAAGTGTTCTACCATGACATACCTCCTAGCCCTAGTGCATGTGGGTGGCGGGGGGGGGGGGGGGGGGGAGGGGAGGGAATGCGTGTGTGTGTGTGTGTGTGTGTGTGTGTGTGTGTGTGTGTGTGTGTGTGTGTGTGTGTGTGTGTACCAAATGTGGAGCATGAACTTAGCTCTCATGTTCTTGCTCAGCTTTTTCTCTCACAGTTGGAGCTCTATTCCTTGAAGCATGCTCCAGTTCTGACATTTTGCTGCTTAACTGGAGATTTGTTTACCTGGGCTTGTTTACCTGGGCTGGCTTTGAATGGTGATTCACAGATCTCAATCTCATAAATGGGATTAAAGGCATACACTACAACATTTACATTTTAAAGAGGGAAAAAAACCAATATATTTTACACAAATACTTATATATGTCTCCTCTGGAGTGATATACTCTAGACCGTGAGAGAACTAGGAAGGCAAGGTATAAAGATAGGAGAGGGATGTCTAAACTGTTCTGGAATGAATCTAAATGTTTGTGCCTCATACCCTTTACGCCCCCATTGTGATGGAATTTGGAGGTGAGGCCTATGGGAGGTGCCTATGTTGAGAAGAGGTCACCAGGCAAAGCCCCCAAAATGGAACAAGACCCTCTACACAACACAGGAAAGGCTATGTGCACATAGCAAGATAGTGGTTGTTCCTAAGCCTGGAAGAGGACTCTCAAAGACCCCCAGACCTTGATGAAGGAATTTCAGCCTCTAGAACTCCCTATTGTTTAAGCCACTGGGTTTGAGGCGTTGGTACAACAGCCTGAGCTGACACAAGCATACTCTTCAGGGTATTGGGACTGTGTCGCCTACTGAAAAGCTACAAAATGTTTTTTTTTTAAACTGTAACACAGACACACACAAACAGTCACACACACACAAATGTTCAACTCTTTAACCTTCATATTACTGAAAGGTAGATAAGTAAGTCCATTTTAGTCCATTTTCAATGTAGAAGCAAAAGCAGAACCCAAAAGATAAGTTCCTTCATTTCAGTTAAAATCAAAAGAAACATATTGGAAGCTTCTAATCACTGTCCTTATTAGAAAGTAGAATTTGCTGTGCTCTAAGACTTGTTTGTATACTTTCCAGAACTATTTGGTTATTTCAAAAGTTACAAGGATGGTCCCATTTATAAGCTACCTCACAAAATTCCAAGGAAAGCATTTAAGGAGGGTCCAGGGGCTTTTTTTGTTTTTTGTTTTACAGCTATTCATGAGTTTAAAATAATGTGTTTCAAGAAGCAGTTAGAGCATTCTGTATATCATTCTTAGCAGAAATAATCATAATCTTTTTCATAATACATTTCCTATTAGAAAAGTATGTGACTGACAATATTACAAGAGATTCATGATGTTTTGTAAGATAGAAAAGGTCATTTCAACATAGTATAGATGATTACATACTAACATAGTTCATCATATAGAATATGCTCAAAGTAATTATGGACAGGAAGATTACTGATTATTTTAAGTTTTTTCTTTCAGCTTTCCTATATAACAATTTTGTCTAATAAAAAGAAACATCGGGGGCTGGGAAGGCAGCTCAGTGGTAGAGTGCTTGCCTTGCATGCATGAGGCCCTGGGTTCAATTCCTCAGCACCACATAAGCAGAAAAAAGCCAAAAGTGGTGCTGTGGCTCAAGTGGTAGAGCACTAGCCTTGAGCTGAAGAGCTGGACACTGGGGGACAGTGTCCAGGCCCAGAGTTCAGGCCCCACGACTGGACCCCCCACCCCAAAAAAAGAAACATCATTGTCATATATAATTTCAGATAACCTGAAAATATATATTAATTTTTGTTAAAAGTTCACAGAGCAACATGTGTCAAAAATATTCCTTCATGCTGAGTGTAGGTCGCTCATTCATACCTGTAATAATTCCTCAAGAATCTAGAGTACCGAGGTTCAAAATCAGATTGAGCAGAAAAGTTCACTAGATACTATAGCTAAAATAACCAAAAAGCAAGGCTGAAGGTGTGACTCTGTGGCACCCAAGCAAGCAAACCAAACAAGCTTCAAGGCTCTTTTAACCAGCATTTTGCAAGTCTCAGCCTCCTGAGGAGTTAGGATTACCAGTGAGTCACCAGTGCCTGGCTTTTAAGTATACTCTAGGAAGGAAATTCTACACACAGACATTGAGACAAGACTTTATGGATTCCATGCCTGGATACCCACAATTCAATCAAACACCTTGGCTAATCTTAATTATGTAAAACCAAATAACTGAGTTTAAGGTATTTTTTGAACTACTTTTTTTTTTTTGGTCAATGAGTAAGATTTCCAATATTATATTAACTTGAGAGTGCATGATATGGCATTAGGAAATTAATAGTTCTGATTAAGAACCTTTATGTTTTATCTTACTGATATCCAAGCACAAGGATTGGAATTTAAAGCTCAAAGCCAAGTATGCTCTATTGCCATGCCAATTAGTGATGAGCAGATATAAAATGTTGCTGCTCCAAGAGAAGAAATTGGGTAATAGTTCCCGTCATGGCTTCCAGTGGATTATGACCTAAACCTGGTAGACAAGTTTGGGCTGGTGTGCGTCTACTACTCAGAACCAAAGTCTTTTCAACTGTTTAAAAGTTAATCAGATTTAGGCAACTGTCCAAGCTCTTACCCACTTTCTTCCTCCTTTCCTTCCTTCTTTTTAAGCATAGTGTTGTTATAAAAATATAACTTAACTCATTCTTGAGAACTCTAAGACATATTTAAAATCTAAGAAGAAAATGAAATCATTCATAACTCTACCAATCAGAGGATCCACATACATATATGTATAAGCTTTGAAAGTAAGGCCATGTTATTTATGGTGTTATAACTCTTTTTGTTCAGCAAGCTAGAGTTAGCAATCCTTCTGCAAAGTAGGGAGTACTGTGGTTTAATCTCTATAGTAGACATTCCAATTGTTTTAATTTTTCCAGTATTTAATAATATAGTACCTATAACACTGAGATGGAAATCTTCACACCATATTCTTCTGCCTCCCTGATTATTTCCCAAGACTAAATTCCTAAAAGTGAAATTGTTAGCTGAAAGAGAATAAACACCTTGTAAATCCTCTGGTATGCACTGCCAACTCACCACCTTACATATTATTAATCTCCATGCATTGTTGTTTTAAAATGAGCTGAGGCTACAAAAGAATCATCTATGAATTCAAACAAATGACCTGTCTACACTGCTTATGAAAACACCACATTATCCACATATATTGGGCCCACGAAAACTGCCTGTATAAACAAGCCAGCACACACTGATTCACCAGAGGTGCAGTTTGCTGCACCTGGCTTGGAATTCTAGCTCATCAGTGATTGGATGGATGACCTAGGACAGCTCCAACTTGCGCAATTATCAACTGTGGGTCTCCATTTCATTAGGAGTAAAGAGTCTGGCACTGGGAACTACTATACAGTAAAACAAGTGCAGGCTCATCAATAGGGATTTAAACCATGCCTCTCTTGCTAACTGAGCTCAGGCAAGTCACTGTAGGTGACTGTTATTTTCTCTTTCAGTAAAATAGTCATTTACCTGTTGAAAAGAGTGAAATCTTAAGACATGTTACATACACACACATACACACATCAAGGCATATAAAGCTCCTGGCATAGAATAGACACTTTACCTATTCTGAGTTTTTTTTTCTCCTTCCTTCCTTCCTTCCTTCCTTCCTTCCTTCCTTTCTTTCTTTCTTTCTTTCTTTGTTGGTCGTGGGGCTTGAACTCTGGGCTAGGGCACTATCCCTGCACTCTTCAGCTCAAGGTGAGCGCTGTACCACTTGAGCCACAGCACCACTTCCGGTTTTCTGGTGGTTAATTGGAGATAAGAGTCTCACGGACTTTCCTGCCGGAGCTGGCTTTGAACCATGATCCTCAGATCTCAGCCTCCTGAGTAGCTAAGATTACAGGCGTGAGCCACCGGTGCCCAGCATCATTTTCTTTCTTTTTCTTCCTTCCTTCCTTCTTTCCTTCCTCTCTTTCTTTCTTTCTTTCCTTCCTTTCTTTCTTTCTCTCTTTCTCTCTTCCTTTCTTCTTTCTTTTCTTTCTTTCATGTACTACTACTTGAGCCGCATATCTAATCCTTTTTTTTTTCTTGATTATTTATAAGGTAGGATCTCACTTTATGCCTGGACCATTCTGGACTTTGATCCTCCTACTTGTGCCTCCCTGTGTCACTGAGAATGGTAAGTGCACATTACTGTGACCAGCCACTGTCTGTCAGACATATGCCACTGTAAGCAGACATTGGTTTAGATGAAACCTCTCAAACTTCTATGCTGGGGCTGGCCTTGAAACTGGATTCCCTAATCTCCACCTCCAAAGTAACTACAGATTTGAGTTAGAATTCCTGCCTCTGATTTCTTTTTTCTTTCTTTCTTTCTTTCTTTTTTTTTTTTTTTTGGTCAGTCGTGGGACCTGATTTCTGGGCCTGGGCGCTGTCCCTCAGCTCTTCAGCTCAACCACTTGAGCCATAGTGCCACTTCTGGCTTTTTCTGCTTGTGTGGTGCTGAGGAATCGAACCTGGGGCTCATGCATGCAAGGCAAGCACTCTACCACTGAGCTGCCTTCCCAGCCCCCAATTTGTTTTTTAATGTTTTTTTTTTGTTTTTTGGGGGGTGAGGGGGGTCATGGGTCTGAACTCTGGGCCTGGGTGCTGTCCCTCAGCTCTTAAGCTCAAGGCTAGTGCTCTACCACTTGAGCCACTTCCAGCTTTTGTTTTTCTGCTTATGTGGTGCTGAGGAATCAAACTCAGGGCCTCATGCATGCAAGGCAAGCACTCTACCACTGAGCCACCTTCCCAGCCCCCCCCCCAATTTCTTTTTTAAAATGGATTTCACACTCACGGTGAACCAGAAGACACAAGGATGATGAAGGCACACACTCTGCCCTCCAGGAGCATACAACTGATGTATGTGCATGCTCACCAGAGTATGTGCTACATGCACAGCTATAAGGACCTAGCTGTCTGGACTGTAGTTCCAAGGCTGAGGGAGCCACTTAAAGACTGGTTCTGAATTGGAGTCTAACCTGACAACATCTGGAGGCTGATGAGCAGCCACCTAGTCTTCAGCACCAGAACCTTCTAGAATCTTCCAGGACCCAGCACTTTGCCCTGGAACTATTCTGGCCCTAAGTCACACCAAGAGCCATGCAGATAACTCCAGACATTCAACAAGTGACAGAGTAAGCCTAGTCTCCAGCACAGGGGTAGGGAAGCTCACTTTAGAGTGGCACTTTACTGTTAAGACACTTACCCTCATAGCCTCTAGTTTAGAACGTCTTTTGGGGGGCCAGTCGTGGGACTTGAACTCAGAGCCTGAGTACTGTCCCTAAGCTCTTTTGCTCAAGGCTAGTATTCTACCACTTTGAACCACAGCACCACTTCTTCAGAAGAGTTAAAAGTTCTTAGCTGGGTATCCAAGATACTCAGGAGGCTGAGGATCTGAGGATTTCAGTTCAAAACCAGCAACAGCAGGAATGTCCATGAGACTCTCATCTCCAATTAACCACCAGAAAACAAGAAGTAGCATTATGGCTCAAGTGGTAGAGCACTCACCTTGAGCTGAAGAGCTCAGGGACAGTGCCCAGGCCCATAGTTCAAAACCCACAACTGACAAAAAAAAAAAAAAAAGGAGAGTTAAAAGTTTTTGACTACATCAAAATGACACAAGTTAGCTGAACAGCAGCCAAACAGGGATTATGGCAGATGGCAGGATAAGCTGATAAACCCAAACCTGCCAGTGAAATGGGGGCAGGGAGAATGAGGAAGACAGGACAGAAAATGAGAAAATAAAGTTGAGACTGTCATCTTTGGCATCACAACCTAACAGAAAACCAAAAGGAGGCCCTCCAATCAGAAAATCAATCCATTCTCCCTATTTATCCCAAGGCCAATCTCTGCACTAAGAAGACAGCCAAGATGGGAGAGATGGGCTGAAAGGCTGTCTTCTCCTGGCAGGTCTATGCCAGAAGCCTTTTCTCTGCTATTATTTCTTTTCTCTAATAAACTTTTCTACCATCTTTATTTATCTTTATGCCTTGTCTGAATTATTCTCTTGCCAGACACAAGGACTGAGGTTAAACTTTCTGTTAACATATTTGGTGCATGGGTCAGGAAGTTAGGGATTCATTATGTCTTTTTTCTGACTTGGATTCATTGAAAGGTTACAAAAGGACCAGCAGTGAAGACTTTTTCCCATGAGACTTTTCTTCTGTCTGCTACAACATTTCATAAAAGCTTCAAAGGAAAAAATGAGAATGTTCTGATTCAACAACAGTTTCCCACATACAGGTACTTGTATTCGTGATTTTTATTTTGTGGGAAACAAAGGTCCTGGCCAGCAAAGATACTCCCAGAAACAACAAGGTGGAGAGCTCTGCAAGGACATGGATTCTAGGCGCTCCCTTGGGGAACGGCATTGGAGAAGTCTCTGAGGCCCTATCTCTATTGTTGTTTTGTTGTTTTTTTTTAAAGTGGGAGCAGAATCAAAACTCACCAGGGAGGTTGATTACACTTCCCATTTAAAATGGTTCTGAAGATGTAAACTTGGTAAGGAAGAAGAGTGAGTAAATTTAGTTTGTCCTCCAATAAAAAGATGCAAGGCCAGGTGTGTAGACACATAACTGTAATCTCAGCACTGAGGAAGTTAAGGTAGGAAGATTTAAGACCAGCCTGGGCCTGGAGACCAAATCTAAAATAACACAAACAAAAACAAGACAAAAAAAAAACAGACATAGGATTCAATCTGGGTTTAAATGAATAAAAGTGTCAAGGCAGTGAGTAAATGGACTAAGTCCAGCCAATTATTTAAGGAAGAAACTTCAAACACAATCACAGCTGTAACTGTCCACCAAAATACCCTACAGAAGAAGTCAGGAGACCCAGGTCCCAAGTCTTAAAATTCTAGAAGCATGACCAGGAAAAGCCAGGGGGTCAATGAAATTATACCAACATGCGTTACAGAAGGAAGTTCATTAAAATGGCAAGGAAGGACAGGTAGTAGCTGAAAATACATCAGGGTCACCGAGTGCTAACTTAGGGGTTAAAGACTTAAAACAATTTTTTTTCTACTTGTGATTTGTCCATACCATCCAGAAAAGTGTTGTAGCTTCGACTATCCACAAAATACGTACTTCCATGCTATACTTTTCTTCCCCGTTTGAGAGCCATGTCCTGAGATTTATGCCTGCCTTGCAAGGCAAGACACGCACCTCTTTGCAAAACGTAAGCCCCAAACTCCTAGAGTAATGACAAAACAAATACAAAACCAAAAGAACAAACAAGAGAAGCATGGCCAAGGGGAAAACCCAGGAAATCCGTTCCAGCAAGCCTCCATTCTGCTGGCCTGACGCAGAGCTGATGATCGGGGCTGGGGAGTGAGTACCCCTAGTACCTGACAGGGCGGAACTGGGTTGTCCCCACGATCTACGCCCGATACCCCGTGTCATTAGGGCTCTGACTCCGAAGCTCCAACGCCCCCGTCCCTGCCCGCCGCCCGCAGATGACCTCAGGGGGCTCTCAGGGAGCACAGGGACGGGGCACCCCTAAAGATGACCACGGGGGGGGGGCGGCGATGGGAGGGCGAGGCGAACGGCGGCGACCGTGCCGACCGGAAACCACTCCAAAGTTGGGCGCTGACGGCGCGGGGGAGGCGCCCGAGCGAGCGCCCCAGGCCGCGGCCGGCGCGGGGGGACACTGCCTGCGCCCCACACCTCGAGGCCCGGGATCTGCGCCCGGCCCGGGGGACCGCCGCCCTACCTTCTCCTCGCCGTCGTAGATGCGCACCCCGCGCTGCTGGATCACCAGGGTCTCGTTGATCTCCAGGAGGCCGCTGGTCCACACGAAGCGGTCCATGGCCGCCGCCGGCCGGCCTCCGCCGCTCTCCCGCGCCGGCGCTCCCGGGCCGCGAGCCGCGCGCTAGACAGCCTACGGCGCCCCCTGGCGGCGGGCGGGACAAAGGCCGGCCCGGAGCAAGGAGGGAGGCGGGGAGGTGAGGGGGGCGGGGGAACGAAGGGAGGAGGGTGGAGGGAGGAGGAAGGTAGGAAGCCCCAGGTCCTGCGCACCCTGGGGAGTAGGCGAGGCTTGGGGGGGGGGGGGAGTAAAGGGCGTACAGGAAACGCCCCTGGCCCACATATGGCCTTTCAGAACCTTGGCTGGGCTGTGGACCCATCCCAAGCCCAAAGAAAGTGGGCATCCCTATGGTACTTGAACGGCATCAAATCTGACAGTTTCCTTGTCGTTTGGTGTCCAGCACATGGCCACCGTCATTAAAGGCTGCAAAGAGTAGCCATCATTTTTTTTTTTTTGACAGGAATTGATTTTTGACACCTGTAGTCAGCATGGTAGGTAGTACCTTAAACTGATGTTTTCTTTCTTAAGATTATTTATTTATTTTTGCTGGTCGTGGAGGCTGGAACTCTGGGCCTGGGCGCTGCCTCTAAGCTCTTCAGCTCAAGCCTAGTGCCCTACTACTTGAGCCACGGAGCCACTTCCTGCTTCCAGCTTTTTTCTGCTTATGTGTTACTGAGGAATCGAACCCAAGGCCCTCATGCATGCAAGGCAAGCGCTCTACCACTGAGCCACTTTCCCAGCCCTCTTAAGATTATTTTTTTAAACATCCTCAATAAATATATGATAAATATATGATAAATATATGATACATCATATGTGTTATATTGATACCTCATATCAATTATATGTGATTTTGAAGCCAGATAGACTAGGGGGAAATGACGTATGGTCAGCTTCCAGCAAATATAGTAGATATTCCTTCATGTATTTCCCTTAAGATTAAGGGAACAAAAGTCATTTTAGGGGAAAATGAAACAGGACAACTTAAGGAAACTGAGGCCTGGTGAAGGCAATTCAGAAATATGGTATTTAGAAACTAAGAAATCTAGAAAGAAAGAAATCTAGAAAGAAAGAAAGAAAGAAAGAAAGAAAGAAAGAAAGAAAGAAAGAAAGAAAGAAAGAAAAGACTAAAGAAAGAAAACACTTAGAAATGCTATCTTTTGTCTCAGAGAAAGACAACAGGGGAGGGATGCATTTCTCACCCAAGGATTAACAATTGTCTAACAGGGTGCCCAAAATGCAGATAGCAGGACACCTCCTAGCTCAAAGATAAGGATCTGTGTAATATCTGAGTTACTGTTCAATACTGAGTTACTGACAGCTTGGTAAACTTGAGTGAGGGAAAGTTGGGTTTTTGTGTTGTTTCCGTTTTTTTGCTTTTTAGCAAGGATGGAGAAGGGACAAAGGCTGTCAGCCTTTATCTGGAGTTTTTCTTTACCAAGGGGTTTTTGCCCTTAATCAAAAACTTTGTTCTGTTTTCTGATTTCACATTTTTATTCCCATGCATATTTCTTTTCCCAGGGAAAAGGGGTTCAGGGAAGAGAGTAAATTTCCAACAGCAGGAGGGACTGAGGCCAGTCAATAGGAGGAAATTTCTGCCAGTGAATAGTAACTCAGATATTACAATCTGCTTTTTGACAAGATGCTTTTTTTTTTTTTTTTGGTAGAGGGTCTTGAACTCTAGGCCTGGGAGCTGTCCCTGAGATCTTCAGCTCAAGATGAGTGTTTTACCAGTTGAGCAACAACACTACTTCCAGTTTTCTGGTGGTTAAGTGGAGATTAGAGTCTCACGGACTTTCCTACCCCAGCTAGCTTTGAACTGCAATCCTCAGATCTCAGCCTCCTGAGTATCTAGGATTGATTACAGGCATGAGCCTCCAACACCCCGCTAGCAAGATGCATTCTTCTTCTTCTTTTTTGAAAAGAATAATCAACTGTATTCTTTTCCAGTGGATCAAATATTCATATCTAAAGGGGATATTTTTATATATGTTTTTATTGCAAAAATACTGTACAAAGGGGTTACAGTTATATGAGTAAGGTAATGAGTACATTTCCTATCAAGCATTGTTACCTCCTCCTTTGTTTTTCCCCTACCATCCCTTCCCTCCTCACCTCCCCAACTCCTCCCCCTCCCCCCCCCAGTTTTAAAGTTTGTTTACAACATAGTGTCTTGTACAGCTCATTGTTACAATGGATAAACCTATACCTTATGGAATTCTATGCCTCCATCCGAACAAATGACATCGCCCCATTTGTTAGGAAATGGAAAGACTTGGAAAAAATTATATTAAGTGAAATAAGCCAGGCCCAAAGAAACATAAATCCCATGGTTTCCCTTATTTGCAATAACTAGTAAATGTCTAGGACAAGCAGAAAAGGTCAAAAGCTATGTACATATGACCAAATAAGATGATGTTAAGCAAAATGAATCCCAAGATAGAGACACAAGTGGTTTTTTTCTTTTTTGCTATTAACGTATTTATAATGTATTATGTGATTTTTGTTTCTTTTGTATGTTCTTCCCCCATGGTATAACCCTTTCTTTCACTGTCTTTGATTCTGGTGCCCTGCATCTTGTATATACATTTTTCTAATTTGGGGAGGAGAAGGGAAATAACAAAATGCAAGATGCATTCTTACCTGGAAACTCAGAGAATAACAAAGCAAAGCAAAGACAAAGCACTTATTTTACCAGGCACCAATGGCTCACACCTGTAATCATAGCTACTCAGAAGGCTGAGATTTGAGGATCATGGTTCAGGCCAGCCCAGGCAGGAAAGTCCTTAACACTTTTATCTCTAATTAACCACCAGAAAACTGGAAGTGGCACTATGGCTTAAGTGATAGAACACTCACCTTGAGCTGTAGAACTCAGGGACAGCACCCAGGCCTAGAGTTCAAGCCCCATGACCAAAAAAACAAAAAAAAAAAAAAAACAAAAAAAACACCTAACATAACTTGAAGCCAGACCCCCTTTACCCTATAAGTACCCCAGCAGCCCAAGGAGCTGTGTGTCTCTCTGGGTATCTCCTTATGTGCATATCTGTCTGTCTCTCTTTCTGTGTGTGTGTGTGTGTGTGTGTGTGTGTGTGTGTGTGTGTGTGTGTGTGTCTGTGTGTGTGTGTGTGTGTGTGTGTCTGTGTCTGTGTGTCTGTGTTTCTATGTCCCTATGAGAGCATCCACACTCTGCCCTTCTGTTTGTCTGCTTTTGTGTCTGTCTGCTTGCCTGCTTGTTTACTTACTCAAAAAAAACTCTGCCAATTTTCTTACCATTGTGACTTGTCCAGAAATTCTTATTCTGTCATCAAAGTCAAAGACCCTAAGTGAAGATTTCCTATACTTAAAGGGAAGCTTCACTAAACCTCACCTCCATCCAGTGACAATTTCAATATTGAACTCATATTTTATCATGTTCATTTACTTGTTTTTAACTAATATAAATATAAATGTAATATTTGTACTTAATATGAATTTGCTGTAGAGAATATGTCAATAGAGATCTATAATTACTTATTGACTGGCCTATGCAAACTGTCCATGGCTGCTGGCCCTTTCATTTCATTTATATATTTTTCATCATAAATGGACAACCTATGTTTTTCCTACAACTAACATAGTTTTCCTTTAGGGTTATCTTGTTAGAGCATACTACACACTGGGGACTTATTTTACCAGTTCATGCCCAGATTTTTATTGGTTGAAATGGGCTCTGATAACATTTTGCCCAGGCCAGCCTTGAACTATATAACCCTCGCAATATCTACCTCCTCAGTTGCTAGGATTACAGGTGAGTCACCTGCCCCCCCATCCTCATTCTGGGGATCAAATCCAGAGCCTTGCACATTCTCAACAAGCACTCTATCATTGCCTTCTGTCTTCAGTAAGCTGTTTCTTAAGTGTCTTAGGATAGCTTTGGCACATATGTATCTGTGTGAGATACCCTGTATTAAGGTATCAGCCTATTAGAATCTCACTTGGCAGGATCTCCCCAGGATCCTAGAAATAATTGAGTCAATAAATTGAGAACCTCTGAGGCCTCTGGGTTCTCAGTCTACTCATTCATTTGACAAATATTCAGAAACCTTATTGAGTACCTATGATGGGTCTAAGTATTCCACTCTTTCTCTTCTGCCAATAAGAGAAACGTCTCCCCCACCCCCTTAAGTTCTACAGGGCTGGCACTAAGGCAAAGAGACTGAGGCATGATTATTTGCTGCTTCTCCCAATGTTGGCAATGTTATACTAAAAATTGTTTCATCAAATAAAAAGGAACCCTCCCCCAAAGATCCCCAAACCAGTTCTTATTAACAAGCTCTCTTTAGAAACCTCCTGTAATCCCAGCTATTCATGAGGCTGAGACAGTTTGAAGCCAGCCTGAGCAGAGAAGTCCTCCAAACTCCAGTTCTAATTAATCAGCAAAAAAGCTAAGCTAGAGGCATGACTCAAGTGGTAGAGCACCAGCCTTGAGTGGAAAAAGCCAAGTGAGAGTATAAGCACAAGTCCATGATTTCAAGCCCAGGTACTGTCTGGGGAGGAAAAAAAAGTAGAAAAAGTGAGAAAAACTGGCTGCAATGAGTGCTAAAAAATTTTTCCTGCCTCACTCCCACATTTCAAACCAGATGGGAGGGAGGTCCAATGCAGCCTAACTGTAAATTCCAAGCTTCAGACCAGAAAGACATATTCTCCACACCTGCCCCTAAAACCTCCTGGCTCTGAATTATGTAATTACATATTGTGGACTAGATATTCGTATGGGTTTTAGTTAGCTAGGTGATATCTTTGGATAAATAGGACTGAATGATTGTGGTAGCACACACTTAAATGTATAAACACACAAAATACCTAATAAGCATTTCATCGTCCCAGAAGAATGAAAGGCAACCTTGTGGGGAGGAAGAGCTATCCTCATTTTATTCCCTTCTCTTCTCTGTGTTTGCATCTGATACTTATGTAGCTTAAAGGCATGGGAAGGGCCAAATATGGTGGTGCACACCTGTAATCTCAGTGCTGTATAAGCCAGAGTGTGAGGCCAGCCCAAGATAGAGCAAGATCCTTTCGGGAGAAAGAGGTAGGGTAACACATTAGAAAGTAGGTTTCAATTTCAGTGCAAACTTGGACATACAAGCTGGTGGCCTCTCAAGCCTACTGAGATGAGGTTGGCGACAGGTTTCAGAGTTAAGTAGCTCACAATCCAGTGATATTTGCGAATTAGGTGTTCTTGTCGCGGGAATCCAGCGCTCTCTGCTCTTCAATGCTGTTTATTCAGATCAACCCAAATGCCAAGACGGCGGGGAGCTTTATCAAGCCCCGCCTCTGTCGCGCGTGGAGGGTAAACAGCATTCTTTTCCCAAGAGTTTGAAACCTGCAGACACAGCCCTAACTGAAACCCCGCAGGCTCCGGCCCCGCCCCTCCCAACTGCAGAGCAAGCCCGCCCCTCGGCTCCCATTGGCGCGTTTAATTCACGCCGGCACCAATGGGCGGTGGTGGCGGCTCTGTCAAAGGGCAGAGCCCGCGGCCAGTGCAGAGTGAGGCTGCGGCGGCCGGACGTGGCGCGTGGGAAGCGCTTCGGGTCGAGGGCGACGCTTCCGTGGACTTCAGGCTGCAATGACTACCCCGACGGTACCCCGGAACCTGCAGCTGCCCGCTACTCAGAGAGCCCAGTCTGCGTTCCGCGGTGAGCAGCGGGGGCCGGCGGGGTGAGGGAACGCGGCCTTCAGTCGGCTGACGCCCCCTCCCTCGCCCCCTCCACCTCCGTCACCTCGCCCCCGTCCCCCCCCGTCCCGCGTTCCTGACACGTGCGGCGCGGCGTGTGCGAACCACGGGGCGCGGTGGTGATGGTGGTGTGCGGGTTCAGTGACTGCTGTAGCGCCGCCGCGGAGACGGGTCTACTGAGAAAGGGGATCCGTTTACCGAAGGCGTTTGCGTGGCTCCCGCCCGCCAGCCCCGTTGTGTGGGCCGGGGTCCGCGGAGGCGGGGCTGCGAGCGCCCAGACCCACTGCGCCTGCGCAGAGCCCCGAGGCCGCCGGGTTCCCCCGTGAATTTCAGGCGGCCAGAAGGGCGCGGCGGGGCAGGGGGCGTTGCCTAATCGGACGTTTTCAGTGGGGAAAAAAATATTTTTGTCTTGACTTTCTGAAAACCTATAACCAGATGGTTTACAGCCGTACTAAGGTTGTTCTTTACCTGAAAAACAAAGATTCTCACTGTTCGTGTAATAACATTACACTAATTATATTAGCATACTCCCCAACGGGGGAGGGGGGTACTGGCCCTCTAATAAACCTTATAATAATCCTTCTCCTGTGCCTGCCTCCGCGTGGTCCCCAGGGATGGCCCAGAAGGATCCTAACACTAACCCAACCCAGTTAGAACTAAACGAGTAGTATCTAATCTCTACCATTGATTTCCTTAAAATCTTGGCGTCCCCTAGTCGTATGTTGAAATGATGTTCTCCAGATTTTTCACATGCAATGGATAGTGTGATTCTTTATGTGTTTGTGACAGGACCAGGGCTTGAACTCTGCATCCCTCTCCCTCTCCTCCTATATCATCCCACCTCCTGCCCTTTCTCTCTCTCTCTCTCTCTCTCTTTCTTTCTTTCTTTCTTTCTTTCTTTCTTTCTTTCTTTCTTTCTTTCTTTCTTTCTCTCTCTCGTTTTCTCTTTCTCTCGTTTTCTCTTTCTCTCTTTCTTTCTCTTTCACACACACACACAATTTTTCATCCAGTGGCTCCTCTCTTAAATTTGAGCCAGGCATCCAGTTCCTTTTTGCTGATTAACTGGAAATAACAATTACATGGATTTGTTTGCCAGTGAAGGCTCCCAGCTAGTTTCTGAGGGTTGGGCCTCCTTTCTTTTCTTTTCTTTTTTTTTTTTTTTTTTTGTTGTCATGGTGTTTGAATTCTGGGCATAGGCACTATCCCTGCACGCTTCAGCTCAAGGCCACTGCTCTACCACTTGAGCCATAGCGGCACTTCCAGTTTTCTAGTAGTTTATTGGAGATAAGAGTCTCATGGACTTTTCCTGTCCAGGCTGGCTCTGAACTGTGATCCTCAGATCTCAGCCTCCTGAGTAGCTAGGATTACAGGTGTGAGCCACTGGGGGCCTGGCCTATTATGGGATGATTTCTCAAAGGCAATATTGAACTGGAAAAATTCCTATTCTATAGAAGAAGAAAAATTTTGAAGTGAAATCGTTTAGTCAGCCACGTTTATTTGCTATCATTTGATGTTTTAACTAATGTTAACTTCTTGTTCTTTCCTTTTATTAGAGCAAAGAAGACAAAAACTTGCAGAACATTTGTTAAGACGGAAAACAATGTTTTCATACAAACAGGAAAATAAGACATCCAGGTAAGGTCAAGTTAATTCAGTCCAGGAAGATTATATTTGAGCAGGGCACAGATGGTTCATGCCTATAATCTTAGCTATGCAGAAGGCTGAAATCTGATAATCAAGGTTCAAAGCCGGCCCAGGCAGCAAAGTCCATGTGATTCCTACCTCCAATTAACTAGCAAAAAACTAAAGTAGAATTGTGGCTCAAATGAGAGAGAGTGCCAGTCTTGAACAAAAAAGCTGAGAGGCAGCACCCAAACCCTGAGTTCATTCATACACACACACACACACACACACACACAATTAGAGCTCTCCAATAAAAACAATGCATTCTACATCTGTAGTTGTCAAATTTTTCTGTTACTGCATTTAAGAAGTTTTTAAAAGATAAAAATAAATTTTTACAACATTTTATTTAACACAGTTGTATTCCTGATGTTGATATGTGAAATGAAAAGGTAATAAGAAAGGCTGAGATGTAGCTCAGTGGTAGCCTGTTTGCCTATCTTGGGAAAGCTCTGGGTTTAATCTTCAGCAACATATACACATATACACAGATTTAAGATACTTTACATCTTTTTTGGTGCAAAGTCTTCCAAATCTGGTATATCATACTTTCAGCATATCATTTTGGGCTACTTATATATGTTAGTAGCTACTTTCTCAAATGATCATAATTTCTATGCAAATTCACACCCTTTAGAGAATTAATTTTGATGGAATATGTGTATATATGCTGAGATCTTGTAGTGTAAGCTATATAGTACAGGTCAACTTCTTTTTAGAAACTTGAAATCCTTCTGCTTCTAGTACTGAGATAATGTATACTACTACACCCTGCTAAAAGTCACTCTTTCTAGAATTTATTAAGGCATTTGGTTTAGTTTGGTTTGGTTTGGTTTGGGAGGTTATTTTTGGTACTATGGATTGAACCAGAACCTCCTGTATGCCAACTACACATACTGACCTATACTCCCAGAATCTTATCAGGGCTTTTACTCAGTGTACGAAGTGAGTTTTTATTTAGAGAGGGCAGGTGGCCCTCCCAGATACTTTAAGAGATTTGGAGGCTATTATTAGTTTTGTTTTTTATTTTTATTTTTTTTGTTCAGCTTTCTATAGAAATATTTTTGTATTATTTTATTACCTGGCTATGGGAAAAACACAAATATCACAAAAGTATATGAAGTGGAAAGTCAGAAGTTCCCTTGACTCTGGATTTTGCCACTGAACACATTGTTTCAGTTTCTTTTGCATCCTTAGAGTGGTCAGCAATTATTATTTAAAATGTTCTATGAATTTAAAATGACTTACGGAATTGTAACACTCCTGTATAACTCCTTAATAATAACAATAAAGTTATAGTAAATAAAACTATGATCAAAACTCCCATTTTCTCCATTTGTCCAGAACTTTGAATAAAAATGGTGAATGCTTTAATACTTTTCCAGAAAAAAAAAGTCTAATACAAGCCATGACAAAATCTTGCCCTTTCTCCAGTCTTACTGAGCAAATAAAATGTGAAAGGCAATATAAATAACATTAATGAAATGCATAAAAATTATATTCCTTCAAAATCTTTTAATAAATTAATATAACTATAGTAATTGAAACATATTTTGAGGATAATAGTCACATTCTAGTTGTTACCAATGAAAAGTTTTGATAAAAGTAACATTTCATCAATTATAATGTATAATTTTTTTCTTCACATTTTAACATAATTGCTGAACTTGGGACTCTGATTTAGAATCGATGGCTTGTCTAATTGATATTTTCCCCTCATAATTTAACACAAAATTATTATACTCACCTGTTAAAAGATCATCATGGCCTGTAGCTGCAAAAAGGAGTTTAGGATAACATAATCTATGGGAGGTGGTATTAAGACTTAAGAGAATGTGTTTAATTTTCTCAGCCATCTTGTTTGTACTACTAAATTACACTAATATTTAAAGCTCTAAATCTCAAGTCCTACTACATTTGCTTACCATGCACTCTGCCTTGAGTTGATCCTTAGCCTAACATAGACAAACATACACAAATTTAAAGGTTTAAAAACTGAATACAGAAAGCTTAGAAGGGAAGAATGCTCCCAGTCTCTGTTGCAGACCTGGGTGAACCTGCAGTATTTTCTTTCTGTGATCAGGCTCCATGTGGACTATGCTGCTTGCCTGACTCTAAGAGGATTATAACAATGAACTGAGGCCAGGGGAACATGAGGAAGGAGGGACAAAAAGCAAGTCTAGGCTGGAGGGAGGTTTAGAGAGGCCCTGGTACTGTAACTGTGGTCCCTGACTGCTGCTGATGACATGACCACTGAACTGAGTTCTAGAAACTGACATGTTGGAGAGTACTGAGAACAGAGTGAAGCCAGGTGAAATAAAGGAAATTAGTTGTTATACATCCCCTCCTAACCTTCTTAGTACAGGACCAATGTATTTTTAATTCATTTTTTAGTTCTACAGGTCAGAGAGTGATGACACCTGAGGACCGCATTCAAGAAGAAACAAAAGTTCTGAAACTTAAAGCAAGAATGGTAAGATAGGGACATTGTACTCATTAACTTGCACTTTCTCCTCTTTCCCTTTCATATATTCTTTCTGAAAGAAATGAGTTCTCAAATATTGATTTGTATTAAATGATTCTCTTAGGATGACAAAGAAAATATCAAAAGAATTACAGAGGACAAACATAACCCAGTGGAAAAACATTGTGTTGCTCTAAAACCACCCAATGAATTAACAAATTCAACTACAACAATTGAAACACATAATTTTGAGGATGATAATCAAAAGTTGTTACCAATTAAAGATAATTCCCTAAGTCAAACTATGACATTAAGCCAAGCATTTCACTTTAAACACAGTAATAAAAACAGACAAGTGGCTGCAGACAAACCAAAGCAAGATGCTAACATGCCCAAGAAACCTGTACTTGGATGTTATCGTGGCCAAATTGTTCAGTCTAAGATTAATTCATTTAGAAAACCTCTTCAAGTCAAAGATGAGAGTTCTGCAACAACAAAGAAACTTTCATCCACTTTCTCTAGAGCCACAAGGCCTGAACCTGTAAACACCAGCAATGTAACAGTGAGAAGTGATAAAGTCTCCAATAAGACTACTACCACTCAATCTCTGAACACTAAATCTGTGAGCACTACATCTCTGAATACACAACTTGTGCGACCTCTTATTAGAAGTCTCCAAAGTCACACCCAGGACAGTGTGAAACAAGGCATCAGCAGAACCTCTACCAGTGTTACAATTCAAAAAGGGCCTCCTAAAAAAGAATCACTACAGTCAAAACCAGTTCTATCTTCTGTAAAAACAGGCTCTTCTCAGGACATAAAAAGAAGTAAGGCACTAACAAGAAACACAGCATCAGAAAATGTAGCCAGACCTGCTCCATCTTTCAATACCAAGCTAATAGAAAAGTCAAAAACCATTGACCAGCGCAGGCGTACTCTAGCAAAGGCAACTGTTGATAGATCAGCTCTGCCCAAAGAAACTGCAGAAGAAAGAAAGTGAGTACATGGAATTTGTTTCATTTTTAGGGGGGCTTAAGTTTTAATTAAGTACCATTTGTGGATATGGCATGTATTTTCCTTGAATGCATTAGATTTTTTTTTTTTTTTTTTTTTTTGGTCAGTCGAGGGGCCTGAACTCTGGGCCTGGGCACTGCTCCTCAGCTCTTCAGCTGTAGACTAGCGCTCTACCACTTGAGCCTCAGCCCCACTTCTGGCTTTTTCTGCTTATGTGGTACTGAGGAATCGAACCCAGGGCCTCATGCATGCAAGGCAAGCACTGTACCACTGAGCCACTTTCCCAGCCCCTGCATTAGGTTCTTTAATGCGTTCTTTTCTGACATAAACAAGTCATATGTATGTCCTGGGACAATATGGCTTGAAAATGACTATGCTTCATGTAGTTGAGTAGTTGCTTCAGTAATCTGTTTAAACTGTTTAATAATAATTAGGAAATATAATTTGCCCATTTAAAAATGCATTCTTGGAACCCTTGAACATATGATTGATCTTGCTAAGTATATGATTACTAGTTTAGAGCTATTTATGAGATTCAAATTATTTTAAACTTTCTCAATTTGGTAGTTTTAACATCAATATCAAAGTAATTAATGCTTATCTACTGCTTCTGACTGTAGAGCTCGTCTGAGTGAGTGGAGAGCCAGCAAAGGAAAAGTGCTGAAAAGGCCTCCTAACTCAATTACCAAGCTTGAGCCTGAAGGACAAAAGGAAAAACTAGTTGGATCTTTTTGGACTACAATGGCAGAAGAAGATGAACAGAGATTATTTACTGAAAAAGTAAACAAAACATTTTCTGAATGCTTGAACCTGATTAATAAGGTAGAGTTTTTATTTTATAATTGTATAGCCAATTTATGGTCTTACAAATTATCTTCATAAACATATTGTCTTGTCAAATTACATTGTCATGGTTTTAGCCAATTAATATCATTGATATGTTGATTTAATATTGCTGCGTTATCAGCCTTTAGTTTGTTTTGCACTATTTCCATAAATAGCAAAAGGTTAATAGGGTTTATTTCTCTAAGATATTAATGTCCAGTAAACTGGAGTAACATTTCCTTTCTCTTCAAATATTTCTGTTTCTTGCATTTGTTAAACATATTCACAAGTTATTTTCTATACTCAAATATTTTGCTAAAGTCTAGCAACAAGTTTTTATTAAAAAATCATTATTATTCCTAGCTACTCAGGATGCTAAGATCTTATAATTGAGATTTGAAACCAGCCCAGACAGAAAAGTCTGTGAGACTCTTACTTACAGTTAAAGAGCAAAAAGCCAGAAATGGAGATGTGGATATGTGGCACAAGAGATAGAGTGCCAGCCCTGAATGAAAAAGCCAAGCCAGAGCAACAGTCCCTGAATTCAAGCCCCAGCACTGGTACACAAAAAAATTTAGCTAAGTATTTATAGCTCTAACTAGCCTATAATCCTAGTTACCTAACATCTGGAAGTTTGCAGTTCAAAGCCAGTCCTGGAAGAAAAGTCTAGACTCCCTCTCTAAAATGACCAGAAAAAAGCCAGGCTGAAGATGTAAGAGTGGTAGAGAGCCAGCTGAGCAAGTAAGCTAAGTGTGTGTGAGGCCCTGAGTTCAAATCCTCAAAACTATCCCTTATCTGAAAAAAAAAAATTACTACATGAATCATTAGCACAGATTCAAGTCCCCAAAAATATTCTCAAACAAAATCCCATTAATTTAAACCAATATTATTCTTGGTCTTGAATTTATGACTGAATTTTATTATTTAGACACAAATCCTCTGTATTGTCAACTCCAGAATATTTTATTTTATTTTTTGTTTACTCTTTAATCTTGTTTCGGATACCCACAATGTCTAAGGTCCAAAGCAAGACTAAGTAGGATATGATTTCAAATCTTACTCTACTCTTTAGGATCATCTTTTACTCTTGTGTGCTTCAGAGCACTAATGAAAGTTATAGGCAAGAAAACCCTGATTGTATTTTTATTTTTATCTAGTTAAGCTTTTTTGTTTTTATAAATTGGAACTTGTAAGCTGGACACCGGTGGCTCATAGCTGCAATCCTAGCTATTCAGGAGGCTGAGATCTGAGGGTCGCAGTTCAAAGCCAGCCCAGGCACAAAAGTCTGTGAGACTCTTATCTTCAATAAACTACCAGAAAACCAGAAGTGGCACTGTGGTTCAAGTGGTAAAGTGCTAGCCCTGAGCTGAAGAGCTGAGGGACAGCACCCAGGCCCAGAGTTCAAGCCCCATGACTGACAAAAAAAAAAAAGGAACTTGTCTATATTGATCTTTAACTGTGTATAACTCTTTCATAAACCACTACAGATTCACTTTAACAAAATAGTAAAACCTAATAAAGACAGTTAAATGGGGAAACTTTTAGGCTATTCTCACTCACAAACATTTAATAGTTACCAAACAGAATCCCACAATCAATACAAAGATTGAAACTAAGAAAAGTGTTAGTTAATTTTTATTAACATGTATCTCAACTAATACTTCAGTTTTGCTGCCACATTCTTGTGTGTATGCTTCTTTTTAGTTATCAAGAATAAGTTTGGAGTTAGAAGGATTATAGTGAATGTTTTTATGAATAATTTCCTAATGACTTTCTGTCTTTTGTCACTCTTTGATACTGCTTATAGCACCACTATTGATTGTTCTTATTTAGAACATACTACATACTTTACTTCTTGCTATTTTAGGGATATCCGAAAGAAGAAATAATGGTCACACTGAATGACCTGATTAAAAATATTCCAGATGCCAAGACACTTGTTAAATATTGGATATGTCTTGTACGTATTGAACCAATCACAAGTCCTATTGAAAATATTATCTCAATTTATGAGAAGGCCATTCTGGCAGGGGCTCAGGTGAGATCGAAATTTATTGACCTTTATTTTTACAGTATAAACAATTCAGAATTATTTTATAGCATATATCCCTTGACAATATTGTGGTCAGGTACTTATTTAGTAGTAATGGATGTTAAAGGCCTTATGGAAGCCAAGTGTATAGTTCAGTAGTAGAGCCTGGAGGCTCTGGGTTCAATCTCTAGCACCAAAAATAAATGAAAGCCATAGAATTGCATTATACATATTGTGTTTTAGTCTTCTACATTTTTCACTTATTTACTAGAAATATTCAAACCTTACAAAACAGATATAAGTGGAAATGTCAATTTAATAAATTTTCTATGATAGGTATTTTAGTAATAAAAACATCATTTTATTCATTGTCCAGCTGAAAAATTTACTGGGAGACTGAATTTTAAATAAACTAACTTTCAAAATGTTACTAAGCCCTAATGGCTATAGAGAAAAGTAGGAATATGTGTAAATAAAACCTTATTTATACACTATACAAGTTGATCTTGCTCAAACAAAAAGAAAAGATGATAAACTATTGTATCTACCACTATTGCCACCATGATGGTTGAATACCATTCCTTTTACCTCTTTTATGCTGCTGATAAACAAATTTCTGTGTATAGAATATGTCATTTCGAAAGAGTTTTTTGTTTGGTTGGGATTTGGTTTTGTTGTATGGATAAATGTTACTAAAATGTGTTTTCTTTAGAACAAATAGCTAAGAAATGCACTATTAAAAATTGCTTACATAGATCATTTTAATTACCCCTTTGTAGGTTTTCTTTAGAAAGATCTATTAATTTTAGTCCCCCCAAAGCCCTGCAAATGTTATTTGACCTTTTACCTAAATAAAAAATCAAATATTAGCATGCACAAGTTCCTAGGTTTAATCCTCAGCATTGGGGGAGTGGAGAGATTTAGCAGGTAGTGTCTGGATGGCAACCATGTAAAACTCTTCCCTGAAGTTTAGTGATATAGACTTTAGTTGGCAGGGGATGTTAGGGCCTTACTATATTAAGAACGACAGTACTTAAAGCACTTTATAGCAAGGATATAAAACTGGAGCTAAGATTCATAGAAAGCAGTAAAGAGAATGTGATACCAGAGCAGAAACTGGAAAACAAGAATTAAAAGTATCCAAGAAAATTGAAAGCAAGACTGAGTTCTGGAACTAAAATTATGAAACAAAACTTCTGTTTTATATAATATTCTTGACTATTGTAGTAAGCGAAATAGCTCAAAGAAAACAGTGTCTATGATATCTAGAAAATAATAGACTTAAATGAAACATGTTGGAATAACCAGTCTTAAGCTATTCAGAGATGTTTTTAATGATATGTGAATAAAATATAACCAGAACTTAATATAAGCTCATTAGTTGCCAATCTTAATATAGCAGAATATGATGGTGCATGTTTATAATCCTAACTATTCAGGAGATAGAGAAGAAAGGAACATCAAAATTAGAAGCCAGCTCAGGCAAAAGTTCGTAGTACCTCACCTCAGTATGGTGATACATGTCTATAATCCCAACTATTTGGGCAACATAGGTGGTAGGGTCTTGATCAAAGGTCAACCCAGGCAAAAGCATAATACCTAATCTGAAAACATAAATAAGTAAAGCAAAAAAGCATTGGTGATATAGCTCAAGTGATAGAGAGCTTCGTTAGTAAACCTGAAATCCTGTTTAATTTCTTGTATCATCCAAAATAGAATCAGCTCTTGAAAAGGTAATAATGATGTTAATTTGTTATCTTCTCATTATTTTAGCTCATATTAAGCAAGCAGCAGTAATCAACCAAAACTTAAAAATTGAGGGAGATTATCTTAAATATGAAATTCCGATTGTTTAAGTTTGCTTTTTATCCCATAAGTTGGAAAAATAAACAAGTTTTCCAAGTAGTAATAAGTGCTTTAGGTCAAAGGAACCACTGCCTCGAACCAAGTATGATGGTACATGTCTATAATCCCAGTTGAGGCAAGAGTATTTCTAGTCAGAGGCCAGCCTGAGTTACATAACAAGAGCCTGTCTCAAAAAATAAAACCCAGTGTCTTATTTTAAAATATAAAATTTTAAACCTAGTGTAGTGGCTTGTGCCTGTAATCCTAGGCACTCAGGAGGCTGAGATTGGGATGATTGTGGTTTGAGGCCAGCCTGGACAAAAAAAGCTTGGAAGGCCCTCTCTCAACCAAAATAAATGTTGGATATGTTAGCATATACCCAACTACATTGGAAGCTTAAAAGTAATGAAGATTGAGGTCCTACAGGACTAGAGCAAAAGTAAGATCCTATTTGAAAAATAACAAATGCAAAAAGGGCTAGGAGCATGGTTTGAGTGATAGAGTGCATACCTAACAAGCACAGGCATTGATTTCAAATCCCAGTACTACTATAAAGAAAAAGTATATACAAAACACACACACACACACACACACACACAAACAAACATGTATACATATGTGAAGTTTTAATCACTAGCCTAATATTTTCTACTTACATAACCTATTTTCTAAGAATATAAAATATAAATCTCCTTTCTTCATCAAAATACATTAAGCCTATCGAAGAGATGCGACATGAAATTATAAATATCTTAACAATGAAGAGTCAAGAAAAAATTAATTTTGGTAAGTTTTTATTTTGTTTCTTTCAACTTAATTATGATTATAGTAAATTTATTTATTGAGTTAGTTTTTCTTTTATCTATTTTATTTAACTTTAAAAATATCAAGAGTATGAGGTAAAATGGATTTTTGTATTATAAAGATATTTTAGCTGGAGTCTGTGGCTCAAGTGGTAAAGTACTAGGCCTACCAAGTACAGGGCCCTGAGATTGATCCCTAGTACTGCCAAAAAAATAAATAAGAATGAATTTTTATTGAGGAAATAAGATCCACATTTATCAACTATGTACAAAACATTACTTACTTCTTTGTGCCTTTGGTATGGGGCAGTTTAACCAGGCACTGGTGGCTCACGCCTGCAATCCCAGCTACTCAGGAGGCTGAGCAGCTGTGAGGATCACGGCTCAAAGCCAGCCCAGGCGGGAGAGTCTGTGAGACTCTTAGCTCCAATAAGTTGCTTTGAAAAAGCTGAAGGTAAGTCTGTGTCTCAAGTGGTATAATGCTAGCCTTGAGCATAAGAAACTTAGGGACAGCACCCAGGCAGGCCCTGAGTTGAAGCCCCAGGACTGGCACAAAAAAAGAAGTAGACATTTTAGAGCAGGTAATATAACTGAATGGTAGAGCCCTTGCTTAGCATCTTCAAGGGCATCAATTTAATTGCCAGTGCTGCAAAACAAAAAAATAAAGGTAGTTTTATTAGGCAATATCAGAAGACTTTTCCTTACTGAATTCTACACTGAAAAGGCTCTAAAAAATTCCAGCATTTAACCATTTATCTGGAAAATGGGGATTGTCAGAACAGTTGTTGATGTATGAAATAATTGTATAAAGCTAGTATCTGATATATTGCAATTTCATTAAATTTTAGGCAGGAATATTAATTAGCTTACTAGGAGAAGAAATCACTATATAGAATGCCAGCTAATTATTATCCTTTGTTTGGAAAAATTGTTTCAGACTATTTTTGGTAACACCATTATTCAGTCAGCAAATATTTGAGTGCATTTCTATGCTATCTTGAGGGCAACTGGTCATTTTGTCTGATTGAACAAGTTCAAACAGTTAAACTAGTTTTGCATTTTTTCTTTGTAAGACAGGGTCTTACTGTGTTTCCCAGGCTGTTCAAAAACTCTTGGTATGAAGTGATTTTCCTGCCTCAGCCTCGAGTAGTTGGGTCTATAGCTGTTCACAATTGCACTTGACTTTTTAAGGCTAGTGATATATGCTGCCAAGTTGCTTTCCATAGCAGTACCTGTATTTTAAGTACACAAAACCAATTGAAACTTGAGAGATCTAGGTCAAGGGCTAACCTTCAAAGAAAGTCAGAAACTATACCAAAATTTTAGATTTTAGTACATAAGTTTTTGCTTACATTTAAGATCCCCTCCCCACCCCCTACTCCACCACCCCCGAACTCTGGGCCTAGGCGCTGTCCCTCAGCTCTTCAGCTCAAGGCTAACACTCTTCCACTTGAGCCACAGCGTCACTTCTGACTTTTTCTCTTTATGTGATGCTGACGAATTGAACCCAGGGCCTCATGCAGGCAAGCACTCTACCACTGAGCCACCTTCCCAGCCCCTAAGATTTTTTTTTGAAGTGTATAAACCATCATTGGGTTAACGTGCTAATGATATTAACATAATGCTGTATTCCAGGAGATGGTACTTATATTGGCAATATAATTAGTTCAACAGAGAATACTTCAATTTATGAAGCCTGTTAATATGGCCTAGAAGAAGATAGGGGCTATGATTTAATATTAAGAATAAATAATGAAGTACTTGAGAAGAAGTAGTATAAAGAAAACCCAGGAAAGACAACTAGTACAAACAAAATCTAGTCTTGTCTCAGTCTTCCAGCAAAATGGAAAGCAACTTACCTGAAAAATAGAATCTTCTTCCTTATAATTTTCACTGGCTCTAGAGATATGTAGAAGGATAAAAATGGTATCTAAATCTGATTCAGTTTCTCTTTTTTTCTTAAGAGAATAATACTAGTTAATATTTTCTAGAAAGCAGATTGTCTATTAGTCTTCAGATGAAAAAAAAGTATATTCTCACATTTCTGAACTATACTGGCTCAAGTGATAGATCTCCTGCCATGAAATATATAAGACCCAAATACAAAATCACTTTTACAAATCAAAGCTAATTGTAAACAACAAGAGAGCATAAGTGGGAAATATAAAACAAGTAAAAATAAACACAAACAGTTTGGATGTCTTGCAGAGATACTTCAAATCCACATATTCAAAGTTGAACACATCTCTCTCTTTTTTTTTTTTATTTTGCCGGTCCTAGGGCTTGAACTCAGGGCTCTATCTCTAAGCCTCTCTGTGTTCAAGGCTAGTGTTCTACCACTTGAGCCATAGTGCCACTGCTGGCTTTTTATGAGTAGTTTATTGGAGATAAGAGTCTCACAGACTTTCCTGCCCAGGCTGGCTTTGAACCACAGTCCCTGACTACAACTTCTTTTCTTGTCCTGGCTCACCTCCATATTCCTTAATTTCATTTATTTTTCTAGAAGGATTTATACTATCGTTACCCTCCATATCTATTTTCTACTTTTTCTAATTTCATACTTACCCTCTAGACCTCAGTTCCTGAAAGAAACTTTCCCGGCTACTTGTCATTGTATACTTTCCCCTCACCTCACCCAACCTACACCTGCTTTATACTCATTGTTTTTTCCTGTGCCATCATTGATGTACTCCATTACTTGTTCATCTTCTAAACTGTAAACTCTGGACAAAGACACTAATCTTCCTTACCATTGGAACCTCAGTGCTGATCCAATGCCTGGTATATATCAAACACAAGTATTTGCTGAATTAATGGACCTATATTTTCTCTTTTCTTACTTCAACTTCTACTCACTAAATGTGTAACTAAAACATCTCTTATTAAAAACTTAGAATGATTTTACTAATAACTAGATTCAGTGGTCTTTTCAAAATAATGAGATTTGCTGTCTCAAGAATTTCAAATTTAACATGTTTTATTTTGAACTTTGTCTTTTCTTACTGTTTCCCCCTTTTTTATCATCCTTTTGTCAGAAGAAGGGAGAAAGAGACGGAGGGAGGGAGGGAGATAATAGAAAGAATGGGAAAGGAGGAAAGGTAAGCCCTCTTCTGGCATTAATGATTCCTACTCAAGAAATTTTAGAAGGGTACCACTCATACTCGTGCATACCCATTCAGACATAGATGTGCATCCGTGAGTCAAATATTTCTCACATTGGGCCTTCCTATCCTAACCTCTAATAACTTGCTTATTCTATTGTAACAGCTACATCTTCTTGCCATCATGTATTACTCCTTGTTGTTCTGGACAGTTCTGTGTATCAACCAAATTTTATTGTATATTTACAATGCATTTTTTGCCAAATTTTTTACATATAGAGTTCATCATAGTCTTTTTACATATAGAGTTCATTATAGTCTAATTCCTATCTACCTATCTGAACTCTTCACCACCTCTCCACATTTCCATCTTGTTCCTTACCCTATATTCTAAATATATTGGCTTATTACTATCTTGATAGATAAATTTATTTCATGTTTCATTACAAGATTATCTTCCTTGGGTTTGTCAGATGCTCATTTTTCAAGACCCAGTCAAAGTTTTTCCTAACCATTTCCTTATACCATAAGCAGTTGGTTTCTTTTTATAGGTTCCAATAACTCTTTGGTTTTACTTCATTTATAAATACTTCATTCATATAAATTGTTTTAAATTGTGTCTCTTTCATGAAATGAAACCTTAAGGATAGGGACGACTTAAGTCTTACATTTGTCTTATGATCTCTATACATAGAAGATAGTAAATATTTGTTAGCTGTTAGCAGTATTTATTCAGGAAAAGTAATGTTAAGAGACATAGTGTGGTTCTTTTATTTTGAAAATTTGACCAAAAGCTTAAATCTATGAATGTGTTTCTATAGGAGAAAATACCAAGGAGACTCATGTAACCAATGAACAAATCCAAGAAATCTACATTGAAGATAAAGTGGTTGATCTAGAGCCAGAAAATCCGGAAGGGGAGAATAAGTGTAATAGAGAAATGCTGTGTAAAGATGATGAGAAAGAACAAGACCACAAAACAAAAGATACAACTAATGATTTCAGTACCCCTGAAACAGAAACGGGAGCAAGTTGCTTTATTAAATATAATATATCTACAACACCATACTTGCAAAGGTAAACTTTTAAAACTAGATGTGATTTGATTTGTTTTTATGCTGAAAGATAATTTTTTTATTGTTGTTAATCTGTGCTAGGGAACAAATTCAGGGCCTTAGGCAAGCAAGGGCTTGCTTTAAAATGTGATATATTAAAGTCTTCACAGACTCTTGCTATATCATGGTTCACTTATTGTGGCTTCACTGTATCACAGGTTTAAAACAAAAAAAAAGTAAATTGTAATCCCTACTTATCACAGAAGCTGCAATCAAGAGCCCCCTGCAATAGGTAAAATACCCAAAGTAGCAATAAGTGAACTGTGACATAGTAAGGGATGAGTATCTAATGCTGCTACTTTGAGGATTTTCATCTATCATAGGGGTGGGGGTGGAGGTGGGGGTGGGAAGGGTGCCCTCTAGAATGTCACTTATGCAATAGATGAGGGATCACTTCAGATTGTAATTACTATTTGTTACTATAGGAAAAATTTCAAATAAATGGAATATCGTTGGGAAATTTAACATTTTAAATACTTTATGGCTTTCCTTTTCACTAAATATTGCCATAGTGAAAAAAATTGCAATTCTACTTTAATTTCTATATTATGAATTAATAACAGTTGGTTTTATAGCTGAGGAATTAGAGGATTCTGCATACTCAACCATACTATGTGCTAGTTATAACAATAAATCGAGAGGAAAGCATATGTTCCTCACTTAAAGGAGCATTCAATACCTCTCCCTTTCTCTAAGACAAACAAGCACATACCTTTGACATACAAGTTAAAGTATGATTAATAGCACAGAGGTACAAAGAATCTGTTTATCATGCTTTTGAATTTAGAGAATCATTTTTTGTATTTCAGTATAAAAAAGAAGATGCAACTTGATGAAACAAATTCTGCATTTAAAGATCTAAAGTTTCTAACACCAGTAAGACGTTCCAGACGCCTTCAAGAGAAGACTTCTAAGTTGCCAGATATGTTAAAAGACCATTATCCTTGTGTGTCTTCACTAGAACAGTTATCAGAGTTAGGGGGTGAAACTGATGCTTTTTTATGTCGTCCCAATACAGCATTGTTTCCTATGTTCTCTGAGACCGAAACCACAGATGAGATAAAGCATCCATGAAGAATGAGGGGTTTTGTTCTTCCTGGAGTAGTTTTATTCTAAGTATTCTTTGGTCTGGACTTAATCAACTACCTTTATTCTAGTATTCATAGCAGTGATTTCCTTTATTAATATTCATGTTACAAAGGAATAAAGGAGTTGCCTTTTTGGTGTTGCAAAGCTATCCTATGTTGTCAGTCTCATCAGAGTGAGATTTTCTTTAATATAGCTCCATTTTGCTGTGTTCCTAATGTTTGCTTCTTTATTAAGTATAAGTAATGGTACATTATCAGAAAGTGAGGTATCGAGATAAAATGTATATTTCATATTGTCATGTTTTAACAGCTTGACACACCTGTCTAAATAAAATAGCAACAGCTTTTTTTGCCTATCTTTAATATGGAAGTAAAAAATTGAGGCCTGGAATGGAGCTTAGTGGTAGAGTGCGTACCTACCGAACATGTCTCAGGCTCTGAGTTCAACCCTAACAATAAAAATACCCCCAAAAAGTAACATTAAGACAAAAGGTTTAGTTTATTTTCCTACCAGACTCGCATTTCCTAGACTGTTGTGTCCTTTGAACTGCCTGTGGTTCTTCACTGTCACTTTGTGTCTGTGGGAGTGAGTGTGCATTTGTGATATTGTGCATCTTATAGCAGTGACTGTGCATCTGTGGCAGATTGCATGCATCTGTGACAGTGTGCATCTATGACAGTGTACATCTTATAGCAGTGAGTGTGCATCCATGGCAATGAGTGTGCATGTAGCAGTGAACACTCATCTGTAACAACATGCATCTGGCAGTGAGTGTGCATCTATGGCAGTGAGCAGGCATCTGTGGCCTCGACCTCCATTTTTTCCATCAAAACTGAGGTTTCAAAGAAAAGTTAATTACCCCATTTCTAAGAGAAAGTTACCTGTATAAGAAAGATGAAGTGTCAAAGTCTAGTCCTTTCCTTTGAAGCTTGACTATGTTAATGTCAACATTTTAACCTCTATTTAGCTTCATTTAAAGCTAAATGGATCTGTATTAGAATGGAGTTATTGTAAGAAAACAACCAGTTGTTTTCTTCATAATATAAAAATGTCACTGTTAAATAATGTTTGTTTGAGACATGACTTGTCACAAGTTTTCTGCTAAATACCACCAATAAAATTTGTTTTATAAGGCCTTAATCTAAACTAAAATGATACACGTCTTCTAACAATTCTATAGTTTCAAATAAGTGAACTGTAAAGATATTAGTAACTGTAATATGAATCTTTATATTCATTTGTGTAATAACTTTACTACCAATTTATGTTCTAGTGAATAGGATTTTATTCTTAATGTACCCAATATATACTTATACAATAAAAATACCTGTAATGATATTCTAATGTCCTTTGTTTTGTTTCTTGGGTTTTTTGGTGGGTGCTGTGACTTGAACCCAGTGTACTGTGACTTGATCCACTTAGCTACATTCTCAGGTACAATGACACTGATTGCAATGACATTTTATAAGAGCTGGGAATATGGATCAGTGGTAGGCCATTTGTTTAGTGTATAGGAGGCCCTAGATTTGATCCTCAGCACCATAAAAACAGTTGTATAATGCCATTTAAAGTAATGAATTTGAACTTTGCCTTTGAAATGCATTGTAAGATTTTAATTTCTTTTTTGTGTGTGGTGTGAGGTTAAAGGGCTTCATGCCAAGCCTGTGCTCTATCACTGAGTACAATGTCATCCCACACCTTCATCTGAAGTTCAGAGTATTAGACTGATGGTTCTCAACCACAAGCAATTCATGCTACATCATTTCTGCCCTGAACACAGACTGGACACATTTTTGGTAGTCAAGACTGGGGGTAGTTAGTACCACTGGCATCTAGTGGCGAGAGACCAGAATACTGCTAAACATACTGTAATACACAGGACACACACACACACACATACTGTAATACACAGGACACACACACACACACACACACAGAGGCATGCACATTGTAATGAAGAATTATATGCCCCTAAATGTCAACAATGCCCAGGCTGAGAAACCTTGAGAGGAAACATTACTGTGTTCTCCTCTCTATTAATGCTATTTAGTGACTTCTCTGTCACCTCCCTCAGTCCAGTGAACTTTGCCTCCTGTTTCAGCAACTGATTTCTGGGCCACAGCATGGACCTTGATAAAATCAAGAACTGTTTCCTTCAGAGATTTTACAATTATTTAGACCTGTAGTTCCTCAAATGCTCTTTTCCCATTGTAACCTTCTAGTTCAGCACCAAGAACAGACTGCTAACTACCTGTGTAATTTAAAATATTCCAGCAATGTGGAGTCAGAAATTCTCTGAAGCAGACAGATATGATTGAAACCTGGAAAAAGTTAGGTCCTTTCAACCTAATATTTGGGGAGCATCTCAGTCTGCTTTTTCTTTTTAAATTTCTTGTGCAAATTGTAATACCAGTTGTAACCGTTCTTTTCCTTCCCTCCCTTCCTCCCCCCTCCCCTTCTCTCTTTCTTGACAGCTTCTTGCTATATAACACAGGCTGGCCTCAAACTTGAGATCAAGTTAGTAACTAGCCTCAGGAGTGCTAGGATTACTGGTGTGTGCCGCCATGTCTGGCAACTGCAATCTTAATATCCCTTTGCCATGTAAGGGAACAAATGCAGAGGTTTCAGTGAGTAGCCATCTCGAGGGGTGGAGAGTGGACATGAATTCTGCCTTCCACATTTGCCCAAGCTAGTAAGTGCTAGAAGTGACATTGCCTCCATGAAACATCTATACCTGGGCTACTTGCCACAGTTACCAGGGGCCACTTTGCCTCAATATTATTAGCATTGTTAGCAGTGTAAGAACAACTGCTTTAAAGCGTGCTCTTCATAAGCCCGGCCACTCAGAAAACAGCGCCTCCCGCCGCATCCTGGTAGCCTCCTTAAGCTGACAACCAGAGAGACGACCCATCTGGGCCCGCCCCACGGAAGCGCTCCTGCCTGGGGAGCTGACGCGAGCGTCCTGGAGGTGGGTGAGGGGACGCCTGGGCCCCACTACCCGCCTCGGGGACCTGGTGGAGAAAGGGCGGCCCGGCGGGAGCCTGGGACTGGGGTGGCGCGCACCGGTTTGGGGCGAATGGGACAGGGGTTCAGGACGTTGGGCCGGGCGCCCACTCCGCTTTTCTGTTGGGCCTGCCCGCCCTTTGCCCCCACCGGTGAACCTGGCGTAGGGGTGCGTGCCGGTGCGCGCGGGTGCGGGTAGAACTGGACCGGCTGCGCGGAGCTGGAGTTCAAGTTCATGCCTACTCGCGTGGATGCATTACCGTGTGCACTCCTAGCGAGATCTGCCTCACTTGTGATGGGGACAATTGCCCATCACTTTATATATACTGTATGTATGGGGGTATAATAATTTTAATATATGTTATATACAGAATAGATACCTGTATATACTATATATAAAATATTCATATATCACATGCCCATGTATGTATATACTTGTGTAATATATTGTGTATATAAATATATATGAATATGCAACCTACTTTGCCAAATTTTATTCAGGCCTACATATTATTGGCTGTAATACTGAGTAAGGGGGGTGGTGGGTGGGAATAAATGTGGTAGAAAGGACTAAATGTAATCATATGTAATATATGTATACACCTACATATATACACATATACATTTATATATGTGTATTAGATGTATATATTTGATATATATTTTGACATATGCATATATATTTGACCTGTATATAATATATAGTTAAAAAGGAGGGAGGGCAGACAAATAGAGGAAGAGAGTACAAATGCAGTCTTAATATTCAATGTACAAAGGTGAAAATAGTACCAGGTAACTTGTAGAGAAGGTGGAGTTAGAAGATATGGGAGAAGATGGTGGAAGGGGTAACATGACAGCACTGATCAAGTTACATTATAGTCATAAACTGACATGTATATATGTATGGAATTTTACTCAGCCATCAGAAAGAATATTATGTTGTTTGCAGAGAAATGGATGAACCTGGAAAAAATATGTTAAGTGAAGTAAGTCAGGCTCAGAGACAAAGGGCACATGGTTTCTCTCATATGTAAAAGTTAGACCTAAATTATAAACATTTGTAAATGTGTAGAGTGTCATGTGAATATATATACAGACTGATTAACTGGTATATAGCAGGGGTGGATTCCCATGGTATAACTCCTTAGAACAACTTAAGAGTTTACAAAATGAATACCAGGAAGCTGAACGTGTTTCTGTGTTTAATGATTTTAGGAGATCTGATGGGAACTTTTGGAGTGGAGCCAGCTGCCCAGCTGCAGGTGCCCAGCATGGATGACTACAGAGTCCTGAGAGTGATTGGCGAGGGTTCCTTTGGAAGGGCTCTTTTGGTTCGTCAGGAAAGCAGAAGTCAGATGTTTGCCATGAAAGAAATAAGGCTTCCTAAGGTTACTGCTAATGTTCATACTTCACACTGACAGTGAACTTGCAATTTGTAGGCATATTCTTGGTAGTTAACATTCCTTTTCTTCTTTCTGTGACGTCTGTCACCAGTTTACTCATTAGCTTTATAAGGGCTTGATATAGTTTATAGAGTTCTTAGGATGGTATAATTAATGAAAGTGAAAAATCGCCCATATATATGGTTTATTTTATCTCAGTGTGTTAGTTGTTTATAATTTCTAGTTTCATATGCCTAGCAGTATAGGAAACCTTTACCACAAGCAACTCAGGTGCAATATTATTGATGAATGAAAGAACGTAAATATCTAGTGAAGAACAAAAAATTAAAATGCAAAACTTGTGAGAAAATGTACTCTGTGGATTAGTTTATAGGTCTTAATTCCCTGCATCCTAATTATTGATATGTATTGTAGTTTTTTGATGAATGAGTCCATATTGTGGAGATGGTTTAATAGACTTTTTAATCAAGATTTTTAAAACTATATTTTAATAAAGTTCCCATAGTGTGAAGCATTTTTCCTACTGCTTTTGGATATAAATTTGAGTAGACATTATAATTTGCATTTTTAACATGTTCTAAATTGTTGATACTGCTGGTCTCAGAGCTTTTGTGCTGAAGTTAGTTTCCCTCCTTCTCTTCCTCCCTTCCTTTCTTCCTGCCTGCCTGCCTTCCTTGCCTCATGTTCCTTTCTCCATTTTCTTCCCTCCATTCCTTCCTTTCTCCCTTCCTTCCTCCCTTTCTTCTTTCCTTCTTTCTTTTGCTGTGGCTCTAAGTCAGAACTATACAAATGCTAGGAAAGCACTCTCCCACTAAGCTATATTATACCTCCAGGCCCTGTGGCAGTTTCTTGATTATAAGCTAAGTCTCAAAATTCCATTTCTCATAGATTAAGGATAATTACTTACTTTTGATTATTGCTTTTGTCTATTCTCTGGTTATATTCTTTTTATCTGGGCCAGTGGCTGTTAAAGTAATACTGACATTAACCATACAAAATCCCTGGCTTTTCTTTTAGGATACACTATTTTCAACGGCATACCTGGCTTTCCAAGTCAAATGATGCTTATGCAAATATTAAGACTAATTTATATTCTCTATCTCTCTCTCTCTTTTTTTTTTGTTGGTCATGGGGGCTAAAATCAGCCTGAGCGCTGTCCCTCAGCTCTTCAGCTCAAGGCTAGCACTCTACCACTTAAGCCACAAAGCCACTTCTGACTTTTTCTGCTCATATGGTACTGAGGAATCAAACCCAGGGCCTCATGCATGCAAGGCAAGCACTCTACCCCTGAGCCACCTTCCCAGCCTATAGTTTATATTCTCTAAGTTTCGATTTCTATCAAGAAATCGAAAAACAGCACAAAACAATGAAATCATCAGCTTAAGCATGCAAGAGGCATAGGCATAGTTGAAAAATCTTGTACTTTGTTTTGAAGTCAAAGTACAGTTTTATAAACCTGCACACAATGCTGACTTGTACAAACTACACTGAATAGTAGTGTGGAGTAGATTTTAAAATTCAATATTAAATTACTCTTGTTTGAACTTTTTCCCAGTCTTTCTCTGGATCACAGAATTCTAGGAGGGAGGCTATTCTGTTAGCCAAAATGAAACACCCCAATATTGTGGCCTTTCAAGAATCGTTTGAAGGTAAATATGAACCTTCCCAGATATGACCACTCCTTAATTTGATTTATAGTTTCTCTGGCTCTCCAACTGAGTCTTGTATTTGTTTTAGCTGAAGGACATCTGTATATTGTGATGGAATATTGTGAGGGAGGAGATCTAATGCAGAAGATTAAACAGCAAAAAGGGAAGTTATTTCCTGAAGATATGGTAAGATATTGGCTTAATATGTTTCTCTCAAAGTTCAGAAGCAACTTTCCCCATAAACGGTGAAATTCCACTGTATTTTTCTTTTATTTAACCAACAAAAATATTTTCAAATGCACTTATAAATTAAATAATTGAGTCACTGGCTGGATGCTGGTTCCTCATGCCTGTAATCCTAGGTATTCAGAAGGCTGAGATATGAGGACTGCAGTTCAAAGCCAGTCCAGGAAGAAAAGTCTGTAGGACTCTCACCTCCAAAATACTTCTAAAAGAACAAACCATAGGAATTACAGTTTTTTTCCATGTATTTTTTCAAGAGTCCTGAATACACAGCTAAAATCTGGTTAAATAAGGTCTGTAGCTAGTTCTTTAGAATTTTGGGTGAACGCAAACCAGATACCACATTTTTACAGATATTGCCTATTGTTTGCTTACAGATACTTAATTGGTTTACACAAATGTGCCTCGGAGTAAATCACATTCATAAGAAACGTGTGCTGCACAGGGATATCAAGTCCAAAGTGAGTAAAATACATTTTGGGGCCCAGAAAAGGATCCAAAATGATTCCATTGACTTTTTTTTCCCCAAGTCATGCTGGACTGTGTTTCTTCCATTTATGTTTTCTGCCATAGCATAGCCTGTTAACTGGGATAACAGGTATACACCATGATCACTTCTTCTATCATGTTGCGTTCTCTTGAATCTCCTTTCTGAGACAGTCTCAAGCTGTATTCCTTCCTATTTCATTCTCCCAAGTAGTGGGATTATAAGTGTCAGCTGCTAGTGCCTGGCTACAATTAGGTGTTTTTTAAAAATTAAACATTTTCCTTCAGTATTGGAAAGGGTTGGAAAAAATTATATTAAGTGAAGTAACTCAGACCCAGAGAAACAGAGGTTACATAGTTTTCCTTGTTTGTGGTAGATAGCATGTACCTATAAATCTGTAAGTAAACACGTTGGGTGGTATGTAAGTGGTTACAAATAAATTAACTGAAGTATAATAGACTCTATGGAGAACTCAAATATTGTAATCTTTTAGAAAGACTAAGTCAAAACTCAACAAAATGAACACTAGGAAATTGGTACATGCAAGGGGAGATGGGCCATGGGGAGAGAAGTACACTAATGAGAAAGGAGGGGAGGGATATCGTTGCCAAGAATTCATTGTATAGATCACAGAATTACAAAAAGTATGAGAGGGGTGGGCAGAAAGGGGATGAGAATGTTGAAGGGGGTGACACTGATCAAGATGCATTATATTCATAAGCTATTTTATTATATGGCACGTCTTTTGTACAATTAAAGATAAAATTTTTTTAATTCACTTAGCTTTAAGACAAAATTGACAAAAATAATAGTGTCAAATACAGGTTTTGATCTATATATAAATATATATTCTGTGTAATATTAAATCATGTCAGTTGACATATCTATAATTTTATGTACTACTTTGTGGTTAGAACATTTAAGGTCCACTTTTTTTTTCTTCTCCTTCTCCTTCTTCCTCTTCCTTTTCCCCTTCCCCTTCCCCTTCTCTTTCCCCTTCTCCTTCTCCTTCTTCTCTTTCCCCTCCTCTTCCTCCTCTACCTCCTCTTCCTCCTCCTCTTCCTTCTCCTTCTTCTCCTCTCCCTCCTCTTCTCCTTCTCTTCCTCCTCCTCCTCCTTCTCCTCCTCCTCCTTTTCCTCCTCCTCCTCTTCCTTCTTCTCCTCTTCCTCCTCCTCCTCCTCTTCCTCCTTCTATTCTTCCTTCTCCTTTTCCTCCTCCTCCTCTTTCTCCTCCTCCTCGTCCTCGTCCTCGTCCTCGTCCTCCTCCTCCTCCTCCCCCGCTTCTTTCTTCTTTCTTCCTCCCTGTCCTGGGGCTTCACCTCAGAGCCTGAGCACTGTCCCTGAGCTTCTTTTGCTCAAGGCTAGCACTCTACCTCTTGAGTCACAGCGCCACTTCTGGCCTTTTCTGTTTATGTGGTACTGAGGAATCAAACCCAGAGCTTCATGCATGCTAGGCAAGCATTCTACTACTAAGCCACATTCCCAATCCTAAGTTCTACTCTTGAACTGGGAGTGTAGGTCAGTGGTAAAAAGGCCAACTCAACATGTGTAAGGCACTAAGTTCCATCCAAGTAAATACATAAATTAATAAGTAAAATTACTCTGTCATTGTAAATAACACCTTATATTAACTGTAGTCACTGACGGTACAGTGGATCTTTGCAACTTACTTTGACCTAATATTTATACTTTCTGTGAAAAAATAATTGAAATATACTTTGTTGTATATGTTAGTACATTCCTGAATCTTTTATTATTTATTTAATATACGTTTTCTACTGGTACTGAGGCTTGAACTCAGAGCCTCAACACTCTCACTTGGCTTTCTTGCTCAAAGTTCTATTACTTGAGCCACACCTTTCATTTTGAGCTTTTTGCTGGTTAATTAGAGACAAGTCTCTCAAATTTGTCTGCTTGAGCTGGCTTCAAACTAGAATCTTCAGATCTTAACTTCCTGAGTAGCTAAGTTTACAGATGTGAGCTGATGGTGCCCAGCTTGTCCCTAGACCTTTTAATGCCCACTGACAAAGTTGCTATGTTCTCCTATAGGAAATGAAATGGTCAGCACCTGGATCTGCCACTTGGTGTCACCCTGGTACAGGTTCCTTGTCTGTTGATCAGCTCTGATGAAATCTGAACCATGTGTGTTAGACTTAACAGTAGTCATCCTGAATTCTCAACAGAGACATGTGTAGCTGTCAGCGTTTCTAACCATCAGCAGCAGGCTTTGAGGGTCTCTTTGGAGTTGTTGTTTGAATGATGAAAACATTTTTTTTCCTTTTTTGATGCAGAATGTCTTCCTCACCCAAAATGGAAAAGTGAAATTGGGAGACTTTGGATCTGCCCGTCTTCTCTCCAAGTATATATCTCTTTTATTATAGCAATATAAGCAGAGCACCCATGTCCAGGAATATTCTGTAATCATTTTGTGCCTTTTTGTGGTTTTAGTCCGATGGCATTCGCTTGTACATATGTGGGAACACCTTATTATGTGCCACCAGAAATTTGGGAAAACCTGCCTTATAATAATAAAAGGTAAGGTGACTGTTTGGAGATTGGTCTTATAGCCTGCTTGGATATAAAAATTTTTTAAAAATAGTGTTATTGTGGGAGATACAAATGACATATATCTGGTATCCACAGATAAACAGAGAAAAGGGAGATAGCACATGTTCACAGCAAATGATGGTTACAGATTTTAGGTAAGGTTAGCTACACCTTTTCAACTTTTCTGTAGGTTTGCAATTTCAAAAAATTAAAAGCTAAAGGAAGTAGTTGATAAAAAGTTAAACTGAGAGTATCAGAGAGGAAAAAGTCTGAGATGGTATCTAGTAGAGTTAGCACAAAGAAGTAGTATGAGGAGCCTACTATGGAATGTCCCTGATTTTGAAGAGCTATTTTTGTGGAAGAATGTACTGGCTTGTTTTCTTTGTTTTGGAATATAGAGGGTGGAGAAAAGTCCTGATAGGCACCACTTAGCTTATAATAAAGCAATGTATAACCAGAATCCTGTGGCTCACACTTGTAGTCCTATCTACTTGGAAGGCTGAGATCTGAGGATCACAGTTGGAAGCTAGCAGGAAAGTCAGTGAGGCTCATATCTCCAATTAACCACCAAATGAGCCAGAAAAGGGGACAAAACCACAAAACCGAGGCCCTGAGTTCAAGCCTTGGGACCATTACAAAATCAATGAATGAATGAACAAGAAGGTATATTATCCACTAGAAGGGAACAGACTACTAAGACAGAGAGCTGTCCATCAGATGTTGCTGTGTGTGGGACAGTCTGATGGGAGCTGCCCCCAGTGTCTGCAGAGTCCTTTCATCTATGATAATCTGAGTCTATACAGATTCCTTCTTGCTACTGAATTCCCAAATGCTATGAAGTGTTATTAATGCATCTTGATTTGCAGTGGTAGATTTTGAAGAGCAGGGAGATTTCTCATGAACATGATTGTACGTTTTATCTTAATACCTAAGAATTACTTGTGATACTTATTAAAGGTAGGATACTATTTATGTTTTTCATTGTTAGAAAATGCTTATCCTATAACTCATAGCCCATTTGATATGTTATTTCTTTACTCCTCCAGTGACATCTGGTCCTTGGGATGCATTCTGTATGAACTGTGTACCCTTAAACATCCAGTAAGTATGGTGCACACAAAGAAATAGCTGTGTGTGGTTATATCTTGCTGAGCCTAAGAAAGAAGCCAATCCCAATAGGCAGTTTTCTTTCTAGGACAAATTCATTATACACACTTCATTTGCTATTATTATCTCTGCCTTGATACAATTGTGTAATAATAGGAAATGTTTATTGTTTAGTTTCTTCCATTCTATGTGTAGCTTTTCTTTCTTTTTGATATTTTTTGTTTAGTTTAGTTTTTGGTTTTTTGGGTTTTTTTTTTTTTGCCAGTCCTGGGGCTTGAACTCTGGGCCTAAGCACTGTCCCTGAGCTTCTTCAGCTTGAGGCTAATGCTTACCACTTGAGCCACAGAGCCACTTCTGGCTTTTTCTGTATATGTGGTACTGAGGAATTGAACTCAGGGCTTCATGCATGAAAGGCAAGCACTCTACCACTAAGTGACATTCCCAGCCTGATATTTTTGTTGTTAAATACATGTAACATAAAATTTTCTCTGTTGATGATTTTTATTAGCATATGTTAATTGTATACTATAAGGGATTTCTTTATTTTGTACATGTATATTAATTTGATCATATCTATCCCTCTAGTACCCTCTTAGTCTCCCTCTCCCCTCTCACTAATTCTTTTCCCCTTCCCAATTAGACCCCTTTCTACTTTCAGAAACACTTTTTTAAATTTGGATTTTACATATGAGAGAAAACATCATAATTGTCTTTCTAAGTCTAGTTCATTTCACTTCACTCCAATTCTATGTATTTTCCTGCAAATTTTTTTTTCTTTATGGTAGAATAATACTGTATTGTGCATGTATACCATAATGTCTTTATCTAGTCAGACATTGGTGGACACCTAGGCTTATTTTGTAACTTGGCTATTGGGACTGGTACTCTATGAACTCTATTGTATCTTGACTTTGATTTCTTTGGGTACATACCCAGCATTGATATAGCTGGATCATTGGTATTTCTATTTTTAGTTTTTTGAGAAGTTCCGCACTAATTTCCATAGTGGCTGTACTGATTTACATTACTGCCAATAGTGTGTAAGGGTTCCTTCTCACCCATGTCCTGCCAACCTTTGTTGTTTTCTTGCTTATAGTTCTTCTGACTGGAGTGAGCTGGAATGTCAGTGTAGTTTTGATTTGCATTTACCTTACAGCTAAAAATATTGAACATTTTTTCACATACTTATCCGTCATGGGACTTGAACTCAGGGCCTAGATACTATCCTTTACCTTTTTCACTCAAGGCTAAAGCTCTACCATTTTGAGCTACAGCACTAACTTCCAGTTTCCTGGCAGCTAATTGGAGATAAGAATCTGATGGACTTTCCTGCTTGGGTTGGCTTTGAACCCTGATTCTCAGATTTCAGCCTCCTGCATAGCTAGGATTACAGGCATGAACCTCTGGCACCTAGCTATTTGTACTTCTTTTGAGAACTATCTGTTCAATTCATTTGTCTATTAGTTGATACTATTTGAGTTATTTTGAAGTATTTGATTTTTGAGTCTCTTATATAGTCTAGATATTAATTCTCTGTTGGATGAATAATTTACAATGATTTTCTTCCATTCCATAGGCTGTCTCTTCCCTTGAGTAATTATTGTTTGCTGTGTAGAAACTTTAATTTGATGCAATCCCATTTGTCACTTCTTCTTGTTCAGAAAGTTGCTGCCTATTCTTGCACTTGATGTGTTTTCTTCTATTGGCTTTCAAATTTCTGATCTTAAAATAATGTCTTTGATCATTCTGAATTGATTTTTGTACAGGATGAGAGCTAGGAATCTAGTTTGAATCCCGTACATGTAGAGATACAGTTTCCCTAGCACCATTTGTTGAAGGGTATGTCTTTTCTCTGGCATATGTTTATTTCATCTCTGTTGAGAATCAGCTGTCAGTAGCTTTGTGCATTTGTTTCTAGGTTATCTACTCTATTCCATTGGTCTCTGTGTTTTTGTACCAGTACCATGCTTTTTTTTTGTTACTATGGCTCTGTAGTATAATTTGAAGTCAGGTATTATAGTAGGTCCAGCACTAATACCTGACTTGGTCAGGATTACTCTGGCTACTTAGAATCTTTCATACTTCCATATAAATTTTAGGATTGTATTTTCATTTTGGTGAAGAATATCATTGGGATTTGATAAGGATTGCACTGACTCAGTAGATTGCCTTTATGAATATGGCCATTTTCATAATATTAATTCTGCCAATCCATGAACTTAGGCAGTCTTTCCATCTCCTAGTATTTTTGTTTGTTTGTTTTTGTCGGTCGTGGGGCTTGAACTGTGGGCTTGGGCTCTGTCCTTGCACTCTTCAGCTCAGGCGAGCTCTCTACCGCTTGAGCCACAGCGCCACTTCCAGTTTTCTAGTAGTTTTTATTGGCGATAAGAGTCTCATGGACTTTCCTGCCCAGGCTGGCTTTGACCTGCAATCCTCAGATCTCCTGAGTAGCTAGGATTACAGGTGTGAGCCACCGGCACCGGCTTTCTCCTAGTGTTTATAGTTTTCATCATAGATGTCTTTTATCTCATTGGTTAGGTTTATTCATAGGTCCTTCCTTCTTCTTTCTTTCTTTTCTTCCTTTCCTTATTTCTTTTCCTTCCTTTCTTTTTTGGGTATTTTAAAGGTATTATTTATTTCTTAGTTAGCATGGTTGTTACTGATAAATAGAAAAACTACTGGTTAGGAATGGGGATAGAGTATTTAAATAGCAACCACAAGGCCTTGAAAAGAAAAAGAAAAGAATCTGAAATTTGTAGGATTGTTGTATTCTGACTTTGCTGAAAATGTTTATCAAGTCTGTGAGTTTTCTGGTGGAGACTTCATCTTTGAAGTATAGGATCATATCATCAGCAAATAGGAATACTTTGTCTTTATTGCTATGGCTAAGGATTCAAGTCCTATTTCAATATGAGTGGAGAGTGGACACCCTTGTCTCATTTCTGATTTTAGAGAAAATGCTTTCTCCCCATTTATACGATGTTGGTTGTCGATATGTAGTTAATAGCTTTTATGAGTTTTGAGGTAGGAGCCTTCTATTTGTAGTTTGCTCAAGGCTTTAATCATGACAGGATGTTGAATTTTCTCAAAGACTTTTTCTACATCTTTTGAGATAATCATATAATTTTCCTCCTTGATTCTATCTGTCTGTCACTTTACATTTATTTGATCTGTAAATGTTGAACCATCTTTGCTCATGATGTATGGTGCAGTACTGGGTTTGTATTCATACAGACCTTTTTGGTTTAGTTATTTTTCCAAACTATTTTTCAAGCTTTTTCCTCAGGTAGTCTAGACTACTATCTTTCCACTTATGCCTTCCTATGGTTAATATGACAGGTGTGTGATATCACACCCAGATTATTGATGGGATCTGATAATTTTTGCCTTGACTTGTCTGAATGTAAAAGTTACAATATCCCCTATTTCTGACTCCTGAACAGATACGATTACAGGTAATCTATGATCTTTTTCATGAACTGTTGGATTTGATTTGCAAGTATTTTAACCAAGGCTTTTTACATTACTGTTCATTAAATAAATTGGTATATTCCTTTTTCCTTTCGTGTGTGTGTGTGTGTGTGTGTGTGTGTGTGTGTGTGTGTGTGTGTGTGTGTGTGTGTGTGTGTTGACACAAGGACTTGCTATGAAGCCCGGACTGGCCTTGAATTTATGATCCTCCTGCCTCAGCCCACTAGTGCTGCTAAGATTCCAGTCCTGTGCCACCACACCCTGCTCTTCCCTTTTTATTTTATGGAATAGTTTGAGGAGCACTTATGTATATTCCAGAGTGGCTGTGCCATTTTCAAACTCCCTTTTAACAGCTAGTTTCGCTTTTCATCTGAAATATGTATGAAATAGAGAAATAAACTTTTCCTTAAAGGTATTTTTTCTATATATTTTAAGAAAAAAATTGGGGATATTGGCTTTGGTAGGAAGATACTCTACCACTTGAGCCAAGCCCCAGCCCTAAGAAATAATTAAACAAAAAAGAGTTTTAAAAACTCCTCCTAAGACAGCCTCTTCAGTAAGTGGTGCTGGCAAAATTGGTTAATCACAAGTAGAAAACTAAAGCTAGATCCTCATATATCACCCTGAACAAGAATCAACTCCACATGGATCAAAGACCTTGGAGTTAAAGCAGACACCCTGAAAACATTACAGGACAGAATAGGAGAAGCCCTAGGTATCCTAGGCACAGGCTGAAATTTTCTCAATAGAGACCCAGAAACACAACAAGTCAAAGAAAGGTTGGACAAATGGGATTGCAAGAAGTTGCAGAGCTTCTGCATGGCAAAGGACATAGCTAGCAAGATCAATAGAAAGCCCACGGATTGGGAGATCTTCACTAGCTATACAACAGACAAGGGTCTCATATCTAAAATATACTTAGAAGGCAAAAAATAAAATCCCCCAACAACAAATCCTCAAACAAACAACTGCCCAATAAATAAGTGGGCTAAAGACTTAAAGAGAAACTTCTCTGAAAAGGAATAAGAATGGCCAATAGACACATGAAGAAATGCTCAACCTCTAACCATAAAAGAAATGTAAATCAAAACAACATTGAGATACCACCTCACCCCAGTTAGAATGGCTATAATCAAGAACTCAAATGCTGGAGGGGATGTGGTCAGAAGGGAACCCTACTGCATTGTTGTTGGGAGTATAAACTTATTCAACCAATTTGGAAAGTAGTATGGAGGTTCCTCAAAAGACTCCACATAGAGCTCCCCTATGACCCAACAATCCCACTTTGGGGCACTTACCTGAATGATCATAAACAAGACCATGCTAAAGCTACCAGCATAACTATGTTTCTTGCAGCATTATTTACCCATAGCTAATATATGGAACCAACCCAGATGCCCCTTAGTAGATGAATGGATCAAGAAAATGTTTTATATATACACAATGGAATTCTAGGCCTCCATCAGAAAGAATGACATTGCCTTATTTGTTAGGAAATGGAAAAACTTGGAAAAAATTATATTAAGTGAAGTAAGTCAGGCCCAAAGAAGCATAGGTCCCGGGGGCTGGGAAGGTGGCTCAGTGGTAGAGTGCTTGCCTTGCATGCCTGAGGCCCTGGGTTCAATTCCTCAGCACCACATAAGCAAAAAGAAAAAAGCTGGAAGTGACACTGTGGCTCAAGTGATAGAGCGCTAGCCTTGAGCTGAAGAGCTGAAGGACAGCGCCCAGGCCCAGAGTTCAGGCCCCACGACCGGACCCACACACACACACACACACAAAGAAACATAGGCCCCATGGTTTCCCTTATTTGTAATAACTAGTAGTTGTCTGAGTCAAGCAGAAAAGGTCAGATAAGATGATGTTAAGCAAAATGAACCCCAAGATAAGGACACAAGTGTTTTTTTCTTTCTTGCTATTGCTTCTAACGTATTTATAAGATACCACTTGATTTTTTTTTGTTGTTGTTGCTTTGTATGTCCTCTCACATGGTATAACCCCTGTTTTCACTGTATTTGATGTTGGTATAATTTGTGGAGGGGAAGGGAAAAAACAAATTGTTTAAATAGGGATACAGGTTGACCCATTGCAACAATGAGATGTACAAGACTCTATGTCAAAAAACGAACTTTATAATTTAGGCGGGGGGAGGGGTCCGGAGGTGAAGGGGGTGGGGGGAAGGGAGTGTACTTGTGGAAATGGGAGGGAAGGGATGCTAGGGGAAACAAAGGAGGAGACAACAATGCTTGATAAGAAATGTACTCATTACCTTGCTCATGTAACTGGAACCCCTCCTCTGTATAGTATTGTCACAATAAAAAACTTATTTTAAAAAAAGGCACAGATGACTCTTAATCATACTAAAAATGACCCCTTTATTAGCAATAATAAAATTCAAATTAAAACAAAAAAAACTCCTCCTGCTCTTTGGAAGTAGTTTATTATATAGGACAATTGTCATGAAGCTGATCCCTATTACGTTTTTGTTGAATCAACACTTCTAAAAAGAAAAGTGACCAGTTAGCAAGACCATTTATAAAATTAAGATAGGTTATATGAATATAAAATCCAGCTGGTCTGATTCCCAGTTTTTTTTTTTTCTGTGTTACCTTTTAAAATTCTTTTTTTAATTGTGAAAATACTGTACAGTACAGAGAGGTTACAATTACATGGGCAAGATAATGAGTGCATTTCTTATCAAGCATTGTAGCCTCCTCCTTTGTTTCCCCTTACCATCCCATCCCAGCCCCCCCCCCCCCCCCGGCCTGCCAAAGTTGTAAAGTTGGTTTTTCGACATAACGTCTTGTACATCTCATTGCTGCAATGGGTCCACCTGTATCCCTATTTAAACAATTTGTTTTTTCCCTTCCCCTCCACAAATTATACCAACATCAAATACAGTGAAAACGGGTTATACCGTGGGAAAGGGACATACAAAACAACAAAGAAATCATCTTATAAATATGTTAGAAACAATTGCAAGAAAGAAAAAAACATTTGAATACTTATCTTGGGGTTCATTTCGCCTAACATCAACTTATCTAACTATTTCTGCTTGTCTCAGACATATACTAGTATTTCTTTCTTTTAAACTTTTCAGTTTCAGGCAAATAGTTGGAAGACTCTTATCCTCAAAATATGCCAAGGTTCCATCCATCCACTGCCATCTCACTATTCCTATGAACTGCAGTATCTCATCAAGCAAATGTTTAAGCGGAACCCCTCACAGCGCCCTTCGGCTACCACACTGCTCTCCAGACGCAGCTTAGCTCCATTGGTCCAGATGTGCTTACCTGCTGAGGTACGATGCCAACTTTCAGGAATATGGTGCTCATTATCAAAATTCTAGTGAAGCTGGGCGCCAGTGGCTCACTTTGGTAAACCTAGCTACTCAGGAGGCTGAGATCTGATGATCATGGGTTGAAGCCAGCCTAGGCCAGAAGGTCCATGACACTCTTATCTCCAATTAATCTCCAAAATATCTGGAGGTGGAGGTATGACTCAAGTGGTAGAGTGCTACCTTGACTTAAAAAACTTAGGGGCAATGCCCAGGACTGAGTTCAAGCCTCAGGACTGGTGCCATAGGAAAAAAAAATCGAATTATTCAGGAGTGAATTCAAATATTTCTCTCTTCTTCCTCCCACAGTGCCATTCTCCAAGAATAGTCAGCAGTTTGTGTCTTTCTGCCTATATGTACTTTCATTTATGTAGTGTCCTTTTTTCTTTTTAATTTGGTGCTGGGAATCAAACTCAGGACTTTAAGCATGCTAAGTACACTACACTTCTCTCCTTTCTCTATAGTTTTTGCTGTTTGCTTGGTTTTGTTGTTTTGTTTCATGGGTGCTGGAGTTTGAACTCAGGGCCTTGTACTTGTGCCGTTTGCTCAGCTTGCACTCTATTATTTTGAAGATGGAGTCTCAAGAACTTTTCTGCCCAGGATGTCATCAAACTTCAATCCTTTGGGTCTCAGTATCCTAAGTAACTAGGATTATAGGTGTGAGTTACTACTACATGGCTGGATTTTTGTGTATGGGCAGAAGTGGAAGGGGTGTTTGTGTGCTGGTAGTGAGGCTTGAATCAGGACCTTGTACTTTTGCTTAGCATTTTTGCTCAAGGCTGGTACTCTGGTTGTTTCTGTTTTCTGGTTTGAACTGAGGGCCTGGGCACTGTTCCTGAACTTTTTTGTTCAAAGCTAGGGCCACTTGAGCCACAACTTTATTTCCTAATTGGCTAATTTATTTCCTGTTGGCTAATTGGAGATAAGAGACTCATGGACTTTACTGCTTGGGCTGACTTGGAACTATGATCCTCACATCCCAGCCTCTTGAGTAGGTAGGATTACAGACATGAGCCAAGTGCCTAGTTTTGTTGTTTTGAGAACATGTTTCTACTAAATTGGACTCAAATTCAGAATCTTGCCTGTGGCTTCCCAAAGAGCTGTGATGTACTCAACTCCTTTATATGTTTCTTTAAGAGGTATTTTTAATGTTTCATCTTTAAATAAGGTAAGCAGAATAAAATAAAATCAGAAGAATGTGGGTAGTGAAATGACATGAAGGCAAAGTCTAAAGAAAAGTGTCTTGAAGCTCTCCACCTTAAATTTCAGATCATTACAGAATATGGAGAACAGATACGAGATGAAATATGTGAGCATCATACACAAAGGAAAAAGAGTAAGCATTTAAGTTCTGTTAAAAATAGTAAAGAAAAGACAAAAGTGATTTTTTCAGGTTATTAGAAGTGATTATCAGATATATTCTTCAAACCAAAATTTCTTTTATTTTAGACATAATTATCTGTATTTTAGAACCTAGATTGGATAGGTTAGTGATGGAAAGAATTTGTCATATTAGTGCTTTATTATACATGGCAATGGTACTCTGATGCCAGATCTCCTAATATTAGCACCATAATTACTACAGCTGTTATGATTTAGGTAGAAGACTTTCTGTAGACTGAGGTAGGAATCTATGAAAATACAACACTAATTTTATGGAAAAATATGTCTCCAAGTTTCTCAAGGACCATTGGGTAAACTCCCAAAGGAGGCTCATACAAATTGCCTCACATTAGACCACAGTTGCAAGTCTGACTTCCAGAGTTTCTGACCAGCTACATATAGGGGTTACCATGATTCCTTCTTTTGGAATTAATAGAGTGGCTTACAGAAAACTTATAGAAAAGTTTAAAGAATTCTTCAATCAGATGAATAGACCCAAAGAGTGGAGTCCGGAAAGATTTGGACCCCCAGAGCTTCTGTCCCTGTGGAGCAGGGGTCTACCACCCTCTTGGATGAGTTTTTGATCACCTGCCTATGAGTCTCCACATAGCCAGGGATCTAGAAGTGCTCCCTGATCCTTTTGACTTTTTGTTGAGCCCTTGTTGCATAAGCATGACCAAATCATTGTCAAGCATTCTTACTAATAATTATTCATACTAATAATAAGAATAATAATTATTTTTATTAATAACAGCTCTGATCTGATCTGATACTAATAGATTGAGTTGGGGAACCCAGTCAGTGCTGTCCAAATCCTGCTGGGCCATCTTCCTGATTGTAAAGGAAGCCTCCCTCACACAAGTCTTCTGCTCTATATTACATAATCACATAAGAGAGGGAGGGAGATGAGGGTATGGAGACCCAAGCCAGAAAAGTGGGAGAAGATGTAAAGTATATTTTTAGTTTTGGTGACTACTTTGGGGAAGAGAAATCACAGTTTCTGTGGCTAACTCTGAGACAAACAAGGAGCTGTCGAAAGAAAAAGATCAGAGAAAAAGAGAATTTGTTTTCTGAGGCCTATAGTGTCTCAGGATTACATTCTTCTACCTTTCTTGCTTTGAAGCTATTCCAAGGCTACTTCAGGAATAAGGACAAAAGGCCAAATAAACCCTTCAGTCTTAGAATCCACTTTTTTCTCCATTATTTAAGAAGTAGCCAGATACTTTATTTTACCAGGTTGTGTTGATGTTGGTTTTATTTTTTACTTTATTTTTTGTTGGTCATGGGGCTTGTGTTGGTTTTATTTTATTTATAGCTTTTGTTCTCATCTTGGGTAGTAGGAAACACTAGCCAAGACAAGATGAAGAAAAGTTGAAAGCAGTTGGTTAGAGTACAGTCTCATTATCTCAGAGGAATAAAAAAAGTTGGTGAAATCCCACCATATTGGCACCCTGTGTGGTCTGTAAACAGTACAGCAAACATGAGGACAGGTAATATGCTCACTCTTATGATCTCAGTGCCTGTCATCATAGATGAACAGCGATGGTAAGTTTTTAAATGCTGGGTGAATTAGAAGCATGATGAAGAGCTCTGCCAAAGAAAAATGAAGCAGGAGCCATTCCTCCCAAAGGGACCAGTTGTCAGAGTTCTTCTGCCACTCCTGCTGCTTCTCTGTGTGTGATAAGCAGTCAGGCATCCCTTCTTGAGAGAGATATTTGTCCCACCTGCTATGACAGCTGTGAGGACTCCAGATGCCACTAAATAGTGTGTGCTAAAGAGAATAGAGAATTTCAAGTATATATAGTCTATTACTGTGTAGTGCTAAATGGGTTGGCATAAATAAACAGCAGTGTCTCAGAATTTAGTATTAGGAAGAATGCAGCACAATATACTTATTAACTGACGTGATGTACTGAAACCCCTTTATACACTATCTAAAGATAATAGAATAAACTGAAAAGGACTGATGTAGCAGAAACAGCTTTTTTTCAACATTCCTGTTCAAACTGTTACACATTAGCCAGGCTCACACTTGTGCATTTGACTTTAAACCTCTTTTGTTTCTCAAACTTTCTTCAGATCGCAGCTGAAAGTTAATGAAGTGGGCCTTCCACTTTCTCTTTGTTCTTTCTCTTTATTTTTAAGCAGACTCCAGTAGACTCAGGATGGCTTTGGGAAATGAAGCAAGCAAGATGGTAAGTTGCTTATAAATTAAATTTATAAAACATGCTTCTTTAGGGGGTCAGGTTTCTTTAGGTCCTGTGAGATGTTTCAAGGCCTCTGATCTGGTCTCTTCAGTCAAATTCATCATCGTTTCACAGGTGAAGTAGTGGGTTGCTGTTGTCCTGTCCTGTTCTGAATCCCTTTAGATCATCATTTATGTTGTTTGTGAAGGAAATGAGGGAAGTCGTGACAATGTCCAAAAAAGAAATGCATGCTTTACCTGATTTCTATAACTGTAACCTCTCTGTACATCTCCTTTCTAACAACAATAAAACATACTTTAAAAAGATAAAGGGACTTTGTCCTGCCTTTGGTCATGAAAACCTTGTTTAGTCTGGTTTTTCTTTTGTCGGTTGTGGGGCTTGAACTCAGGGTTTGGGTGCTGTCCTTTAGCTTTTTTGCTTAAGGCTACCATTCTACCACTTTGAGCCACAGTACCAACTTCTGTTTTTCTGGTAGTTAATTGGAGATAAGAGTCTCATGGACTTTCCTACCTGGGCTGACTTTGAACCACGATCCTCAGATCTCAGCCTCCCAAGTAGTTAGTATTACAGGTGTGAGCCACCAGCACCTGGCTTGGCTTTTTTCTTTATTGTGGTAAAATATACCACTTTAGTTGATGTGTACTAATGTTGATTGGCATTTATAATAGTGGCCAGCCATTATTACTCTGTATTCCAAATTTTGTGTTTTGTTTGTTTTGTTTTGGTAGTACTAGGATTTGGGTTCAGAGATTTGTACTTGCCTAGCAGGTAGTCTATTACTTGAGCCATGCCCCCAGCCCTTTTGGCTTTCCATATTTTTTAGATGGGGGTTGCTGTTTGCTGGAGGGCTGAAATCTTCCTCTTCCTCTTCCTTTGATAACAAGACTGTGCTATTATCCTTATTGCTTGAGATAGCATTCTCATGAACTTTCTGCTGGCCTTCCAATTTCAGCCTTCCAAGTAGTTAGGATTACAAATACAATCAATGGCGCTTGGCTTTCCAGAATTTATTTTAATCACCCCCAAACACCCTATCTTACACAATTTCTCACTTACCTAACTCTAAACCTAACCCCACCTCTGATAGCCTTTAGCCCACTCTGTCTCCCTGAATTTGTGTACTGTAGTTATTTCATATACATGGAATTCTTTTATGTCTGGATTACTTCATTATATAAGGTTTTAAAAGTACATCCATGTTGTAGCATATACAGAAATTAATCCATTTTCTAGATGAATGTTTGATCTCTATTTTTATTTTTTTGTGTATGTACATACAATGTACTTTGATTCTGCCTCTTCTCCTTTTTCCCTCCCACCTCCCACTTGCTGCCTCTCCCCAATATTTCCTTGTTATGTTCATGTTCTGTGTGTGTGTGTGTGTGTGTGTGTGTGTGTGTGTGTGTGTGTGTGTGTGTGTGTGTGTGTGTGTGTGTGTGTGTGTGTGTGTGTGTGTGTGTGTGTGTGTGTGTGTGTGTGTGTGTGTGTGTGTGTGTGTGTGTGTGTGTGTGTGTGTGTTGGTCCTGGGGTTTGAACTTAGGGCCTAGGTGCTGTCTCTGGAACCATTTTTTTCAAGGCTGGAGCCTTAGCTCTATTTCTAGCTTTTTGGTGGTTAATTGGATTTAAGAATCTCATGAACTTACCTGGTCAGCCTGGCTTTGAACCATGATCCTTAGAGCTCAGCCTCCTGAGTAGCTAGGATTACAGGCATGAGCCATTAGCACCTATTATCAAAGTGCCATACCTTTAGAATATTGTTTTCCACTAAAAGCCACTTTATAAAATAAGTCATTTTGGTATTAGCTCAATACAGCAACCATTTTGACTTTTTTCAATGTTTTATTTTTTTTTCAATAAAAACATATTAATCTGGGTGTTGGTGGCTCATGCCTATAATCCTAGCTACTCAAGAGGCTGAGATTTGAGGATTGGATCAAAGCCAGCCTGGGCAAGAAAGTCCATGACATGCTTATATCCAATAAACCATTCAGAAAACCAGAAGTGGCACTATATAGCTCAAGTGGTAGAACGCTAAGCCTTGAGCTGAAGACCTAAGGGACATCACCCAGGTCCAGAGTTCAAACTCCACAACCAAAAAACAAAACAAAACTCAACCTATCTGTCATTTTTATATATCTTCTTTACATTTTAACAATTGGTATTAATGCTTATTAATATGTGTGTACTATATATACATATATGTGAATAAATAGTTGCTAATATGCATGTATATAATGTATATTGCTATTCACATACACATATTTGAGGTTCTGTGACTATGCATGCTAACTCATTAGCTTTTGTTTAAAATCAAAATAGCTAAATATTTGTTTCCTGTGCTGCATTTTTAATCAATATTTTAAATCCTTTTTTTAAGCAAGAGGAAGAACAAAGTAGGAAGAGTAGCCATACTGATTTAGAAAGTACTCATACAAATTCAGTTAAAAGTACTTTGAGGAGACTAACCAGAGGGAAAGAAGGTAAGCTATTCATTACTTAAGGGGAGAGTTGGGTCTTGGGAGGTATCATTAGTAAGTACACAGGTAGATGTGTATTTGCCTATACAGTAATTTATGAAATGTTAGAGGAATATTTGATCTTTGATTTGCCCACTGGGGAAGTTAGAGATGAGAAGTGTAGCCCAGTGGTAGAGCACATAGAACAAATGTTCAGATTTCAGAGTTAGTCCCTAGCACCTCTAAAACAAAACAATAGTATTTATCAGTGAGAGGCATTAGGAAAAGTGGTATTTGCTTGTTGCTGACCATAAACTGTATAGTAAACTGTGTGTATATTTGTATATTATGTGTGTTGTGCATCATGTAATATGTAACTATATGCATACTATTTTTTTTAAATTTTGTCTATGATTCATCCAGGGTTGATCTATTATTTGTTGCTAGATATGAGTTTGAAAGAGAAAAGAAAGGCTTCCTATTTTGTTGAGATGAATAATCATATGTATGGCACTACATTATCGTATTTTAGAATCAGGCAATCAGCCAGACCATCTGAAGAAAGCTAGTTCACCAAGCCTTCACAGGAGACATTGGGAGAGAAATGAGCCGAATGCAGCTCTTGCAGCTTTAGAAAATGCATCTATCCTTACCTCCAGTTTACCAGCAGAGGAAAGCAGAGGTTAGTATAGGTATGGCACTTGTTATCTTGGGGTATTGGCTGCAGATACTAAAATTCACAGATGCTCAAATTCTTGAAATAGAATGGCATACATGGTATTTTCATACAACCCATCCACCTCCTCTTTAAATAATCCTAATATTACTTTTAATACCTAAAACAGTGTAAATGCTATATTAATTAATGAATTATTTTGTTTAGGAAATGATGATAGGAAAAGAGGCAGTACCTGTTCAGTGCAGATTTAATTTTAAAATATCTTTGGTTTAAGGGTGTGTAACCCTTATTATCATTTTATTATGGAACATATCCTAATAGTTACTCACTATGCTAGGCCTTTTTGTTGTTGTTGTCCCTGGGGCTTGAACTGTCCCTGAGCTTTTTCCCTGAAGGCTAGCACTCTACCACTTTGAGCCATAGGTTAATTGGAGATAAAGAGTCTCACAGACTTTTCTGCCTCAGATTGCTTCGAACCTTGATCCTCAGATCTCAGCCTCCTGAGTATCTAGGATTACAAACCTGAGCCTGGCATGTTTTGTTTTTGTTTTGTAATCACTCTGGAGGACATTTGGTGTTACATCAAAGCACACTCATGTTGGCCAGTGAAATAGATTTTAGTGAGAGTCAAGTATAAAGCTGGTGTGGTGGTATACTCCTGTAGTCCCAGCACTGAGGAAGCTGAGGCAGTAAGATTATAGGGTTCCAGACAGCCTGGGCTATACAAAGTCAGACAGACAGACAGATAGGTAGACAGATACAATAAACTTTTAAAAATGATCTGGAAGGTAGGTGCTGGAAATCATCTTTTATTTGGCACTGATTTTTACCTTTTCACAACCAGGTGGTTCTGTAATAAAGTACAGTGAAAATAATAGCCGTAAGCAGTGGCTCAGAAAGACCCCTGACACTGTGTTGAACATCCTTAAAGGTGCTGATCTCAGCCTGGCGTTCCAAACGTACACGATATATAGACCAGGTAATTTTTTCTATTATATCATCATAGAATTGTCTGATTGGTTTTTAAGTATGGTACAATATACATAACATAAAATTAATCCTCTTGCTCACTTTTAAGTGTATAATTCAGTAAGATTAAGCACATTTTGGGTTGGGAAGGTGGCTCAGTGGTAGAGCGCTTGCCTTGCATGCCTGAGGCTCTGGGTTCGATTCCTCAGCACCACATAAGCAAAAAGAAAAAAGCTGGGAGTGGCGCTGTGGCTCAAGTGGTAGAGCGCTAGCCTTGAGCTGAAGAGCTGAAGGACAGTGCCTAGGCCCAGAGTTCAGGCCCCACGACTGGACCCAAAAAAAAAAAAAGATTAAGCACATTTTTAGTGAGTTCTAACTGGTCTCCAAAACTCTTTCAACCTTGTAAATTTAAGGCTGTACCTATAAAATAACTCCCCACTTTACCTTCTCGTACACCATGACTTTAAAATTATGTTAGGTGTTCTTGAATCTTTTCTAGCTAATCTTAAGCTGTTATAAAAAAAATTCTCACAGAACTGCTTTACTTACTTGCTCATTAGAGAGCTTATTTTAATTTGTTGCAACAATTTTACTTGTATGTGTTTATTTGGCTAATGTTTATTGAGTGCCTAACATAGGTTAAGATTTTTTTTTTGAGGGGGCACCACTTGAAATGTAGCTCAACCACAGAATTGTTTTTTTTTTTATCTTTATTTATTTTTTTGTGAAAATACTGTACAGAGGGGTTACAATTACATGGGCCAGATAATGAGTACATTTCTTATCAAGCATTGTAGCCTCCTCCTTTGTTTCCCCTTCCCATCCCTTCCCATCCTCCCCCCATCCCCCACCCAATCCCCCCCCCCCCACACACACACACACCATAGAATTCTTTTGCTCAGCGTGCACAAAGCTCTGGCTTCAGCACTGCAAGAAAAAAGAGTAAAACACATTTTCTGCCCTGAATGATAAGGAATTCATTTTCTGGGAGAATGACATGGTAGCATTTTGTGAGATATTTGGCTACAAGTCTTGATTTAGCAATTAGAGGTCTTGGATTTTGTTTCTGGTCCAAAGGTGAAGTCTGATGTCTTTGTCATATTAAGAAATTCACTGGGCCGGGTGCCAGTAGCTCATGCCTGTAATCCTAGCTACTCACAAGGCTGAGATCTGAGGATTGCAGTTCAAAACCAGCCTGGGCAGGAAAGTCCGTGAGACTCTTATTTCCAATAAACCACTCGAAAACTGGAAGTGATGCTGTGGCTCAAGCGGTAGAGTGCTCACCTTGAGCTGAAGAGCGCAGGGACAGCGCCCAAGCCCAGAGTTCAAGCCCCACAACCGACCAAAAAAAAAAAAAAAAAAGAAAGAAATTCACTGTTAGAAGATGTATCACTCCTCTTGAAATAATTTTTATAAAGTTTTAGTTTGTGTTTTTTGTTAGGTGTTTGTCTTATATACAAAAAGTCTAAGTGTAATCACTGTCTGGAAAGTTTTTTAAAAATTGTACATGAGATGGGGTGTATCTCAGAGGTAGAGGCCCTAGATTTGATGCCCAACACTGTAGAATGAATGAATGAATACAATCAAGCAAGCATACATGTAGCCTACCTTTTAATTTTCCTTCTTTTCTTTTGTTTGTTGTGATAGCTAGGGAGGGGAAAACTCAAAGGGGAAAAATTAACTGCAATCCAATCTCCACAAGTAGGTTTTAATGTTTTTGTATATGGTAGGGTTTTTATTTTCTTTTTGTTGATGGTGGTGTTGGTGTTGGTATTGGTATTGGTGGTGCTGGTGGTGGTGTATGTGTGTATGTGTGACCCTGTGCGTGTATACATGTGTGGGTGGGTATGTGTGGTACTGGAGATTAAATCCAGAGCCCAACTCATGATAGGAAAGCACTCTTGTCACTCAGCTACACCCCAACACCTTTTAAAATAGTTTTACCTTTGAAACAGGGTATTGCCCAGGATATAATATAGGTTTTTATATTTGAAGATTTTTTGTGTTAATTCTTTGTGGATTTTTTCCCTGCCCTTTTTCATGCTTGAATTGGCTCAATTTAGCTAGGTGCTATGACTCTGGTAGTAGTTGTAGCACTTAAGAGAGCCAGGTGGGACCTATCCAGGAATTTAAGACCAGACTGAACAACATAGAAAGAGCCCATCTCACAAATAAGTAATTGGCATATTTTCTGTTTCTGTTCCTCTGAAGGTTCAGAAGAATTCTTTAAAGGCCCTCTGTCTGAAGAAGAAATATCAGACAGTGTTGATGGAGATCATGATTCTGTCATTTTGGATCCAGAGAGACTCGAACCTAGGCTAGATGAGGAGGACACGTATGTTGCAATCTTTTTAGAAAACTTGTGTGTGTGTGTGTGTGTGTGTGTGTGTGTGTGTGCCTGCCTGCCTGCCTGCCTGCCTGCCTGCCTGCCTGTGTCTCTGTGTGTGTATGGATGTTCATACCATATTATACCATATTGCTTCCAGATTTAATAGAACCTTGTCCTATGATTTTTTTTTATCATGAATGAGTATATGTTTTCATCTTTGGCCATGAGAAATACGTTAGAATTTTATTATAGAATTCCTGGCTAAGCCCTGCATGAATATTTCAACTTGGACTTGTTTTTATGTTTATTTGTTTATATGTATTTGTAACTGAACTCATTATCCTTCTGCCTCTGCCTTGGGCTAACAGCCATGTACCACCATATATTAGATTTTACATTTAAAAAAAAAGATTAGAATCAGTGAAATAAGTGCTTTTTTTAAAGGACTAACAATTTTTTGTCTATTCAATAAAACTTTATTGTTATGGCAGTGTTCTATTTCAAATCCATCAACAAATGTACACTGTGCTTGTGACATAGAGGCTTATCAACCCAACTTCTTTTTTCCACAGAGATTTTGAGGAGGAGGATGACAACTCTGACTGGGTATCTGAACTAAAGAAGCGAGCTGGCTGGCAGGACCTGTGTGATGGATAATGTCAAGGGAATGTGCCAATCACATGGGGGAGATGAAGAACATAGATTGAATGTTTACCACTAACTAGTTTAGCTAACTGGGATCTTTACCACTAACTACTTGTGTGATTATAGGAAAGACTTAGCTTCTTTGAGCCTTAATCTCTTTCAACTACCAATAATAATAGCTACCTCATAGGGATTCTGACTGTAAACAGTTACAGAAGGCTGTATGTTGTTTATTCACCCTTGCAATGAGTTGTAATTATTACAATGTAACCTTTTTTTTACATTTCTTAAAGGTCTGATGATCTAAATATATTTAATGATAAGATAATAATGTATGTAATTAAAAAATAAAACTCAGTAGATTGAAGATCCTTTCCATGATCTACACCAGCTACTAGCTGGTGAGAAAGGATCAGCCTTGGAAAGGGAGGGGTCTAGATCTTGTCAGTCTTGTGTATGAGAAAGAACTATAGCCAAAAGTAGGCACAACACATATCAGAAGCCTTGTGGACTGAATGTGGAAGGGGGTCCCAATGTATATGAGTCACCATTTCACACACATGCTGGGTCCTGTCATGAATTACCTCATTTAATACTGTAACACGTTCATGAAGTGAAAGTATTTTACTGAAGAAACAGATTTTCCCTGACCCAGCATGGGGAATAATGCTAAACAGTAGGGAGGAACTTCAGTTGGGAAAATACAAGGAACTGTTGGAATCTAAAATATGCATATCTTTTTTTAAACAATTTAACAATTATGCAAAAATGGTAGCATAAAGCCAGGCTCCGGTGGCTCACACCTGTAAGCCTAGCTGCTCAGGAGGCTAAGATCTGAGGATCAAGATTCAAAGCCAGTCTGAGCAGGAAAAGCCATGAAACTCTTATCTCCAATAAACCACCAGAAAACCAGAAGTGGCACTAAGGCTCAAGTGGTAAAGCACTAGCCTTGAGCTAGGCCCAGAGTTCAAGCCCCATGACCGACAAAAACAAATAAAAATTTTAGATGGTAGTATAGGCAAACCCCCCCACCCCCGTGCATATAGTTTTTTTACATTAAATATGTCATCATTAGTCCTCTCTGGTTTCTCACTTTTCCTTGGTTTTGAAGGCCTTCACATTTTGTAGTAATGCCAGTTAGGCATTTTGTAGATTGTCCTCAGTTTAGGTATGCCTGATGTTTTTCCCATGATTTGACTGAGGTTCTAGGCTTGGGGAACAGGACACATAAGTGAAGCTGTCTTTTCATCACACATGGCAATACTGTGACTCACTGTAGATGCTCTTCAACCTTGATCACTTGATTAAAGCGGTACTTTACCAACTTCATTTGTCCATGCTTTATGCACTATGTGTCACTATATCCAGTCCCTACTTCAGCAGAGAGGAAGTAAGCTCCACCTCTGTCAGGGAAGAGTACAATTCAATACTAAGTCATTTGTTTGCTTGGTTTTGCTTATGATCCTTGGAAGTTGTTTCAGTTTTGCTGTTATGTCTCCTTGGCATCCTCCCACTTTTCCTCACATTCTGGCACTATAAAAAAATGATCCAGGATCATCTTGGGCCTTATTTGCCCCATCCCCACAATTAGCCGTTCAGCTAATTAGTTCAGAAAACAAGATCTAGGTGCTGGGTGTGCTTGTTACTAAGATATCACTACTTCTATGCCCTCTCTATGGATACTAAACTGTGTATCTGTGTATCCACACACAGCTCCATGGTGACTTCTGTGTCTCCCATCTGTATGTATATTAAGCTAAACATGGGCTCACAATGAAGTCTGAATAATCCAGGACCTCAGATTTCATTCTAGCCCCCCTCCCTTGCTTTTCTGAATCTTTTCTCCCTGATAGTGAGAAACTTGAACTGGAAATGTACCATACACTGAGTTATTCAGTTCAGTATACATGTCAGTTTCCAAATCATTAACTCAAATCTCTAAATTTACTAATAGGCTGGATGCAAATGGCTCATGCCTGTAATCTTAGCTACTCAGAGGCTGATAATCTGAGGATCAGGTTCAAATCCAGCCCTGGCAAATAAACTAAGATAGTTATCTCCAATTAAACAGCAAAAAGCTGGGAGTGGAGGTATGGTTCAAGTGGCAGAGTGCCAGTCTTGAACAAAAAAGTTTAAGCAAGAGCATACCCAAGCAAACCCCAGTATATATATATATATACACACACACACACACACACACAAAATGATCAACTATGATACAGAATTTATTAGCATTCCTATTGTCTACTTCACTGTTGCCATTTAAATGCCATTTTCCAAAATTACTTTGAACATTAGCTCATTATGTCCTTGAAGATTCTTCATGTTGGGGGGGGGGAGGATGGGAGGGGAAGGGGAAACAAAGGAGGAGGCTACAATGCTTGATAAGAAATGTACTCATTATCTGGCCCATGTAATTGTAACCCCTCTGTACAGTATTTTCACAATTAAAAAAAAGATTCTTCATTTTAAGGAAGGTATGGAAGTTTTAAATGTTTCTGGATATTCAACTTCCATATATACAAAATTTCTATACCTCTAGTTTTCTAGAATCCAAACATTGCCCCAGTGTGTAAGCATTTCTAACCATCAAGCAAAGGGAACATGAAATTATGCATATATAGTTATTGAGCAGATGAGTCTTAAAAATCAAGAGGCCCTGAGTTCAATTCATAGAATCCCTCCCCAAAAATTCATGACTACAAGGTGTTTTACTTTTAACAGGATTTCAGGAGACTAATGGAACTATCTGCTGATGGAGATTACTATGTGATTGCTATATGATTCTAAACATACAAGTAGACAAAATGTGACAGGTGCTTTTTTTTAAAGCTTTCATTCCTATTAGTTGGATAAAATTTGTCAGCACTTGTGGCTTTTAAAAACAGAAAGTGAAGTAAAGTGTGATGGTTCATACCTGCACTCACAGAAGTCAGGAGGCTGAGGCGGGAGCTAAATAGAAAGTATGAGGCAAACTTGAGAGAAATAGTAAGACTCTGTCTATCTCAAAACCAAAAGGAGGTCAGACACTGGTGGCTCACATCTGTAATCCTAGCTGTTCTGGAGGTCACAGTTCAAGGCCAGCCAGGGCAGGAAAGCCCATGAGACTCTTACCTCCAATTACACACCCACACCCACACCCCCCCACACACACAAAAGCTAGAAATGGAGCTGTGGTTCAAGTGGTAGAGCATTAGCCTTGAGCAAAAAAGCTCTCAAGGACAGTGTCCAGACCCTGAGTTCAAGCCCCAGGACTGGCACACACAAAAAAAAAAGGAAAAAAGAAAAAGGGAGGGAGGGAGGGAGGGAGGGAGCGAGGAAGGTAGGAAGAAAGGAAGGAAGGAACGAAGGAACGAAGGAAGGAACGAAGGAAGGAACGAAGGAAGGAAAAAGAAAAAGAAGGAAAAGAAAAGAAAGGAAAGGAAGAGAAGAAAGGGAAGAAGAAGAAAGAAAGGGGAGGAGAAAATGGAAGAAGAAAATGTGGAATTGTGCCCATTTTAGCAACAAGGTAGCATTTTTTTTTATGGCTACTAGAACTAATGGTCTAAAGAAGCAAGGGGACCTCACTCAGGTCTCTTAAGTAGTGAAATTATATTTGTGTGTATGTTTGGTTGAAATGCTTGACCTCAGGACCTGGGTGCTGTTTCTGAGCTTTTTAGCTTAAGGCTAGCCTTTTACCACCTGAGCCAAATCCACTTTCAGCTTTTTGATAGTTAATTGGAGATAAGAGTGTCATGGAGTTTCCTGCCTGGACTGGCTTTGAACCATGATCCTTAGACCTTAGCCTCCTGAGTAGCTAGGATTACAGGTGTGAACCACTAGTGTGTGGAATAATTTTGCTTTTATATTTACTAAATGTTAATACTGTGATATTTTTATTTTGATTAATTATACACCATTAGTAATTTTAATATTTCAATACAGAAAAAATAGCTTATGCTGGACACTGGTGTTTCACACCTGTTATCCTATCTACTCAGGAAGCTGAGATCTGAGGATCGTGGTTTGAAGCCAACCTAGGCAGGAAAGTCCATGAGACTCTTATCTCTAAATTACAGAAAAAGCTAGAAATGGCATTGTGGCTCAAGGGTTGGCCTTCAGCAAAAGGAGCTCAGGGACAGTGGCCAGGCACAGTGTTCAAGGCAAACCGAACAAAATACAACTTATGATACTATGAATAAAAAATACTCATTTCTATTTATTGCTTCTTACAGTGCATATGAGAGGATTATCAGTAAAACTTTCAAATATGAGAAAGATTACAGTGCCTGTGATGGCTGTACAGCACCGACCCCTGCTCTCGCGTCTCCAACCAGCCTGTCTAGCGCCCGCCCCGCTCCCATGCTCGGCTCCGCCCCGACCTCCGGGAGACTCCGCCTCCCGGGAATCTGGATCATTCCGGGAGTCTCTCTACGCTCTCCCCGAGCAGCCGGCCGGAGCAGGTAGGCCGCGGCAGGGTGCGCTTAGTCCTTCTCCAAGCTACTTCCCAAGCTCCCGGAGCCGCAGGGGGCGCCGAGACCCGACCCAGTCCCCGCTGGAGCAGCGGCGCACGCGGGGAGTGCGCAGCCGCCCGGGCTGCGTCGGTCTCTATGGCAACGCGCTGGCCGCTGAGCTCCCAGACCCCGGCTTCAGTTCCTTCCCTCTGCTTTCCAACCTACCGTCTCCACCCCGCCCCCTCCCCCGTAGTCCAAAGAGAGGATGTGTTCTGAGCCTGGGACTTCTACCCGTGATGCTACCCGGCCGGGGTTGCCCGCACTCACCCCTCTCAGAACCCTTTATCTCGCCTATCCCTTTAACCCTGACATAAAACTTGTACCACGTCCTCAGTTCGCCTAAAGCCGAAATAGAAGGAAGACAACTGACAGTATGCTTTTGCAAGCGCTTGACTTTGCAACACCTGAAGTTAGTGGAGTAGCCTGGTGCCCGCGCCTGCGCAAACACCGAACTTGATCGAGGGCAAATACAGGCCGACGCCTAGGTCCCCGGTACCCCGAAGGGAGGTCAGGGCAGAGATGCGATTTTTTTCAAAGCAGTAAGCCACTTTGGGTAAAGTTCCAAAATTCAGCCAAGGTTTGTTTTACATGTGGCGGCATTCCCAGAAAATTCAGGGCTAAACTCGTAGACAAAATACTTTGGATCTAGATGTAAAATAGATCTAGCCGCCGATAATTCTGAACGAATTCTTCCACACATATAAGTATATAGAAAGACTTCTCAAGCTTGTGGGAAGCGGGATAATTGTAGACAGAGCTTGTATCCGAGACCTGAAGTGCTTAATAAACCCCGAGTCAATTCCCAAGCCTCCCCCTAGGGGGCAGTAACTCCCTACTGGACTGTGATGGCCTGAGGCAGTTTCCTTTTATTAGAGGTGTATGTTTCTTTCACAGAACAAATTTGCCACACAGCAACTTTTCTATTTTTAGAAATTAGGAAAATGTCAAGGTTAAATGATTTTCCCAAGGTCATAATGCTAAAGTATATCAAAGTGATCAAACAAGCCCACCAACAAGCTCTTTTTCTATATTGGCTTGTTCACATGAAAATTATTTGCTTGTCTTGGAAAGCCTGAAGGAAAGTTCTTGCAAATGAGTTCCCTTACATATCTGTCATCAACTTTTTTACTTGAGGCCATCGTGAAGAATGCAGTCAAATTTCATTATTCTTATTGCAGAAACCTGTGGAGATCATGAACAAATTTGATCTGATTAAGGTCATTGGGGAAGGTGCCTTTGGAAAAGCATACTTAGCTAAGGAGAAATCCAACAGCATGGACTGTGTCATAAAAGAGATCAACTTTGCAAAGGTAAAAGTTAAGTTCAAATTCTTGTTAATATCTGGCTTTTGATTTATTTTAAAAAAACTTAAAAAATATTGGAGATCTAAGGACCACAGATCGAAAGTCTGAGACTCTTATCACCAATTAGCTACCAAATAGCTGTAAGGAGTGTTGTGGCTCAAGTGGTAGAAAACTAGTGGCACATGTATGCATGTACTCACACACACACACATACAGCCCAAGTCACAGAATGTTGATCTACAGTCATCCTGAAGTCTTTATGGGGTATTGGTTCCAGTGCTCACCCTACCCCCATACCAAAGTCTTTGGATGTTCATGTCTTACATAAAGTGTTGTCATTTCCTGCCTGTGAGAGATCAGTTTTAGAGGTGACATTGAACACAGTGATATCTTGGGAAATTTCAGTCAGGAGTGAACAGGTAGTAGAGTCCTGAAAGCAAGTTATCTTTACCAAACTTCACTATGTCTTAATATAATTCAGATGCCCACTCAAGAAAGAGAAGCTTCAACAAAAGAAGTGAGTCTTCTGGCCAAGATGAAACATCCCAACATAGTCACCTTCTTCAGCTCATTTCAAGGTTAGATTTTCCAACATTGCCCAAGTATTCCAATAGAGTACAGACATACTGATAAATATGAGAGTTCATGAGAGTTGTATATAAATTAATTTTTGTAAATGTGCTCAATTTTCCCAAGTTATTTTAATAATAATCTGAGATGATGTCTTTATCTTCAAGCTTTTTTGTTATGTTTTGTTTTTGTTCCAGACCTGGGGTTTGAACTTAAAGCATGGGTGCTCTCTCTGAGCATTTTTTGCCCAAAGTTAGTGCTCTACACCTTAAGCCTCAGCTCCAATTCCAGCTTTTTGGTGGTTAATTGAAGTTAAGAGTCTCATGAAGGGGCTGGGAAGGTGGCTCAGTGGTAGAGCGTTTGCTTTGCATGCCTGAGGCCCTGGGTTCGATTCCTCAGCACCATATAAGCAAAAAGAAAAAAAGCCGGAAGTGGCGCTGTGGCTCAAGTGATAGAGCGCTAGCCTTGAGCTGAAGAGCTGAAGGACAGCACCCAGGCCCAGAGTTCAGGCCCCATGACCGGACCCAAAAAAAAAAAGAGTCTCATGAACTTTCCTGCCCAGGCTGGGTTTGAACTAAAATCCTTAGATCTCAGCCTTTTGAGCAACTAGGATTACAGGAGCGAGTCACATCTAGTGAGTTTTTCTGGACAGCTTTTATCTATTAAGTTCTTCCTCTTCTCCTTAATTTTCACTCAAATAGTCAATAATTAGTGTATTATATTTGAAGTAGTAGTAACTTCCAAGTGTCAGTGATCTACAACAATGCATATCTATTTCCCAGTCCCATTATATGCTGGCTATCAGCAGACTGGGATCTGAAGTCTGGAGTTCAGGCAGAAGGAACAACCCACATACAGAGCATGCTGTTTTGTGAAAGAGGAGGAAAACATCCCAGGACACTCTCTGCTTCAGTAGGGTGTGTGTGTATGGGAGGGGGTACATATTCTTTTTACATGATACTCTACAGGTAGCAACAGGTAGGACTGAATAATCGTCTTATATATAGGGACAGCAAATAGTCAATGCACAACAAAACAAACTGCCAAAACAGAGGGGAAGAACTTTGGGTAAGTCTCCTCCTCTGCACATCTGAATGCAGCTATTCTCCATCCATCCATCCACCTAAAGGGAAAAGGGGGGAAGATGAAGAGAGACAGAGACAGCGAACAAGCAAGCAAAGGCAGAGACTCCTCATTCGCATATTTATTGACTGATTTCTCAGACATAATCCTAGGTACTAGGAATAGAGTAGTGGAAAAAATATTCAAAATTGGGGCTGGGAAGGTGGCTCAGTGGTAGAGCGCTTGCCTTGCATACATGAGCCCTGGGTTCGATTCCCCAGCACCACATAAGCAAAAAGAAAAAAAGCCAGAACTGGCTCTGTGGCTCAAGTGGTAGAGTGCTAGCCTTGAGCTGAAGAGCTGAGGGACAGCGCCCAGGCCCAGAGGTCAGGGCCCACAACTGGACCCAATATACATATATATATATATATATTCAATATATATATAGTCAAAAAATATATATATTCAAAATATATATGTATATATATTCAAAATTTCGGTCTGCCAGTGAGCAGAGCAGGGATGCTAAGCCCTTCGCTACTGTCTCCTTGAGCCATTTCTCAGGAATATTTACAGTGATAGACTTTGAAAGATGAGCTGACATCCCCTCAAAGACAGAAAGCAAGCATGTCTACTGCTCATTAAAAAGGTGATTGTTTCCCCCAGCTCAGGGTTTGGCTCACTTCATGGGCCAGTTCCATGTGAGTTTATCTGTTGTGGCCTCCATGGGATTTCAGGGACACAACTTTTGAACAAGTCAAAAGGCAACTAACTTAATAGAGTGCGCCTTATCAGTGGACCTTCACTCCCATTGATTCCTAACAACATCAAAAGACTTTCCTTTCCTCATTTATTTTGGGGGGGTATTATTTTCTAGCTAAATCTCACTCATCCTCCAGCCTTTCCTGAACTCACAATTCAAACTAACTTCTTCAACACTTTCCTACTTAGGAACATCTATTTATACATGATTGATAATAAATATAGAAATGTATATTTACATAAGTTTATATATAATGACAGATTTGTTTGACATTTGTCTTCCTTGGGGGCTGAGGCTGCGGCTCAGTGAAAGAACACTGATCTATTATATGAGAGGCCCTGGGTATGATGCTTTGCACCCCACACATAAGAAATGGAGAGAGCAAAGTGATCCTCAGTAGGTGGTACCTCTCTGCTCTATTTCCTAAGTGAGTGGAAGGACTGGGCTACTTCAATACCTTGAAGTGTGTCATTATGCCCTGCAAGATGGACTTTTGAGCACACTCAGTCCTGTTATACAACTAAAGTCATTTTTTTAGTGTAAAAATGGTGTAAGTTTAACTTTTCTTTCTTTTCTTTTCTTTTTTTTTGTTGGTCATGGGACCTGAACTCTGGGCCTGAGCTCTTCAGCTCAGGGCTAACACTCTACCACTTGAACCACAGCACCACTTTCGACTTTTTCTGCTTGTGGTTCTGAGGATCAAATCCAAGGCCTCATGCATGCGAGGCAAGCACTCTACAACTGAGCCACCTTCCTAGCCCCAAGTTTAACTTTTCAATGACAATTCTTTGCTGTTGTTATTACGTAGAGCTCTCTTGAGTTTAGGAAAAATAGCTATTGTGGTGAGTTTGAGTTTGCTTATCAGATTGTTGGTGCTTGATATACAGGCTTTTCCAAAAGCATCATGCTCTTAGATGCACCTGACTGAGAACAATACAGCTTTGTTGACTGAAACAGCCCATCTCTGACCACAAGAACCATAGCTCTGATGTATGGTTATGAAAATATGAGGGTTTTTTTTAAAAAAAAATGAGATTGAAGCAACATAGGAAAAAAGGAGGATATAGTGATATTTCCTTAAGGCTAAGTGAATTCCATTTCAATTCCATCAATAAATATTTATTAACTATCTCTTATGTACTAAGTATATTCTAGATTTTGGAGTTCTGTTCAAAACCAGAAACAATCCCTGTACAATTTCCCAGTTTGATCTCCTAATTTCTATAGACCATCAGTCTACAGTCCGGCATCAGCTTAGCTGACTTCTCTGCTGTCTCTCGTAGTTGAAACCTGGCTATCTTTTTTATCTTTTTTTAAATTCTATTTTCTTGTAAAGATGCTGTACAGAGAGGTTACAGTTACATCAGTAATGAGTATATTTTTTGTTGGGCATTGTTACCCCCTCCTTTGTTTTTCTCCCACTATTCCTTCCCTCCTCCACCTCCCCTACTCTCCCCCAAAGTTGTAAGGTTCATTTCCAACATAGTGTCTTGTGAGTATCATTGTTGCAATAGATCATCTTGTGTCCTTGTTTCAGCATATTGTTATTCCCCTTCCCCTCCCCAAATTAGATAAATGTATATACAAGATACGAGGTACCTAAATCAAATACGGTGACAACAGGGATATACCATAGGAGGAAGAACATACAAAAGAAACAAAGAAAAAATAACATAGTATATTACAAAATCAACAAAGAAAAAACTCATGTGTCCATATCTTGTGGTTTATTTCACTTAACATCATCTTATATGGTCATATGTACATAGCTTTTGAGCTTTTCTGGTCATCGGATAAGATTATCCTAGACATATACTAATTATTGCAAATAAGGGAAACCATGGAACCTATATTTCTTTGGGTCTGGCTTATTTCACTTAATATGATTTTTTTCCCCAAGTCTGTCCATTTCCGAACAAATGGGGCGGTGTCATTCTTTCTGATGGAAGCAAAGAATTCCATTGTGTGTGTGTGTGTGTGTGTGTGTGTGTGTGTGTGTGTGTGTGTGTGTGTGTCACATTTTCTTGATCCATTCATCTACTGAGGGGCATCTGGGTTGGTTCCATATCTTAGCTATGGTGAATAATGCTACGATAAACAGGTGTACTAGTAGCTTTAGTATGGCCTCGAAACCAGGCTATCTTAATTGCTATGGTACAGTCTTCTTCCCAGCTTACTTACATTGATGACAGAATTCTTTCACTTGAAATTATAGGATTTAGGTCCTCACTTTCTTGCTAACTGTTAACTAGTAAGGGTCTCTGTCCAGAAAAGTGAATTTCTGGGCCTGTCATATGGCTCCCTTACTAGAATCGGGAATATTTTACTTCCTCTGTCGCTAACCTCTTGTCCCAGATTTAAATGTCTCATGTGATTGATTGGGTTAGGCCTACCTAGAGAATCTTTTTGGCTTATCCCAAATCAGCTGATTAGTAACTTTAATGACATCAGCAAAATCCCTTTCCTATGTAATACAGTGACATAAATTCAGGTCAAACATAGTTTGAGGTCTTTTGTCTTCAGGAGTTTGAAAAATGAAATTCATTGGCAATGAAAGGTGAGAGCCAAGTATTGAACGTCGAAGCTTACTTTTATAGAAAGGAAAGCTTCCACAGCAGTGAAGGATCCCAAGAGACTCTCCGGGCCCCATTTCCTCCCCCCACAAGCCTTTGTGCAAGGTCTTTACCAATCAGGGAGCTGGTCATGCCATTGAGCCCATGCTGACTAAAGCTTGTGGGCAGATGTGTCTTCCTTATCGGCCAGAGAGACTTATGCCACCTAATGAGTAAGACACTATGTCACATCAGGGACCTCTACTCTAGCTACCTGCCCACATCTTTTTTTCTTTTCTTTTTCTGACTCAATATGAATATCAGGAAGAGTGATATCCTAGCATTTTTGTGGAGAAAGTTACACATGTGTTAGAAATCTTCCTTTTCCATCTGTGGAGTTTACAGTCTTGAGTGGAGGAGAATGGATAGGGATGGAAAAGAAATATAAACAGCATACATTAATAAGCACATTATTTTAGTATGTTGAAGCAAGTAAGTGATGCAGGCACAAGTGGTTCATGCCTATAATCCTAGCTACTCAGAAAGCTGAGATTTGATGATTGAGATGCAAAGCCAGCCCAGGCAGAAGTCTGAGAGACTCTGTTTCCAATTAACCAGTAAAACAGCTGGACTGGAAGTATTGCTCTAGTGGTAGAGTGCCAGCCATGAACAAAAAAAGCTATGTGAGAGTGTGAGGCCCTGAGTTCAGTTGGGTACAAATGTATATTTGCACATGTGCACACGCCACATGTAATTGAAGTTTAAGCTCAAAGAAAAGAAGTGTAGTGAGGCAGACTTGGGGTGCAATTTTTAATAGGGTGGCCAGGATATGTTTTATGATGGAGGTGTAGCAAAGAGTTGAAGGAAAGAGGAAGAGGTTCCTGCTGATGTCTTGCAAACAATTTTCTAGGCTACGGAACAACCACTGTGAAGGCATAAGCTAAGAGAAAGCCTGATGTGTTAATGGACCATCCAAGAGGGCTATAGGGACAGAAGATTTAGTATGGACATCGAGCATCTATTTATTTTTTGTTGGGGATGCTAAGCCTTTGACTATTGTCTCCTTGGGCAATTTCTCAGAAATAGTTACAGTGATGGACTTTGAAAGATGAGCTGACATCCCCTCAAAGACAAAAAAGCAGGCATGTCTACTGCTCATTAAAAAGGTGATTGTTTCCCCCAGCTCAGGGTTTGGCTCATTCCATGGGCCAGTTCCATGTGAGTTCATCTGTTGTGGCCTCCCTGGGATTTCAGGGACACAAAAGACAGGTGTTAACTTGAAGCTCTGGCTTCTCTTTTGTCAAGGGGAGTAATCTCTTTTGCCCTGGACCCAGGAATCTCATTTCTTTTGCCAGCATTCATAAAACAGAAACAAGCTATTATGTAAAGTGGGATTTCAGATCCTCCATAGAACCCTAATTGAAGTCAATGTGGAGTAGTGTACAATGAACTAGAGAGCAATAGTAGCAGATTTTTTTTTATTCCTCAAATGCCTTAATTTTATACAAGGATGATAATAATGGAAGCTAATGCATTTTATCAAACCTAAGTTGACCCATAAGCTTTATAAGTCCAGAAGCTACTAGTCTAACTTCCTTTTCTAGAGTTATCCCTTCTTCCCTTGTGCATTTTCAGATATTATACGTTCTTTAAGAGTGAATACTTAATGTGATAACCGTTATCCCATCTTTGAGTATGCCTAAACTCTTACTACCCTCTCATTTATGTGACGCTTAGAATATACTATTGTGTCCATGAGTATTCTTCATTTCCCTCACTGAGATTGGAAATACTTTGAGGACAAGAATTATTTTTCATGCCTTTCACTCCCTCCTACAGTGCTTACTTTAAACAGATGGAAATTTTGACAGCACAAATGATTTTTTAAGATAATTCTAATTGTAGTAAGTATGAAATTAGCAATGACTAATGGAAAAATGCTTATTTTAGAGCCAGGTAATGCTGGCTAATATTAGAATAGTTTCTTTGAGATGGCTCAGTGGTGATTGATCCAGATTCACTTCATTTCTTCCACCAAAAACCATTCTAAGCAGTTACTCAGGAGACAGAAACAGGAGGATCATAGTTCCTGGTCAGCTTGAACAAAAAGTGAGTGAGAACCTGTTATAAAAAAAAAACAATCTGGGTATCGTGCCTGTGGCTGATGGAAAGTTGGAGGCAGGAGAATCTTGATCCAAGGAAGTCTGAGCAAAAGTGAAAGACCCTATCTGACAATCAAAATAAAAGCAAAATTACTGAGGCTGTGGATTGAATGGTAGAGAACTTGCCTAGCAAGCATAAGCCCTGAGTTCAATCACCAGTATTACAAAATGAAATATAAAGGGCTGGGAAGGTGGCTCACTGGTAGAGCGCTTGCCTTGCATGCATGAGGCCCTGGGTTCCATTCCTTAGCACCACATAAGCAAAAAGAAAAAAGCCGGAAGTGGTGCTGTGGCTCAAGTGGTAGAGTGCTAGCCTTGAGCTGAAGAGCTGAGGGATAGCGCCCAGGCCCGGAGTTCAGGCCCCACAACCAGACCCCAAAAAAAGAAAAAAAAAGAAAAAAAGAAAAGTAAGATACAAGGAGAGGAGGAGGGAAGAGGAAAGGGGAAAGGAAGAAGAAGAGGGGAGAAGAGGGAAGGAAAGGGGAGGGAAGGAGCACTGTAAGGCCAGGTAAATGACTAGTAGTGGAGAGTTCCCTTATTAGGTTACCTGTGGCTTTGAAATTGTTATCACCGCATTGCATGGCTGAACTACAAGAACATAGCACCAGCAATGCATTCCTGAAAATATCCGATCTCTAGATCTTATGGATATCAGGAAGTGTCTCTCCCAAACCCTTCTGGATCTCAGGTCTGACTTCACTTACCCTTCCTGTTCTTACCACTCTAGAGCATAGTGAACTTCCTATAGTACCTGAGGGTCTCCTCAGTGGATTGTACCTTCCTTAGGACTATATTAAAACTTAACTTTTTTTCTTTTTTTTTAATTGTGAAAATACCATACAGAGGGGTTACAATAACATGAGCAAGGTAATGAGTACATTTCTTATTAAGCACTTTTGCCTCCTCCTTTGTTTTCCCTTCCCATCCCTTCCCATCTCCCGTCCCCCCTGCCCCCTCCACCCCCCAATCCCCCACATGAAAGTTGTAAAGTTTGGTTTTCCACATAACGTCTTATACATCTCATTGTTGCAATGGGTCCACCTGTATCCCTATTTAAACAATTTGTTTTTTCCCCTCCCCTCCACAAGTTACACCAACATCAAATACAGTGGAAACAGGGGTTATACCATGGGGAGTAGTATGGAGGTTCCTCAAAAGACTCCATATAGAGCTCCCCTATGACCCAGCAATCCCACTTTTGGGCATTTACCCAAGTGATCACAAACAAGACCATACTAAAGATACCAGCACAACTATGTTTATTGCAGCATTATTTACCATAGCTAAGATATAAAACCAACCCAGATGCCCCTCAGTAGATGAATGGATCAAGAAAATGTGGTATAGATACACGATGGAATTCTATGCCTCCATCAGAAAGAATGACATTGCCCAATTTGTTAGGAAATGGAAAGACTTGGAAAAAATTATATTAAGTGAAGTAAGCCAGGCCCAAAGAAACATAGGTGATATGGTTTCCCTTATTTGCAATAACTAGTATATGACTGAGACAAGCAGAAAAGGTCAGGTAAGTTGATGTTAGGTGAAATGAACCCCAAGATAAGGACTCAAATGGTTTTTTTTTCTTGCTGTTGTTTCTAACATATTTATAAGATATTTCTTTGTTGCTTTGTATATCCTTAACATTTTAAAAAATCATTTTAATTTTTAACAGTATTGAAGATTGACCATAGGGCCTCACACTTGCTGGGTAGATGCTCTAACACTTTGAGCCACATCTCCAGCTCTTTTATCCTTGGTTATTTTAAAGGAAGGAAAGAAGGAAGGAAGAAAGAAAGGAAGGAGGGAGGGAGGGAGGGAGGGAGGGAGAGAGGGAGGGAGAGAGGGAAGGAGGGAATGGAGGAGGGAGGAAGGGAAGAAAGAAAAGAGAGAGAGAAAAAAAAGAGATGTAAGTGGCAGCTGGATGTGAAGATGCATGCTTGTAATCCCCAACATGCAAAAAGAGATTGAGATAGAAGGATCAAAAGTATAGGACAAAAAGGAGGGGTAACAATGCTTGAAAGGAAATGTACTCATTATTCATGTAACTGTAACCCCTCTTTTTTTTTTTTTTGTCGGCCATGGGGCTTGAACTCTGGGCCTGGGCGCTGTCCCTCAGCTCTTCAGCTCAAGGCAAGCACTCTACCATTTGAGCTACAGCGCCACTTCCGGTTTTCTGGTGGTTTATTGGAGATAGGAGTCTCACGGTCTCTCCTGCCCGGGCTGGCTTTGAACCGCGATCCTCAGATCTCAGCCTCCTGAGTAGCTAGGATTACAGGCGTGAGCCACCAGCGCCCGGCTGTAACCCCTCTTTACAGTATTTTTACAATAAAAAAAGAAGGTTCAAGACAAACCAACAAAAAGTAAATAGTGAACTAAAATTAAAACCCAGTCCATCACCCTAGTGTTTTGAACTGTCCCACATTGCATATTTCTGTTATATTCCCTACCTTCTAGAATTTGAGAGGCATGTGACTGATACACATCTGAATCCCTTTAGCACCAAATGATGCCTTTTCTTTCTCCCAGAGCACAGTAGGCTGTTCATTGTGATGGAATACTGCGATGGGGGAGATCTCATGAGAAGGATTCACAGACAGCGTGGAGTGTTGTTTAGTGAAGAGCAGGTAAAACACTATAATTTGAGTATTAATTTTTATATCATATGCAGGAGACTATTTATATGAAGCATGATTTTGGTAGAGAAATTCAAGCCATAAAATACTGGACCAGAATTTTTTAGTCTGAAATATATTTGTAATTGGGCTAAAGTAGAAACTGTCTTTGAGGCTGTTTTCTTGAGAAAAGATAAACTATTAGATGCATCTAACATTGATGCTTAGATCTAGGGAAAAAGATGTAAATGTGGATGTGCCTTCACCATTTTATTTATTTACTTAATGCTGATCCTGGGGCTTGAACTCAAGGCCTGGGAGCTATCTCTGAGCTTATTTTGCTAAAGACTAGCACTCTTACCATTTGAACTACAGCTTCATATTTGGATTTTTTTTTTTTGGTAGTTTATTGGAGAATATCATGGACTTCCTACCTGGGCTGACTTTGAACCATGATGCTTGGGTCTCAGCCTCTGGGTAACTAGGATTATAGTTTGAGCTACTGGCACCTAGCCAACCTTGGTAATTGTGTGTGTGTGTGTGTGTGTGTGTGTGTGTGTGTGTGTGTGTGTGTGTGTGTGTGTGTGTGTGTGTGTGTGTGTGTGTGTGTGTGTGTGTGTGCTGGTTCTGGGGCTTGAACTCAGGACCTGGGCTCTGTCCCTGAGCTTTTTGTGCTCAAGGCTAGCACTCTACCACTTGAGCCACAGCTCTATACAGCTTTTTTGTAGTGTAGTGGGGATAGCAGTCTCACTGAGAGTCTCACTGAGATGGTTCAAAGCCATACCCCCAGGCATGAGCCATAGGCACCCAGCTAGCTTTGGCCATTTTAAATGTGACAAATTTAAAGCTTCACTCTTTTTTGTTTTGCCATTATACTGTGTTTAAAAATAGCTTCCTTCTGGGGCCAGTGGTTCACAGCTATATTTATAGCTACTCAGGAGGCTGAGATGTGAGAATTGGGCTTGGAAGCCAGTTCAGACAGAAAAGTCTATGAGACTCTCATCTCTAATTAGCCAACAAAAAGGCCTTGAAGTAGTGCTGTGGCTCAAGTGGTAGAGTGCTAACCTTAAGCAAAAAAAGCAAAGGGACAGTGCCCAGGCCCTTAGTTCAAGCTCCAGTACTGACAATAAAAAAAAATCAATCATTTTTTCTTTCTTTCTTCCTTTCTTCCTTTCTTCTTTCTTTCTTTCTTCCTCTTTCTTCTTCTTTCTTTCTCCTTCCTTCCTTCCTTCCTTTCTCTTTCTTTCTTTCTTTCTTTCTTTCTTTCTTTCTTTCTTTCTTTCTTTCTTTCTTTCTTTCTTTCTTTCTTTTTCCTCTTTTCTTTTCTTTCTTTGCTAAGGAGGATAGATTCTTCTTTTAGCACTGCTGGTTAAATGTCATGGGTACAGGGTAAGACTGATCTCACCCTGTACTCCAGACTGGCCTTGAATTCTTGACCTTCCTTCATCATCCTCTTGAGTGCTGGGATTATAGGTGTGTGCCAATACACTCAGCAGTTGCATTGTGTTTTCTCCTTTTCTTCGTTCTCCTCTTCCTTTTCTCTTCCTCCTATTTCTTATTATTTATTTTTTTCAACCTTTTGTAATGCTTAGGCTCTAAGCATGTTAGGCAAGTGTGTTCCTATTAGGCTACTTCCCAAACCCCAGTTTTCATTGGTTATTAAGAGGGAGAAAGGAGCTGGGAATGTAGCTTGGTGGCAGAGTGTTTTCTTTTCTTTTTTTTTTTGCTTTTATGGTCCAGAGTTTTATTCTATTTTCCTGTTCCTTTGAAATATACAGGATTGTTTTATGACTTTTACTAAACCATTTTTGTCCATATTATTCTTTTTTTAATTATAAATAAGATTTTTTATGATGAAAATACCATACAGAGGGGTAATAATTACATGAGCAAGGTAATCTTTGTTTCCCCTTACCATCCCTACCCTCCCATCAACCCCCCCCCCCCCGCCCCGCCTCCCGTCCCCCAGCCAAAGTTGTTTTTCGACATAGCATCTTGCACCTTTCATTGCTACAATGGGTCCTCCTCCCCGAATTATACCAACATCAAGTACAGTGAAAACAGGCAGAGTGTTTTCTAAACACGTAAAGGGCTCTAATTCAATCCCTAGCACTGCAAAAACAAAACAAAAGCTGGGTGGGGGTGGGGGAGAGGATGGAGAGGGGATAATTATCTCCATTTCCCTTTTTTTCTTTCTCTCTCTGCACAAACATTTTTTCTTCCATACTCCAATCCTTCTTTGGAGCCCTCTTGGGAGTTGTACAGTAAAGGACACAGGTATGTGTAAGTGGAGAGGAATCCAATTAGAACCTTCGTGATTGATGGGTAAGCCGATTGCCCCAAGCAGCACACAGGAAAGACCCACCCTCTTTCTTTTAGGCCATATATATTTTTGTTCTATTTTGCATTTAAGGGCATTATATCTGTATAATTTCCTTCTGGGGTTAAAGCTGCATATTTTGATTGTATGAATGATTAAAGAACCACTGTCTCTAACCTCTGTGAATTTAATCAAGCATTTTTTTCTATGCTCATTTACATTCTATATTAAACTCTACTCATATTTATAGAAACCTTCCTTTCTCTTGTCTAGTTATTATTTTACCACATTTTATTAAAAATGCTTTTTATGAAAAATTTTTGAATTCTATTTTCTTTTGTTGAGAAAGAAGTACAATGACAACTGAATCTTAATGTCTGGAATATAGCCTGTTTCTTCCATTATTTTCCTCTTTCTGTATAGTTTGTCAGACAAAGAACCGTGCATGTTAGAGTAGTTTAAGTAAATCTCCATAAGATAGAACATATTTTAATAAAGAAGCTTATAGTTAAATAAGATAAGATCATGACAAAGAAATAAAGTTGGTATTCCCTAGCAAAATGAACTTTTGAAATTTTTCTGTGCAGGAATAGAATTCAAGGCCTTGTACTTGCTAGGCAAGTGCTGTCATTGACTTATATCCCCCATCCCAACATTAAATATTTGTTGGTTTAAATAATAACTTCTTTCTCTTTTCTTTTCCTGTCCTTGGCATTCTCCATCCCTTGAGAAGGAAAATCTAAAGGCACCAGTGTTATGAGGGGCTGAAAGAATAGTAGGCAAGCAGAATGTTTGCAACCTCATGTTAAATAAGAATAAAGAAAATTAAGCAGGGCATTGGTGCCTGTGCTTGTAATTCCAGCTACTCAGGAGGCTAAGATCTGAGGATAATGGCTTGAAGCCACTTCAGGCAGCAAAAGTCCTTGATACCCTTATTTCCAGTTAACCACCAAAAAGCAGGATGTAGAGCTGTGGCTCAAGTGGTAGAGCACTGGCCTTGAGCAGAAAAAAATAAAGGACAGAGCCTAAGCCCTGAGTTCAAGCCCCAATAGTGGAACAAGAAAAAGAAGTCATAAATGCCCTCCTCTATTCCTTGTTTCAGTCTGTCTTTTTCTGCATGTGAATCCTCTTTTATATCTATTTTAGATTGCTTTTCTGTACCTCTATTTTTCTATCTATAAGATGAAGGAAACATGGGTTTTTGTTGTTGTTGGTAATGGTGGTAGTGATGATTGAGGAGATGTCATTTGTTTTTGCTTTTGAGTTTTTTTGTTAATGCTGTTGCTTTTTGTCCTTAGAAGAAAGGCTAGGGGGTGGGGACACAGAAATGAAGGAGAAAGGGTGAACAAATGCAGTCTTGGTATTCAGTAGACACTGTGTGGAAAATGAACTATGCAATCTGTGAACAGGGACAGGAGGGGGAAACTGGAGGAAAGTGAAGGAAGGAGTGATATCATCCAAAAAGAAATGTACTCATTACCCGACTTATGAAACTGTAACCCTTCTGTATAACACCTTAATAACAACAATAAAATTATATTTTAAAAATTTATTTAAATTATATTAAAAAAACAATATGAAGTGTACCTATTAGCTTCATCCTGACAAATACACACAACACATACCATTTCTTTCTTTTTTGTATGTTTTTATAAAGACATTTGGTGACTAGCAAGCTTATTTCTGTTTCCTCTATAGATTCTGGGTTGGTTCGTGCAAATTTCCCTAGGACTGAAGCACATTCATGACAGGAAAATATTACACAGGGACATCAAAGCTCAGGTAACACCTCAGAGTGAGGACTAAGACCGAAAAAAAATCTTTTTTTCCCCTTCTTTCTCAAACTATCTCAAGTAATCTAACATTTTCTCTCCTCCAATTTTAGAACATTTTTCTTAGCAAAAATGGAATGGTTGCAAAGCTTGGGGACTTCGGTATAGCAAGAGTCCTGAATAAGTAAGTACTTCCAACAATCATTTCTTTTCCTACTTAAAACCAAGTATGCATTTGAGGTATTTGAAGGAGGAAGCTAGCAAAAGCTTGATTGTCTACATTATTTTTGGTAACTGTATAAATGTATGAACTCACTCATATGTCTGTGTTTAAAATTATCAAGATAAATTGTGGCATAATGAAGTAAGGGTGGTTAACATGATACAAGTCTGTGTAATAGGAGCTGTTGCTGGAGTATGTCCAAAGTTTGTGGGAATTTAGTAGAATGGGCAGGTTTATACTTACTACAGAATTCACTGGTGCAACTGCTTTGGAAAACAATTTTAGGCCAGGTGCCAGTGGCTCATGCCTATCATCCTAGGTACTCTGGAGGCTGAGATCTGAGGATTGAGGTTCAAAGCCCACCCCAAGCAGAAAAAATCCCTAAGACTGTTATCTCCAATTAACCAGCAAAAAAACAAAAACAAAAACAAAAAACAAAAACCAGAAGTGAAGATGTGGCTCACGTGGTCTTGAACAAATAAGCTCAGGGGCAGTCTCTAGGCCCTGAGTTCAAGCCCTGGTACTGCCAAAAGAAAAAGGGAGAAGGAAAAAAACACCAATATCTCCTGTTGTCACTGTACTTGAGTTTGGTACCCTGTGTATTGTATATACATTTATACATTTATCTGATTTGGGGAAGGGGAGGAGAATGACAAAGTGGTGAGACAAAGGACAAAGTGAACCAATGTAAGCAACAGCAACACTCACAAGACACTATATTGGAAATTACAACGTGGGGGGAGGGAGTCAGGGGGAAGGAAAGTGGGGAAAAAATGAGGGAGGAGGTAACAATGTTCAGCAAGAAATGTACTCATTACCTTACTTATGTAATTGCAACTCCTCTGTATATCACCTTTATAAAAAAATAAAATTTAATTTTAAACAAAGTAACAAGAGCAAAAAAGGTTTGGAGGTGTGATTCAAGTGGTAGAGTACTTGCTAGCATGTGTGAAGCTCTGGGGTCCCAGCCCCGTACCACCAAAACAAAGCTAACTAAAGACACCTGCTGATGTTTATTATTCTATTATCAAGGTACAATGTTTTGTGTTCTCTTTATACTTATGCAAATGAGCTAAATTTTTGTTACACTTTTTCTCATCTGAAGTCTTTCTCCAGAACAAACCATACTGTCTCATTATTCTATGTAACTTGCTAGCTCCATGGAACTTGCTCGAACTTGTGTTGGAACACCCTACTACCTGTCCCCGGAGATCTGTCAGAATAAACCATATAACAATAAAACGTGAGTTCCTGACTCATTTGAAAGTGTCAGTACAATCTGGTTTCAGGTCAGATTTGTTGAGTTATGGGTCCAGAGACTGAAGTTCTAATCTTCTCTCTCTCTCTCCCTCTCTCTCTCTCTCTCTCTCTCTCTCTCTCTCTCTCTCTCTCTCTCTCTCTCTCTCTCTCTCTCTCTCTCTCTCTCTCTCTCTGTTTTCCTACTACTTTTGTAATTTTATTTCTCCATATATGAAGGGGGACGCTAGTCACTCCTAACTGTGACCAGTGTTTTAGAGTCTTTCAAAGTTTGTTCAGAACAATTCCTTTTCATTTAGAGATACAATGAATCACATTGAGAAGTTCCTCTTTGTGCCTTTTTTTTCCAGAGGTTTTGTTTTGTAGTGCTAGGGATTCAACCTTGAGAGTTTCCTCTGAGCTCCAGCCCTGTTTTTTAATTTAATTAATGTGGTTTTTTAATCTCATCCTATCATATGGAAATGAAGTATTACCTGATTCTAAAGACAAAAGCAAATCTAATGGGTCAAGTACAGTGGTTCACTCCGGCAATCCAACTACGCAGGAGAGGGAGATAGGATCACAATGCTTGTTCATGGAAAATTTAGTGAGACCCTATCAAACAAATGCCAAAGAAAAGACTGGGGGCATGACTCAAGAGGTAAGAGGCCCTGAGTTCAAACATAAATACAAGTTCCAAACATAAATACATAGGAAGATCACAATGCTTGTTTAGGGGAAATTTAGGCTTTGCTTTACTTCTTATTTTAGAATTGATTGGATGTATCTGAAAGCATTTTTTTTTGTCAGTTGTGGGGCTTGAACTCAGGACCTAGGCACTGTCCCTGGGCTCTTTTTTTGCTCAAGGCTAGTGTTCTAACACTTTGAGCCACAGTTTTTTGAGCTTCCAGTTTTTTGGTGGTTAATTGGAGATAAGAGTCCCTCAGACTTTCCTGCCCAGGCTGGCTTTGAACCATGATCCTCAGAATTCAGCCACCAGAGTAGCTAGGATTATAGACATGAGCCACCAGTGCCCAGCCTGAAAGCATTTTTGAAAACTCATCAACCTAGACAAAATAGTGCTACATACATATAAGGCATTAGCAGAACAAAAATGTTTACTAAGAACTATGGACATTTCCTTGGCACATAAACTCTTCTCTTCCCTAGGGACATTTGGTCTCTTGGCTGTGTTTTATATGAGCTTTGCACGCTCAGGCATCCTGTAAGTATGTTAATCATCAGATTAACCTTGAATTATTGAAATCAATTTAGTGAAACTAACTTCTTAGAGAAAATATTTTCTTCAGTTAGCTAGCTGAATATTGCTGAGTATGCCTATGGCCCTGGCTATTTAGAAGTAAGAGGCTTCAACTTGAGCCCAGGAGTTTGAGATAAGCCAGGGAAACCCAGAACAACACCTGTCTCAAACAAGAAAAGCAAAAAGTATATGGATAATTAATCAAAAGGGATGGTAAAACTAAGTGTCCATGGCTAAGTAGGAGGATTGGGTTCAAAGCCAGCCAGGCAGAAAAGTCCTCAAGACTCCAACTCTGATTAACCAGTGAAAAAGCTGAAGGTGTAGCTCAAATGATAGAGTGCCAGCCATGAGCAAGAAAGCTAAGAGGCCCCTGAGCTCAAGCCCTACTACTGGAAATTAATTAATCAAAATAAAGAATAATAAAATTATATGCCTGACATAGAAAGCTGTCCAAATAATATAAAATAACATATATACAATATAATAATTATAAGTATACATAAATACATATATAGCATATATATGCATATAATATATATATACATAATATATACATTTAGCAGAGGTAAACACATGCTTCACAGTGTTCCCCCTCTACCCCCAGGATATGCTGAATCCTCCAGCAACAAGTTAAGTACAAAATTTTATCCAGAAGGAATGCTCATTAAGTACCCAGTACCTGTGGTTCTTATTGGAGCATGGCCACTAGGCAAAACCTCTGGAATTTTAGAAACAAGCCATCAATTTATATTCTATTAACCTTTTTTGTGTGTGTGTATATGTCTATACTAGAGCTTGAACTCAGGGCCTGACACTCTCAGTTGGCTTTTTCCATTCAAGGCTGGCATTCTACTACTTGAGGCATACCTTCACCTTGAGCTTTTTGGTGGTTAATTGGAGAGAAGAGTTTCAGATATTTTCCTGCCCCAGGGTTGGCTGAGAACCACGATCCTCAGATTTCAACTTTCTGAGTAACTAGAGTTATAGGCACAAGCCACCAGTGCCTAGCTCTGTTTAACTTTTGAAAAGAAGAAATAAAATGTCCTAATAGTATGCCTTCAACTGAAGGAAGTATTCTAAATAGTGACACGAAACATATTCTCCTGAGTATAACCTCCTACACCTTCCAGGTTTTAAATGTGAGTAAATATTAGTTTGATAATAATTAAGGGCTGGGAAGGTGGCTCAGTGGTAGAGCGCTTGCCTTGCATGCCTGAGGCCCTGGGTTCAATTCCTCAGCACCACATAAGCAAAAAGAAAAAAGCCAGAAGTGGCGCTGTGGCTCAAGTGGTAGAGTGCTAGCCTTGAGTTGAAGAGCTGAGGGACAGCACCCAGGCCCAGAGTTCAGGCCCCACGACTGGACCCCCCCAAAAAATAATTAAAAATTAAAATGAATGAAAATATTTTTAGTCAAAAAAATTCAAACTATGGCGGAGATAGAGCTCAATGATAGAGAACACACTTACATGAACAGCACCCCAGATTCCACAGCCGACACAAAAGGAAAAAAACATCTAAAACTACAAGACCTGCATGGCACAATATGAGTGACTACCTGCAGTATCTAATTAGGAAAGATTAACTTATAACAACCTTGTAGGGTAAAATGCAGTCCTCTCTGAAGCTTAAAAACAGTCTCAGGCTGGCCAGGAATTGTAGCTCAATGGATAAGTACTTACCTAGGATATGTAAGGCCCTGTGTTGACTCCCAACATCACAAATAAGTATAATAGTATTAATAAGCCGGGCACCAGTGGCTCACACCTGTAATCCTAGCTACTCAGGAAGCTGAGATCTAAGGATCATGGTTCAAGGTCAGCTTGGATAGGAAAGTCTATGAAACTCTTATCTCCAAGTAACCACCAAAAAGGCAGAAATGGAGCTGTGGCTAAAGTGGTAGAATGATAGCCTTGAGTGAAAAAGCTAAGGGACAGTGTTCAGACCCTGAGTTCAAGCCCAGTGCAGGCACACACACAGACACAGACAGACACACAGACACAGACACACACACAGACACACACACAGACACACACACACAGAAGTATTAAACTAATAAATTAATGAGTTGTTTTTTCTTCTTGGAACGTTTATTTAAGGTTTAATAGCAGTGTTTAACATTTCTCCAATGTATTGCCTTGTTCTTGTCCTGTCAGTTTGAAGGTACCAACTTACACCAGCTGGTCCTGAAGATTTGTCAAGCACAATTTGCCCCGATACCACCCAGGTTTTCTCATGATCTACAGTCATTGGTACTTCAGCTCTTTAAGGTGTCTCCTCGAGATCGACCATCTGTTAATTCCATTTTGAAAAAGCCCTTTTTAGAGATTCTTATTGCTAAATACTTGACTCCTGAGGTGAGTTTTGAAGTGACTGTGTTTGACAGAGGTTTTGATTGGCAGGTCATTGATATGTATGTTTGGTTTTAGGTTATTCAAGAAGAATTCAACCATACACTTCCACATAAAGCAAGATCCTTAGCCTCTCAGCCTTCTGGGAAGATAGTCCCAGGTAAGAATGATTTGACTATACGATCCAAGAACTTCCATTGAACTTGAGGGGCAAGGCTAAGTGGTAGAATGCTTGCTTGCAGAACATTCACAAGGATTTTGGTTCAATTACAGCACACACACACACACACACACACACACACACACACACACACACACACACACACACACACACACACACACACACACACACACAAAGCAATGACAATTCTTTGTCAATTGTAGTAGCTGTGTTTGTAATCCCAGCATTTGGGAGTCTGAGGCAGGAAGATCATAGTTCAAGGCCAGCCTGGTCTGGTCTGACTCAAAAAATACCTTTTGTAGGAACTGAGAGTGTAGCTCAATAGTAGAGCACTTGCTTATCATAGAAGAGGCCTTTGGTTAAATTCTCAGCATGAGGAAAGGAAGAAAGGAAGAAAGAAAGAAAGTAAGAAAGGAAGGAAGGAAGGAAGAAAGAAAGAAGGAAAGAAAGAAAGGAAGGAAGGAAGGAAGGAAGGAAGGAGAAAAAGAAAGAAAAGAAAGGCGGGAGGAAGGAAGAAAGGAAGAAAAGAGAAAAGAAAGACGGAAAGAAGGAAGGAAGGAAAGAAAGGAAAGAAGAAAGAAAAGAAAAGAAGGAAGGGAGAAAGAAAGAAAGGGGAAAGCAAGAAAGGGGAGGAGAAGTAAAGAGAGTAAAGGAAAGGAAGAAAGAAAAAAAGGAAAGAGAGAAAAGGAAAAGAGAAAAGAAAAAAAAAAGGAAAGCAGTTATGATCCTTTGATAGTTCATAAGCATGATGACCAGGTTTTCATCATGTTAGATGTGCCTGTTTCAAAGCTTATGACAAAGTCAACACATTAACTGACATAAAAAAATAAGTACTTATTATGCATCTCTCACACAGAAAGGTCCAATATATGGCTGGCAACATTAGCAGGGAAATTCCACTAAATCTATTGAATTGGAAACAAAAAACACAAGCAGTGTAAGCAGGAGAAAAATATCTGCTCATGTGGCCACTAGGGGACGTGCCTGAGATGTTTAGGTAGCCCAGGAGTAAGCTGGGAGACATAGTGCTTTTGTTTTCATTACTCAGGAAATCTTCACAAAGCAATATGCAGGTAGAAATGCTTGAGGAGGCTACATCAAAGCTTACCTCTTGGAAGAAGGCTCAGACATAGGAGGATTAGTTTCAGCTTCTTTCTGAAATAGACAGGATGAACTAGTAATTGAGAATTCTCTTGGAGCTGGCTAGGATCTTGGAACTATTTGAAAGCAATGTAAGGACAATTATATTGAGACATGAATGAAGCAGATGATGCTTTATGACAGTTGTAAGTCTAGAGAACAATAGTAGTCAGGTGTCAGGAATCCACAGAAGGGATCAAGTGCAGTGTGAATGCAAGACAGGAGCTTATATTCAGGATGAGAAGCTATGTCTATCCAAGTGGCAATCAGACCAGTAAGGTTTAGTCATAACCAAATGCTTGGACTTAAAGGATCAGGAAGAGAAAATTTCTCCAAGGAATTTGTGCTAGCAAAATGTCATCCACCATGATAGAGAAAGAAAAGTGGAGGGAACATTATAAAAGGAAAATGAGTGAGCCTCTTTGCCAGATTTGATGTGATTGTTACGGACTGAAAAGGCTTAGAAAGCAGGTTAATAGAGTAGGAAAGGAAGTAATATTTGTCCACATTGTTGATGTGGGAGAGATCAGAAAATGGGAACACATTTTTGATGGGGATAATGTGTGAGAAGGCCTACCTACATTTTAAGCCACAATGAAACAAGAATGGTGCCACTTTGGGAAGGTGGTGCTCACACATGTAATCTTAACCAATCAGGAGACTGAAGATTGAGGTTCCAAACCAGCCTGGGCAGGAAAGTCTCCGAAACTCTTGTCTCCGACTAACTAGAAAACAATGTCAGAAGTGGAGGTGTGGCTCAGACTTGAATGAATAAAGCCAAGCAAGAGTGTGAGGCCTTGAGTTTAAGTCCTAGTACTAGCACACATAAAAAGGCTGATGTCACTTCAGAACCTAAGCTCTCATGACTCTATTTACTTTTACTATTATCCCATGCTTTTTGTTTCTGTTAACATTGATATTAATTCCACCCTTAATAAAATGTTAGGTTAGTGCTAGAGATGTGGTTCAAGGGATCTGGCTCCTGTCTAGCAAATTTGAAGCCCTAATTTTGAACCCTAGTACTGCCAAAAAAAAATATTGTCATGTTATTTATTGCCGACAATATGTAAAGGAACCCTCAACAAAACGTTTTCCTCCATTCAAAGAGAGTACGTAGTGGTATTTCATTCTGTGTGCAGAATATTTCTGGCTAAAATAAATTTTCTGTGTTATGACTTATAGCTTATATTTTTGGGTTTGTTTGTTTTTGTGCCTGTATTCACTGGAGCTTGACTCAGGGCCTCAAACTCTTTGCTTGGCTTTTTCCACTCAAAACTCGAGCCACACCTCCACTTCAAGTTTTTGTAGGTTAATTGGTGAGAATAGTCTCTTGGATTTGTCTGCCCAGGCTTGCTTTGAACCATGATCCTCAGATCTCAGCCTCCTGAGTAGCTAGGATTAGAGGTGTGAGCCACAGGTGCCTGGCATTGCAGCTTACTTTGATACTCTTTCAGGTGTCAATACTAATTTTTTAAATGAAGTTATTTTATTTTGTTTTAATAAGATTCTAAAATACAGAAAGTGAAGTTCCAGGGCAAATGTCCACTGCGATCAAAAATATCAGTGCCAGCTAAAAAGAAGGATGTATTACATAGAAATGAATGGAGACCCCCAGCTGGAGCCCGGAACCCCATATGTGTAAGTCAAGCTAAGCCCCTCTTTTTCTTAGCTGTGCTGTGCTCTTGTAGACCGACCTGACCATATATGTTCATTGCAAACTAATTAGTACAAGCTAATTAATTTGGAGTCTATAAGTTTTGTAGGCATAGTAAATCATTCTTTGGTGAGATGCATGAAAGTGAACATTTCTTACTTTATTTTAGTTGCTATTAAAAAAAACTTTTATTGCTACATCTCATCTTCCTTCCTTCCTTCCTTCCTTCTTTCCTTCCTTCCTTCCTTCCTTCCTTCCTTCTTTCCTTTCTTTCTTTTTCTTTTCTTTCTTTTTCTCTTTCTTTCTTTCTTTCTTTCTTTCTTTCTTTCTTTCTTTCTTTCTTTCTTTCTTTCTTTCTTTCTTTCTTTCTTTCTTTCTTTCTTTCTTTCTTTCTTTCTTTCTTTCTTTCTTGTCATGGGCTTTGAACCCAGGGCTTGTCTCTGTGCTCCACCACTTTGAGCTACAGCACCCTACCACTTTGGGCTACAAGCCACTTCCATTTTCCTGGTGGTTAAGTGGAGATAAGTGGTGGTTAAGTGGACTTTCTTGCCTGGACTGGCTTTGAACAGTGATCCTGAGAAGCTAAGATTACAGGAGTGACCTACTGGTGCCTAGCTAAGTTTTCTTTTTATAGCTGAAAATTTTCTAATTTTTTGTACATATAAGAAAAAGTATTTCTCTACAGAATGATGGAGTAATGCAATGGCAGGAAACACTGCATTAGTAGGTATGGGGATACATGCCTCTAATCAGCACTCAGAAGGTTCAGGCAGGGGGATTGAGAGTTCCAAGTCAGCCTAGGCTGCATATCAAGAACCTATTTCAAACAAAGCAAGCCAAAACCCCATACTGTATTTCATACTCTAAATTGCTACATGTCATTTGAATCATAAAATTATTGCTATTTTACTGTTACTTTATTAGCATGCATTTTTAAATTTTTCTATAGTAATTAACCTTTTTCTAGATTCTTTGTGCTTAGTTAATTGAATTTATTTAATGGAATGTTGAATCTTTTAGGTCACACTAATGAAATGCTTATGGTAAATAAATGATAAATTGGCCACTTTGTTATTGTACTGTGCTGGGACTGAATCACAAGTTAGACAAGTGCTCTACTATTGAGCAATATCCAAAGACCTCCCCCCTAAAAAATATTACTAGGGTTTTTTTTTTTGTCACTGGTCCTGGGGCTTGATCTCAGGGCCTGGGAAATGTTCCTTGAGCTTTTGTACTCCAAGCTAGCATACCACTTGAGCAACAGCTCACTTCCAGTTTTTTTTTTGCTTAATTGGAGACAAGAGTCTCATAGACTTTTCTTCCCTGGGCTGGTTTCGAACAGCAATCTTCAGATCTCAGCTGAGTAGCTAAGATCACAGATATGAGACACTGGTGCCTGGCCCAAAGAATCACATTTTTAAGGAAGGCTCATTGTATAATTCCAAGACCATTTAGAAGTCCATTTACTATATGTTTACTTGATATATGGATTTTTGCAGAAAGTATGTTGGTATGTAAACAGATTTGGAAATTATTGTCTATATTACTGCTTTTTATTGAAAAAATGTGACTAATTCTACTTAAGAAATCAGAAAAATCTGCCATGATTCAGAAATCTGTATCATATTTGTAGGAGAAAAATTAGCTGAAAGATTTGAGAGTAGATTAAGTTAGAAGACTATCAACCAAATGATATCTTTGCTAATCACTTAAACAACTTCTATTAAAGAAGAGATAAATATATCTGCATGGGAACCACCCATTATCTACTTGGACTTCAGAGAAAATCCCAAAGAAGCTGTTCTTCTTGGGTTATACACCCTGAGATTGTAAAATGAGCTGATCATCAGTGACTCACACCTGTAATCGTAGCTACTTAGGTGGCTGAGATGTGTTCAAAGCCAGCCTGGGCAGAAAAGTCGGTGAGATTCTTATCTCCACTTAACCACCAGAAAACTGGAAGTGGCCCTGTGGCTCAAAGTAGTAGAGCCTTGAGCAGAAGAGCTCAGGGACTGCACTCAGGCCTTGAGTTCAAGCCCCATGACTGACAAAAAATAAAAATAAATAAATAGAGTGAGAGAGACAGAAAGATTGTAAAATGATGAATATCTTCCTCATTTAATAGATTTTAGTCTTTTAATCTTTAAATTTTAAAATAAATCCTAGCAGCAAAATACCAGACCTTGAGTCATGGCTACTCTACTACTTGAGTAGTAGTAATTCAAGTAGTAGAGGTAGAGAAAGACTCTGAGTTCAAACCTCAGTACCACCAAAAATATTTTTCAATGGTAGATTTACATTATACATTTAAAAAAAGTCATTACTCTTTTTTTCTTTAATCTGCTAGATAAAAATGATGGAAAGGCCCAAAGTAGCTGCAGTTTGTGGACATTATGACTTTTATTATGCTCAACTTGACCTGCTAAGGAAGAGAATCCATGAACCAAACTATCACTGTGTCCCTCAAAAAGCTTCTGGAATTGAAGGATCTAACTGGGAAGAAAGCCACAACACATCACCTGCTCAATGGTATGCTGTGGTCAACCTTGTCTTTGATGTTCTGAAAATAGCTTTAGACACATTCAACACCCTCTTGTTTGGTCTGAGATTGAATTGTTTTGTTGCCCAGGCTGGTCTTGAACTCCTGGACTAAACATCATTTGTCAACATTATATATTCCAAAGTCTCCCCAAATTCTCCTAAAATAAGTGAGGGAGAACTTCCAAAAATCTCCACTTTAAACACTTATTTATTGTTCCCTTGTGCCTCCCTTCCATATCAAATTTGATATAAAATATTTTTTCTTTTTTTTTTTAATTGTGAAAATACTGTACAGAGGGGTTACAATTACATGGGCAAGATAATGAGTACATTTCTTATCAAGCACTGTAGCCTCTTCCTTTGTTTCCCCTTCCCATCCTTCCCTTCCCATCCTCCCCCTCCCCCCCATCTTCCCTGCCCCCCTTAGCCCCCCCCCCCGCCCCGCACCAAAGTTGTAAAGTTCGTTTTCGATATAACAACTTGTACATCTCATTGTTGCAATGGGTCCACCTGTGTCCCTATTTAAATGATTTGTTTTTCCCCTTCCCCTCCACAAATTATACCGACATCAAATACAGTGAAAGCAGGGGTTATGCTGTGGGGGAGGGACATGCAAAGCAACAAAGAAATAATCTTATAAATGTGTTAGAAGCAATCGCATGAAATAAAAAAAAACATTTGAATACATATCTTAGGGTTCATTTCCCTAACATCACCTTATCTGACCTTTTCTGTTTGACTCAGACATATACTAGATATTGCAAATAAGGGAAACCATGGGACCTATGTTTATAAAATATTTTCTTATTCATGGGGTTATTTAGCTGTAGGCAAGATTCCTAATCTTTTAATATTTTTATTTCTTCTTGTCACTGAAACTCCTAGCCATAAAGCTTGGCTCACAATCCAAATGCTTGCCTGCATTAAGAGAAAAGGAAATGCTGGGAGCCAGTGGCTCACACCTGTATTCCTAGCTACTCAGAAGGCTGAGATCTGAAGATTGCAATTCAAAGCTAGCTTGAACAGGAAAGGCTGCGAGACTCTTATCTCAACTACTAAAAAGCTGGAAATTGAGCTGTAGTTTAAATGGTAGAGTGTTAGCTTTGAGCAGAAAAAGCTAGAGAGAGAGACAGACAGACAGGAGACAGAGACAGACAGAGAGAGAAGGAAGGGGAAGGAGACATGATAAATACATATATAAATAGAAGAATGAATCTGTTTATACTTTTGGACAAAACTGGGGAGAGAAATTCTGAGTCTGTCTCAGGGCTTCAAGCCCCACCACCAACCAAAAAAAAAAGAAAGAAAGAAAGAAAAAAATTAGCCAGGCATGGTGGCACATTCCTATAATCCTAGCACTGTGAAGTTGACTAGGAGGATTTCAAGCTCGAGGCCAGCTTGAGTGATATAGAGACAGTATCTTAAAGAGAGGAGAGAGAGAGAGAGAGAGAGAGAGAGAGAGAGAGAGAGAGAGAGAGAGAGAGAGAGAGAGAGAGAGAGAGAGAGAGAGAGAGAGAGAGAGAGAGAGAGAGAGAGAGAGAGAGAGAGAGAGAGAGAGAGAGAGAGTATAGATAAGGCATAAGCCTGAGGGCATAAACTTGGGGGTGGTTTAAAAAGACACAACATTTTGAGAGGCAGCAGAAGCATCATCTTTGTTCATGAAGCATTTATGTGCCAGCATAAAGGAAGAAGGATGGACCCCTATCCATTCCCAAGTGGCTCAAGGTTTTGTTCAGGGAGTGAGGATCACTGTGAAGCCAGGAGCGAGGAGCTGTAGATTTACTATCACACAGAGTGCTTTGTTTGCCTGCCATGTGTCTAGGCTAGAATAATCATGTCCTGAAGAAAAATCTATCACATCATGATATTTTCTGTTCACCCCTCTCTGTACCCTCAGTTCTTTCCAAAAACTTTCTTTCCTGATCTAAACTCATGGTAACTTTGAACTACTTCTTGACCTTGGAAATTCAAGTTGGAGATGAATCTTAAGTCCCATTATTAAGCTGAAAATTCACTTGTCATATTGGGCATATTTCTACTTCAGGGACTGGGCACAGTCAGAACTTCAGTGTACTCAAGGATCAAGGCCTACTTCTCATGCCCAATATTCTTATTTCTCAAGGTCTGCTGAATACCTTCAGAGGAAATTTGAAGCTCAGCAATATAAGTTGAAAGTAGAAAAGCAATTGGTGAGTAAAATACTGTGCCTGGAAAGCAATTTTGCTAATAGTTTTCTCTGTTCACGGATATTTATGAATCCTTAAGTTTAAGTCATGTCACTAGAAGGTCAAGACCACCCATCTACCAGTTCTCAGTTTAACTTTGTTTTTTTGTGTTTGTACTGAGGTTTGAACTCAAAGCCTTGTACTTTTGCTCATTTTTTTTTATTCTATCACATGAACCACATTTGTACTGTGGCTTTTTAATGGCTAATTAGAGATAGAGTCTCTTGGATTTGTCTGCTAAGCTAGCTTCAAATCTCTATCCTCAGATCTCAGCTTCTGAGTAGGGTTACAGGTGTGAGGCACCAGTACCTGGCAGTTCTGTTTTGGGGTGGGGGTGTGTGTGTGTGTGTGTGTGTGTGTGTGTGTGTGTGTGTGTGTGTGTGTGTGTGTGTGTGTGTGTGTGTGTGTGTGTGTGTGTGTGTGTGTGTGTGTGTGTGTGTGTGTGTGTGTGTGTGCCACTTCCAGCTTTCTAAGTGGTTAATTGGAGATAAAAATTTTATAGACTTCAAACTGGGCTGGCTTCAAACTGGGAATCCTCAGATCTCAGCCTTCGGAGTAACAAGGACTACAAGTGTTGGCCACCAGTGCCCAGCAATTTTCAGGTTTTTTTTTTTTTCATGTGTTTGTTTTTTGATTTTAATAGTTGAAGAAGAGTAGCAACAAGCTGGAATTAAAGTATGGAAGCTTAGTTTCATCTCTGGCTCTATGACTTGCTGTGCCCCCTCGCAGTTTATGCAACCTTCAGGCTTAATTTCCTTTTCTATAAATAATGATTTTGGAGTAGATAAGCTTCAGATTTCCTTTCTGTGTTGATCTTATTTTATGATTTATTTTATATTATTAATTTTTATTATTTTGCTAATACCAGAGCTTATACTCAAGGCTTCAGGCTTGCTTGGCTGGTGCTCTGCCACTTGAGCAACATCACCAGCTTGATTTTTTGCTGGTTTATTTTGGAGATGGAGTCTTTTGGATTTTTCTGCCCAGGCTGGCTTCGAACTGTCATCCTCTTGATCTCATCCTACTGTGTAGCTGGAATTACAATAAGAACCACTAGGGGGGCTGGGAAGATGGCTCAGTGGTAGAGCGCTTGCCTTGCATGCATGAGGTCCTGGGTTTGATTCCTCAGCACCACATAAGCAGAAAAGGCTGGAAGTGGTGCTGTGGCTCAAGTGGTAGAATGCTAGCCTTGAGCTGAAGAGCTGAGGGAGAGTGCCCAAGCCCAGAGTTCAGGCCCCACGACTGGACCACCCCCCCTCCAAGAAAAGAACCACTGGGACCTAGCTTATTTGTATTTTATTTTTAAATATTTCTTTCTTTTTTTGGGGGGGGGCGGTCATGGGGCCTGAACTGTGGGCCTGGGCGCTGTCCCTCAGCTCTTCAGCTCAAGGCTAGCACTCTACCACTTGAGCCACAGCGCCACTTCCAGCTTTTTTTCTTTTTGCTTATGTGGTGCTGTGGAATCGAACCCAGGGCCTCATGCATGCAAGGCAAGCACTCTACCACTGAGATACCTTCCCAGCCCTATTTTTTATTTTTAAATATTTCTATACAATATTGGTTAACATACCTTATTTGAATTGGAAGTTAACCTTTACCCTTAAATGTCATAATTCTGGGGTTGAAAGAGGTTGTACATGTGCTCCATTTGTAGATTCTCCTACTTAATCTCATGGTCTGAGGGTGTTAAACCTTCACGAAGCTTTAATTTTATAATTATAGTTTATCAAGTCAGAAAATGAATCTAACATCTCAAATGATAACATAAAATAATTGCTTAGAATACACAGCATTCATGGGAAATTTAAAAATTGTTTAGTATTTAAATTATGAAAATTCTACTAGGTAAGGTGGCTTACACCTGGGTAATCTCAGCCCCATGTAAAGTGTCTGAAGCCAGCGAAGGCAAAAAGTCAGTAAGCTTCCATCTCAACAAATGTTATTGGACAAACATTATGGTACACTTCTGTATTACAGCTATGGGAGGAAGACTGTTGGTTGAAGGATTATGGTCCAGACTCACTCAAACAAAAGCATGTAACCTAAAGCAAAAAGGGTGAAAGATGAAATGTAGACCAGTGTTGGTGGCTCATGCTTATAATCCTAGCTACTCAGGAGGCTGAAATCTGAGGATCGAGGTTCAAAGCCAGTCCAGAGGAGAAACTGTGAAACTCTTATCTCCAGTAAACCACTCAAAAAAGCTAGAAGTGGAGCTATGGCTTAAATAGCAGAGCTTGCCTTGAGCAAAAGAAACTTAGGTACAGTGTCCAGACCCAGAGTTCAAGCCCCAGGACTAGCAAAATAAAAGGGGGGGGGCAGGAATTAAAGGTGTGACTCAAATGGTAGAGTGCCTGCCTAGGAAATGTAAGACACAGAATTCAAACTTCAGTATCACCACAAAACAAAATGAAGGAAAAGGGAAATAAGAAAATTATATTATTTACTCCAAAAACTCTCCAAACTACTGAGTTTGTTTGGTGATATAATTCTTGCCTATAGGAAGAAGTCAAGGTCAACTCAGAAGCTGTTCCCAAAATGCAAATGTATCTTATAAATAATTTCATTCAATCAATAGGGTCTTCGTCCTTCTTCTGCTGAACCAAATCACAACCAAAGGCAAGAGCTAAGAGACCGTGGAGAAGAAACTGGGTCCCAGGAGCTACAATTTAGGAAAAAGGACATGAAGGACCAGGTTAAAAACAGTTGAATTCTAGGGCTTACATGTGTTAGTCCCTTTTCCTCAGTATGCCTCAGTGTGCAAATACTGAGCATGTGAAGAACCAAGCTTGGTGTTTTAGGGGACACAGAGCCAAAATTTTACTTACTCGGGGTGTATACCACCAGTTAATCAGTTTACCTTGGGTCACTTAAATTATCTATCATTAACTTATTTAACATTAGTGTTCCCAGGGCTGTGCTGTCCATGTATAGCAAGCTGGATGCTAGCTTAAAAACACAGACATGTATTTTCTCACAGTTCTGGAAGCTGCAAGTACAGAATCAAAGTAATGACATTCTACACTCTTCACGGCCTCCATCTAACTTAGAGGGGATCTTTGTGCCTCTTCCTACCTTCTGATGCTTTCCTGGCAATATTTGGCATTCCTTGGTTTGCAGTTGCTTGCATCATTCTAACATCTGCCTTTTGTCACATGGTGGCATCTCAGTTTTCACCTGGTCATTTTCAAAGGGAGCCACTTTGCTCCATGACTGCATGTTAACTAGTTATCTCTGCAATGCCCCTGTTCCCAAATCAGGCCATATTCTAAGGTGCCGGGAAACAGGACTTCAGCAGAGTTCATTTGGTTTTGTTTTTGAGATGAAGTCTCCCTAAGCTGCCCAGGTCACATCTTAAACCACAGAGCTCAAGGATCTTCCTGCCTTTGCCTCCCGAATAGTTGGGAGTGCACCATCTTTCCAGCTTCCACCTATCTTTAAAGGGAATGAATTTCAACCTATAACATAATCTGAAATCAACATTGGATGCATAACTATGTCAGTGCATTTAGGGTCCTGTATGAGCATAGGATCTGTGCAAGCCCATGTATCTCTCATGGGGTGTGAAGAACCATCCATGGCCAAAACATGGCAGATTATGATGTTTGAGAATAACACATTTTGAATGCTTATTTTATGTCACTTCTTAAAAAAAGTATGGATTTTATAGAGATTACTTTTAAGTTGTTCACAAATGTTAGAGTATTTGGGTTGGCTTTGCTTTCCAGGAATATTGGAAGCAGCTAGAAGAAATACGCCAACAGTATCACAATGACATGAAGGAAATCAGGAAGAAGATGGGGAGAGAACTGGAGGTAAATTCAACCTTCTAGAAGGAAACATTGTTTTTCCAGTTTAGAGTTGACTAAGTTAGTAGATACTGAAAGTGATTAACTTAAATGTAGTGATCAGATGTACAGGAGCTGCAGCCTGGGGAAGGTTTTCTCCAGAGCACAGTGTGGTTCATGCTCAGATCCTTATGCATTGACAGCTTTACATGTAATGGGTCTGAGATGGGAGTTCTGACACCAAAAAGATGGGTAGAAGACCTTCCTTTCCTCCATCCCTCCTTATCTTCCTCCCATCTTCTTTCCCCCTTCTTTCCTTCCATTTCTTTTTTTCCTTCCTTCCTTTCTTCCATTTCTTCCTTCCTTTCTTCTATTTCTTCCTTCCTTTCTTTTTCTCTTTCTCCTTTCCTTTCCTCTCTCATTTCCTCCCTCCCTCCCATCTTTCCTTCCCTTCATTTCCTTCTTCCTGTTAGGAGTTTAGGGGAAGGTTTGTGAAGTTGCCCTTTAGACATGAGGACTTTCCAATTTAAGTCCTATTTCTGGACAAGTCATAATGGTAAGAAAACTTAGCAGAGCTTTACTGAGTAAGCAGGAAAACAGACAAGCAGAAAGAAAGAGTCTTACTCTGTCAGATAAAGTGTGGTTGCTCAGAGGGAGAGACACAGAGCTCTTTGACAACAGGGGTATTTATATAAAGGCAGGGTCTGACGAACAGTTATTCAGGATAACTGTGTATCTTTACTCTGAATCACTCTTAGTGTTACCCTTTTATTGCTTGGGCTCTGAGTGTCTAAGTCTGACCTACTCTTTAACCCTTGATCTTTATGTTTGAACATCACTTCCAGGAAAATAATGGCATCCTGCCATGAAATCAATGTTTATCCTTGATATTCAGAAACAGTGTATTTAGAAGCAAGAAAGATAGTGCTTCTATGTTTCTAAATGCATTGTTTCTGAACTCCTGTCTGCTGTTCACCATGCCTAATCTATCCTGCCTGGTTGCTTTTTTTTTTTTTTTTTTCCCATGCTGAGGTTCCAGCCCAGGAACTAATACATGTTAGGCCAGGACTACATAGCAGACATTTCTAGAAAAGCTATGAAAAAAAGCACCTGAAGAATAACAAGACAGTCTCGGGAAAAAGAACCACAAAGACAACTCTTGTGGTAGGATGTGGCTCAGTGGTAGAACTGCTGCCTAGGATTATGAAGCCCCAAGTTTCACACCCAGCACACACACACACACACACACACACACACACACACACACATACACACACACACACACACACACACACACACACACACACACTGGGAGTAGCTGCCTCCAATGATCTTGTTTGCAGCAGCATAATAGCATGTTCTTAATGGGCTCTGGTGAAGGGACAGAAAGTAGCTTCCTGAATTCACACAGAACCAATCTTTTTGACCATGTACCATCTGTATTAAAGGAGAACTCAAAAATCAGTCATAAAACCTATTTGGTAAAGAAGATGCACCTGAAGAAGAGGCCTGTGCAGGTAGGGATGGCTGCTGGGCCTCTGTTCTTTCCAGTGGGGTTGCTCTAGCCTAGTGCTTCTCACCTCTTCCTGTGCAACATGATAGACCCAACTGTCATGTGAGATCCTTTTATAAAGCTCAGGTCCTCTTATTCATTCCTCTTTTCTTTCTCGGTGTCTCCCACACCTCCCCCCCCCCCCCCCCCCCCCCCCCCGCCTCGCACGCCACCCCCATCTTCCCCAGGCAACCACAGAATTGCTTCCTGTCACAGCTGCTGAGTTTGCATTTTCTAGATTCATTTGCAGTATGTAAATGAATCACACTGTACTCTGCTCTCTATTGTCTGGTTTCCTTCTGCATAATAATGTCACGAATTGTCCATATTGCACATATGAATAGTTTGTTGTTCCTCACTGAGGCTGGATACATACAAGTCTATAAATGTGTCAACATTTGCTTGTCTAGTTACTGTGGATGGGTGTGTGAGTTGTTTCCAGCCTTTGACTATTACAAATAAAGCTGCAGTGAACATTTATGTACAAATCTTTGTGTAGACATGGTCTTCTTGTCTTTTGAATAAACCCTTTGGATTGGATTAGCTGGATCACATAGTAGGTGAATGCTTAATTTTTCTTTTTTAATTTGTGATGTTGAAATTGAATCAAGACCTCACAAATGCTAGGCAAGTACTCTATCCTGAGTTACAGCCTAAGTATCCTTGTTTTTCTCTGTTTTTCACTAGATTGCCCTGGCTTGCCCTTGAACTTATGATCTTTCTGCCTCAGCCTCCTCAGTAGCTTAAGAAATTGGGATTGGAAAGTGATGAAGAGGCAGGATAACTTTAGGAAAATGGGGCCTAGTGAAGGCAACTCAGAAATATGGTATTTAGAAAACATAGAAATGCCATCTTTGCTTCAGAGAGACAACAGGAGACTGAAATCTGAGGATACAGAGTCAAAGCCAGCCTGGATAGAAAAGTCTGTGTGACTCTTATTTCCAATTAACTATCAAAAAGCCAGACTGGAGGTGTGGCTCAAGTGGTAGAATGCCAGCCTTGACTGGAAAAGCCAAGTGAGAATGTGAGGCCCTGAGTTCAACCCCAATATTGGCACACACACACACACAAAACAATCAACAAATTGAAGATGACGCTAACTAGGCAGGATGCTGAGTCTGAAGCTTAGAAGAGGGGAAAGGGGAAACCAGATGACATATTGCATAAGGAGTCATTGCATAACGCTGGGACTTAATAGATAGAAATGCATGAGGCTCCCTTGTGGAAAAGAAAGGAAGAGTGGAGAGCCTAAGATAGAGCCTAAGAAACCTCAGCATACAGTTCACCTCTCAACCTTGCCTTTCAAACTCTTGTTATCCGCTGTATATAGTCTTCTTGTCTTCTTCCTTAAAATTGCCTGTCAATTTTTACAGCCCACCCTTTACATTGTCATGAGTTGGACAATTTTCTTACTGTCTTGACTGAGATCCTAAGCCTTTTAAGAGAGAGATTCTGTTGTCAAAATTATATTCTTGGGCCAAGATATGGCTCAGAGGGAGTGCTTGCCTAATATGCATGAAGTACCGAGTTCAATTCCTAGCCCTAGAAAAATATATACTTGAACTGGATTGGGTTGGATTGGACTGTACTAGAGCAATGAACACTTCATCACACTATAGAACTTTTACCCATTGCAATGCCCATGATAAATCCACAAATATCTCAATTTGTTGCATTCTATGCCTGAGTTTTTGATGAATGACTGACTTTCCTTAGTAAAGGCATGTTTTTGTTTTCAAATCAATCACCCAATTCAATCTAAAAATCAGATCATAGAAGTACCAAGTGTTGTGAATTCAGAAGTTGGAAAATAAAATTAAATGACAGTATTATGTTTTTATCTTAAATTCTAGGACATTGAAAGAGACTTAAAAACAAATTAGGCTTCAGAACACAAAGGAAAGTAAAATTCCTGAACAGAAATATAAAGCTAAAGTAATAAACTTTTTTTTCTTTTGATTTCATGTTAGAAGGCTGCCTGTGGGTTTATCCCTTATAATCTGGGTTGCCTACCTAATTTCTCCTCTATTTCATAGAATAACCCTATTTAGTGATTAGATTAATGATTTGAAGTAGTTGTTATCAAAATAAATTGATCCAAGGGATTATAATTGTAAAGCTTTTTATTGAACTGCTAAACAAAGACTTTTTAAATTTTGTTTTGTTGCCTTCTAGAGGGGGGTAAAGTTTGAAATTCCCTTAGACAAGTGTGTTTCTGGTGAAGACTCCTTCCAGGAAGATGAGGTAAGTCATAAAAATAGACATTTCAGCTAAGAGAAAAGTTTTATGACATTGTTCTATGGGCTCTAGGGGCAAATTCCATTAAATAGTCCTGGAAGGGGCTCTGGGATTCGAGTTTTCCAAGTGTGTGTGTGTGTGTGTGTGTGTGTGTGTGTGTGTGTGTGTGTGTGTGTGTGTGTGTGTGTGTGTGTGTGTGTGTGTGCTCTGGGATTCGAGTTTTCCAAGTGTGTGTGTGTGTGTGTGTGTGTGTGTAAGCACCAGGGCTTGAACTTGGGGTTTTATGTTCTGCTTAGCTTTTTCACATAAGGCTGGCACTCTTCCACTTGAGACACACTTCCAATTCCAGCTTTTTACTGGTTAGAGATAAGAGTTTCTTGGATTTTCTTTTTTTTTGCGGGGGGGGTCTGGTCGTGGGGTCTGAACTCTGGGCCTGGGCGCTGTCCCTCAGCTCTTCAGCTCAAGGCTAGCACTCTACCACTTGAGTCACAGTGCCACTTCTGGCTTTTTTCTTTTTGCTTATGTGGTGCTGAGGAATTGAACCCAGGGCCTCATGCATGCGAGGCAAGCGCTCTACCACTGAGCCAACTTCCCAGCCCCTTTCTTGGATTTTTTACCTGGGCTCAAAGCCAGCCCAGGAAGGAAGATCCTTGAAATTCTTAGCTCCAATTAAGCCAAAAGCTAAACTGGAGCTGTGGCTCAAAGTACAGTGCCAGCCTTGAGTAAAAAAGCAAAGTGACAGTGAGGAGCCCTGAGTTCAATAGTAGCTTACACATAAACACACACAACTATGTACAACTCTGCTTAATAGTTATATATTGAATACTTAACATACATCTTAGTAATACTTAAAAAAAAAAAAGAATTGTAGCCTCTTCCCAAGGTTTATTTCTCATGAAACACTGTGGAACTGCTTTAGGTAATGGTTGCACTAACTGACAATTTGACCTTCGAGGATGGCATGAAGTTGAAGGAATACAGACAGATGAAGGGGCAAGAAGAGTACGCAGACAAAGCCTCTGAAGAGCTTTGTGGCCCAGAAACTGGTAGGTGTTCCTTGAAAGCTGTGGATGAGCAGGAGCCATTTCATTAGCTGTCTGTCTCAAATGTTCCACTTGGCTCCTGGGTCTCTGCCTGCTTACACTTGCTGCTCCTGCACACCAGGCCAGCTCCTTCTCTGAAATGCTCTGGATCCTTCCTCCTCCTTCTGCCCAGTATGGCTCACTCATGACTTTGTCATCCTTCAGCAGCATAGTAACAGAGATGGTGGGAGCTTGAATCCCAGCTGATGCTGTACTTTCTGATCACAGAATCATCTTCTATGTTACATACTTCCTCTTAGGAGTAGTAATAGCCACACTGGGTATTGTGAGGAAAATAATCTCACCATATGACAGGGGAGATATGATATAGAGGATACCAGCCATGTGCTATGGTTTAACAAATGGTATTCCCTTCATTTCCTCTATGCTTTCCCCATTTTATTGCCCTATTTTCTAGAGGGTTCCTCTTTATTCTCTACCTGGTTGCCATACTATTACTACTACAACTACTACTACTAATAAACAACCAAACAATAATAATAGTTATAATAACTAATATTTATTATAATCATTAGTATTATAACAATTTTGCAATATAATAGTTATAACATAGTTAACTATTAATAATAGCTATTATATAATTTCTGGAGTGTAAAGTCAATTCTACATGGTTTCACACTTAATGCTGACTAGCTGATCTCCCAGTGACCCACTTTTCCCACCCTAGCTTCCTTTCTTTCTAACAACCATAATGGGGATCATGCAGCCTGCCAGAGCACCCATCTTACCCTATACCAAGTGTGCACCTGAATGGCTCAGTTTCCCTTCCTAGAATACTTTTTGCCTCATATCTTTCTGGAGCATCATTACTCAAGTGACAGGGCATTTGATTGAGGCTCTCCCTTGAGCTGCATATTGTGAATGGTGGTTAGGGAACTCTTTTTGTAACCTGGACACTGTCCTCCTCCATACCAAAGAAGTGTCACAAGCAAAGGAAAGGAGGCATAAAATATGTCCAGAGAGCTGTGGCATGGCTCAGTGTCAGTGCAAATCCCTATACTGAAAAGACAAATACAAAAACTAAATAAAAGGGGCTGGGAAGGTGGCTCAGAGGTAGAGTGTTTGCCTTGCATGCATGAGGCCCTGGGTTCAATTCCTCAGCACCACATAAGCAGAAAAAGCCAGAAGTGGTGCTGTGGCTCAAGTGGTAGAGTGCTAGCCTTGAGCTGAAGAGCTGAGGGAAAGTGCCCAGGCCCAGAGTTCAGGCACATGACTGAAAAAAATAAAAATAAAAAATAAACAAAAACAAATTAAAAAAACCAAAAAGCAAAAAACAGTGGGCACCAGTAAGCTGAGATCTGAGGATCATGGTTCAAAGTCAACCCAGGCAGGAAAGTCCTTGAGATTCTTATCTTCAGTTAAGCACCAGAAAGCTGGAAGCAGAGTTTTGGCTTAAGGGGTTGAGCACCAGCCTTGAGTGAAAAAGCTAAGTTACAGCACCTACACCCTAGTTCTGGGCACAAAAATGAAAACAAGGGGAGGGGGGAGAGAGAGAGATAATAGAATAGACTGTATTCTGTGGAAAGTGATTGGGTTCTCCCACATGATTCAATGAATGTGTCTATTCATGTCACTAATTATCTCTTTCACAGTCAGTTAAACTCATCAGTTACAGCTTTTAATTACTGTTTGTCAGCTTCCTAAGCTCTGATCTTAGATTGCCTTGGTACCTGAGCACTTTAGTTTGATGCAGCATAGTCACACCCTGGCTGCTTTGGAGCTAATAAGTGATTCTCTTAGACACAGAGTGCTGCCCGCAGGCTGCCACAGCTGCAACAAACAGGAGGCAATGGGATGCCAGAGCACCCAAGACGCTGCTGCAAATGATGGCAGCGGCCGATGTCACCGCCTGCCCCACCATGCCTGATGGTGAGTCTGCTCTGTTAATGCCAGTTGGCACTAAGGAAGACCAGAGGGCCCAAACAGTTGTCTTATCAGAGCTCACTGTGTTGGAATAAATTTCCTTTTAAGTTCAGTCTCTACTGATTTTGTTCCAAACACCTTGCAAAGGCATTTGTTTTCTCCTCCACCCACTGGAGACACTTGCCTGATAATTGTCCCAAAGAACTGACCACTCTTGCCAGGCAAAAGAAAAGGAAGAAAAATCCAAGATGCAACGAGCTGTTTGTTTGTTTATTTTTGCCGGTCATGGTGCCTGAACTCTGGGCCTGGGCACTGTCCCTCAGCTCTTCAGCTCAAGGCTAGTGCTCTACCACTTGAGCCACAGCACCACTTCCAGCTTTTTCTGCTTATGTGGTGCTGAGGAATCGAACCCAGGGCCTCATGCATGCAAGGCAAGTGCTCTACCACTGAGCCACCTTCCCAGCCCCACGACTTTTTTTTAAAGTGATGTGAAAGCTAGGCACTGGGTAGCTCACACTTGTAATCTAAACTACTCACAAGGTTGAGATCTGAAGACTGCAGTTAGAAGCCAGAGAGGAAAGTCCATTGACTCCTGATCTTCAGTTAACCAGCAAAAAGCTGGAACAGGATGGCAGAGCATTGAGCCAAATGAAAGAGAGAGGACCTAAATGCAAGCCCCAGTATCAACACAAAATAAAGAAAAAAATTAAAGTGAGGGTGAAGAAAGGCAATTGAATTGATATGTCCTCTAGTGTCAGCTTAATGATTTCCCTGAAAGTTTTTGGAAAGTCATATGTTTCACCAGTAAAGTTGGAATTAAAAAAGATTCGTTTTCCCAAGATTTCAAGAATTATCAGTGTAAAGATACATATACTTTCTAAGCCAATGTGCTATTTATCTATTTGCTTATTTATTTAGAAGAAAAAGGCAACCCTTTTAACATTAGCTCTTCATATCCTTGACTTCAACCAACCACAGATGGAAATTTTTTTGTTTTGTTTTTTTGCGCCAGTCCTGGCACTTGAACTCAGGGCCTGAGCGTTGTTCTTGAGCTTCTTTGGCTCAAGGCTAGCTATCACTTAAGCAAGAACTCTGCTTACAGCTTTTTGGGGGCAGTTTGTTGGAGATAAGAAGTCATATGGACTTTCCTGCACAGGCTGGCTTCAAACCTTGATCCTCAGATCTCAGCTTCCTGAGTAGCGTGAGCTACTGATGCCCAGCAGAAAATATTTTTTTAAAAAATTAGGAAAGGCCAGGCACTGGTGGTTCGAGCCTATAATTCTAACTTTTCAGGAGGGCAGGATTTGATGATTTGAGGTTCAAAGCTAGTCTGGGCAAGAAAGTCCATGAGACTTCCATCTCCAATTAACTAGCAAACAGCCAGAAGCGGAGGTGTGACTAAAGTGGTAGAGCACCAGCTTTGAGTGGGAAAAGGTAAGAACCCAGGTGATGAGTTCAAGCCCCATTACTGGCAGGTATGTGTATGTGTATGCGTGCGCACACACACACACACACACACACGCACACACACACACACACACATACACACACACACAGAGAAAAACAAAAGCTTCTGTTTATTCCATAAACAATTCAGCCTACCAGCTATTTATATGGCAGTTACACTGTATTAGAGACTAAGTGGATATGCTTGGGTTATATGCAAATATTACTCTACTATATGCAAGAGACTTGAGCACCCACAGATTTTTATATCCTTGGGGGTCCTGAAATCATTCCTTCTTAGATACAAGGAACGAATGTATATAATAACTGAAGTTAATAAGTGTATGTACGTGAGTTGGCTTATAAATCAATAAGGCAATTGAGGTGGATACCTAACTTTAAAATATGTTTTATCACAACAAAAAAGGCCTTTTTTAAACACAGATCTTTTTCAGAGCTAACGAGACCAAGAATGCTTATTTTCCCTTATATGTGGAAGCTAGAGTTAGCTTATAAACCTATAAGTAAATATGTTGAGTGGTATGCAAGTGTATACACCTGTATTAACTGAAATATGGTAGTTTCAATGTAGAACTCAAATAGTGAAATTCCTTAGAAAGGCACAATAAAAATTCAACAAAATAAACAGGAAGGGGGTGGGGTCACGGGGAGCTGGGTAGCCAGTGAAGAGAAGAGAGGGAGAATGCAGTCAAGAATTCAATGTGTGTGCTACAAACTTAAAAGGAGTGAAGGAAAGGGTGGGTCAGGGAAGGAAAGGTAAGAATGCCCAAAGGGGTGACACTGTTAAATGGCAACTCCTGTACAACTAAATAAAAAAAGTATTAAAAAACCCCATGAATTTTCTTCTCACCAGCTATATGACAAAGATACTCCATTTTTGAACTTCATTTGTATTTTTTAAAGCTTTCATTGCTACTAGAATTTGAACTCAGGGGCTCATGTGTACCAGGCAGGCTGTCTCCCACTTAAGCCATACTCCCAAGTGCCCGCCCCCCCTCCTTTTCTTTGCTTTGGTTATTTATTTTTTTGTTTTTGTTTTTGGGTCTGGTCGTGGGGCCTGAACTCTGGGCCTGGGCGCTGTCCCTCAGCTCTTCAGCTCAAGGCTAGCGCTCTACCACTTGAGCCACAGTGCCACTTCCAGCTTTTTTCTTTTTGCTTATGTGGTGCTGAGGAATCGAATCCAGGGCCTCAGGCATGCAAGGCAAGTGCTCTACCACTGAGCCACCTTCCCAGCCCCGGTTATTTATTTTTTAAATAGGTTCTTGAATTTTTGCCAGGGGTGGCCTAGACCTCAATTCTCCTATTATGTCTTTTGCATGGCTGGGATACCAGGTCCATTCCACCATGCCCAGCTTATTTGTTGGAGTCTCTCTAACTTATCTCAAACTGTGATTCTCCCAATCCCTACCTCCCAAGTAGCTGGGATTGCAGGCATCTCCCAACATACCAAGGATAATTTCTCTGTTACTTCAGTCAGATGAGATGTGGTAATACCTCTAAGGTTCCTATACACTATGATTTAATGAACACTCAAATGAAGAAGCATTTTTGTTTAATTTGCCAGTCCTATGGCTTGAACTCAGGGTCTGGGCACTGTCTCTGAGCTTCTTTCATTCAAGGCTAGCATTCTACTACTTGAGCCACAGATCCACTTCCAGCTTTTTTTGTAATTTATTGGAGATAAGAGTCTCACAGACTTTTTTGCTTGGTCTGGCTTCGAACTGCCATCCTCAGATCTCAGCCTCCTGAGTAGTTAGGATTTCAGACATGAGCCACCAGCGCCCAGCCATTTTTATTTTTAGTAACATAGTTTCCTCCTCAGATGGCCAAGTGATTGTGATGGAAGATGGTCCAGAAAACAGGAAGCAGTGGCAGCATGAAGCACCAGGGACTTTGATGGCTGTTTTGGCAGCAGCACATCTGAGTAGCTCATTTCCTGCCAGCGAAGAAGAACCTGGTATAATAGTTTATTTGTTTGCTAATTTCTAGCGCACATTAATTACCCAGGAAAGAAATTCTGTACTCATTAGCAGTCACAATTGGCGTCTGGTGTCCAGTAGTCTGGATCTGCTTATTTTAGACAATCTGTATACATGGAACATGTGTAGTTTTATTGTCTCTGCTTCCCTCACTTTGTATAATGTTTTCAAGGTACATTCATGTTGTAGCAATGGTCAGAACTTCATTGTTCTTCTCTCTTGCTCTGAGTCAAGGCTCGTTATATTGCCCAGGCTAAGCATTAAAATAACATTAGAAATCTTCGGAGTTGCTGGGATTACAGGCACACATCACACCTGGCTTTCCTCCTTCTCCTCCTCTCACTTTCCTCTCTCTTTCTCCTTTTCCCTCTCCTTCTCTCCCCTCTCCCTCAGATGGCTTTGCACATTTCACTTAGCACTTCATAAGGGGATGGGCATTTGGCTTGTTCCCATCTATGGACTGTTGGAAATAATGCTGCTATGACTTTCTTTTTGGTCAGTCCTAGGGCTTGTACTCAGGGCCTGGGCACTGTCCTTGAGCTATTGTGTAACTTGAGCCATAGCTCCACTTCTGGCTATTTTTTTGGGGGGGGGGCAGTGGTGGGCCTGAACTCTGGGCCTGGGCGCTGTCCCTCAGCTCTTCACCTAAAGGCTAGGGCTCTACCACTTGAGACACAGCGCCACTTCCGGCTTTTTTTTTCTGGTTATGTGGTGCTGAGGAATCAGCCACCTTCCCAGCCCTGGCTTTTTTTTTTTTTTTTTTTTTTGCCAGTCCTGGGGCTTGAACTCAGGGCCTGGGCACTGTCCCTGAACTTCTTTTGCTCAAGGCTAGTGCTTTACCACTTGAGCCACAGCCTCCCTTCTGGCTTTTACTATGTATGCGGTACTGAAGAATGGAACCTAGGGCTTCAAAGCACTCTACCACTAAGCCGTATTCCCAGCCCACACTTCTGGCTTTTTGTGGTTAACTGGAGATAAGAGACTCATGGACATTTCTGACCTGGCTGGCTTTGAACCACAATCCTCAACTCTCAGCCTCCTGAGTAGCTTGGAATACAGGCATGAGCCACCAGTGCTTAGCCCCTGCTATGACATTCTTGTGTCTTAGTTGGACTTACATTTTCAACTTTTGGGACCCATAACTAGTTTTTATTTTTTATTAATATTAAGCTCTTGATGAATTTTGTCAAAGCTTTGAAAATGTAGTATTATAAGTCTAGAGATAACTGTTTGCCATTTCAGAAATTTTAATTTGCTTTGTTTAGACCTGTACCAAATGCTACTAACAAGTGACACAAATTTCCAAGGACAGTAGACTCATTTTCTTGAATATAATCAACTGGCAACTGATTAAAAGGACTAGCAGCTTTGTAGATGATAATCTAGTATGGCTTTGCGCTTACCTGGATCAGTTCATTTTTGATGTCAGTGGACTCAAACTACTCCACTATGGGCAATAAAAATGCATTACAATAGTCTATCTCCAATTTTGAGCAAAGTTATGCTTTTGTTTTTCTCTAGATCATTGCTATGTTGCCTAGGCTGCACTTAAACTCCTGGGCTCAAATTATCTTACCTCAACAACCAGAGTAGCTGGGACTATAAGCATACACCACACTATGCCTGGCTCAATAATATTTTTTTGAATAACAATTTTTTTATTGGTTTAAAATGCCTACTATATAACCTATTCCATTTTTGTTTAAATTTATTTATTCTGAAGTGAGTTCTATTGATGCATAAATATAATTCCCTATATCTGTATTATTTTTTTTTTTGTTTGGTCCGGTCATGGGGCCTGAACTCTGGTCCCTCAACTGTTCAGCTCAAGGCTAGCACTCTACTACTTGAGCCACAGCACCACTTCTGGCTTTTTTCTTTTTGCTTATGTGGTGCTGAGGAATCAAACCCAGGGCCTCATGCATGCAAGGCAAGCGCTCTACCACTGAGCCACCTTCCCAGCCCATCTGTATTATTTTTGTAGGACTTTTATATGATAGTATATAAATTTCTTCTGTAAGACATAATGCATAAAATGTAAACATTTACAGTTGCTATAAAGTTTTATAAGAATATGAATATTATATATGAAGTATGTATTTATGTATAGTTAGCTATTGCTTTGGTGTGAGAGACTGAACCTAGAACCAAGCATATACTATGCACTCACACTATCACTAAGCTACACTCCTGGGTTCTTTGTAGAATATTGGTAGGCAGCAATGAATAATGGTTAAGACTAGAAATTGTTCTCATATGTGATATGAATTCTGGCTCTGATTCTCTCAGTAAGATAATCAAACTAACCAATTTTATCTCTTATTACCTCAGGTATAAACTCATTTATGAATGTGTGTGTGTGCTAGTCCTAGGGCTTGAACTCAAGGCCGGGGCACTATCCTGAGCTTTTCTGCTCAAGGCTAGTATTCTACCACACTTCTACCCACTTCTGGCTTTTTTGGTGGTTAACTGGAGATTAGACTCTCACAAAAACTTTCCTGCATGGGCTGACTTTGAACAATGACCCTCCTATCTCATTAGCTGTGTAACTAGGATTATAGGCACGAGACACCAGTATTTACTCTGTTTTGGTGATGACTGGAAGGTTTTGCCATCATGGTTGTACAATTCACTAGAGGATTTTTGGTATATACTGTGTATCAGATGTCTACGCCGGGAGGCCTTACTCTCACTTTGTCATTTCCTTAACAATAGGAACTTTAAAACAATATCTTCCTAAAGAAGATGAAGAGGAGGTGGAAATGACATCTGGCATTGAAGTAGACAAGGAACAACTGGAAGCAGGATCTGAGTCTGATGGTAATGATACGTAAGTAACTCATTAGCAGATAACCTAAACAGAGCACTGCGCAACACTGAAAATGCTGTTATGGGATGGGAGGTGGTTGAGGCCTAGCTAAAGAGATTACATTTTCCTATCTGCATGGATTCATTCTGGGATCTCCATTCTTCTCCTGGCATTATTTTGTATATTTCCATTAGTAATATTTGTCTAATTACTATGGCTGTATCCTTGCAGGAAAGTTGTAAGAGTCTTATCTCTAGTTAACCACCAAAAAAGCCAGAAATGGGTAGAAGTGTGGTAGAATACTAGCCTTGAGCAGGAAAGCTCAGAGATAGTGCCCAGGCCTTGATATGTGGTAGAGCTACGGCCCACACTTTCTCCTGGATGTTTTCCTTCAGAATGGTCTTAGCTGTTACTTCCCTTAGTTCAACGTAGATATCTTTACATCTTTCTATAGTGTCATGAGAGACTTGGGTGAGATATTAATAGTAATAATGTATTTGTTGATTAAATATGGCAATTGACATCTTTGTGATTATAGATTGTTAATATACTATCAATCTATCTAAAACAATATGTCTGAAAACATGTATATACTGTGGAATGTCTAACCCAACCTAATTTATACATACACATATATCCCTAATTACTATTTATTTGTGCTGAGACACTTAAAAGACCTTTAGCAGGTATTCCTCTTGTCTAACTGCAGCTTTGTACCCTTTGATGGACATTTCCAATTTCCCTTTGCTGCCTCCCCATCCTTGGCAACCACCTATCCATCCTATTATTCTCTACTTCTAAGATTTACATTGCTTTATTTTCCACATATAGGGCGAGATCATGTGATTTCTTTTAGGCCCACTTAGCATAATGTCCTCTGGGTTCATCCATCACAAATGACAGACTTTTCTTCTGTTTATGTTGTGCTGGTACTGGGACTTGAACTCACAGACTGGGTATTGTGCTTAAGGCTAGCACGGTACCACTTGAGCCACAGCTTTATTTCTAGCTTTTTGTGGTGAGTAATTAAAGCTAAGAGCTTCATGGGCTCTCCCAGGGTTGGCTTTTGAACCTTGCTCTTCAGATCTCAGCCTCCTGAGTAGCTAGGATAACAGAGATGAGCCACCCATGTCTGGCTTTTTTCTTCCGTTTTACTTTATTTATGCCTAAATAATGATTATGCATTGATAGTTGTTATGATCATGCTTATGCCTCAGTGGCAGAGCACTTGCAGGCATGCAGAAAGCCCTGAGTTTTATCACCAGCACTGAAAAATAAAATTGTGTCCATTTATTTTACTCTTAAAATTTATTCATGTGTCTTGTAATTTTAGTTAGAGGTTTTGATCTCCTGGAGAGTTAATTTTTGTTTTAGTTCCCTTTCTCTCCTTGCATGCCTCCTATACACCTAGTAAGTCTTTGTATCCTCCATTCATGGTAGCTGGAACCCCTGAACAATGAATGAGGGTGTCTAGAAAAGTCCCAGTAATGTGGATTGTCTGTTCTGGCTCAAATCTCTGGGAGAAAAATTCTTCCTAGGAAATTTATAACCATGATTTGACTTCACTTAGGTTTGGAGATTGAATTGTAATACTTAGGTGGTCTGAATATACTTACTTTGAGAAATTATCATTAAAATTTGCATTGAAAGAAAATAATACTCCTGGGATAGCTAGAAGAACTAATAAGAAACACCCTGGAGTTATAAGCATTGGATTTTTTTTTTCTGCTAACACTCTACTGAAAATGAGCTCACAATTGGAAATTTAAAAACTAGTTCTACCCAGTTCAGACCGCCTCAAAACAAAGCAAAACAGCTAGGCACTGGTGCTTCATGCTAGCTACTTGAGAGCCTGAGATCAGAGGATCAAGGTTCAAAGTCAGCTCAGGGGGGACAAATTTGAGACACTCTCATCTCCAATTAACCAGCAAAAATGCTGGAATAGACATATGATTCAAGTAGCTGAGCACCAGCCATGAACAAGAAAGCTGAGCAACAGTGTGAGGTCCTGAGTTCAAGCTCCCATACTAAGAAAAATTTAAAAAAGGTAAAACAAAAAAAAACTCCAGAGTCTACTATGAGAGATAGCAAATGCAGTAAATAATTGAATTAGGCCATTAAAAACTTCAGATAAGCTGGTCACAGGTGGCTCATACCTGTAATCCTAGCTACTCAGAAAGTTAAGATCTAAGGATCACTGTTTGAAGATGGTCCAGGCAGTAAAGTCTGTGAGACTCCGATCCCCAATTAATCACCAAAAAGCTGGCTGTGGATCAAGTAGTAGAGCACTAGCTTTGAGCTGAGAAAGCTCAAGGACAGTGTCCAAGGCCTGAGTTTAAGCTCAGTACTATCAACAAACAAAAACCTTTCAGATAATATAACCTAACTATGAAGACTATAGTATTCTTTACCTAAATTTACTTAATTCAACAGTTAAAGGGCAAAGGGATATAGAACATTTACTTAGCTTTCTGTTTCACAGTAAACTTTTTGATGGAAAGTATAGACACTTAAAATATAAAAAGCATAATATATACACAAACCAAAAAGTCATTTGTCATTATGAAAGATTATACATTAAATATAAATGCATGTGCTAGTGTTTTCTTTTTCTTTCTGGGGTGTGTGTGTGTGTGTGTGTGTGTGTGTGTGTGTGTGTGTGTGTGTGTGTGTGTGTGTGTGTGTGTGTGTGTGTGTGTGTGTGTGTGTGTGTGTGTGTGTGTGTGTGTGTGTGTGTGTGTGTGTGTGTGTGTGTGTGTGTGTGTGTGTGTGTGTGTGTGTGTGTGTGTGTGTGTGTGTGTGCGCCAGTATTGGGGTTTGAAGAAGACCAGGGGGCTTCCCTGAGCTTTATTTTTTTGCTCAAGGTTGGCATACCACTACTTTAAAAGTAAGCTCCACTGCTGATTTTTTGGAGGTTAACTGGAGGTAAGTCTTATGGACGTCACTGCTCACACTGACTTCGAATTGTGATCCTCAGATCTCAGCCTCCTCAGTAGCTGGGATTATCAATGTGAGCCACTGGTGCCTGGGTTTCTCTTTGCTCTTATTGAGTGTAAATGGATAGTGATACTTAAAGGTTGAAACATGAGTCCAACTAAACAGAGAAATGTTTTTCCCAACATTGGCTGATAAGTGTATAGAAAAGCCAGACTGTTAATAAATAATTTATTACTTGAGTATGCAATTTTGGTGTATGTGCCAATATTGAGGGTTTGAACTCAGGACCTTGTGCTGACCACTGGCCTTTTCTGTTCACATCTGGTGCTCTACCATTTGAACCACACCTCTACTTCTGGTTTTTGGGTGGTTTACTTCGAGATAAAAGTCTCACAGAGCCATGAGGCAGTGGCTCATGTCTGTAATTAGAGACTCAGAAGGTTGAGATCTGAGGATAGAGGTTCAAACCCAGCCCAGGCAGAATATTCTGAGACACTTATCTCTAATTAAGCATCAAAAAGCCAGAAGCAGAGCTATGGCTCAAGTGGTAAGAGCACTAGGCTTGAGCACAGGAAGCTCAGGGATACTACCTTGGCCAGCGTGTATATACACACACAGACACAGACACAGACACAGACACAGACACAGACACAGACACACTCCTCATGTACCAGAGCTGGTTTTGAGCTGTGATCTCAGATCTCAGACTCCTGAATAGCTAGGATTACAGGAATGAGCCACAAACACCTGGTAAAATGCAATGAAAAAGGAAACAAGTTTCCATATTAATGATTTCATAATGTAACACTGTTTTGCTGCTGTTTCAGAAATTTTGAAGAATCTGAAGATGAATTGAGAAATGTAGTAGAATCCCTAGAAAATCTTGCTTCTTTCAAAGAAGAAAAGGAAGAGGCTTCCATCTTCTCTAAAGATGCTGAAAAGTCAGGAGAAAAAGAAGAATCAAATGAAGCCTCAGAAGTGATTAATAGTCCATCGATTGACCCAGTTTGTTTTATTGATGATAACTAAGAACTAACAATCAAAACATACAAGTGTGATTAATGGGATTTTTCTTCTCTTTTTTTAATGGTATTGGGTTCGGTGGACTTTTAGGCATTTTGTTTTGTTTCTTTGATTCTTTGCTTTTAAGACAGGGTCTCACTATGTTACTCAGGGTAGACTAGAATTCACTATTAGCTTAGGCTGGCCTCGACTTGGGATCCTTCTATCTCTACCTCCAGAGAGCTGGGATTATAGGTATGCACACTGCACCCAGCTCCTACCTACCTTTTCTTATTAAGAATAAGAAGTACCTATTACCTATAGTACCTGTTTAGGTACAAGTAAAAACAAATCATTTATATGTTAGAGTTTTTCAGTGATCGTCTCTAGGACTTGATTTTTCTTTCAAGTCAGATAACAGAACTTCCTTTAGAAGGATGGCTTTAGATTTTAGGGTAGGGAAAGAGAGTTAGCCCAGGAACAGTGAGAGAGGACACGTAAACCACAGAGACCAAAAGCACCTAAAAACTTACAATAACTTCTGGTAGTTATTTAACAGAAGTAACTTTCCTGTTGCACTCATTGACAGATTTAGCACAGACACATTCTCATTTATTCATTCATGTCAAAGTCCTGGAGACTAGGGTTTATTTAAATAATTAAACACCAACATTCTGAAAGCACTGATACTAACACTTGTCTTTATTTCATAATTTTGCCTATAAGATGATCTTGTAAAAATACCTTGGAAATTATTAAAAAATAAAGAGTAAAAGGACAGGGGAGGTAGCTAGGGATAGAATGTATGCTTAGCAAGCATAAGGCCTTCAGTCTAATCCAAAGCCACACCCCAAAGCATAAATAATTTTTAAGAAAGTCTACAAAATCTAACAACCAATACTTAGGCACCACAAACAAGATAAAGATTTCCTTTCCTCTTTATGCATTTTCTTTCTTCTTTAAATATTAAAAAAAAATATTATTGCCAAGTGCTAGAGGCTCATGCCTGTAATCCTAGCTACTTGGGAGGCTGAGCTCTGAGGATTGCTGCTCAAAGCCAGTCTGGTCAGAAAAGGCCATATGACATTTATCTCCAATTAACCAAGAAAAAAGCTAGAAGTGCAGTGAAAAAGCCAAGCAGGTGCACAAGGCCCTGAATACAACCCCCAGTACCAGTACCCCATTCCCTCCACATTTCTCAGCATGTGGAACTATACTAGAAGAATTGGGAGAGTGTAGGAAGAGATTATTGTACAAAGACCACATAACATGTACTTTACAGTTAAAGTGTAACTTTAACTACACAGGGAATGTGAACTTAGCAAAATCAATAGTCACCCAGATGTTCGCAGACAGTAATTGACATACTGTTTCCACATTTTTCATAGTACCAGTAATTCAGTAAACAAACTAAAATACAAGTAAGTACCACATTAAGAACACTGGAAATGAACATATATGCAAATCGTATCTTATATTTATGATCCATGAGTCAATTTTTTGGAAAAAATTAAAAAATGAACCTTTAATGTGTTTTAAGGAATTTTCTTTCACTATATCTTCTACTTGTTCATTTCAATTTCTTCCTCTTTAGTTACATAGTTTTCTTTGTGTAGATGTTGTAGGCTTAGTGGGCTATAGCATGGATCTGACCTCAAAGACTAGCCATAGAATAAGAAAGAGCAGTGGGCCCAGAGTCAAAACACCACTTCATAATCTGGATGCTGTCATTAAAGAACTTTGTAACACTGAAGGAGTCCACCCATAACCCAGGTATAAATCACACTGATGAAGGGAGTGTCAATTCACTGAACAAGATATCTGTAGAAAATGCTGAAAGCTGTTAAGATCTGCATATACATATAATCATTAGTAAAGACAGGACATGAGGCATTTACTCTAATGTTTGGAATTTTCAAAGTAATTTTACACACTCTCCATCTCAGTATTACCACTCTAAAATTCAGTAAGGGTAGGCATTAACATCTCCAGCTCACGTGAAAAGATTCAAAAAGATTAAGAAGCAGCTTTAATTTCAGAAAATCAGATGTTTGTAAAGAATGAAGTGGATGCTGCTGACTCAGTTCAGTACTCATTTCTTTCCTTTTGAGATCCTAGGGTTTGAACTCAGGACCTTATACTTGCCTCAAGCCATCCAGTGCTCCTTTCAAAGGCTAGCTCACCATCTAACAATGCATGGTTTTGTTTATATAAAAAGTGAGGCTAGTTCTCTTTATCTCATAATTAAGCCAGAAAACAACTTTCTTGATGTTCTCTTGAGTAAATTAGGTTGCTTACTTAGGTTGGAGCTGATATGGATGTGGGAGACCCTCCAAATGTGCTGTGATAACGAGGCAACTTTTAATTATGGCATCTTAACCTCAACATGCCTATACATATTCATGAAGTAATCAGCCCATTCCACCTCTTACATATGTGCCTTGGGAACAGAATTAGATATATCTACAAAGTTGCTTTTAAGAAAACCATTAGGTACATTGAAAAAGGTGACCCATGAATTAAATGTACCAGAAATTTTGGGGTTGGGGATGTAGCTCACTAGAAGAATATTTGACTAGTATGAACAAGCCTGGAATACAATCCCTAACAACTCCCTGATCCAAAAAGATTTGTGTTTCAAAATGTCAGAATAATTCTAAAATGCTAGTTACTTTTTATCTATCATCCCTTTTAATTTAACATTTCCTTCTATTCTAAAAGGAAAGTTTCAGCTGAGGTGTAGCTAAGAGGTAGAGCTTGTCCTCTGCCTGTGTAAGGTCTTGGGTTTGATTCCTAATACTCAAAATAAATAAAACAATAAAATACAATAAAACAAGCAAGTGATCAAATAAAGATAATTTTTTCCTGTTGAGTGATTTCAAAAACAGAACATAAAAATATGGATTATACCAAATTCAGTTGTTAATGTTTTTCTTTCAGTTCTGCATTTTGTAAAACTGAAGACCACATATTAATCTAAATTGTTATATTAGGATATGTAAGAGTGCATTTTCCATTTAGGTAATTTGGCCTTTTCTCAATAAAATACTTTTTCTAAACACATACTGCTGAGAACACTGTTCAGACTGACTTGATTATAACAGAAATAAGTATAGAAAAGTATTTACATATGAAGGGGTAATTAACCATTTTAAGTTTTGGTGCTGGGGATTGAACCCAGGCCCTCACCCATATGGAGTATGTGCTTTAACTGTGAGCTATACCTACAAACCCAACTATTTAATATAAAATACCTTTAATATATACAGATCTAGGATTATTTAAATAACTTCTCCACAGATGACAAGAATGTCACTTCAAACTCTTGGTCCGAGAATCTGCTTACAGATGCACGAGCATTTTTTCTGATCTGGAGTCTCTTTTCTGCAGACAGGGAGAGAATATGAGCCATAGTTTCAGCATAGCCATCTTCAGTCTCAGCCAGAAATCCAGTTATATCTCCTTCATGAGGAATAACGATGTCCAGCTTTGGACCCCCTGAGTTGTGTGCAAGGATAATTGTGCCAGCTGCCATACACTCTACAACTCCTGAGAAAGAAAAAAAAATGAGCAGAAACCTTCAAAATCTTGGACTCTCCACACTACATTCCTAGGAAACAGAAAGCTGTAAAATGAACTGCTTAAAATCATTCCAGGCCAGGCGCTGGTGGCTGATGCCTATAGTCCTTGCTACTCAGGAGGCTGAGATCTGAGGATTGGGGTTCAAAGCCAGCCCAGGCAGGAAAGTCCATGAGTCTCTTAGCTCCAATAAACCACTCAGAAAACCAGAAAGTGGTGCTGTGGCTCAAGTGGTAGAGTACTAGCCTTGAACTGAAGAGCTGAGGGACAGCATTCAGACCCAGAATTCAAGACCCATGACAGACGACCATGCCTGTAATCCTAGCTATTCAGCAACCTGAGATCTGAGGACCATGGTGCAGTGCCAGCTAGGCAGAAATGTCCTTGAGACTCTTATCTCTAATTACCTATCCAAAGCTGGATGTGGAGCTATGGTTTAAGGGGTAGAGTACCAGTCTTGGGACAATGCCCAGGTTCTAAGTCCAAGCCCTAGTTAGGCACAAAAAAACAAAAATATCCTTTCATTCTTTCCCACTGGTTGACATGGCTCTCACTGGCACTGGTTTTCTTAACCATCCCATTCAGGCTCTTGCTCTGTGAACAAAGTCGCTTGAATGTAGTTATTGATGCTCTCACTTGCTGGCCAACTTTTAATTATTGTTTGGGACCCAGCTTGAGGGTCACAAGTCTGTCTTGTGTGACTGTTCCTGGAACACTTCACTTTCCTTACATAGCACTGGCTCATGTCCAGCAAAGTGTGACCACCAGAAGGATGGGCAGCTTCTGAAGGGAAAGAATGAAGAGCAACTCCCACCTCAGCCACCTTCCCAGCCTCCTTGAGTGCCTGGTCCAGAGTGAGTACCAGTAAATGTCAGAAGACAGACTCTAGGCAGAGAGCTGGACCAATGAGTCTTTGCACTTTTGGACTTACTATTATACTAACTAGGAATTTAAGACATAAGAAATTATAGTGTTAGTATAGGAAGCTCCACTTCTGTTTTCCTATAACGAGGAGAGACACAGAACAGGCACTTGAAAAATACATGTTACCAAATGACACCAAATAGCAGTTGACTGTACAATGAAATGTATGCTGAACCCAAAGTTAGAATAGAAATAGCAGCTTGAATAGCAAAACCAAATAAAGGGTAAAGAGACTGAAACTGAACCCTGATAGGATCTGGAGGAAAGATGGGGTGAGGCCATTTCAATAATGAGCAAAAATTCACAAAGAATTTAAAAGAGAAATAGTGTGGAAAGCTGATCTGGAGACAGTGTCAGCTTCCACTGCCCAAATAAAAATGCTCACCCCTAAGCAAGCCCATTGAAATACTTCTCACTGGATCCTATCCAAAGATTCCAAGCTGCTCCTTTAGTATGATTTAAGGTAGGGGCAAGGAATCTGTACCAGTACACAGATGAGTTTAGATGAGGAGAGAAGGCTTAAGGGTAGCTCAGTAGTAGAGCATAGCACTTGCCTAGTGAGTGCAAGACTGTGGGCTTGAGCCCTAAAACAAACAAAAAAAAAAAAGTGAGGTGGGTGGATGGAAATAGAAAGCCTAGCAGTTAAGAGCAGTTGTTACCTGGGTAGAAGCCAGACCCTACCACTTCCTTTGTGACTGGATTGAAGTTTCTAGACCTCTCTGTGCTTGGGTTTCCATATGGACAAATGGGTATAACAATAATACCTATCAAGCAGGGATTTAGAGAATAATAAACTAGATAATATTTGTAAAAACCTCAATTTAGTAACCTCCATATACTAAGTGGTGGTTAATAAGTTTCGTGTGTATGTGTTGTGTGTGTGTACATGTGCAAGTATTTCTGGGAATAGCATCTAGGAGCTGGTACATGCTAGCCAAGTACTCTGTCACTAAGCCATAACCAAGTCCAAGTACTAGTCTTTTTTTTTTTTTTTTTTTTTGGTCAGTCATGGGGCTGGGCCTGAGCGCTATCCTTCAGCTCTTCAGCTCAAGGCTAGCGCTCCACCACTTGAGCCACAGCACCACTTCTGGTTTTCTGAGCAGTATATTGGAGCAAAGAGTCTCACAGACTTTCCTGCCTGGACTGGCTTTGAACGGAGATCCTCAGATCTCAGCCTCCTGAGTAGCTAGGATTATAGGTGTCAGCCACCAGCGCCGGGCCCAAGTACTATTCTTTTTTTTTTTTTTTGGTGGGGGGGTTGGGGGGGTCTGGTCGTGGGGCCTGAACTCTGGGCCTGGGCACTGCCCCTCAGCTCTTCAGCTCAAGGCTAGCACTCTACCACTTGAGCCACAGCGCCACTTCCAGTTTTTTCTTTTTGCTTATGTGGTGCTGAGGAATCAAACCCAGGGCCTCATGCATGCAAGGCAAGCGCTCTACCACTGAGCCACCTTCTCAGCCCAAGTACTATTCTTAACTACTGTCTTAAAAGGTCCGAGATGAAGAATGTACACTTGGTGGATTAAGAAAAGAGAATGAGGATGTCATAGACACTTCCAGAGTATTATTAACTTATCATAAATCTAAAGTAGTATATCTTGCATATCAAACTAGTTAAGGACAAACTCACCAATCCCAAAATGCTCATTCCACATGGTGTGCAGACCAATTGTTGCTTCAGACAAATAATTCTTTAACTCCTCAAATGGAATGTTTATTTTAAATTCCACGTGTTCTTGAACCCCTAAATCCTCGGACAGCCTTCTCAGTTGGTTTACCCTGAGTTCATCTTCTTTGTTACGACAACCTCCAATGAGGATGAGTTTGAGTAGAGAGGGTGACTCAGCTGTCTTCTTACACAGCAATTTAGCAAAGGCTCTGATCTGCAAAGAGTGATCCTTTTCAGGCCTGAACTGGCCAATGGAAACCAGTAAATGTCCTGGGGTTTTCTGTTTCTCATGTAAGGGAATGTCCAGAAAGGTCTGTACATCACAAGGTGGATAAACAATGTTAGTGCAATGCCCAACCTTCCAAAGTGCAAGAATATGGTTTAGGGTCCAAGAAGAATTCACCATGACCACATCACTGCAAGAACCAACAAGCCCATAAAGAAAGGCAAACAAATAGTAGTAGATGAGTTTTACTTTGCTGAGAAAAGGATTCCTGGTAATGAAGGCTGCATTATTAAAGCCAACACTTTGATTCTTCACCACAGACAGCATGTCAGTGCTGATAGTGGGATAATGAACATAACTTCCAATTTGGCAACCTCCTACATACTTAAACAGAGGGAATGTGAACGCGTAGCCCATGGAATCAATGTAAACATCAGGAACATACTGCATCAACGCCTCCCAGCCAAGGACAATGGAGCCAAGACTTTGGCCCAAGAGTGTGAAGTGAGGGTAGTGTGAATCTTCCACAAGGTAGCGTTTCTTTAAGAACACAAATTTCACTGGATGAATTAATCTGATGTTAAATCTTCTGAAAGCACCTTCTAGTATCTGTTGACCAGTGACATTAACATCACCAGTATAAACAATGTATACTGCCTCAGGATACCTAAATAGAATATGATAGTTAAGAATCCCATTAGTTTAGGTTAAAATAAAGCAAACAGTTGTAGATAGTTGTCTCATAATCATGAACAAGCTTATTTTTATCTTAAAAAATGTTTTCAATGATTCTCATCATTTCACATGAAGTACTGACTCTACCCTTTCTAGAGTTTTTCTGTTGCCCAAGGATGTTAGTCCTTCAAATGAGACATTTTATGTTGAAATCCAACCTACAATACAGTGTACCAGCTGGATGCTGGTGGCTCACGCCTGTAATCCTAACTATTCAAGAGGCCAAGGTCTGAGCATTGGAAGCTAGCCAGGGAAGGAAAAGTCTGCGAGACTCTCATCTCCAGTTAATCACCAAAAAAATCAGACGTGGAGCTGTGGCTCAAATAAAGCACCAGCTTTGAGTGAAAAGTTAAAAGACAGTGCCCAGAGCTGGGACTCTTATCACTAATTAGCCACAAAGAAGCGGGAAGTGGTGGTACTATGGCTCAAGTGGCAGAGTACCAGTGTTGAGCAAAAAAATCTAAGAGACAGTGGCCAGGACCTTAGTTTAAGCTCTACTACTGGGACAAAAAAAAGGGGGGGAAGCTACTCTTAAAAGAGATTAATGGGATTATTGCCTTTATTTTTTTGGTGCTGGGGATTGAATACAGGGTCTTATGCATATTCAGCACACTTTCCCATTGAACACTCCTCCTAGTTTCCTAAAGGGGCTCTTTGACCTTTTTGCAACATGAGGACATAGCAGAAATAGCAATGAAGAAGCAGAACGTGACTCTTACCAGTTATCAGAGCTATATTTAGGTAATGATTTTTTAAAATAATTTAAAATAATTTCATTATTTTATTGTCGCTTTAGAGGTGTTATACAGCATGGTTACCTTTATATTTATGAGATAATAAATACATTTCCTTCCTTTTGTATAGTATCTTATGTTCCCTCATTCTCTCCCATTCCCTCCCATCTCTGCCCACAGGTTGCTTGGTGCAGTCTGTGGGCCTGCTGCTGCAATTTTTCACATTTTCCACTCATTTTGTGCCCTCCCCCCACCTTCCTCAGATATGTCCGTTTATACACTGTATATGAGGTAAAGAATAGAGTCATCAAAGAATGAAAAGGTCCTTGTTTCCTTATCTTTTGGAGTTTGTTTCACTATGTACATTATTTTATATACATATAAAGAGGTAATTGGGTATTACAACTTGTTGATTTTCTCCTAAGACTATCTTCTTTTGGTCCTACTGTGAGTGTCTAGAATCCTGTATAATTTGTCATATCCCATTGCGTTTTTAATCTAACTTCCACATATGAAGGAGAACATTTGCCATTTGTCTCTCTGATCTTGGCTTACTTCACTCAACATGATTTGTTCTACTTCCACCTATTTCTCTGCAAATGACATTATTGTATCCTTTCTAATGGCCGTGTAAAATTCTATTGTATATAGGTACCACATTTGTTTTGGATCCATTCATCTATTGTGGGGCATCTGGGTTGTTTCCCTATCTTAGTTATAGTGAATAGTGCGGCAATGAACATGGATGTGCAGGTGTCCTTTTCACAGCCTGGCTCTTGATGTCCAGGGTAGATGCCTGGGAGGGTAGGGTTGGGTTATAGGGAAGGTCTATGTCTAATTTTTTGAGCAACCTCCAGACTGTTTTCCAGAGTGCTTGTGTAAGTTTGCATTCCCACCAGCAGTACAGTATGGATCCTTTTTCTCACTTCCACACCAACATTTGTCGTCCAAATTCAGACTATTGGCCAGACTAACTGGGGAAAGATGGTATCTCGGGGTTGTTTTGAGTTGCATTACCTTTATGGACAGGGATGATGAGCACTTCCTCATGTGTTTCTTTGCCATTCTTACCTCTTCTGAGTATGCTTTCCTTAGCTCTCTTACCTATTTAGTGATTGGTTTATTAGGTTTGGGAAGGGTTAGTGTCTTGAGTTCCCTGTATATATTGGATATTAGGCCTTTGTCTGACATATAGCTGCTGTTTTTCTAGTTTAGTAGCTATGTCCTTAACTGTACAGAAACTTTTTATTCTAATGTAGTCCCATTTGTCGAGTCTCTCTCCTATCTGTTATGCCCCTGGGACTCTAGGTAATGATTTTTTTTAATGGCAATAATAAATGAACTTAAGAGATGCATACCTACTTTTTCTGAAGGGCTCTCAAAGCACACCATAAAACTCTTTCTCCTCCACCACCAGCATTGCAATATGGATGAAAAAATGCAATCACCATCTGCTTTCTCCCATTTTTGCTGGTTGATAATGACATTTTCTTCCTTTGTAGCATCAGTCTGATTCCACATAGGACAAGGACTAAACATACACATAAAGCTCCACATACAATTAGTCCCGGGAGGAACAATGAATAAAAAAACCTGGAATAAGAAGGAAAGTTCAAAACCACTCAGATTCTCATTAAAAAATAACATAAGTTAAAGTCTAGTTTACATACTTAGTTTATATATAGTAGCACAGAGAATTTTTGTAGTTTGCAAGATTATTTACACTTTTCTTTCTTTTTCTTTGGTGATCTCTGGGACCAAACCAGGGCCTTACATGTTAGGCAAGAGCTGTACCACTGGGCTGTATATCCAGCCCAACAACAGTTAATTTTCTTGTGCATGTACCAGTCCTGGGGCTTGAATTCATGGCCTGGGCACTCTCCCTGAGAGTTTTTGCTCAATACTAGCACTTGAGCCACAGCTCTATTTCTGGCATTTTTGGTAGTTTAGTAGAGATAAGAGTCTTATAGATTTCCCTGCAGGGGCTGGCTTCAAATCATGATCCTCATATCTCAGCCTCCTGAGTAGCTAGTATTACAGGTTTGAGCCAATGGTGTCCAGTGATAGTTAATTTTTAAGTATCCATCCCAGAAATGTTGCGTTTTGCTTGTTTTTGTATAGGGGTTTGGACTCAGGATCTTAATGTGTGCTAGCCAAGTATTCTACCTCTGTCCCTATATCCCTAAGCTGTTTTTTGCTTTAGTTATTTTTGGATAAGCCTTGGCTTTATTATAATCATTATTATTTACAATATGTTACTACTACTACTATTACCACTATTATTTTGGCCTGTGGTTTACCTAGGACTGCGATCCTCCTGATCTCTGCCAGTAGGTGGGATTACAACCCTAACCACAGAAATTCTTAATTCTAACTTGCTTAGCACTACAAGATGGTTAAAGACATAATGAATCTAATAGTTTGGCATCCCTATCTTGCGTTACGTTAAGGCAGTTTTATTTACTGTCAGTGTAAATGTCAACATAGAGAAAAGACATGCCTAACTTATGCCTGGCCAAGAGTTCAATTTCTAGCTTAACCTCCCCCCTCCCCACACTAGGTTTACCTATATTTAAACAGAAAACTGAAAAAAAAAGTAACTGTAACCAGCAGTGAGTCACTCCTTTAGAAAACAGCAAATACAATGTACAGAGCACTAAATCAGGAATATCCCATATGGCAGGGGATAACAAGACTGAGAACAAACCTTTCTACTCAGAGTATTTGAATATTCATTATTGAACTTGAAGTAGAATGGATAAAAATAAATAACAAATACCTGAATATGTATAAGAAACTACTATTCTTGCTTGTTATTCAGGAAATTATTTTCTAATTATAAAATTTCAATCTGTAAAAGTTCATGCCTAGATCCTAGCTACTCAGGAGGCTGAGATTTGAGAACCACAATTTGAAGACAGCCCAGCCAGACTGTCATCTTCAATTATGTAGAAAAAGACAGAATTGAGATTAGGGTTCAGATGGTAGAGTACCAAATATAAGATGAACTTGAGGTCCTTAGTTTAAGTCCCAGTACTGGCCCACAATTTATTTTAATTTTTTTGTTGGTCGTGGGGCTTGAACTGTGGGCCTGGGCGCTGTCCCTCAGCTCTTCAGCTCAAGGCTAGTGCTCTACCACTTGAGCCACAGTGCCACTTCCGGTTTTCTAGTAGTTAACTGGAGATACGTGTCACAGAGACTTTCCTGCCCGGGCTGGCTTTGAACCGAGAGCCTCAGATAGCCTCCAGAGCAGCTAGGATTACAGGGATGAGCCACCAGCACCCGGCTCACAATTTTTTTTTAAACTTCAATAAAAATATGTAGGTGTTAGACAAAAAAAAGAACCTAGGAGATAACACTGAGCATAAATAATGACATATAAAGGGGACTACCGGGAAGGATCCTGAGTTGGAGGCTGTCTCAAAACAACAACAACCAAACCACCACCACCAACAACAACCAAACCAAGCAAGGCCAAACCAAAAGAGTTAGAAGCTAGAATATCAAAGATATTTAGTTTGTTCAGTGGGAAAAAGCATTAGATAAGGTGATGTTAGGGAAATGAACCCTAAGATATGTATTCAAATTTTTTTTCTTTCTTGCGATTGTTTCTCACACATTTATAAGATGATTTCTTTGTTGCTTTGTATGTCCCTCCCCCACAGTATAACCCCTGCTTTCACTGTATTTAATGTCGGTATAATTTGTGGAGGGGAAGGGGAAAAACAAATCGTTTAAATAGGGATGCAGGTGGACCCATTGCAACAATGAGATGTACAAGTCGTTATGTCAAAACGAACTTTACAACTTTGGTGGGGGGGCGGCGGGGGATAGGGGAGGAGCGGGAGGATTGGGGGAGTAGGGGAGGGAGGATGGAAAGGGATGGGAAGGGGAAACAAAGGAGGAGGCTACAATGCTTGATAAGAAATGTACTCATCCCGCTGTACGGTATGTTCACAATAAAAAAAAAACATGATGAGAATAGCAATAAAAAAGAAATGTACTCATTATCTTGCCCATGTAATTGTAACCCCTCTGTACAGTATTTTCACAATAAAAAATACTATGCAAAAAAAAAGCATTTACAAAAATTTTATAACAAAGGTTAGAAAAGTCAGTTTTCCCACCAAAATGTTAGCAGCTGTTATCACCAGATGGAAACATTCTTGGTGGCTTTTCCTTTTATTGATCTATGTTGTAACTGTCCTAGAAGAAACTGTATTACATAGTCATAAAAAATGATTAAAAAAAAGAAGGCAATATTTTATAACTACTTTTACATCAATGAGAAAATAAAGCAGTGGATCGTCAAGAAACCCAGAACATATGTTATAATTAAGCGACACGTATTAACCAAAGTAGTCTGGGTGAGTTAAACAAACAAACAAAAAGCCCCGAGTCCAGAAGGAAGAATTAGCTTCTCAGCCGAAGACAGACGCATCATGGACTGGAAAAAAACACACTCGTGGCTCCATCCTAGAGGGAAACGGGGAAGGAAGATCAGGAATTTACGACGGACAAAATGGACTGCGAAGAGGAGAAAGAAAAGGCAGACACAAAGCTGGGAACTGTCGCTAGCCAGCAGGGGGGCAAGCGGGAAAACTGCGGTAAACTGAGTCAAAGACCTAGCGGTCTCCCACCTATCTAGGAGACCCCAAAGGGAGAGGAATTTCTTCCCACTTGGCCTGACCCAATCTCCTAAAATCACATCAAGGAAGGCCATTCCCCTGCAAACTTAAGCTGCACGCGAAAGAAAATTACCACCAAAAAACCAGGTCAAGGTTGTGAGTCCACGCCCCGGGCTACTCACCGCAATAACTCGCACAAGCACCAGCTCCCAGGGGCAGTCGCCATCTTTAGCCGACCCCGGAACTCAGGAAGCTCTCGGCCGTTCCTCTTCTCTATTGGCTCCTGAGGAAATAACGGCATGCTATCCCCGCCCTCACGGACCTCTTTACTTTGCAATTGGTTCCTGGCAGCAGCTTCCCATGGCCTTTCAGCCAATAGGCTCTACCGAGGCGTAGACAAAATTTCCGTCCGGCGCGCATGGGACCCGCCCCCTTAGTAGGAGTTGGGCTGTGGAGTGGGGGCGTGGCCTGTGATGGACAGCCAGCACTCCCGCCCTCCCGCCCTTCTCCACCACCCACCGTGAACACCCCCCCACCCCCGGGAGTACCCCCATCCCCTGCCCCAAACCGGTCTCCTGTTGAACAAATGGGGCCGCCCCGGCTGGTCGCGGATCGATCTTCGAGGTGCCGCAGCGGTCTCAGGCTTTGCCACCTGCGGCGTCCCGGAGTCGCGCGCACCGTCCGTGAGGGGGCTGCGCGGAGTTGACGCCGAGTCGTCCCCTCAGGCAGTGGCCGCACCCGGGGACCTGCGTCTTGGGTCCCGGGCTGCGCCTCTCGCCGGCTTTTCCCTCACGGCACTCGGCTGGGGCTCCGAGGACCCAGTCGTGAGCGCATCTGCCCCAGGTAGCGCAGACCCGGGGCTGGGGAGGGGCCGGCTCCCGTGGGGACACTGAGGCAGGGGTCGGCGCGGCCCGGGGCGTGGGGGGGATCGGAGGCCCGGCCGGCCGCGCGCGAACCCCCTGATCCCACACGAAGGGGTGTGTTGGACGAGTGGCCGGCAGGAATCATCCCCGCCTTTCTCCTCCCCTGACCAGGTAGGTGACCTTTGCGCTCCCTGCGCGATCTGGGAAGACGTTGGCGTGTGTGGAGAATGATGCCTGAGCGGGAGAGTCTGATTTCAGCCAGCGGAGAGCCTCGCCGGGAGGTAAGTGCCTTCGCGCCCGGCCCACGCCGCCGCCGTCACCCCCGCCCGGAGGGCTTTCTGTCCCGCCGGTCGCTGCAGCCTGGCTCGCGCAGGTGCGCTGGGCACAGGTGCGCGGGACTCAGCGCTGGCTGTAGTGGCTGGGGAGGAAAGCACCCTAGAAAGGGCACTGTCCCTGGCCCGCTGGTGTTGAGGAACAGTTTGAAAACCTAGCATTTCCCCATTCACCTTTCCCCTTTTAAGGGGTCTGATGCCTGCCAGGCAAAGAGCGGGAAGCTGCTGTGTGATTCGGTGCAGAAGTTATTATCGTTGGGTGGCAGATCCAGGCTATCCAAGTCCTGTGGTCTGTCCAAGTCAAGTGGTCTATATAAGTCCTGCCATGTTTTCTTTATTTTTCTTTTAATGCAGTCTTTTAAAAATAGAATACTTTGCATGACAAGACAACCTTTTCCAGTCCTTTTCTTCATGTACTCCTGCCTTCATTCAACAAACATTTATTGAAAACTTAGTACGTTGAAGAGTTTGATAGAGTTGTTGACAACCTCCCTCCACCCCACTCCCACCACTCCCCACACACACGGGAGGAGAGAAACCTATAGGTTTCTTCCTGTGTTGTTTTAAAATGCTCTGTTTTACCTGAATGAAATCACGTGTTGTAGTTTTTTTCCATTCATACTATATTTTGGAATTAGCTCAACTAAGTATCTCAGTTTAACCTTCTCACAGATGTATCATGGTTTATTGACCTCCTGTGGGTGGATGTTTTGAGTGCCTTACCCCCTCTTTCACAAGAGGACACGATCTTTGTATTTGATTTTTAATACAAACATGGAATGTTTCTTTAGGATATAGGATTAATGGACTCAAGAATAGGTCACTTCTTTTCTATACACTTGGAATTAATTTATTGTTATTGTTGAGTCTATTTAGTAGTGAAATTCATCTAGGCTGGTGGGTAGAAAGGAAATATAAGTGGATTCATGGATAAGCAGAGAGGCTGGTGAGTAGGTGACTCTTTGTGGCATGAGACTTCATTTGATCAAGGATGTGAAGACAGCATACACTGGAGAGGGGTGGCTGGAGCAGAGGAGATAATTCCAACTGTCTGCAGTGTCTTCATCTAGATAGAAAAATCTTTGTACTTCCAGATCAGCCTCAAGACTTGCCCCCTCCTTGAAACCTATATATCTCCTGCCCTCATTGACCTCATTCTGTTCTGGATTCCTTTGATAATAGCCAATATGAGCTTACTATGTGTTACACATTGTATTAAGTACTTTATATCCCTCTCTTTGCACTCTCTCATTTAATCCTCACAATCCCCATTTCACCCAGGTTTTTATTTATTTTTTTCCAGTGCTGGAGATCAAATCCAGGATCCTGTGCTCATATGCTGTTATCATTGACCCATACACCCAGCCTTAAAACCCTTTAACATAGATTTTTCTTCTTGTTGTTGTTAATTTTGTGCTGGGAATCAAACCCATTCTGCCAACAAACTTTTCCTGGAACTCTGTTAAGATAGTAGCTTCAGTAATCATCATTTGTGCAGCAAATAACTTTTAAAGTACTCCCTACCAGGAATTGTAGAAACCGGGAATCCCATTATGATCAAGATCTTTCCTTTAGAGACTTTGCATCCTAATAAGAGATCCTGATAGGGGTGGCAGTGGAGGGGGAGATGGATGTGGGGGTGGGGTAGTTGTGGTGTGTGTATAACCAATAAGTAGTGTTAATTCTGATATTGCTGAGTGTGTGGAAGCTAGTAAAGCTGAGTAGGAGCATAAGAAAAGGTCTGAGTTTTAAGTAGAGCCCTTGATAGCCTACATTTCAGGCGAGTATGCTGGGGAACTGAAAGTGTCTAAGTCCTAATACAGGAATGCATAATAAATGTGTATTTGATCTTTGTCCTAGGTTCCTGATACAATGCCAAACCCTTGGCATTTCCTGAGTGGTTGTAGTAGTGATAGGAATATTTTGTTGTTGTTCATAATAAGTTTTCATAATACCTAAATTCTGCTAGTGACAGGGACCTTGATGAGCCCCTAGAATCTAGACCTCAGTCTAGATGTCAGAGGAATCACTTACATTACTAGGGAGTTAGAACTTTCGGCCCCATCCTCCAACCTCTAGAAAGGTGCTAGGGATTGTAGTTGAGTTACTCACCAATGGTTGATGATTTGATCATGCCTACAGAATGTAACCTCCATAAAAACATCAAATGATGGGCTTGGTAAACATATTGAGGCTCTGGGAGGGTGGCTTGCCTGGAAGGGCATGGCAGCTCTGTGCACCTGGCTCCTACTGCTTGCCCTGTGTGTATCCTTAATAAAGAACTGGGAGCTAGGTGCTGGTGGCTGATGCCTGTAATCCTAATTACTCAGGAAACTGAGATCTGCAGATCTCAGTTCAGTGTCAGCCAAGCTCAAAGACTCTGTCTCCAATCAACCAGCAAAGATGTCAGAAATGGAGGTGTGGGTCAGGTGGTAGAGTGTCAATCTTGAGAAAAAAAAAATAAAGGAGAATGAAATGCTGTGAGTTCAAGTCCCAGTATCAGCACAAAAACACAAACAAAAAACTGGTAATAGGTCAAGTGCTTTCTTGAATTCTGTAATAACGTATTAGCAAATTATCCATCCTGAGGTTGTGGCAAACCTCTAAATTTATAGTTGGTCATTCATAAGTTCAAGAGTCCTTGGGGACTGATATCAACAGTTGGGGCTGTCTTGTGGGACTGAGTCTTTATCTTGTGAGACCAGTGCTAACTTAAGATAGTGACAATGGAATTGAGTTGCTGAGCCCCAGTTGTCTGCAAAGTGGGAAAATTGGTTGATAGGAAAAAAGCTCATTATTTTAGGGGTCAGAAGTAGTGAGACTGGAAACAAAAAAAGAAGGGGTGTCCTTAGTGTTTGAGGAACAAAAAAGAGGTAGAGGGGCGTGAGTAATGGAAAGAGGGGGAAGCCGTAGAACCTGAGATTACAATTCATCACTTTAAAAGTGGGGAAACTGGAAGCAGGAGTGACTTAGTGGGCCTTGAGTGTCTTGCTAATAAGAGGTAGACATAAGGTTGAATTTTATCCAGGCCTGTGAGGCTTTCTCCTAGAGTCACTTGATACTTGATTATACTACCTGTTATTTTCATCAATACTAACAAATACAGCTATTTTTTTTGGCAATTCTTGTGTTTGCACGCCTCTCCCTCCCTCCCTCCTTCCCTCCCTCCATCCCTCCCCCCCTCCTCCCCTTTCCCTCCCTCCCTCCCTCCCTCCCTTCCTTCCTCCCCCTCCCTCCCTTCCTTCCTTCCTTCCTTCCTTCCTTCCTTCCTTCCTTCCTTCCTTCCTTCCTTCCTTCCTTCCTTCCTTCCTTCCTTCCTTCCTAATCCACAGGCTGTAAAATCCCAAGTCTTGTGGAAGTGCTTTACTCAGTCCCTCATTTTTCTCCACAGATGACATCTTACATCAAGGAAACCAATTGTATTATTGGATGTGCTTGACTTCTTACATCAAGGAAACCAACTCTATTAGATGTGCTTTCTCCAACCTTCCATCCAACTTTACCTATTTTCTCCCCAATTTTATTTAGACCTCACATTTATTTTAGACCTATTATTTTATTTCAACCTATTTTGGTTTGTGTTTGTCTTTTTGAAATAAGGCTCATTATGAAGCCCAGGTTGGCCTAGAACTCACAATCTTTACAGCTTTGCAGTGCCTGGATTATAGGCATGTACTGTACAACCTGCTTTTATCTCTATCTCTCTAGAATCAGAAGACAGGCAAGCCAGCCTTTATTTGCTTCTAGGCTTTCTCTTTCTGAACCTGTGAAACCATTCACTTTACTTTTTGTTTTTAAGTTTATTTCTACATTTCCTTCTTTCTTAATCTTATAGAAAGAATAGACTGCACTGTTTGAAGGATGACTTTTAGGTTTTCCTTCATTATGATATGTTTTTTGGCTATAAAAGAAATGTATAAAAACACTCATATGTAATTTAAAAGAAAATAGGGAGGGCTGGGAAGGTGGCTCAGTGGTAGAGCGTTTGCCTTGCATGCCTGAGGCCCTGGGTTCGATTCCTCAGCACCACATAAGCAAAAAGAAAAAAGCCAGAAGTGGCGCTGTGGCTCAAGTGGTAGAGCACTAGCCTTGAGCTGAAGAGCGGAGGAACAGTGCTCAGGCCCAGAGTTCAGGCCCCATGACTGGACCCCCCCCCCAAAAAAAAAAAAGAATATAGGGAATACTCTGTATCTCACCTGATCCAGAATAAGAAACATTATTCAATGTCATGACTTCCACCCAACTTCTCACTTTCTTTCTTCCTTCCTTCCTTCCTTTCTTTCTTTCTTTCTTTCTTTCTTTCTTTCTTTCTTTCTTTCTTTCTTTCTTTCTTTCTTCCTTCCTTCCTTCCTTTTTTTCTTTCTTTTTCTCAACTTCTCACTCTTTCTTTCCCTCCTTCTTTCTTTCTTTTCTTTCTTTCTTTCTTTCTCTTTCTCTCTCTCTCTCTTTCCCTCCCTCCCTCTCCCTGCCCCCCCTTTCTTTCTCAGTGTTGGGGATGGTGCTCAGTGTTTTGCACATGCTAGGCAAATGCTCTGTCACTGAGCCATACTTCAATCCATTTTCCTCATATTTTTCACATAGACGTTCCTCCAGAGAAGCTAGGATTAAATGCATGAGCCACCAGCACCCATTTGCCAATTGTTATTTTAATGCTCTTTGCTGTGGTTTTAACTGTTTTGTCCTTTCAAATTAACATTGATGCAACATTAGCAAGAGCTGTGGCCTGTGATTGAACTATAAATGTGGAACTCTTGTGAATGAGATTAGGTATCCTTTTTATTTTTTGAAAATTTTTTCCTTATTCTTATTGTTATTATTTGCCAGACCTGTAGCTTGAATTCAAGGCCTAGGTGCTGTCTCTGAGCTTTTGTGTTCAAGGCTAGCCCTCTACCACTTGAGCCACAGCTCCACTTCTGGCTTCTTTTGATAGTTAATTGAAGATAAGTTAATAGGCCTTTCCTTCCTGGGCTGGATTTGAACTGTGATTCTCAGATCTCAGCCTCCTGAGTAGCCAGGATGTGAGCCATTGGTGGCCAGCAGGTGTCCTTTTATGAGGACACTTTCAGCAGATGGAGATTAGCAAGATCATGGAGACCAGTCTGTGCAAGAAGTTACCAATACTCTATCACAACCAATAAATGTATCTGTAATCTCAGCAGTGGGAGGAAAGGGTAGCATGAAGGATTGTGGTTTAAGAAAGGCTCTGAGAAAAAGCCTTAGACTCTATCCAAAAAGTAAAGCATGAGATCCTAAGTACTATCAAAAATAAGCAAATAGGGACTGGGAAGGTGGCTCAGTGGTAGAGCGCTTGCCTTGTATGCATGAGGCTCTGAGTTTGATTCCTCAGCACCACATAAGCAAAAAGAAAAAAGCCAGAAGTGGCACTGTGGCTCAAGTGGTAGAGCGCTAGCCTTAAGCTGAAGAGCTGAGGGACAGCACCCAGGCCCAGAGTTCAGGCCCCACGACCAGAACCCCCCCCCCCAAAAAAAACAAATAAATAAATAAAACCTAATGATGGAGAGTGTTTTCCCCTTTCTCTCCCTTCTTTCCTTTCCACCAGTGAGGATATGATTCCTACTCTAGGGAGAACACAGCAACAAGGTGCCATCTTACCAGAGAGTAGCCCTTACCAGAGGCTGACTGACCTGCTGGTGCCTTGACCTTGGACTTCCTACCTCCCAGAACTGTGAGAAATAAAATTCTATTTTCATAAGTTACCTATTCTTTGTTACTTTGTGATAACTGTACGAATAGACCAAGGTTGGTGCTGAGAGATATAATAAATGCAACAGGTATTCTGAGAAGTATAACAAGTATAATAAGGACCTTAGTGGAAGCTGGAAGAATGTGGAGGAGAAAAGGCCGAGATTGCTGTAAACAGTGTTCAGGGTGAGGACTTGGAATGAGTGTAGACAGAGCCTGAATCTTTGTACAAATTACCAATGGTCATAACCCAGTTAGTGGTAGATGGAGACAGAAGTAAGAAGTACATATTGGAGGGGCTGGGAAGGTAACTCAGTGGTAGAGCGCTTGCCTTGCATGCCTGAGGCCCTGGGTTCGATTACTCAGCACTACATAAGCAAAAAGAAAAAAGCCAGAAGTGGCGAGGCCCTGGGTTCGATTCCTCAGCACCACATAAGCAAAAAGAAAAAAGCCAGAAGTGAAGCTGTGGCTCAAGTGGTAGAGTGCTAGCCTTGAGCTGAAGAGCTGAGGGACAGCGCCCAGGCCCAGAGTTCAGGCCCTGTGACCGGACCCAAAAAAAAAAAAAAAAAAGAAGTATATATTGGAGACTGGAGGAAGGCCATCCTCATTACAATGGGGCAGAAAACATAGGTGACCTCTGTCTATGTCCTAAGAAAATTGTCTAGTCCCACCACTTGCTCCTATATGTGGAATAAAGTAACACAGTGAAACTAGTATTTCAGTACAGGTTCAGCAGTCTGTACTGGACTTGGGCTTTTAAATTTTTTAAACAAAGAACTTGAAAAGAGGTATGCATAATGATTAAACATTCCCAGTCTCTGGGAAGGGCCCGGTTCACATTTATCTCAGTCTTTTTCTCTGGAGGAGGTGCCAGAGAAATGATCCCTTCTTTACTTGGGGGAAGTGGGAACAATTTAGTCCCTGTTACATGGTGAACGGTCTGTCTTGAACTTTTGGCTGTTCTCTTCCATTGTGGCATTTTGCCACGTGTCATAAGATGATAAGAAGGCTGCAGTGTAGCTAAAGCGGTAGAGTGCCTGTCGAGCAAGCTGGAGCCCATAAGTTCAAACCTCAATATGAGAGCAGGGTGGGGGAGACATTGCCTGTCTAGGTGGCGGTTTGACTAGTGTCACAAGCTGCTTATCAGTAAATCCTGTCCTTCCTGGAGCCCAAAGTGATAGCAAAGTGATTTCAGGAAAGAATGACTCAGATCAAAGGACACAGGTACAAAATGAAGGCTGGTGCCTCCTTGTTTGTTCTACTTCTAGTTAATTTATGGACCCAGCAAAAGCAGCTTTATGTATCTCTTACACCAGTGCTTTGTGGAAGGTGGAACTGTGAGTTAAGAAATCTGGCTGGGGCTGGGAAGGTGGCTCAGTGGTAGAGTGCTTGCCTTGCATGCCTGAGGCCCTGGGTTCAATTCCTCAGCACCACATAAGCAAAAAGAAAAAAGCCAGAAGTGGTGCTGTGGCTCAAGTGGTAGAGTGCTAGCCTTGAGCTGAAGAGCTGAGGGACAGCACCCAGGCCCAGAGTTCAGGCCCCACGACTGGACCAAAAAAAAAAGAAATCTGGCTGAACAAATTCTTAAAACAATGTGTGCAGGGTGTTGATAGTTTCTCTTGATTGCTTATTGTAAAATCTAGAAGAGGAAACAGAACTTAAATGGAAAATTCTCAGCCTGACTAGGCTGAGAAGAATAAAAAGGTGTGTTTGAGTGAAAATACTAACAGTGTGGCCAATAAACATTTGATGAGGAGATTAGCCTGAGTGGAAGGAAGCCAGATATAATTCCAGATTGTGGTAGAAAGATCCTGAAGGCATTTCAGGCTGCCACTCCCTCTATAGTCCTTGAGAGACCTGGCTTTGAGGGTAGAAAGTTCCAGAATCAGGAGCCCAAGGAACCTTTGGGTCATTGGGGTTAGTTACCCAGGGCCACCTAAAATCTCTACTCCATGTATTCCAGTGTAATGCTTCTTGGACATGCCAGCACTAGCTTAAGTGAGCTCAAGTGCTCAGGTATACCTCCTCCAGCCACTTAGGAAGGGTCCAAGCTGGAAACTTTGGCACTGTTCCTGTGGTGCTAACAGTAGGTGTGCTGAGTGCAAGGGTGGTAGACTCATGATACCTCTACCTAGATCAAAGGATGGCCTTCAGGGCCATCCCAGAGAGCCTTAGGTGGAGAGAACCTCTAGGTGGCGATGTGGAGGTGGGACTGACTGACTCGGACACTCCGGAACTAAGCTAAGCACACTCCAAACCCAGTGTGCCAGAAGGTAGACATAATGTCAAAGATTCTTCTCAAGCATTACAACTTAATTTTGGGGTGGGGTGTAGCTTAAGGATAAGATATATGTTCTTCATGCACACAATTCCCGGGTTTATTCCAGTACTCAGAAAATAGAAGTTTTAATATTTGCTCTCGTAGGTGTTAGTCTTATTTGGGGGCTCACACTGGTGGCAGAGTACCTCCCTAGCATGCTTGAGATCCCCAGCCCTGAAAAAAAAACCCTATTTTAAGATCTGTTTGCTATTTTGAATCAGTCTGTTTTAAGATATTAGCATTACTGTCATCATTGCTTTGTAGTAAGTTTTGAAACTGAGGAAACTCAATTCTTCTGTATTGCTCCCTTTTAAGATTATCTTGGTTATTCTGGGTCTACAGATATTTCAGTATCACAGGTGGACCCATTGCAACAATGAGAAGTACAAAATGTTATGTTGAAAAACGAATTTTACAGCTTTGGCTGGGGAGAGGGGGTGGGTGGGCAAATGGGAAGGGATGGGAAGGGGAAACAAAGGAGGAGGCAACAATGCTTGATAAGAAGTGTACTCATTACCTTGCCCATGAAATTGTAACCCCTTTGTACGGTATTTTCACAATAAATTTTTTAAATCAAAAAAAAGAAATTTCAGTATCAGTTTCTATAAAGAAGTTACCTGATATTTTGAACAGCTCAACATTTATTGCAAATGAGCCCAGTACCTTAGAGAAAGATTAGAAACATTTGCTTTACCTGCCTGGTTTTTCCCTGTAGGCAGAATTCCTAAGCTGAGGGTTTGTACCTGGGCTTCTCTCTGAGGGAGTCTGAAGGCATTAGGAACTCAGGGTCCCAAGGAGAGCTTTGGGCCTAAGTTCTGATAAGCTTCCTGGTATGAAACTACTGCCCTGTGAACTAGGGCTAGGGGCAGTGGGGCCTTAGAGATCTTTGTGCACTGGGTCCAAGGTAGAACTTTTGTTGCATATGAACAGTGAGTGATAGGTAGAACAAGGGAGCCATCACCTCTTAGCTGCATTTGTCTGGTACTTAGATTCAGCATCAGACAGCTTAAAAAACTGAGGACTTAACTCTCCTGGGGAGAGAGGTCTCTATCTGGGAACTGGGGGCTGGGGGAGGGCATGGGGATGGAGTAAGGATTCCTGGGCTCCAGGCTGTACCTGCTTGGAATATAGCTGCCAGCTCACTGCCTTGGGAATATAAAGATGAGAAGATATGTCAAATTTCATTGTTCTCACTAAATTTCAGTAGATTTTCTTGAATAAAAGTTTTTTCATGTGCTATGTCTTTAGGACCTCTTATAGACTAAATTTTCACCAGTCCATAGAGCTTATACTTCATGCTAGTAATTCCTACCCCTCCAGTGCATTTGAGAGTTATATCAGTTAGAATTATGTTCTATTTAACTGTTTGAAACAGGAAATTCAGGGCAGTAGTGAAGTATGGAAGATTTTATTGCATATAATTCATAGTTAGACCCGTTATCCATTGCATAACTGGCCCACCTTAATTTTATTGCATATAATTCTAAATATTGCCAGGTTCTGGTGGCTCTTGCCTGTAATCCAAGCTATTCAGGAGGCTGAGATCTGAGGCTTGCAGGTCCAAGCCAGCTCAAACAGGAAAGTCTTATCTGCTCCATTTAACCACCAAAAAGCTGGTGGTGGAGCTGTGACAAGTGATGGTGCTCTAGCCTTGAACACAAAAGTTCAGGAACTGTGCTCCGGCCCTGAGTTAAAGTCTTGGGACTAGTGCGTGTGTGTGCGCATGCGCACACACACACACACACACACACACACACACACACACACACACACACACACACACACACACACACACACACACACACACACACACACACACACACACACACACACACACACACACACACAAGCAAAAACAGAAACAAAAAATTTCCAACTATATTCCCAGGACATTTGAAAAGTTGGCTGAAGTCAGGAATACTTGGCCTTTGTGGATGGGCCATGAGCTCTTTCTGTGGCCTCTCAGTCACTCCACTCTGTTAGGTCTCTGAGACCCAGGAAATGACTTGAGGTGAGACTCTGGGCTTGGAAGGATACAGGGACCAGTAAGGGAGGAGGAAGGACCTAACACCTTCTTAAGTTCAATATTTGTCTGAAACTTTAGGAGTCCATTTTTTCAGTAAGTAAACATATAAGTTGTTTTTGTCTCACATTTTCTGTCATTGAGTATTGAGAACCTCTTAGCATCAAGCACTGTTGTAGTGCTGAGAATTCAGCAAGGAATTGAACAACCACTTGGTTGCAAAAGACCTCTCCAGGATAGAAGTAAGAATCAGTGCTTAGTCAGCTGCCTGCTCATAGTTTTAGCTCATTCTTTGTCAACTGTGAAGAGCTAGGCATCAGGAAAGAGACCATTAGAACTTAAAGTGTACATTAGTGGAGTTTTTCATGTGGATGCCAGGTGATGAGGGCAACCAAGAAGTTGAAGGTGCATGCACATAATAAATTGTGAAATTAAAACATTGCCTTTGAATATTAGAATACTTTCTTCAGTGAGTTTGCCTATGGTTTATTTCTGTTTATCATTAATAAGCTATAAAAGCCTTGCTGAGCTAGGGAATTTGGTCTGGGAAATCACCAGCTTCCTTATGCAGTGGTGTGAACCAAGGGGGCTTTGACCAGCCCATTCCTCCCCAACCTGGGTACTTGGGGTTTAAATTTTTTTAATACTTTTTAATGTTACACTCCATTGCTCTTCTCTCCTAATACAGACTGTGTCTTAGGCTCTGATGGAATCTTCTGCTGTGAACACATTTAACATTCGTGTGGGAAGCTTCCAGCATGCAGCTTAGTTGGCTTCTGCCATTCTGTCTTGTCACTGGATCCTGACTCTTACTACCTGGGAAGGGCTGGCCTGACCTGTCCCAGAGTGTTTCTGGGAAGCTCACCCCACTGGGAGCCTCTAGCTGGGATATATAGATTCTTTGTGAGCACTGAAATATGTCAGTCAGATGCCCCTCCTCCAAGCAGGTGCTTTGTCCTGGAGGTTCTTGGAAACCTGAGCTGTCCATCTGCCTTTAGGCCCGGGCTTCTCAGATTGCAAAAGAATTGTTTAGGATACCAAAGCAATTTTCATTCTTGAAGTACAAGAATGATTTACAAAGATTGTAAAGGTGGCTAGGAGGCAAATAAGATGAATTTTATTTTGGAAAATGGCTTGTGAACTTTGTACATATGAGAACCCAAATAATATAGTGCAAGGAGACACTTGAAGACCTGTCCTTCTAGAAGGAATGTGTGAGGGAACAATGGATTTTCCCCTTGCATTGGCCTGAAGGGGACAGAGAAGAAGTAATTCTGGGTAGAAAACATGTTCTAATCTATGTGACTCAACTCATTTATTTAAAGATAGTTAAACATTTATTTAAATAGAAATACCTAACTTCTAGCATTTGTCTACTGGATTAAATCTGTAGGCAAGATCCTTGTGTTTTAGCAGCTAAGCACTTGCTAGGCAATGATGGACTGAGGAAGGCTGCAAAAAAAAAAAAAAAAGGAAAAGACTGGGAGTTCAGCAAATGAGAGTAGAAGAAGGCAAGAATGAACTACTTAGGACAATGCTGGGTGCTGGTGTCTCATGCCTGTAATCGTAGCTACTCAGGGGGCTGAGATCTGAAGATCACAGTTTGAAGCAAGCTCAGGCAGGGAGTCTGAGACTCTTATCTCAAAATAACCACAAATAGCTGGAAGTAGAGCTGTGACTCAAGTGATAGAGTGCTAGCTTTGAGCAAAAGAACTCAGGAAAGCTTTCAGGCCCGGAGTTTAAGCCCTAGTACCACTGATTCCAACCAGAGTCAGTGCCTAAAGGATCAGGAGGAATAGGTGGGATTTGTGGGACAGGAAGAGTGGGGTCATATTTAAGGGGGAAAGGTTCAAGAATGAAGAGTTTGGACTTGGGGCTGTGAAGGTGGCTCAATGGTAGAGTGCTTGCCTTGCATGCATGAGGCCCTGGGTTCGATTCCTCAGCACCACATAAACAGAAAAAGCCAGATATGACACAAGTAGTAGAGTGCTTGCCTTGAGCTGAAGAGCTGAGAGACAGCACCCAGGCCAGAGTTCAGGCCCCATGACCAACTAGAAAGGAAAAAAAAAAAAAAAAGAGTTTGGACTTGATCCTCTAGTCCAGGAAAATAGCACATACCATGGCTGTCCAGCAGGTCCCTTAGATTCCATAGGTACAAAGGAGAATTTTACTATTTTCTGCTTTCTTCCCACTATCCCTTCTCATCTTGGTTCACTCATCACCATGTTCCCAGTCTCAAATCAGATATGGCACTGTCATCTTCAGGTCCCATTTGTATTGCCTGCTGTGATCAACTGGTCACTGAGCCAGACAGGCCTCTTCATTTGTGTAATCCACTCTGCTAATTATTTCCTCTGCCACTGATAAGCCCTATAATGTCCCCTTCTTTTGAGTCTTCATTCTTCTTCCATCTAGAACTGTATTTCTAGATCACAAATATAATGCCGTGAGTCCTCTACTTGAAGACTCCTGATGGGTCTGGGGTATACAGCTTAATGGTGGAACACTTTTTGAGCATGCATGCCTGCCCTGGGTTCTAACTCCAGTACTGAGAAAGAGAAGGGTGGAGGGGAGGGAGGGAGAGGGAAAGAGAAAATTCTGATGATTCTCCACTATCTTTAGAACAAAGTTCAGCCTTCCTGTCCTTTTTAACCTGGGCCTCGTACACTATTCTGGCTATGTTCCATTTCAGAGCAACCAACTAGGAGAAATAGTTTAGACAGAAAAGTATTTAAATTTTCCATAGTTCATAAAGGTAAAAACATTGGGGATATAAGATTTCAGTATACATTTTCTTATTAGTATTGATATTAAAACCAACTACAAAAACCTGGTGAACCTGGCAGACAAACCCAGGATTGAACAGTGTGCAGTTCATTAAGGATTTACAAAAGAGTAGTTATGGGTGAGAGCAAAACCAGTGAATCCTTGTAATTTGGATGAGGAGGATTCTTTTAAGACAGGAGCTGAGGGTGTAGCTGGGGGTGTCAATGGTAGAATGGTTGTCTACATATGTGAAGCTCTGAGTTCAACCCCTACTACCACATACACACATACGCACATGCACATGTGAGCATGCGTACACACTATAGTCAGGAAAAAAGTTACTTCATTCAAGTTGGAATGTACCTGGTTTATCTCAAGGTAGTGTCAGAAAAGTTGGCACATTAGCCAGAGGTTAGTTGAAATGCTTTACATACCACACTAATGGTTTTGTCTATTTTTTTGTCTGTTTGTTGTATTGGGGGTGGGGTGGGGACTATTGGTGGATAACTGGCCAGTGTTACTCAGGGACAATGGTTGTGGTTATGACTTAAGATGGGTGCAGTCAGGTTGAGCTAAATCCTTACAGCCATTGCTAAAGTGCAGAAGCATCTGTATTCATCCCATATCAACAAGGAGAAATTTAAAATGTTAAATAACACATATTTTTAAATTTTTATAATTTTTATGCCACTACTGGGATTGAAGTCAAGGCCTATATGCTGTTCCTTAGCTTTCCGTTTTCTTTTTTTTTTTCTTTTTTTTGGTTCTGGGGCTTGAACTCATGGCCTGGGTGCTATCCTTGATCTTTTTTTGCTCAAGCCTAGCACTCTACCACTTGGGCCACAGCTCTCCTTCCAGCTTTTTTTTTTTTTTTTCCTTTTTGGTGGTTAATTGGAAACAAGAATCTTAGGGACTTTCCTGGCTTGGAACCACAATCCTTAGATCTCAGACTTTGGAGTAGCTAGGATTACAGGCACGTGCCACATGTCCCTTAGCTGTGTGGTGCTGTGTCATTTGAGCCACAGCTTCAGTTCCCATTCTTTGGTGGCTAGTTGCAGATCAGTCTTAAGGACTTTCTTGCCCAGGATATCTTTGGACTGTGATTCTCAGATCTCAGCCCGATTATAAGCATGAGTCTATAAGCCTAGCTTAATAATTCACATTTTAAAAGGCAGCACTTCTAGGTGAGGATTTTCAATAAAAATTGCTATCATTTTATATATATCTGATTAAAGATAGAATCTTCAGTGTGTGAGGCCATCCTGCTTCCATGTACAGAAGACCAGTGAAGTCTAAAAGGGCTTTGTGAATGGACCAAAGGTGGTACTGCCTTCCATTAAAGAGAGCAGACTTCTTGTTTATAAGTTTTCATTGGTGTAGGGATGAAGGCTTTCCATGGCTTTCCAGCTGTCATGCAAAATCTCAGGTCCTTGAGATCCACTCATGAAAAGCACTCACAAAGAAGAGTCTCACAAGGTAAAAGTTTTAGCAAGGATTTATTTTAATATAACAGAGTGAAAGTAGGGAGGAACAGAAAAAGAGAGAAATGTTTCCTACTTCCCATGCAGGAAATGGAAGTTAAAAAATCAAAATGGCAGGTATAATCTACTGCCTTTATTTTGTCTGAGCTGGGGAAATACAAGTGGTCAGTTTTCTAGCAACCCCCAACCATTTAATAATGATCTGAGTGGCAAGGATGGATGCTACTGTTCTAAAATATGGAAAAGGTTTTGGGCCTACCCAAAACAGAGTGAACTTTAGGCCTTCCTTTCCTCAGATAAGCCTATCATCTCTGTACCCATTTGCAGAATTGCCAAAATTTTACCATTTCAAAAGAGAGGCATCTGATCATATAAAATATTTATCAAAATGAACTCCAGGAAATGGGAACAAGAAATTTTTTCTTTGTTGATGGTTTTCATTTCATTTGTTCATTTATCTTTGGAGGGTAAGAGGGAGGACACAGAAATGGACAAAGCAGTGGTGGTACTCACTAGGCACTATGTGAAAGATGAACTATAAATCCTGTGAGGCTAGGAGGGAAAGACTGGAAGAGAGAGAGGGAAGGGGTGATATTAACCAAAAAGAAATGTATTCTTCACCTGACTTATATAAATGTAACCCCTCTGTATATCACCTGTATAATAACAATTCTAAAAAAGACAAAAACAAAAACAAAAAAAAGAGAGAGCAAAAGTAGACCTTCTAGATCTCTCAAATCCTACTAATTTAAAAAGAGGGAGGCTTAACTAATTTTTTCAATGCTCCCTGATTTCAACTTCTAACCTAGCATTTATAATATTCATTAAAAATAATCTAATTTCCCTGTCTCCTCACCTATCCTGCCACATTTTTTTTAAATTGCTATGTTGGGATGGAACTTAGAGTGTAGAACATCCTGAGCAGGTGTTCTACCACAGAGCTGTACCCCAACCCCAAGGACAGACTCTGGGTCCCAAATTTTTGGGGGTAGTGACAACAATTTTAATGGTAAGGAGGGTCATTGTGGGCAATTCATAAGGCAGAAGAATTCACAGTGACCCTAATGACCTTAGCAGAAGGGCGTGAATTCTAAATGTCCACGTTGGACAGCTGTCCCATTGAGCCTGAGGTAGTACATTTAGTTTGGGGGGGTGGAATTAGAGGGGCACAGAGGGGCTATTCTACCCCCAACTTGATTCACACTCACTGGCAGCAGTAGGTGCTATGGATTAGTGGCTGACAGAGCTGTCTCTCCCCTGGGGGGATGAGGTCTGAACGGGTGGGGTGGGGGTGGGGAGGGAGGCTGTGCTGCCCGACAGAGCAGGCGACTGCCTGGATTACCACACTGTTGTGTGTCTCCTTGGACTAATCCTCCTGTGGAACAGCAGGTAGCCTGAGAAGCCTGAATTGTGGATTAGTTCCTGGCGGTTGTGCCACGTATAAAAGGCGAATGAGCCTTGTTAGCAGTGAGTTTGTGCAGTCAGCTCTTCCTGAAGTCAAGCCTTTGGTCCTGAGGAAAACAAAGCTGTGGGAAACATGGAGCTTTCTTACACCTTCTTGGAAATGCAAGTCATGTTGCCTAGGAAATACTTCTCTTACCGAGTACTCTGCACCCAGCCAGCCTTGGAACTATGGAAGAGGCCGCTGAAGTCATTCCAAGAACACCCTTGCAGTTTGGTAATCAAAGGAAAGAGCCTATCTGCCTTGCCTCTGGGCCAGATTTCTGGCTGTATACAGGACCCAAAGGAAAGTGTGTGTAGCTCTGGAAGACGATTAGGTGCTGGTTCATGGACACATGTTTGGATGCAGGCGGGGCTGGGCCGTGTGCAGAGGGCCACAGAGCTGCCTGCAGTGTTCTGAGTGAGAGGCTGCGATTGGTGGGTCGGGTATAGATAAACAAAGCAAATAGGTACACAGTGGTGTGCAGCCTGCCTAAGTTCCTGGGGCTGCCTGCCAGACTGAATACTTACCAGCTCACTTGCACAGGGTGCCTTCCTCTGCTATCAAGGAGGATACTTTTAAAGCATTTCCTGCTAGTACAACCAGAGTCTGCTGAAGTTTGAAGTGCTTTAGTGGGTAGGGAAGGTGTGGCTGTGACTGTGATTGTGACCATGGACCTGGTGATGGAGAAAGCTGAAGATAAGGGGTCCCAGAACCCCGAGCCAACCTTCCTGGCAACTCTGAGTGATCCACAGGTGACTTTGCTGTCGGTCTACAAGCGGTGGTCCTTCAGGAAGAATTCTGGGGCTAGGGGTTTGGCCAAACCAGTGTCTTCGGAGAAGAAAGATTCTCCCCAGCCAAAGGAGGGAGAATTTCCCCTGAGGGTCTTGAATGGAACTGAGGAAATGAGTTCCCAGCAGGTCAGTACAAATGCAGAGGGGCTGGGAACAGCTTATCCACAGGGGAGGCTTTTGTGGCTCTCGGTGTTGAGGGGCTGGGGAAAGATCTGGGTACATACATTTGTCACACTGTCCAGGAGCCAAGGTGAGTAGAGGAAGGGGTGATATTTAGGTCTTGTTGCTTCATATTTTCAGGGTATTTTGTAATCCTCTGTGGAGCACATATTTTCTGATATGCAAGTCGGACAGAAATGATACTTTCCTCCTATTTAATTAATTAAATTATATATTAATTAACTAAATAATTTTGGTGTCTATTCTGGGGCTTCAATTCAGAGCCCAGATGCTGTCCTTGAGCTTTTGTGCTTTAAGTCGCCACAACTTCACTTTCAGCTTTTTGGTGGTTGATTGGAGATAAGAATCTCTTGGACTTTCCTGCCCTGGCTAGCTTTGAACTGAGATTCTCAAATATCAGCCTCCTGAGTAGCTAAGATTACATGGGCGCTGGGTTCCCTTTTAGGTTTTGTTTTTGTTTTTCTGTTTTTGGTTGTGGGGCCTGAACTTGGCCTGAGCGCTGTCCCTGAGCTCTTCAGCACAATGTGAGTCCTCTAGCACTTCAGCCACAGTGCCACTTCTGGTTTTCTAGTGTTTAATTGGCGATAAGAGTCTCACGGACTTTTCTGCCTAGGCTGGCTTTGAACCAGGATCCTCACAGCTCAGCCTCCTGAGTAGCTAGGATTACAGGCATGAGCCACTGGCTCCCAGCCCCTTTTAGTTGTATATCATACTTTTGTGATGCTAGGGATCAACCCAATAACCTGGAACATGCTGGGCAAGTGTTCCACCATTGAACTGTATTCTCAGTCTCTGCTTTTATTTATTTATTTTATGTTTTGTGCCAGTCCTGTGGCTTGAATTCAAGGCTTGGGCACTGTCCTTGATCTTCTTTTTGCTCAAGGCTAGCACTCTACCACTTTAGCTACAGTTCCACTTCCAGCTCCCTCTCCCCCCCCCCCCCCCACCTTTCTCTCTTTTGAGTAGTTAATTGGAGATAAGAGTCTCATGGACTTTCTTGCCTGGTTGGCTCTGAACCACGGTCCTCAGATTCAAACTCATGAGTAGTTAGGATTGCAAGTGTGAGTCACCAGCACCCAGTTTGCTTTATTTAATTTTTAAGCCAGTTTCTTATTTGTTAATACTTTGAAAGTGTTCCTATAAAATAAAGGTGACTTTCTTAAGCAAGTAAATGTAACTTTTGTTCAACTAAAGGTTAGTTGTATTCAAAAGTAGGGCAGTATGACATTTTGTAAAAAGGGTGTCTTGTAGTAATATTTCCCAGTGGCACTGGTTGGTGGTTTATGTGGTATCTTTCTTGAGTAGTCAGATGTAAAAAATAAGTACTTTTGCTAGATGCCAGTGGCACATGCCTATAATCCTCACTACTTCAAAGGTTAAGATTGGGAGAATTGTGGTTTGAGGCCAACCCTGGTCAGACCAGAGTTGAGACCCTGCCTCAAAAGAGAGCTGTTTTCTAAAGAGAGAGAGAGAGAGAGATAGAGAGAGAGAGAGAGAGAGAGAGAGAGAGAGAGAGAGAGAGAGAGAGAGAGAGAGAGAGAGAGAGAGAAAAGAGAGAGAGAACCTGTTAGAGCCTATTATATCAAAAGAGGTAACAGGCATGAACCTGTTATCCCAGCTACCATAGGAAAACTTAACAGTTGGATCCCCCCCCCCCCCCCCAGGCATACACACTAGCAGGAAGCAAGACTCTAATCTCAAAAATAACCAGGGCTGGAGGCATGTTTTAAGACCATGATTTTAAATCCTAGTACCATAAAAAAAATTTTTTTAAAAAACTTTTAAAAGTAGTTTTGAAGGCATTCTTCTAGTTTGAAGCAGCATCATAAGTACTTTGCCTCCTGTAAGATTTTCTTTGGTGCTTTTTTTTTTTTTTTTTTTTTTTTTTAATCTTAGTCAGGTACTAGTGCTAGTAATCCTAGCCACTCAGGAGGCTGAGATCTGAGGATTACAGTTCAAAGCCAGCCTGGGCAGAAAAGTCCATGAGACTCTTATCTCTGGTTAACTACCAAAAAACTAGAAATGGTGCTATGGCTAAAAGTAGTAAGAATGCTACTCTTGCTTGAGCAAAGAAGCTCAGGGACTGTGTCCAGGCCCTGAGTTCAAGCCCTATGACCGATAACAAAAAATAAAAATAAATAAATCTTTAAAACAAAAGAAATTTTGTGAAAAGGGCTTTATTATGTGTGAAAGTTACATGATGATTAGATATTGATGATAGAAACCATTTTTTCCTTAATTTTTTTTATTGTAAAGATACTGTATACAGGGGTTACAGTTACATGAGCAAGGTTATGAGTTCATTTCCTCTTGAGCATTGTTACACCTTCCTTTATTTCCCCCCCTACCATCCCTTTCCTCTCCACCTCCCCAACTTCTCCTACTCCCCTCTCTCCCCCCCCCCGCAAAATTGTAAAGTTTGTTTTCAACATACTGTCTTGTACTTCTCATTGTTACAGTGGGTCATCCTATATCCTTATTTCAGCATTTTGTTATTTCCCTTCTCCTCCCCAGATTAGAAAAATATATATACAAGATGCAGGACACCAGAATCAAATACAGTGACAACAGGGATTATGTACCATGGGGGAAGAACATACAAAGAAACAAAAAATACATAGTACATTATAAGTACATTAAAAAGAACAGCAACAAAGATAAAACTTCTTGTGTCTCTTGGGGTTCATTTTGCTTAGCATCAGGTTATATGGTCATATGTAAATAGCTTTTGACCTTTTCTGCTTGTCCCAGACTTATATTAGATATTACAGATAAGGGAAACCATGGGACCTATGTTTCTTTGGGCCTGGCTTACTTCACTTAATATATATTTTTTCCAAGTCTTTCCATTTCCTAACAAATGTGGTGGTGTCATTCTTTCTGATGGAGGCATAAAGTTCGCATATATATATATATATATATATATATATATATATATACACACACACACACATATACATATATCACATTTTCTTGATCCATTCATCTACTGAGGGGCATTGGGGTTGATTCCATATCTTAGCTATGGTAAATAAAGCCGCGATAAACATAGTTGTGCTGGTAGCTTTAGAATGGCCTTGTTTGTGATCGAGCAACTATTTTTTTATTTAAAATAGTCTTCATTTTGCCTTTAGATCTTCAACCAGAACATAATTATGCTTTGAGGTGCTTATTTTAAAATCTTAAAACTATGTTTTGGAGGCATTTGGTTTGACCCTGCCAGCATGGCAAAAAAAACACAAAGCTTTTTGGTATGGTAAATTTGTGGAAAATTCTGAAACCCTCAAGTTTCTTCCTAGGCCAAAATTAATAACAGGAAGCATGGAATCATGTAGTGAGATCTAGTTTAGGTAGTTTTTAGGCAGTCCAGAGAAAAGGTTTTAGGGAGAAAACAGGTGACGATATATATGATATATGATATATATACATATATATATATATATATATATATATATATATATACAGGTATAATCTGTAAATGGTACATTCAGTGAATTTTAATTATTTTGCTTTCCAAAGTCATCATATAATTTTCATTTTATAACTCTTTAAACGACTTGAAACCAGTAGCTAAACTGTCGTTCAATCATTTAGACTCTTTCAGAATGACAACATTTTATCTGGCTTTTCCCATATTACTTGTTTATTCTATTCAGAGCCAGTGTTTATATATATATGTATTTTTTTGGTTGGCCGTGGGGCTTGAACTCTGGGCCTGGGTGCTGTCCCTCAGCTCTTCAGCTCAAGGCAAGCGCTCTACCACTTGAGCTACAGCGCCACTTCCAGTTTTCTGGTGGTTTATTGGAGATAGGAGTCTCACTGTCTCTCCTGCCCAGGCTGGCTTTGAACCGAGATCCTCAGATCTCAGCCTCCTGAGTAGCTAGGATTACAGGCGTGAGCCACCAGCGCCCGGCTTAGTGTTTATATTTTTAACCAAATGTTTATAAGATGAAAATATTAACCATTTTCTATGGAAAATGCTTGAAAATACTTCTTTTTGTTTGTTTTTGTTTTTTGCTTGTACTAGGGCTTGAACTCCAGCCTCACACTCTCCCTCAACTTTTTCAATAATGGTTGGTGCTCAGTTATGTGAGCCACACTTTTATTTCTGGCTTTTGCCAACTTATTGGAGATAAGTCTTTGAAGTATGTCTGTTGGAGCTGGCTTTGAACAATGATCCTCAGATCTCAGCCTCCTGAGTAGCTAGGATGATAGGCATCAGCCACCAGCACCCAGGCTGGAATGATTTTAAGTGGTTCATTTTACAGCTTTCTGTTTCCTAGGATCTGCCCCAGCACCTGATGTGAGAACATTTCCTCAAAATATTTAAACTCTTTCCCAGCTCTTTCCTAGCTCTCTTTCCCAGCTCTTCCCTCCCCCAAAAAAAGGAAAATAAAAAACAAAAAAAATAAAATATTTAAATTATTGCATTTACAAAAATTTGTAAGCTACTTTACAAAAGGTTCTCCTAAGCTTCAGTATGGGACACGGGCTAATGATTTTTAATGTTCAGTCACAATCTCCTGTGACTGGGGCCCACCGTGACCCAGGCTAGTAGAGCCTCTTCCAAAAGGAGGGCTGGGGAAGAGTTGGTTAAAGATTGTGGGCTTGCTGAGGTAGGTATTGGATTCCTCTAGTATCAGAGTCCTTATTACAAAGCAGGTGAATAAGATTCTTCCTCATAGAATTATGGACTACTAAAAACTGTTTTTAGTACTACATTTGCAGAAATTTTGCTTTCCAGTAGAATTCCTAACTGAGATGGGTCAGATCCTGTCTGAGTAAGACTGGGTTAGCTCCATAGTGTGTCTGAGGACAATTTTGACTTTTTCATAAAAAGCATATGATTGCAAGAGTCATATATACTCGTTATAAAAACAACAACAACAAAGAACAGATAGCTGGGCACTTCTGGCCCATACCTGTAATCCTAGCTATGCAGGAGGCTGAGACATGGAGGACTAGAATTCAAAGCTAGCACAGGTAGAAAAGTTCAAGAGACTCTATCTACAATTAACCAGCCCTCCTCCCCCACAAATGCTGGACTAGAGGCATGGCTCAAGTGGTAAAATGCCGGCTATAAATAGAAAAAGCTGAGTGAGAGCATGAGGCCCTGAACTTAAACCCCAGTACTGGCATAAAAACAAACAAAAACAGAAAGAAAACATTTACAGTAAGATAAGGGAAATACAGAAAAATAGGAGAAAAAGCAACCATTTTCTCCCTATATTATAAATGTATGTTTCTGTGAGCATGTTTGGGCATACATGTATATATGTATGTATTATAATTTGTGATTATATGGAATGTTTTATGTCTTGCATTTTTAGCTTAGTCTCCACCACTTGAGCCATGCCTTCAGCCTGTCCTAGTCTGCTGATTTTGACTTTGAATACCATATCTGGCAGTCTCAGTCCATCTCAGACCTTAATATCAAGCTATTGAATGAACAAGAACTCAGTTTCTATTGCAGCAAAGAAGACTGAAGTTAGAGGTATTGAACCAATGGTAACAATTACAAGGTTGTCAATTGTGGACTTAACATTTTAATTAATTATGATTTTTTTGTGGTGCTGGTGATTAAACCCAGGGCCTTGTGCATACTAGTCAAATGCTTTACCACTGAGCTATGCTCCTATACTTGACCATTTCTAGAAAGTAGGTTATATGAGGTTGAGTTTTATTTTTACCTATATGAAATTAAGGTAGCCCAGCTGGGACAACTATATATCTTCTAAAATAGAAGGCAAAAATAGATAAGTGGGATTATCTGTCACATAAAGTGACTGTTAGCCAGGCATGGTAACACATGCTTGCCATCCCAACTATTCTGAGGCAGAATTAGGAGGATCATGGTCTGAGGCGAGGTAAAAAACATGAGATCCTATCTGAAAAATATTTTTTAAAAAACCCAAAACCTAGGGGTATTTTTCAAGTGATAAAGTACCTGTTTAGTAAGCAAGAGGCCATGAGTTCAAGCCCCAGTATTGCCAAGGGGAGGAGCTTACTATAGTAATGAAATTGTCATTGTCAGCATCACTAGAATTTAATTTTCTTTTCTCCAAAATATATGGTTAGATTCTTTTTCTTTCATCAGTACTTGGGTTTGAACTCAGGGCTTGCATTTGCTAGATAGGTACTCTGCCTCTAGAGCCAAGTGTCCAGTTCTTTTTTGCATTATTTATTTTTTTTGAATAGGATTTTGTTTTTTGCCTTTTCCAGCCTGAATTATGATCCTCCTTCTTTAAATTTTTTAAAATTTATTTTATTGTAAAGCTGCTATACAGAGGGGTTATAGTTACATGAATAAGGCAATGAGTATGTTTCTTGTCCAACATTGTTACCCCCCTCCTTTGTTTTTCTCCTACTATCCCTTCTCTCCCCCACCTCCTCTACTCCTCTCCCCCCACCTTCCGAAGTTGTAAAGTTCATTTCCAACGTAGTGTCTTGTGAGTATCATTGTTGCAATGGGTCATCCTGTGTCCTTGTTTCAGCATTTTGTTATTGCCCTTCCTCTCCCCAAATTAGATAAATGTATGTACAAGATGCAAGGTACCAAAATCAAATACAAAATCAAATGTTTCCTGCATAGCTGGGATGACAAGCTTGAATCACGCCCAGCTCTTTATTTGTTAAAATGGGGGTCTCTTGAAACTTTTGCCCTGGCCAGTCTCATATCCTGGTCTCCATGACCTCAGAATCACAGATAGCTAGGATTACAAATGTAGATTCTTTGGTTTTCTCTAATAACAGTATCGGTTGGACAGAAAGATGAATAGCATAGTATAGAAATTTACTTATTTTTCCTTTCTTAGAAAAATTAGACCACATTCGCAGCCCAGGTTGTCTTCAAACTCATTACTCTCCTGCCTTAGCTTCTGGAGTCCTGGGATCACTAAACTCTGTCTCTATTGTCTACTGTTTTTGATCTATTGTGGATATCTTTTTATGTAATTTCATTTATTTTAAAAATTACTACATAACTCTCTGCTGGATAGTCTATTTTTGCCAGTTCTCTAAAGAAGAAATCTTAGATAGTTTCCAAATTTTCATTAATTGAAATGTGGCTCATGTAATTTTTTATCAATGTAATAAGCATTATAGAATTTCAGTGGGAGTGCTCTGAGTACTTAATATTTTGATAGACATTTTGTAATTGCTTTCCAAAAAGGAAAGCACTAAACTTGAAAAGGTATCACCAGACTTGAAAATTTCTACCAAGCAGTGGGTCAGAACTAGTATCTCATTTAAATTTATATTTCATTAGTTAAAAAAAATAGCCTTCTCACAATTAAAAATAAATAAATAAATAAATAAATACATAAAAATAGCCTTATTTTTAGCTAATCATCCTTCTTTTCCCAAGGATATCTTATTAACAATGTCCATCATGCATTTATATAGTAGTATTGTTAAAGTATTAGATTTATATATAGCTAATTCCTGTAAAGGAATATATTTGTTTTATGTGTAGCTGTCAGGTTGTAGACTTAGCATTTTAATTTATTATGATTTTTTGTGTGTGTGTGCTGCTGGTGATTAAACCCAGGGCCTTGTGCATACTAGGCAAATGCTTCACCACTGAGCCAGCTCCTATACTTGACCATTTCTAGAAAGTAGCTTGTTGTTCTAGGTAGAAAGCACTACATTCCTTCACTGTTATATTGCAGTTATTGTGTAACAAAATAAGTACAAGTTGCAATATTTCATCAGATCTGACTATTATATTGTAAGCTATCAACAAAAAATAATCCTGAGTGTATAGGTTTATATGGATCAATTTTGCATCATAACCAGTTGGGAATAATAATGTTGCATTTAGATCTGTTTCACCATGATCTTATCATAATGCTGGGAAATGACACAAGGGATTAGGGCTTTATGGTTTTGAATTCATCTGTTTCATCCAAATTAAAAAACAACAACAACAACAAAACCTCCAAGGTATGTTGAATGAGACTGGCCTTGTAAAACTTCATTGTTTGAGAGGAGTAAACACTCTTTGTTTAGAGATTATCAAAGAAGATTTTGAAGCAGAAAGTGCTGTAGGTTGAAAAAAGTATGAAAAGTTCAGAGCAGTGGCAGGAGGCTGGCAGTGAGCATTCTGAGATAACACTTGTAGACCAGTCCACTGAAAGTTTGGGGATTTTATTTTGCTGTGTGTTAAAAATAACACATGCTGAATGCCTGTGTGTATTCAAGCTTGTTAATTTGATTTGTCATTGATTTTTTTCAAACTTATTTTTTTTCCGCAAGGGTTGTCAGATAGACTGCATCCACTTTCTTAGTAAGAATTACTATTTTGCCTTGCTCTGGTCAAGGAGCAGTAATAGTCCGGAGATGGGGTTGCTATAGTAGGTCCTCATATATACTTGAATGAATGCCTATGCTTTTGCATTGTTTTTGAGACATGCTAGGTAGTCTGTATTGACCTCAAACTCACAATTGTCCTGCTTCACTCAGCCTCTTGAATGCTTCTTGATTACAAGTGCATATGACACAACCAGCCTGAAATTTTGAACTAGTAAATTTAAATACCCCTTAATGCAAGTTCATTTTGGACTTTTGTGAAATGATATTAAAGCTGTAAAAGCATATTTTTATTATAAAAATAACCCTTTGTCAGTGATAGAGTACTTGCCTAGTTATGTAAGAGGCCTTGGGTTCCATCTCCAGTACCATACACAACACACATAACACATACAACACACACAGACAACATATATACACAGAGAGTAGCACTTGTTTTGCTTATTTAAAATTTTTAAATTGGAAAATATGTACAGATATTTTAAAAATCAGTGTTTTATAACTCACTTAAAGATATACTTAAAGATATACATAAGTATATGCCCTTGTATCCTGTGTACCTAGAAGTTTAATACGTTGATTGTATGTCACTGGGCTTTAGCGATGAACACCCACCAGTCTGGCCTAGGTAGTTTGAATGAGATCTTTCCTTTTTCTCTCTTTCTTTATGTCCTACCCTGACTTTCCCTTTCCACTTACTCTTCTCTTCCATTCATTTTCCTTCCAACTCCCCCCTTCTCCTTCCTCCCTCTGGAACCTCAGAATTATTATCTCTGAGGTAAAGCTAAGCAAGGCTGTGATTCATATAACAGGCTCAGGCTGGCCGGGGAACACTATGGGATCCACATCATCGTACCTTCTTGAGTTAAGCGGTGCAAAGGTTGGTGTTCTGATGTAGGTTTTCTGAGGTGACCGATGTTAAAGGGGATGAAGCCAAGACTCAGGCTTAAGTGGCTCATTTGGCCTGAAGGTTAGGCCCTGACAGGTTGCTTTTCTTTATTACATTTTCTTTTCTGCATTGTAGTTTCTTTCTGGATAAAAAGATAACCTTAAAAGTTTTTTTATTTCTTTATTTTTTGGATAGGTCTCATTATTGCTATTTTTTTCAGGGAGCTGGGTCCTGCTTTGGAGTACTTTCCTCTTACTTATGCCTCCTATACAATTGGGATCATAGGCACATACTTATTAGTTGAGATGGAATCTTGGTAATTTTTGCCTAGGCTGCCTCTACCTGTGATCTTCCTGATTTCTGCTTCTTGAATATCAAGAATTACAATTTGAATCACTGAACCTTTAAAATTTGTTAAAGAACCCAGCACCATTGGCTCCTAGCTATTCAGAAAGCTGAGATCCGAGGATCACAGTTTAAAGCCAGCCTTGGGCAGAAAAGACTTATCTCTAATTAACCAGCAAAAAGCCAGAAGTAGAAGTGTGACTCAAGTAATAGAGAGCCAGCCTTTAATGGGAAAGATCCTGAGTTCAATCAAGCTCCAGTACTGGCAAACAAAAACCAAAAAGCAAAAAATCCTCCTCAAAAGACACATGTTAGTTAGCTTCCAGGTTGTTGAACACATGGCGATGCTCAGAGAGAGCATAGAGCCTCTGCCCCTTCTCCTGTACCTTATCCTATGCATCTCTTCTGTGTCCTAGTAATAGAATTTATAATAACCCAGTGCATGTGTTATTCTAAGCTCTATACATTCCTCTAGCAAATTATTTGTGTCTAAGAAGGAGGTTGCGGGAACCCTGACTTATGCCAAAGCATGTGATTGTCTCTAAAGTGGGGAGTCGATGGACAATTTGGGGAGCTGAACCCTCTACCTGTGGGATCTGATATTATATATAGGGGGATATTGACAGAATTGAGTAGGATTAGAAGACACGCAGGAGAGTCTGCTACAGACGCTACTTTAGAGGTCATAGAAGTCTTCTGTGTTGATTGTTGTGTGGAAATCTTTTTCCTATAGACTAATGGTCTTTCAGTTGTACATGCCTTAGTATTCTTCAATTTGTGGTCCCAATCCTTTGTAGAAAGGCTTATTGTTTCCACTTTGTCACTTTCAAATTAGTTGTGAAACTTTTCATCAAAATATGCCATGTACTCAAGGCTGGGCATGGTGTTACATACTTGTAATCTCATCACTTGAGGGGTCTAAGTCAAAGGATCATGAACTTCAGGGTCAGAATGAGCTACTTAGTGATAAAAACAAATGTACCATGGAATTTCTATTTTCCTTCCTTCTTTCCTACTCTGTTTCTTTATGTTTCTTCTTTTTTTTGGGGGGGGGGAATTGGGGTTTGAACTCAGGTCCTTATGCTTGTTTGGCAGGCATTTTACTGAGCCACACTCCTGCCCTTTTTGCTCTGTTTATTTTTGAGATAGCTGGGCTGGCCTAGACTGTGATCCTCCTATATATGCTAATGGCCATAGTTCAGATAACAAGCCCATGTACCCATACCCAGCTTCTTTTTCTGTTGAGACAGGCTTCTGTGAACTTTTTGCCCATGCTAGCCTGGAACCTCAATCCATCTCAGCCTTCCACACAGCTGAGATGATAAGCCTGAGCCACTGTGCCCAATTATTGGTTGAGAACAGGGTCTTACAAACTTTTTGCTTGTGCTGCCTTCTGTGATCCTCCCAAGTATCTAGGATATAGGTGTGAGCCACCAGCACTGGTTTGAGTTTCTCATTTATTTCTCTCTCTCTCTCTCTCTCTCCCTCTCTCTCTCTCTCTCTCTCTCTCTCTCTCTCTCTCTCTCTCTCTCTCTCTCTCTCTCTCTCTCTCTCTCTCTCTCTCTCTTTTGCTAGTTCTGGGGCTTGAACTCTGGGCCTGGGCACTGTCCCTAGGCTCCTTTTGCTCAAGGTTAGCACTTTATCACTTGAGCCATAGTGCCACTTCTGGTTTTTCTGTGATTAATTGGAGATAAGAGTCTCACAGACTTTCCTGCCCTGGCTCACTTCAAGCCTTGACCCCTTCAGATGTCAGCCTCCTAAGTAGCTAGGATTACAGGAGTGAGCCACTAGTACCTGGCTCTATTCTCATTTCTTTAGACCAGTCTACTGGAAATCTGTTCACTTGAACTCAATGGCAATTCACATAATCAGAATAGAGGTTTTACCCCTCTGTACAGTATGTTCTCAAATAAAATAAAATAAAACTTAAAAAAAAAAGAATAGAGGTTTTAGAGAAGGAAGGAATTATTATTATTATTATTATTATTATTATTATTATTATTATTATTATTATTATTATTGCCAGCCCTGCAGTTTGAACTCAGGGATTAGGTGCTATCCCTAAGCTTCTACCACTTGAACCACTTCTGGCTTTTTAGAGTAATTTATTGCCATTAAGAGTCTCATGGATTTACCTGCCTGGGCTTGCTTCAAACCATGATCCTCAGATCTCAGCCTCCTAAGTAGCTAGGATTATAAGTGTGAGTCACTGGCACCCAGCTGGAAATACTAATTTTGCTAGGCAAAATGCAATGAGCTGCTAGATTTTTCTTCCCCACCCCCCAAAACCCGGAACTCAAACTTTTGATCTGATGCTTTTACTCACTGGCTGATGATCTACCATATGAGCCACACCTCCAACCCCTGAGCTGCTATCTTGAAAGCACAGTCCCACTCGCAAGGGGAAGAGTATGAGTTTTAAAGGAGTGTGCAGGAATATGGGCTCTGGAATATATGATCTGGGTCTGTGATAGCCTTGAGACTGCGTGATTCTCTGTGTGCTGGTGTTAGTTCTTGGAGTTGAATGTCTTGGTGTCCTGGATAGCCATACCTACACTTCTAGGGATATAAGGAGAAGAGTGTGATGACCTTTTCTGGAGTGGTAAAGATATTCTTTAGTTCCTTCCTGTGAGACAGTTAGGAAGAGAGAAAAGATAGAGAGAAAGATGAGAAAACTAATGACTAAGACATTTTAAACTTGCATAACTGAAAGGCTGATTAGTAAAGTGAGTTGGTTATTGGGCTAAAACTATAGTTGTGAGCATGTCTTAAGTGTCTTCCTGTTACAGTATGGTCTATGTAAAGATCACATTTTCCTTCTTAGGCTTTCTTTCTTTGTGTGTGCTGGTATTGGGGCTCGAACTCAGTGCCTTGTATTCTCTCACTTAGCTTTTTCTTTTGAGGCTGACACTACCACCAGAACCACACCTACACTTCTAGCTTTTTGCTGATGAATTGGAGGTTGGAGATAAGAGTCTCAAGGACTTTTCTGCCTGGGCTGACTTTGAACTATGATGCTCAGATCTCAGCCTCCTGGTAGCTAGGAATACAAGCAAGAGCTACCAGCACCTGGCCAAATCTTAATATTTTTGCCTGTCTTTTCTTCTAAAAAGCATAGCATTCTCAGCAAAATCCATGTGACTTGAGCGCCTGACATGCAAAGAACTATCATTGTTGGATTTCCCCCTGTGATCTCCTGCTTCCCATCCTACTTCTAGTCCCAATGTCTCCTATACTAATAGTGTATTAAAGATTCAAAGATTATCAAAAGTTTTGTCTTATTTTGGTGCCTGCAGAAAAATACCCAGGTATTTTCCAGTAGTGAAAAATCCAATGGAATGAGACCAAACAAAGACATTAGCTAGCTTTTCCCAGAAATGCAGTTGCCACCCTGGCCTGTTGGCCAATCCGGAGATTGTTTGATGAGCCCTTAAATCTAAACCTGTGTTCATTTTATATAAATTCAGAATAAGGACTTCCCCTGCCAAAGACTGTCTCAATTAACTGAGTTCAAAGCACAGGCATAACATAGATCTATGCATTAAAGAGATTCAGATACCCCATAATTGTTGAGAGATTGGTCCAAAGGCAGCAGATACTCAAGGGTTTCATAATAATGTATTGTTTGCAAAATGTTGTCTCCCATAACTGCCTGTCCTTCCTGCTTGTCTAAAAAAGACAGTATTGTTTGTTACAGACAAATAGCTTCTAACACTTCTGCAAATCCTCTTGGCATGAACATAGAATTGACAATTCAGAGATTAAGAGGCAGCACTGTGGCCTAGGGTTTGTTAAGTTACAAGTAGAACTAGAGCCAAGATATAGAAGTTGGGTAGTAAATCATTAGTGATTTCTTTCTCCAACAGACTAGGTAGTTGAAGGCTTTCTCTTATAAGAAGATAAGTTCTCTTAAGATATTCTGAAAATGAGTGTCATTAGATATATTTAGTTTCTCCTTCACTGTTGGTACTTTTTCAGTAAAATTATTTTTCAGAAAAATTGTGTATGTGTGTGTGTGTGTGTGTGTGCACGCACACACACACACGTGCTCGCTCAAGGCTGATGTTTTGACACTTGTGCCACAGCTCTAACTTCTGACTTTTTGCTGGTTAATTTGAGATGAGTGTTTCATGGACTTCCCTGCCTGAGATGGCTTTGAACTGTGATCCTCAAATCTCAGCCTCTTGAGTAGCTAGGATTATAGGCATGAGCTATCAGTACCCAGCAGATTATTATTTTTAAACACCATACACATTTATTCCCTCAGTTACATTATGGATATTGAGTTTTAGTTGCTGGGGACTCTGCTGAGGCCAAGGGTTTATGGATGAGTATGTAAGAGCAGCTGCTGGAAGAACAGCAATCTGGTAAAGAGAAAAGTAAGTACAGGAAGGGAAAAGTCCATAGAAAAATGTTCTAAATACACAGAAATAACAGAGGATTGCCTAACTCTTTGGAATGGAGCCAACAAGACTAATGAAGAGGTGAACACTGAATAGAATGGACAGTTTGAGAAAGAAGGGAGATGTAGACCCAGGGAACAGGTACCAAAAGCCTGTAAGTGACTATATTAGAGGGGAAGGGTTAAGGAATGGCACTAGTGAACCCTTGAAGAATTTTGGGGTCTGATTGAGGGAGCCTGGTATGGAATGCAATTGTATTCAAATGATTGCAAGTGACAAAATTTTAAGTCAGGTGTTAAGAGAAAAAAAAAGTATTGGGGGCTGGGAAAGTGGCTTAGTGGCTCAGGCCCCACGACAGGCCAAAAAAAATGTATTGAATTTATAAAACGTCCATAGAAAGCTCCCAATTGGATCAAAGTTCAGTCTTATGGTCATACTAAGAGACTTAATTCTTTATTTAAACAGGATTGGACATAGAGTTATAAAATGTAAAACTTTAAAAAGATAGAAATGAACTAGGAGACTTTGTGAAGAATATAGGCATTGGATATAAACAGACATGAATGTTTCTGTTTATGTGTCTCTAGCTAAACTTTGCAAAGACAAAAAACCTGGGTCAGTCAGCATTTTGTTACTGTAACAAGTATCTGAGATAATCAGCATACAAAAGGGTTTCCTAGGGCTTGAGTTTGGAAGATTTCAGTCTATTTTAATCAGTATTTACTTAATGCCAACTCCAAACAAGATTCTGTTCGGAAGCTCCTTTGGGATCATGTTAAATTTAACTTTTTAAATGACTTTTCTTTGGTGTTTGTGCTGGTGTAGGTACTAGCACTCAGGACCTTATACTTTTGCTTGGCTCTTTTGTTCACTGCTGGCCCTTTCCTACATCTCCAGTTCCAGCTTTTTGCTGGTTAGTTGAAAATGGCTCAGATTTGTCTGCCCCATCTGGCTTTGAATCTCAATCCTCAGATTTCAGCCTCCTGAGTAGCTAGGATTACAAGCTTGAGACATTGGTAGCTGGCTCACATGTAATCTTTTGTACTGCTGTGAAAACTATATATCTTATGTAAGAGAGCCAAAGATTGGAATCCTGTGGAAGGAAAGTTTTGTCTTGTTAGTGGAATGATTATATCTACATCATTCTGTATAGAAATGAGGAAATAATGCTTGTATTGTGGTGGATTGAGAAAATAGGTCTAGGACTGGTGTGGCTCAAGATAACATATGCCTAGCATGTATGACAGCCCCTAGGTTGTATAACTACCAAGATTAACACATACATAGGATCATTTAATTTGGTGAAAGACTTGTTTTAGGTAAAGAGAACAAGACTCTAGAATACCCAGGGCAATGACAGTGCGAGGCAGGACTGTGGTATTCCTCATTAAACTCAATTCCTGTTCCTTAATCCTGTCCTTCTAAGTTAGTCACTAGTGCTCATTTTGCTTCAGTTTACTTCACATCTTTCTTCATAGGTCTGTAGTCCACTTGCAGATTCCAGCTCTTCAGGACCTGGGAGGCCTGTGCCCAATGGTTATTAAATACATTTGACTTCTGTTAAGAAAATCATAGACTGCTATATAAAGATGGGCAGATTTAACGTGTTACCTTAAATACCTGTTCTGGAATTTGCATTTCAGTGGGACCTTCAAATTTTGAGTTGGAAGGACAGAATTCTGTGGGGATTCAGATATCAACCAGAGCTCAGAAGCTCTCTCTGCCTTCCCATTGTGAAGCATTGCAGTCTGCCTCTGTCACAAGACAGCACTAAGTTACATTGTGCCTTCTTCCCTACTTCAGCAACCTTCCACATCTTCTGGTTAGGAAGGCACAGCACTGAGCCAACAGACAGCTTTCTAGGTTCAGAATCATAGAGCGTTCAGAGCTAAAGAGAACCCACAGGAGCCCATTCATTTTCTAAATGATGTCTAACTTTGTTTTTCCTCTCTATGTTCTCTACCCTTGACAAGTTTTAATACCAGGGATATTTTCCATTTTCTCTGTGCTATGCAAAATTGGATAGTATAGGAAATATTTGAACGATCAGTAATGTTATTTATTTTCCTTTTAGATCTTGTCTAAACCTTCTTCACCTGCTCATCCGTGGGAACAAGGAATGAAGCAGAATTTTGCCTTTGACAATATTGGCTATGAAGGGAATTTGGACAGCACTGGCTCATCTCTGACCGCCACCAGAACGATCAGCATTCTGGGCATGACTTCCCAGTCATGTGTTAAGTCCATTGAGAGCAGGGTTTCTAGCCTGAAAGGCATTGTGAGCATTAAGGTTTTGTTAGAACAAGGCTGTGCATCAGTGACCTATGTGCCAGCTGTCATGAGTCTGCAACAGATTTGCCATCATATTGGGGACATGGGCTTTGAGATCAGCATTGCAGAAAGAAAGGCTGCCTCTTGGCCCTCCAGGTCCTCACCAGCCCAGGAGGCAGTGGTCAAGCTCCGGGTAGAGGGCATGACCTGCCAATCCTGTGTCAGCTCCATTGAAAGTAAGATTGGGAAACTGCAAGGAGTAGTGAAAGTTAAAGTCTCCCTTGGCAACCAAGAGGCAGTCATCACTTACCAGCCTTATCTCATCCAACCTGAAGACCTCAGGGACCATGTCAATGATATGGGGTTTGAAGCTGCTATCAAGAACAAAATGGCTCCCTTAAGCCTTGGACCTATTGATATTGGCCTGTTAGAAAGCACCAACCCAAAGCGGCTGACAGTTCTTGCTAACCAGAATTTCACTAACTCTGAGGCCTTGGGAGACCAAAGAAGCCATAAGTCTACCCTCCATCTTGGAATCAATGGAATGCACTGTAAATCTTGTGTTTTGAATATTGAAGGAAATATAGGCCAGCTCTCAGGGGTTCAAAATATCCAAGTGTCCTTGGAGAATAAAACTGCTCAAATACAGTATGACCCTTCTCAGATCACCCCTTTGTCCCTGAAGAGGTCCATCGAAGCACTTCCACCTGGGAACTTTCAAGTTTCTCTTCCTGATGGAGCAGAAGGGGGTGAACCAGAGAGAAGGTTTTCCGGTATTTCATCTCCTGACGCCACGCAGAGAAACCAGGCCCAAGGCACATGCAGTACTTTGGTGCTCACCATCACTGGAATGACCTGTATGTCCTGTGTACAGTCCATTGAAGGCATGGTTTCTCAGCGGGAAGGGGTGCAGCAAATATCAGTCTCTTTGGCTGAAGGAACTGGAACTATTCTTTATGATCCTTCTGTAATAAATCCAGAAGAACTCCGAGCTACTGTAGAAGACATGGGATTTGAGGCATCAGTGATGGCTGGTATGTAGCTGATATGTGTTGGAAGCATGTCCTGGGGTTGTTTCTTGGTGTTTGTTACGATAACAGAGTACCTGGGTAGTTGCACAGGTGAGCCGTGCTTTACAGGTTGACAGTTAATAAAGCTCTGTAACCTGTCCAAATTTGTTAAAATCTCAGGATAGAGGAAATGGAATTTCTGACTGCAGCCTCTTGAGTAACTGCCACATACTGAAGTCCTTGCATTTGGGCAGCTTTTCAAGAGAGAATTATGATTCTGTGTTCTGAAATATAGCACTGTGGTAACATTAGGCCCTTTTTTTGCCCAAGAGACGCTTGTTAGTTTCTCAGAAGATATTTCTGGTACATAAAAAACAAAATAGTAAATGCATCAGAAACTCAGCATTTAGAGGCCATTCTCTTCAAAGGGAGGATTAAGGGTAGGTTTTAAGGATGACTTCACTTTGATGGCTGTACAGGAAGAAAACTGGGAGGGATAGTTTCACAAGCAGGGATGACCCCTGACCTCCCCTCCTATGCTGGCATGTTACCAGGCAGAATTTCCCAGGAGGCCACCAGCCTGCTACTTCTTCTTGGTTCACTGGCCTGTGTTCTCCTTTTCATTTCCCTCAGAGTCCTATGATACAGCATCATTTGAACCCTTTTTGCCTGCCCCGAACTAAGCTCTGTGCTAGTTATAGGATTGTGCATGGGGAAGACATTCTGTCTTAAGAGCTTTTGTTGTTGTAAGGCAAGGTAGAGAGAATAAACCATTGCTGTGCAACAGGTTGATTCCTGCATGAGCTAGACTTGTTTTCTCCAGAACAGTGAAGTAGAGGGAAAGGATCGGAAAAGGCGGAACAAAAAAAGTGGAGAAAGCCTATATATCCTGGACAGTGTCCTAGTCTGGAAGCTCTAGAGAAATGCAACATGACCTAAGCAGAGGGCAGAAGGCTGGCTCTGGGCTCAGGGTCAAGAGGTCAAAGATCAGAACCACCAAGCCTGTGGTCACCAGGAAGGCTGTGAGTGATGGGAGAGGGATCTGAATTGGATGCAGAGACCTGGATGATCCCTCCCAGATGTGGAAGGTGGGGCTGGAGATTCAGATTTGAGTGTAGAATCTGGGGAGGGGAATTCACCAGTGAGTGACTGGAGGAGAAGGGCTGCACAGGCAAAGATGGGAAGTATGTCTCAGAGTGAACTAGGGAGAGGCCACTGGAGGCCCCAGCCCTGGTACATGGTACATGCTTTGGTACATGGGAAGGTGGGAGCCCAGCCTGTGTGGTAGAGGCCATCAGTATAACTTAGGCAAGGCAGAGGTGAGGAAGGGGACAGAGGCTAAAGATGAGGAGGGAAATAGTGCTTTCTTTTTTTGAGGTAGGATCTCATTATTTTGTACAAACTGGCCTCAGGCATCTGGGCTCAAATGATCCTCCTACCTCAGTCTCCCAAATAATTGGGACTACAGCTAGAGGGGCTCATTTGGTGAGGGACAGCTCTGTGGATGTTTGTGCTTTAGCCATTTAGCTTTCAGATCCAGGGCCTGTATGTCCTTCTAATCTGTAGAGTGGAGTAGAAGTAGGCAGCCTCAGAGCCTATAGTTAGACGTCCTTGCTACTGGGGAGACAGCCCAAAGAGGCAGAACTGCTTGTAGTACCCAGACAAAGCTTATCTGGCAAGGGATGGCAACTCTTTGGTTTTTCATGTCCTGTTAGCCATGTTAGAGTTTGTGTCCTTGAAAAAGTTTTCTCTCTTGTGATACTTTCCTCTTACCCTTTGAAGACAGCACACCCATCATTGTAGGGAACAGGTAAGCCATTCTTTGCCCTTGGTACCAAGTTTTAGGAAGGAGTGGTTTTAGTTTCTTTTTTTTCCCACTCTCACTACCCCCTGGAAAGAAATCTTTTTTATTTTTTAAATAAAAGTAAATAAAGAAAACAATAGCACAGTAGATTTTGAACTCAAAAGGTAAGAAATACAACAGAGTCAGTACCTGCTGTTTGGTCTCAAGTATAGTATTTCAACAACAGTACCCTCAGCCTTTTGGCAGCAAACAAGGAAATGACATTGAACTGCATATTAACAAAATAATTGGCTGAGTATACTTAGAAAGAAAAGAAGTAATTTTCATTGGGCAGAATGTGGAGAAATGGATTTATTGAGATCCAAAAGGTACTTAGGATTTCAAGTTTAGCAAATAATAATGTAGAATACCCAGTTGGATTTGAATTTGATGTAAACAGTGAATGCTTTAATATAAATAAAGAGCATTGCATATAAACTTGCACAAAAGATTATTTGTAGTCTGTCTGAAATCTAAATTTGTCTACCTTGTGTTTTCCCTGGCAACTTTAATTCAGGGTTAAGCCATTAGGATGCTGATGACCATCCTTTATGACTACTTATGTGACCCTAAAAAGTGTATTATAGCCCAGGTGCCGGTGGCTCATGCCTGTAGTCCTAGCTACTAAGGGATGCTGAAACCAGAGTATCAAGGTTCAATGCCATCCCAGGCAGAAAAGTCCAAGAGACTGTACTTTAATTACCTGAACAAAAGTCAAAACTGGAAGTTTGGCACAAGCGGTAGAGCATCAGCCATGAGCAGAAAAAGCCCAGTGAAAATATGAGGCTCTGAAATATGAAAATATGAAAATATGAGGCTCTGAAATTAAGCATGCATGCACACAATATATATCCTCAAATGATTGCACACAGTTTGTCAGTTAATATGTAGAGTTCATTAAGAACTATTATCAGTAAAAGTCACTTCCATCTTTCTGCCTTGTACAATTACGGTTTTAGAAAAATTATCCCAATGGGCCCAGTCATGTCTCATCAATGTTATTAAAAATGAGGTACCTTTCCTGGCTGGTTAGAGAGATATGGTGATTGGAGGAAGATTTGGGATTTCTAGCTTTGAAGACAGGGGTATGCTATATGAACCTGAAAATGCAAGTGGTCTTTTAGCTGCTCAAAAAGGCTGGACTGTAAGAAGTACTCTTCAAGATTTGTGCATCTTATTTATTCTAGGTAAATTAAGCTTGGCACAAAGATAGACAGAAAAGATCAGCTAATTTGTGGCAAAGGTATCACTGGAACCTTCTCAAATACCACTGGTCTTTTCAGTCAGTGGATTTGGATCATAATGGTTGGGGTCAAAACTGTTACACAAAAAAATAGTTGAATGTATCAGAGACTTGAATGTAGACGTCTGTTAAAACACTAGCTCTTCTAGAAGTAAATGTCATGAGTACTTTTGTGATGTTGAGGTAGACATCTATTAAGAGAGCATAAAAAGTACTATTTAAAAAGATTGATAATTGGATTATATTAATAATCAGGATATGTTGTTTGCTAAAAGCCACCATTAGAAGGGTGATAACACAAATCACAGACAGGGAGGATATATTTGCAATGCATATAATTGACAAAGGAGTCATATCTTGACTACATAAAGAACTTGTGCAAACAATAGGACAAAGGCAAATATCTCAATAAAGCTGTAGTTCTCATGGAGAGGGAGTCAGACCTTAACTAATAAGAATGAAGTACTGACCACAGTTCAGACCTGGAGTTAACCAGACCCACATCAAGCTCACTTTATTACTTTGAGATACATTAATTTCTTGTGATTCATTTCTTCATCTATAAATAGGGATAATGGTATTTAACATACAGAGCTATATTAAGAATTAGGGAGGTTATTATATGTAAAGTGCTTTTGCAGAGTACCTAGTGAGTCATTGCCATCATCATCACCATCAACAGCATCATTATTGTTAGCAGCAGCATCTAATTACAGTGTTCACCTACTCAGAACAGTCAACCCTGAAGAATTGGTATGCTTTCCAGGAACTGTAATTATACTTCGCTGTCTCTGGGCAGTAACTTTAAACTGAATATTTTCAAGCTTGAATTTTCCTATTCTGAAAAACAAAATTGCGATGAATTGTCTAATCTGAATGATTTCTGACATTTTGTTACAGAGAGTTATTCTACCACCCATCTTTCTGGAAATCACAGTGCTGGAAATTTCATGCTGCCGGCAACAAGCAGCACCCCTGTGCCTGGGCAGCAAGTGACTCCCCATGCCAGAAAGTTTTCTCAGAACAACAGTCCAGGCCACTCATTAGATACCCCACTACCCACCAGAGCAGCAGCCCCACAGAAGTGCTTTTTACAAATCAAAGGCATGACCTGTGCATCCTGTGTGTCCAACATAGAAAGAAATCTTCAGAAAGAAGCTGGTAAGAGATCTTTACCCATGTTGAACTTGGGAATGATGTATATAAACTGTATTCTCATCTTAGAATCTCCATTGACTGTTTCCTAGTAGTTCTAAAAATCTGGTAAGTTCATCATAAGGTAATATAGGGCACTGGTGGCTTATGAATGTAGTCCTAGCTACTCAAGAAGCTGAGATCTGAGGATCAATAGTTCCAAGCCAGACTACACAAGAAAGCCTATGAGATTCTTATCTCCAATTAACCACCAAAAGCCAGAAGTAGAACTGTGGCTCAAGTGCCAGCCTTGAGGGAGAAGCTAAGGGACAGTGCTCAGTCCCTGCATCCAAGCCCCGGGACAGGAAAACACACACACACACACACACACACACACACACACACACACACACACACACACACACACACACACACACACACACACACACACACACACACACACACACACACACACACACACACACACACACACACACACCCATAGTAGAGATGCTGGTTCAGCATTCTTGGGCAATGGGTGTTTTGTTTAAATAGTTTGGTCTAGGCGCTGGTGGTTCATGTCTGTAATCCTTGCTACCCAGAAGGCTGAGATATGAGGGTCACTGTTTAAAGCCAGCTGGGGCAGGAAAGCACATGAGATTCTTATCTCCAATAAACTACTAAAAAGCAGATGTGGAGCTGTGGCTTAACTGGTAGAGTACTAGCCTTGAGCAAAAGAAGCCCAGGGACAGCATCCAATCCCAAGTACAAGCCCCAGGACCAACACACACACACACACACACACACACACACACACACACACACACACACACACACACACACACACACACACACACTCACACTCACAACGAATAGTTTGAGTAAGTTAAGTAGTTGAGTAAATAGTGTGTCTGAGTAAGTTTGCCATGTAAAATCAATTTAAAGCACATGGTACATTCTATGGTTATTCTCAACTAGCTTATTCTGGTATTCAACATTCCCTATCCCCATCCATTAACCTTTTATAAAATGAACAAAGAACTTTCATTTTGTGTCTAAGTTCTAGTTTCACATATTTTGTCTGTCCAATTGTCCTCACAAGCCATGGAGTTTTATGAAAATGCCAGTTTTGTCCACCTACCCACATTTCCAATACTGTCTCAAGAACAAAAGTACAGCAAAAATCCTGTCCTTATGTGTTTGTAAATGCTTTAATCATGACTCGACCTGACCCAGTGGATCTTAGTATCTTTCTGCTCTTGATTCCCTGGCCTTTAACCTTCAGTTAGACTAATATGTTTTCTTGCCTCTTGTTCATTGTGCATAAAGCTTTCTGATCTCAGCATTCAGTGTTACAGGAGGACTTGTCCCCATGGACTGGCAGCTACTCATGAAGTCTATAATTTCATAGCCTGTGTTTTCGTTCCTGACTTCAACTTCTTGTTTTTCCCTTATTGTAGATTTTCAGAAGCACATCATTCATTTCATTTACTTACATGTGGCTCTTTTTCCCCTTCAAACTGACAATACAGTATTCCTAGCAAGATGGTTTCTGGGGTTACTTTTTTTAAAATGCCATTCCCGGAGCTTGAACTCAGAACAAGTACTGTCTCTGAGCTTTTTTGCACTCTACCACTTGAGCCACAATTCCACTCTGGCTTTTTGGTAGTTAAATGGAGATAAGAGTCTCACAGACTTTCCTGCCTCGGCTGGTTTTGAACCACAGTCTTCAAATCTCAAGCCTCCTGAATAGCTAGAAATATCTGCTCAAAGTCTAATATTAGAAATGAAGAAGTGGGGCTGGGAAGGTGGTTCAGTGGTAGAGCGCTTAACTTGCATGCCTGAGGCCCTGGGTTCGATTCCCCATCACCATATAAGCAAAAAGAAAAAAGCCGGAAGTGGCGCTATGGCCCAAGTGGTAGAGTGCTAGCCTTGAGCTGAAGAGCTGAGGGACAGCACCCAGGCCCAATGTTCAGGCCCCATGACTGGACCCAAAAAAAAAAAAAAGAAAAAGAAGAAAAAAAAGAAATGAAGACGTATTTATTCCTTGCATCCCAGTATTAGGGGAAAAAAGCACATCCTTTTCATAACAGAGGTTACATAGTTACAGACCTCATCCCTCACTTTGATGTGTGCAGATATGGGTATTACTAGGGCTTCAGCATTTTGGGGGCCTGGGTAGACATGCAAAATAAGCCCACTGAATCACCATCTATTTTAGCAAGACAGATGACTCAAATGTCACTCTTCCCCCCCCCCTTTTTTTTTGGCCATTCTGAGGTATTAATTCGGGACTTCCAACTTGCTTGTTTTGCTTTAATAATATTTTAGATAGGGTCTTGCATTTTTGCCTGAGACTAGCCTTAGATGGAGATAGTTCTACTAGTCCTCCTTCATAGCTGGGATTACAGACATACCACCACTCTCTCAAGTAACTGGAATTACAGACATGTCCTACTATGCCTGGCCTATAGATGTTTGAGAAGCATTTTATCCTAGAAGAGTGGTTCTCAATCATGACTGTATGTTAGAGTCACAAAGACTTTTTTCCCTTTTCTTCAAGCAGCAAGGCTTGAACTCAGAGCCTGGAGCTCACTTAGGTTGGTTGCTTACTGCTGGTGCTCTACCACTTGAACTATAATACCTCCAGACTGGCATTTTAGATGAGTCGCTCAGAACTTTTCTGCTTTGCCTGGCTTTAAACAATGATCCTCTGGGTCTCATCCTCCTAAGTAGTTAGCATTACAGGCATGAACCACTTTCACCCAGCTTTCTTTTAAAATATGGCTTTTAAAAACATGTCTGGTGCCCATCCTAAGAGACACTTACTTGCTTTGTCTGGGTAAAGTGTCAGATACCAAGGCTGTTCAGAGTTCTCTAAATGATCCTCATATAGAGCAAGGTTTGAGAACTATGGCTCTAGGAGCTCCTGTAGAGATTTTTTTTTATGTGTTAGACTATGTTAACCATGTCATCACAAAATGTTGCCCAGAGTCACAACCATGACCTGATGGTTCCAGGTATTGTCTCTGTATTGGTTGCCTTGATGTCGGGAAAGGCAGAGGTCAAGTACAACCCGGAAGTCATCCAGCCACCCACAATAGCTCAGCTCATCCAGGACCTGGGCTTTAATGCCACAGTCATGGAGGACAACATCTGTTCTGATGGTGATATCGAGATGATTGTAAGTATGGAGGCTCTGACAGCAGTTGTCCTCATGGCTGAGTTTTCCCATCTAGGATAATTTCTGGTGGTTTGTGGGTTTGGGTTTTGTGGGGGGTTTTTTTGACATGTTTGTTTTGTGAAGGAAAGTCACTTTGTTAGAATATCTGTGGAGGCCCTCCTACCACATACATTCAGGGTCAGGAGGAAGAAATGTCAAGGCACAGGAGGTAGGGAAAAGAGAAGTAGGGAGGGGGCTGTGCTAAGTATGGCAAACTGGAGAAGACTGAGTGAAATCACAATCCTTCAAGCCTGAAGAGAAACTCTGCTGTCTGTAGATGTTTCTAGACAGAATAGGTGAGTTCTTGGAGGTAGCTAGTGCCACTGAATGACAGATAGGCTAGAGGTATGGCTCAGTGTAGAGTATTAGTCTAACATGTACAAGGTCCTGAGTTCTGTACTTTGTCACACAAAGCACACAGAAATAGAGGGGCCCGGAAGCATATGGCTATTCAAAAGATCATTAATTAGTGTCCAAAGTAACCCAAAGCACTCAATCTGAAGTGAATGCCTCAGGTGTGCTTGCTCCCAGCTGTGTTTGGGAGGGTGGCTGTTCTCTGCCCCTATTTCAACTTGTAGTCAACAAGTCATTGAAAACAATGGATAATCCTGGTATTTATAGTATGCTTTGTTGAAAAGCACTTCTGAACAAAGCTATTTTTGCATCAACAAAGAAAGACTTAGAAAAAACCCCCAAAGAATTGAGCAATGCTGTTTTACTGAGGTGAATGGGTCCCTTGCTTCTTGATGTACTTAGTTACTAGCATTAATGGTGAATATATGTTTTTTAAAAGAAAAAGTACTGAAGACATGAATGGCACACTCAGCTCCTGTGTTCTCAGTTGAACAAACAAACCCTCTGCTGGGGGCTGGAGGGCAGTGTTCATACTTGCTGGGCTAGAGGTGAGGGTCCCTGCTGCAAACCTCCAGGACCACACATGAACTCCTTGGCCAATTCAGACTACTATATGGAAAACTCAAATCAAGAATATTACTGAAAGCTGGTCACCAGTGTCTCACACCTATAATCCCTGCTACTCAGGAGGCTGAGATCTGAGTATTCAGTTCAAAGCCAGCCTGGCAGAAAAATCCACAAGCTTCTATCTACAGTTAGCAAAAGGGCTGGACTAGGGGTGTGATGCAAGTGATAGAGCCCCAGTTCTGAGCTTGAATCCCTGAGTTCAAGCCTGGTTACCAAAAAAAAGTATTATTGAAAAAGATGGGGATTTTCTTTTTGAAAACTATTTAGCAATAGTTGTCATCACATTGTCATAAACATTGTTTGTGAACATCTATATTGATTGATTTGTTGCAGGGCCAGTCCCAGGGCTTCCATACGTACTATTCAAACTCTCTGTCATTGAGCTAAATAACTTCTGTATTTAGTTGGTTAGTATTCTAGGGAATAGTGAACATGCATACAAGTGAGTGGATCATTTAGATTTGACTAGTTCATATTCCAGGAATGGCAGGTCACATGTACAAGCCCTATATCTCCTATCAGGATACACAGAATGGTGTGGCAGAGGTGCCATAGACTGTGGTTAGAATTCTGGCCCACTTGCTGCAGAGATGTTCATTTATCTATAGTCTCTGAAGAGGTGTTTCACAATGCAGACCACAGTGACTCAGAACAGACTCTGGAATTCTGTTGTAGGGAAGGAAGGATTGTGGCTGTCACTCAACTCTGCCTGGTATCACTCTGAAAAGCTCCTCTCAGTCATGAGCCTGTGGCTCCTGTTCTGTCTTTCAGATCACAGGAATGACCTGTGCTTCCTGTGTCCACAACATAGAGTCCAAGCTCACCAGGACAAATGGCATTACCTATGCCTCTGTGGCCCTCGCTACCAGCAAAGCCCATGTGCAGTTTGATCCTGAAATCATTGGTCCACGGGATATTGTAAAAATTATTGAGGTAATTCATTCATGAAACAATTCTCACGTTTGTGGCAAAATGAGAAAACATAGTTAAACAGAAAGGAAAAAAAATGAGGATCACTGAAGTTGAATCAGAGACAAAGGTCAGTCATTGGGAATTAACACAAAGAGGTAAGTACCCAATAGTCTGAGGGAGAATATCAGTCAATGAGTAAGAAAAGGATGAGGGGAGAAGACATTTTGTTGTTTTTAATTTCAAATGTTTGTTGAGAAGCATCAGTGTCACCAGGATACCTGGTATGTAGGGTTAACTTAGCTAATGCCAATTTAAAAATATTATTTATGCCTTTGCCAGCGATCTATACATAGAAGGGATATTAGCATTGGACAGAATGATTTACCAGTTTGTCTTTCTGCTAGGTCTGTATTATTAGAAAAGTTTGGTCATTTTTACTCTGGTACTAAAATACCATGCCTGTCATACCTCTTTCTTCTCTCAGTTTGTTAACAGACCTGCATTCCTCTTTAAGGTCAAGGTGACAGCACACCATGAAAGAGTGAGCATGGGTGGTGATTGAAGTGGGTTAAGCCAATCAAACTAAACAAGATTAATTTCTAACAGTTAAATGGCTAAATGATGTTTAGTGAGAACAACTAGTTCGGAAATAAAACATCCTACAGCAGGCTTCATGCCATGCTCTTCCTAATTTCTCATCACTGCATATGTGGCCTTAAAGAGAGCTGCTGCCTGTTCATGGGCCAGCCCAGCTCTAAACAGGGCAGTATTATTGTTATATTGCCTCCTCCCAGAGGCTGGCCACAAATCTGCTTCATCAGTTAGGACAGAAGTACCCAGCTCTCAGGTTCAGAATGGCACTTCTACCCAGATGCAATGCTTTCAAGAACAGGAGCCATGGCATGGGTCAGGCTGAGGCACACACTCATATAGCAAATGGGAAGGAGAGGCCAGGCAGGGAGGAGGAGGGAGTTCAGATGTGTCTGTTACCCTTTCTGGTTTCTAATACCCTCACCAGACTCCACTCAGCCTGCATCATGGTAAAGACCCCTCTGGTTCTTACTTGAGAAATATTGGCATATTGCCTGGCCTCCATACCTACATCCTTCAGGCAGCTTTTCCTACTATAATTAGATGGTGAGAGGATCTAACTTACATGTCTTGGTTGTTTTTTCCCCACCATTTTTCATTTCCATGTGAGAACGCCAGGCCCAGCATTCTGAGGCCCCTATCTGTTCTGTATTTTGCTGAGGAAACATTTCCTGCTGAGGATTTCCCTGTGTATCAGGAGCATCAGGGACTTAGTTCTTCTCAATAGTTCTTCTCAATAGCACTGCCATTTTGAGCAAAATACTTAACTTCTCTGGCCTTTGCTTTCTGTGACCTTAGCTTTCCTCTTACATGGGTAAAAGAACCAGATTACGAAGATATTTGGGATTTCTTAACTCAAAAGTTAGCAGTTTATAGGTCAACCTGATCAGCTTTGGGGCTTGGTAGAGTTACCTTACCAGGACCTAGTGTCTTAATTGTAGGGACAGGGTTACCACTGGACTCCATCTCCTTGGGCCTGGTATATGGTCTCCCAGCCTAGATGGCATCAAGATCATCAGCCAGTGTGGGTTAAGGGCTTATAAGAGGAGAACCACTAGAGTCTCTGGGGGTACTTTGAAATGCACTTTCTATTTGCAGAGCTGGAAATGGTTGCTGCCACTGATGTGTGTTTAACAAGTACCTCACCCTTCTTCCCCACCCTTCTCTTTTAATCACAAGGAAATTGGCTTTCATGCTTCCCTGGCACAGAGAAGGCCCAACGCCCATCACTTGGATCACAAGATGGAAATAAAGCAGTAGGTAGAACCAAAAGATAAAGTGCAGCCCTCATCTAAGTGTTCGTCTTCCCCTCATGCCAACTCTGTGGCTCATGATATGCAAATATTTTCATGCTTGTCCTTGCTCCCATGGTTCCTTCCACCTATATCAGCTGCCTTTACCCCTGGGTGGCACCTATCTGAAACAGTGTTGTCTGTAGGTATTTCTGCAAGGATAGCAGTGTGCTATGTCTGCATTGCCCAGTGTGGCAGCCATTGTACCATGGCTAGTGAGAACTCAAAATATATCGTGTGTGTGTGTGTGTGTGTGTGTGTGTGTGTGTGTGTGTGTGTGTGTGTGTGTGTGTGTGTGTGTGTGGCTAATGTATGCACCGTGTTTAAATTGAAAGGGAAGAATTGAAGGAGGAAAGTTTAGCTTTTTTTCAGCTATTGTATTCTCAGACTTTATTTGCATGGTAGTTGTATGGTTGGAATGTCACGGGTGCTACAGCTAATGTGAAGTTTCAGACAGGTGCTGGACAGCCTCTCTATTCTCACTCAATTTTAAATATTTGTTTGAAAGTTGAACATGAGCATTGACATTATGGTCCACTTCTGTAATGTTGACACTTAGGAGGCTCAGGCAGATGATTGCAAGTTCAAGACCAGTCTGGGCTACATAATGATATTCTGTCTCAAAGTCTATAAAGATTGTGAAGGTTAGCTTATACTAACACATCTGTTTTAATCTGGTTTTTCCTCTGGGGTCTGTTAAAGTGTTTTTTGAAAATTGAGTGGTAGGCAGCTATAGATGAAAGAATTGACCTCTTTAGGGCTGGATTCTCAGTTTCTGCCTCAGTTGCTTCTCCTATAGATTGGAGGTCACATATCAGCTATGTGAAGGCAGGGCTAGGCCTTAACATTTCCTGACTATCTTTACAGTGATATGTAGACCTTTAGACTGTCCCTTGGATGGCAATGTGGTAAAGAGCTGTACTTTTGTTTTATCCCTTGGGTCTCTGCCCCAGATGTGTGACAAAACAAAGCCTTAAACTAAGTCCTCAGAAGAGGACCTGCCTTACTCCATGTGCCTAGTATACCTTAATTGTCTGTGTGGTTGTGTTTTCCTTCCAGGTGGAAGAAGTCGTTCCTGTGCAGCCTGGTGTTTGGCATCCCTGTCATGGGCTTAATGATCTATATGTTAATACCCAGCAAGGATCCTCATGAAGCCATGGCCCTGGACCACAACATCATCCCAGGACTGTCCATTCTCAATCTTGTCTTCTTCATCTTGTGTACCTTTGTCCAGGTATATATTAGAAAGGTGGTAAAACCTCTGCCCTCTAAGCATGGCTCATCTCTGAACTCTTCTGCTCACACAGTCCTTAGTTGGCAGTCTTCCTGTCCCGCCTCCAGACAGTTGCTGCCTTGTGACCAGCAGGTGATGTGGGGCCTGGTTTTGCTGTCTGTTTTCCCACTTGATTTGCAAAGGATCAAAACTCCCTGTGATATCCACCCCCTGCCTGCAAGATTGGTAAAGCTGTATGCCCCTAACTCCCTCTTCTCCCTCCCTTTTTCATGGTGCTGAGTATAGAACCCAGGACCTCATACATCTCATACATACCAGGCAAGTGCTATGCCACTGAGCTACATCTCCAGACCTCATGCCCAAAATTTGTGTTCCCTGTTTAAGTTACCTTTGACATTAGAAGCAGCAGCCAGATGCTCCTAGAACTCACCCTTTCCTTAGACATTCTTTTTTTTTTTTTTTTTTTTTTTGGTTGTGGGGCTTGAACTCTGGGCCTGGGCGCTGTCCTTCAGCTCTTTAAGGCTAGCGCTCTATCACTTGAGCCACAGTGCTACTTTCAGTTTCTGGTGTTTATTGATGAGTCTGCCTCGGCTGGGTTTGAGCCACAATCCTTAGATCTCAGCCTCCTGAGTAGCTAGGATTACATGTGAGAGCCACTAACGCCCTATGTTCTATCTTGTACAGCAGATGTGGCTCTTATCTTTGAGTAAATTAATCATTTAACAGCTACCAGCTTGGTAAAGATATCTGTTGGAGTGGTGATATTAAGGCCCCAAGCATGTTTCTGAAGGAAATTCTGAATATATCTTAGAATATAAAACTAAACTCTTTAAGTTAATGATGGACTGTTGGGATTAGTTGAGGGCCAACATTTGTAGGCTGAAGTTTTTTTTCTATATTTCATTTTCAATTACATTTATTGTAATCAGTTCTATCCATTGCAAGTATTGGCCCAGTCCTGTTCCCAAGTGTTTCTACAGCACACTTAGGAAGTGGACTTATATCTTTCCAGGTCCCATGTGCATTGGGAAGACACATGCTTGTGTGTACATGAATACATATTGGCCTGTTAACCTGAAACACACTTGTGCTTGTTAATGGGTGCAGGATCATGTGAGAATACTGATGTATATTGGCTTTTTCATTTATTCTCATATTGTGGGCATCTTCTATGCCAATGATTCACCGATAAAATATCTTCTCTTTTGAGACTGCATTACACTAATCTTATTTCAAGACTGTATTACATGTATCCATAAAATAAGTGAACTATGATTCTTTTGACCATTTTTATGACTCTCTTATCAGTGAACATTTATATCATGTTCTCTGGGTTTTAGAAGTCTTTTCCCACCTTTCATTTATATGGCCAGTAGTCCTCTAAATCATAAAGTAGGTTTCATAGGGAGCTTGAAGCAGGTCTCATGTTCAAAGCCAGCCTGGGACATACAATTAAACTCTATCTCAAAAAAGAAAATTAAGTTTCCTCAATGACAAATCACTGTGGCCAAAGTGATTTCTTATTTGCACAGATACCTAAAATGTTAGCTATCACTGGGGGGCAGGAAATCTGCACCCTGTTTGTTGACAAGTTTTCACTGTGCTTGGCTTCCAGTTCCTTGGTGGGTGGTACTTCTATGTTCAGGCCTACAAATCTCTCAGACACAAGTCTGCCAACATGGATGTGCTCATTGTATTGGCCACAACCATTGCCTATGTCTACTCCCTCATCATCCTGGTGGTTGCAGTTGCCGAGAAGGCTGAGAAGAGCCCTGTGACCTTCTTCGACACTCCCCCCATGCTCTTCGTGTTCATTGCCCTGGGCCGGTGGCTGGAACACGTGGCAAAGGTAGGTACTAGGTAAGATCCAAGTAGGTCCTTCAGAAATACAAACCTCAGTCCATCTGAGCCCTTCATGGAGAATTATTCATTGCACCTGATTTAGACTTAAAGAAATCTGAAACCTCCATATAATTAGGTGGTGTGGTCACTAATCTCCAACTTGGTTGCTACTTCTGAAATCCCAGCTAATCTGGTTAATTATGAAACCTTTGAACAGGTATATTGTGCAATGGAAAGAACTCTGACCTTCATGGTCTCTTAGTCCTGAGTACAGACTCATTTGTGTAGAGCCCACACCTCTGCCTCAGCGGCAGGCCATTTTTCACGCCTGTGCTGTGTCTAGCATTGTAATGGAGCCTATATAAAAGTAGGACTCAGGCCCTGGAAGAAATTCTGTTAGGGCTACAAGAGAGATTCAGTTATTATCCTTCTGAAGTGGAATTGCTCAGGCTTTGCATGCTGTGTGCTGGTGACTTCACAGCTGCCTGGTCACCCCTGTCCCCACAGAGCCTTGGTTGTGTGGTATGTCTGTGTTAAAGTCTCTCTCCCCAGGGCTGCTCATCCACACCAGCACTTTTGAGCATGTTTGTGGGTGTGAGACTAGTCAGTAGCTCTCTTATCATAGTCTGCTTATTTCCTAGAGCAAAACTTCAGAAGCCCTTGCCAAACTCATGTCCCTCCAAGCCACAGAAGCCACAGTTGTGACCCTTGGTGAGGACAACTTAATCATCAGGTAGGTTGTATTTATCAGCAGAGCTTGAGATCAGTTTATGTTTCCATGGGTGGATTGGGTAGAGACATTGCCTTGAACCTTGCAAGAGTAGGTGAGGACACTCAATCCATAACATACTGCAGGTAATGGTTGAAGGTGGATGCTAAATGGTGAATGAGAGGTACAGACAGCTGACATTACAGGAATTAGGATAGGAAGTCTGGTAAAAGGTGAGGAAGACTCCCCAGAGAACTTGGAACAACTTTCCTTGCAAGATGTGGAAGATTCCAGGATAGAGGCCATCAATCTGAAAGAGTATAAAATGGGAGTAGTGTTTATCTTCCTCATGAGACTGTCTTATACCAAAGGTACTTATCAGTATCATTATTGCTGGAAGCCAAGCATGTTGGCACATGTCCTTAATCTGCTGTAGAGATAGGTCCTTATCCCTTCATGCAGCCTGTCAGAGTTTTCTGTACTAGCTAGTTCCTTTTAAAGGCTCAGGCCTCTTTGTCCCTCTGTCCTTTTGCCAGGACACCTGTCATTTCTTGGGTGGTGGAGCACTTACAGGTCTGACTACATAGCAGACTGAAATCCTTTGCTGCTGCTGCTGCTTTGTCTGCTTGCTATGTGACCTTCATACTTATCCTGCGGGAGGCTGACCTCTAGGTTTCATTGTTGGACTGTATTCTGTTACAGGCTCACTGGGACATGTCATCTCTCTATATCTTCCAGCACCAGCTGTGTGGAGCTCATTATCAAACCTTCCTCCAGATCTCAGGATCACCTGCAGGGAGAACTTTTCTCTTGTAGATGGAGAGGGCTCCCAGCCTATCTGTCATCTCCTCGCCTTTCTGTTACCACACAGCTCCCAGTGGACCTCTTGCTGCTCCTTCTCCTCCCTCATCCATACACACCTGACCTCCAGCCTCTTGATCCTCATTTCTCCATCTTCAAGGCTGCCACTATTTCCATTGCCCCATGCTGTTTACCTCTCTCTTTATCAGCCTTCTGCTTCCAGTTTGTCTGCTTCTAGATGTCACTTCAACTAGGACCTTTCTTTTTTTCTTTTCTTTTCTTTTCTTTTTTTTTTTTTTTGGTCAGTCATGGTGCCTGAACTCTGGGCGGGCACTGTCCCTCATCTCTTCATCTCAAGGCTAGTGCTCTACCACTTGAGTTCAGCACCACTTCCGTTTTTTTCTGCTTATGTGTACTCAGGAATCGAACCCAGGGCCTCATGCATGCAAGGCAAGCACTCTACCACTGAGCCACCTTCCCACCCCAGAACCTTTCTTGAGAAATAAGCTTACCTGTATTTCTCAGTAGCAGAAAGTCTGGCAGTGGTTCCCCTTTTCTCCCCTTAGGGTAAAATTTGCTGTCCTCAACAGGCCAGGGAGACTCAGCTCTGCTCCTATCTGTTGCTCTGAGTAAAGCACATACAGAGACATCCCTTGGTGTCAGTGGAAACTGATTCTTGGACCTATACAGACACTAAAACCTTCCCACACTCAAGTCCCTAATATCAAATGGAGTCATGTTTGCATATATACTCTGTATACTCTTGTATATTGCCAATCATGCACCTAGGTGACTTACAATACCTACTACAATGTACATGCCATATAAATAGTCGCAACATTGTGTTGTTTAGAGAATAATAAGAAAAGCCGTAGTACAAATGTAGGTTTTTTTATCTTGAGTTTGTGTATGTGTTTATGTTGTTACTATTATTGATGGTGGGACCTGGTGCTTAATGCATGCCAAACAGGCACTCACCGCTGAGCTACCTAACACAGCCCTTTACTGTATTTTTTGGTGTGAAGTTAGCTTGCATCTGTGGGTATAGAACCTTTAGATACAGAGGGCAGCTGTGTAATGTGTCTTGTTCCATGGTCAGTCTAGAAGCTGACCTGGTAACACACAGGGAGGGGGGGTTGCTGGGAGTTGCTGTGTATGACCTGAGTAGCATCTGTTGCAGAGAGGAGCAAGTACCCATGGAGCTGGTACAGCGGGGTGACATCATCAAGGTCGTGCCTGGGGGCAAGTTCCCAGTGGATGGGAAAGTTCTAGAAGGCAATACCATGGCTGATGAGTCCCTTATCACAGGTTAGGTGGCTTGTTCCATATTTTCTTCAGCAGTCAATAAGCCATGTGATGCTGAGTAGGGCTAGTCAAGTGACCATGTCTCTTCTCCACTTCTAGGAGAGGCCATGCCTGTCACCAAGAAACCTGGAAGTGTGGTGATTGCTGGGTCTATAAATGCACATGGCTCTGTGCTGATTAGAGCCACCCACGTGGGCAATGACACCACTTTGGCTCAGATTGTGAAGTTGGTAGAAGAGGCTCAGATGTCCAAGGTAATGCTGAAACATAAGACACAGTGTGGTCCCTCATTTGAGAAGTTAATCTCAGTATTGAGTAGCGCTGGTCAGTAAATGAGGCAATGAGGGAGCTGGGGGCCCTGCCCTCATCCACATGTGTGGTGCTTTATGTCTTCACTGTCCTAATTTCCCATGATCTTGATGTTTTATCTTCATAGGCACCTATTCAGCAACTGGCTGACCGCTTTAGTGGATATTTTGTCCCATTTATCATCATCATTTCAACTTTGACGTTGGTGGTATGGATTATAATCGGTTTTGTCGATTTTGGTGTTGTTCAGAAATACTTTCCTGTAAGTTGAATGCCTCAGGCAGTGTGGTTGTTTAATTTTAAGTTATATACTGCCATTAATCCTATTCTTCTGTGTCTTAGTTCATTGGGCATTACTTGTATATGTTTCATTTTGTTTACTTCCTTTGTTTATTGAAGCAATATATATATATATATATATATATACATATATATATGTATGTAAAAGTCTAGGTGGGATACTCTGCTTCTCTACTTGTGCAGATTATTACTAAAATTATCTTTTGCCATAGGCATCAGCTGTCTCTCAGGTATAATAACCCTAAACCATTTCTGAAGTTATAAGACATACGTCTTAATTTCCCAAGTCATAACACTTTCCAGTTATATTATATGTTAACATACACAGAGCTTCTTAATAATTAAATGCTTATTTAACATTATATGTGAAACAATGAAGTATACTTTGTGTGAGTGAGTGTGTGTGTGTATGTGTGTATGCCAGTCCTAGGCTTGAACTCAGGGCCTTGACACTGTCCCTGAGCTTTTTTGCCAAAGAGTATCACTCTACCATTTGAGCTACAGCTCTACTTTTTTGGTCAATAATTGGAGGTAAGAGTCTCATGGATTTTTCTACCCAGACTGGCTTCAAACTGCAAACCTCAGATACCAGTCTCCTGAGTAGCTAGAATTACAGGCATCAGCCACTGGCGCTGGTCAAACTATACATTTTTCATTAAAAAATGAAGAACATTATCTTAGGAAATGCTATTTTATCAAACTTTACAAAAACAATATGTGCAATTTAAACTATCCTCAAAAAATGTATCTACTTAGGAAGCTAGAACTGCATCATTAGTGATTCTCAGGCCCATCTAATATCTGAAGACATTTGTGGTTTTTATGAATGGGCCACTAAACCAGGATGCTGCTCAATGTTCTGTGAGGCACAGGACAGGTCCCCAATATGAAGATGGTGATAATGCTGGATTGAAAATCTTGATACATGTAAAAAGCTCTCGCCCCACAGAGGCAGTACTAGGTAACTGCCCAATGAGTAGAACTTCTTACTTCATTCATTCTATTGCTCATTTTACCTTAGAGCCACAGACTAAGAAACTAAGAATATGGAATGGGCTTTTATAGGAGCACCCTGTGGGCCTGATTTTAGTAGTAGAGTACTTGCCTAACCTACTCTGCACAAGGCCTTCAGTTGAAAAACACAAAGAGTAAGCTGTGAATGTATTTATAGAATTTTCTTGTGACTACTCACTTACTGCCCAAAACTTGGGCTTTTGGGGAGAACTGTCTATTGACATGTGACTGTGGGAAACTCAATCCTATCCAAGTTGGAATATGCAGCTCTCTGCCATTCCATGGCTTTCCATCTTATTTTGGCTTCTTTTGTTTTTATCTGCAAAGTCGGGGAGGATGCTGACAAATGAGGTACTGCTTGTTCCTTTCCAATGCTGTCATCACTGAGCTGTAACAATGTTACTTGTTGGGAAAGGTTCAAGTTATTTTCTAGAAGCCCACCCAGGGTCACCAGAATGCGAGGTGGTATTTTGATCAGAAAGACTGCAGAAATTAAATGATCCTTATGATATACATTATTTTGAAATCTTGCCTTACAAAATCATAGGATAGAGTATAATGTACATTAATTATACAAAAGAATAAAGTAGAAGGCAAAGAGATTGTGATCTGTCTCCTCAATTTAGCAAATATTCGTTTTACTATAATGAAGTGAGTGCAGTGTGTTGGTTATACTCTATAGCTACCACAACCAATTTGAAAATCACATTAAAATCAAAAGGCAGAAGCCAAAGGATTGTGAGCTGTGGGCCAGCCTTGATTGCATAGTGAGACCCTGTCTCAAAAAATCCAAACCAAACCAGATCTGCAAAGTTGATCCTTATATTGTTTGTTTGGAGTTTACAAAGAAAACATGAATGAAAAACAGAGAAGAAGGTAAATGGCTCCAAGTCCCATTCCTAGAAATAGCCACCCTTTAACTTTGATGAACATCCTTTCAATATTATTGGAAGGCTAGGTACAGATGCAGGCAGAGAATTTAGCATGAATCCAATCACAGTACTTGCCTTTGTAAACTGCCACGTAGCTGGTATCTTCCTATTGCAATGGTGCCGACATACGACATGCATCAGCTATCTAGCACTTGCCCACTGTTCCATTGTGTTCACAGATGAATTGATAAATCCCCTCTTGGTTGTTTCCTGTTTTTGCTATTACAAAAATGAAACACAGGGCTGGGAAGGTGGCTCAGTGGTAGAGCACTTGCCTTGCATGTATGAGGCCCTGGGTTCGATTCCTCAGCACCACATAAGCAAAAAGAAAAAAGCCGGAAGTGGCTCTGTGGCTCAAGTGGTAGAGCACTAGCCTTGAGATGAAGAGCTGAGGGACAGTGCCCAGGCCCAGAGTTCAGGCCCCACAACTGGACCCAAAAAAAAAAAAGAAAAAGAAACACAATCCTAAATGCCCTGTATCTTTTCCCATTTGTGTGATTATCATTTCAAGATACATGTGTTGGAGGCCTGCTTTTTAAAACTAGTTAATGTTAATTGTACAAAAGAGTTTTGTTGTGGTATTCCCATACTTTCATATAATGTACTTTGGAGACTCTGTGATGGCAAAATAATGATAAAATAATAGTTGTTATTTCTTAGATGCCTTTCATATGCCTGGTGTTATAGTTGCATATGTATACATTTGTGTTTAAATATATTGTCATTCAGGGTTTTCTTGTTGTTGTTTTTTAATATGTGTGATGGTACTGGGGCTTGAACTCAGGTCCTGGATGCTTGCTGTGCCTTAGCTTTTTCACTCAAGGTTGTTACCCTACTACTTGATCCATAGCTCCACTTCCAGTGTTGTTGTTGTTTCTAGTTAACTGGAGATAAGAGTATCACAGACTTTTCTGCATGGGTTAGCTTCCAAACCATGGTCCTAAGTATCTACAAGTATAGCTGTGAGCCACCAGTGCCTGTCTCTCATTCAATTCTTATAACAGCCTGTGAACTGAGTACTATCATCTCCATTTTATATGAGGGGAAACTGAGACATGGAGAGGCAAAGTCATCACTAGTGCTATGATATGATTTTCTCGACCCAACTTGCAAGTGAGCCAGGAACTCTTACCTGACTCTCTACTCTGGTTGGCAAACCAGGCTGTGGAGCAGTGAGGGAAGCTAATTCTGTGATGCCGAAGCAGTGCAGAATATTGCCATGCCTTCTAAATCCTGCTCACTATGCTTATTCAAATCCCAGTGGTCTATTGCAAAGTTCTTACAAGTAAGAATTTCATGAGGGTCCTCACTGAACTTTCTCCCACATGTCTTTTTCCTCTTTAGAACCCCAACAAGCACATCTCACAGACTGAAGTGATCATCCGATTTGCTTTCCAGACATCAATCACTGTGCTGTGCATCGCCTGCCCATGCTCCCTGGGGCTGGCCACACCCACAGCAGTCATGGTAGGCACTGGAGTGGCTGCACAGCATGGCATCCTCATCAAAGGAGGCAAGCCTCTAGAGATGGCACACAAGGTGGGTCTTCCTCACTCTTCTTGGGGGCTTGGCTAGTGTTTTTTTTTTTATAATCCTATTGAAAATACTATTTGTTGTTTCTTATTTGCCTCATTGTGAGATTACTATCAGAGTCCTATGACCTTTCAGTCAGAATAGTGAGTGGCAGTATACATAAAAATACATGAAGAATCTCCCTTTTAGCTGGGTATGGTGTCACATGCCTGTAGTCAGGAGGCTGAGGCAGGAGGATCATGAGTTCCAGTCAGTCTGGTTTACATAGCAAGACCTTGTCTTTGCCAAATATCTTAGCCCCTGATTTCATATCTATTATTTGTTTAGTGTTTGCCCACCACTTCCATGTGAAGGCCTGTGCTAATATCTGGCAATAGTCATGGTTCCTAGCTTCCAGAGAACTTAGAGTGGGATGGGAGAAATGGGTACTGTTAGGTAAATGACATATGTCCAGAATTGTGAGACTGCTGGATGCCTGAAGACACTAATGGGCAGTGGAGCGGTACAATGGTCAGAAAAGGTGAATCTGAAACAAGAGCTAGCCATACAAAGGATAGTGGAGAGAATGCCCCAGCAGTGGAACTGTAGATGGAGAAGTTCTGGGAGGCTATGGTACTGGATCATAAACTCTATAATATCTGGAAAGAAGCTTTTCCTCTCCATTGTGTCCCTAGCCTTCAGCCCAGGACTAGCATATTGAATAAATAAATGAACAAGGAGAAAATCAGACAAAGAGAACATGATGTGTGTGTGTGTGTGTGTGTGTGTGTGTGTGTGTGTGTGTGTGTGTGTGTGTTGGGGGAGGGGCCTGTTTATGAAGATCAAGAAGGTTTGGTAAAGAATTACAACCTTTGCTCTGAGGAGGGGAGCTATGGCAGGGCAGTATAATTCCTTGTGGGCTACAAGGCTCCATACTGGGAAGATTTCTCTGGCTGCAGTGAAGATGGCTTCAAGGAGGCAGAGATCTTTAGAGATCCTTTGACAGTGATGAAGACAGAGGCATGGCTGAGCATTGGAATTCAAACACTGCATCTGTTGCTTGCTCCTTGCAGAGGACTAAACTTGTGGGTTGTGGTGTGAGCAGAGCAACATGCTGCCCTTGAATAAGGCTTAGGGATGTATGCATTCCAGTTATTGCTCTTTTCAAATTGGAGGCTCAGCTGCAGAAGTATAGAAGCCATAAAATGATTGCTTCAGACTGTCTGAGCCCACATGTGAGGAGGGGACTGGCACAAAGCTGCCATCAACCAGGTGCAATAGGTTTCCAGTTATGATGGCTGGAGGAATCTCTTCTTTTCTGGAACTTGGACTTCATTCTAGGCAGGCTCTTGAAGCTAGACAATAGTCAGTAAACAGTGCTGGGCTGGCTGGACAGCAGGGAACAGAGAAGGAAACCCCGGGGCCTGACACTTGATTTGCTGTGAAAAAAAGTCTGGACAGCGTCATCCTGGAAACCATGCCACACCATTGCCAGTACAGCCAAGGGTGTTTATTATATCAACTCCACCTGCTCAAGGGTGAGCCACAATTCAGCCATCTTGATGGGGCAGATAGAACACAGTTTTTTTCATGGTATCAAGTATTACCCCTAGAACACTAAGTTAAGGAATGGTCAGGTGTGTTGCTCCCTGCCTGCTAGGTTGGGTATAGCTTTGCTTCATGATCATGTAAACTATGTAAGCTCTTTAAATCTTTCTTATCTTATTGAGATGTGGCTGTTTTTTGTTTTGTTTTGTTTTTTTTTTTTTTTTGCAGATAAAGACTGTGATGTTTGACAAAACTGGCACCATTACTCATGGGATCCCCAGAGTCATGCGAGTCCTTTTGCTCTCAGATGTAGCTACACTGCCCCTCAGGAAGGTTCTGGCTGTGGTGGGCACTGCGGAGGCCAGCAGTGAGCACCCCTTGGGCGTGGCAGTCACCAAATACTGCAAAGAAGTATGCACACCTTGGCTTTGTCCCACTGACCCTGTCCTTGACCTTGGCCTCCCCTCAGCTTCATCTTCCTCTCCTGGCCACATACCTACTCTCTTTCCTAGCTGCCTGGTAGAGCCCTTGCTTATGATTGTCAGGGCTCACGATAGGCCCTGTCACAGTTCCAGGTTGCCACAAAGGCAGTTTATTGTCATAGCCATTTGCTGAGCATGTGTGGCACTGGAAGGGGCACACCCACAGAATGGGCAGGAGGGGAGGACCTGGCAGAGATGAGCAGAATGCCCAAGGATTCTTGTTTCAGCTCATAGGGCAGCATTACACTCCTTAGTTTCCCTTCAGAACAGTTTAATACAGAAGCAACAGAACGTGCCAGCACACTGCACTGATTGTTAAGCTGCTCCATCAAGTCCTGGTACCATAAGTTTCAAGGGCTGAAAAGAACACAGTGAGGCCACCATGACAACACTTCACCCTTTGTCTCACCATTTCTTTGCCCTTACCATCCCAAAACAGATACACTTACATACAAGACAACCGATAGAGAAATCAAAACAACAAAGGAGGGAGAAAAAAAACAAAATAACAAAATACCTCTTGTTTCCATTTCTTGGGATTCATTTAGGTAAACATTTTATATCATCGAATGCACATGCTTTATACCATAAAGATACCTTTCTTTCATTTGAGAAGTTGGGTGTGAATTGCCTTTCTTCTTTCTAGTCTTTAGCCTGTCTACTGTCATGAGGCATCCACTCAAGGGAGGATTTAGACTGGTCAGCCTGGTCCAGCATGATAACTGTAATAATTGTATTCAATGAGAGAAAAGTACTAACCTTTACCTTCCATTCCACTTCACCCCTTCCTTGCTGCCCTCACCCTGACCTCTGGGGTGCTGCTGTCTGGACACTGCTATCCTGCTCTCACAGGAACTTGGAACAGAGACCATGGGCTACTGCACAGACTTCCAGGCAGTGCCAGGCTGTGGGATCGGCTGCAAAGTCAGCAACGTGGAAGGTATCCTGGCCCACAGTGAGCACCAGTTAAGTGAACCAGCTGGTCACCTGAAGAGAGTTGGCAGCCTTTCTGCAGGAAAAGGTACCCTTGGCCTTTGTCTCTGATGATGGTTCTATAGGTGACTGAGACCAGCTGGGTCAAAGTGGAGGCGAGCCAACCACAGAAGCCTGTGCCAGGCTCCACTGGCGGGGATTTCCCCTGCTGTGGAGATAGGCGGCTCATGGCTGGGCATTCTGTGCCTTCCTTCCCCAGAAATCCCAGAGATTCTGTCTTGCATGTTTTAATAAGTCTGAATTTCGTGTGTGTGTGTGTGTGTGTGTGTGTGTGTGTGTGTGTGTGTGTGTGTGTGTGTGTGTGTGTGTGTGTGTGTGTGTGTGTGTGTGTTTTGTTATGAGATGGGACATGCTATGTTGCGTAGGCTGTCCTTGAGGGACCACCTGTGTTAGACAAGTTTCAAGTGGACTAATGAATTCAAGTGATCCTTCTACCTCAACCTCCTAGGTAGCCAGGACAATAGGAGTATGCATTTAAAACATGATACATAACGTTATGGCAGGTTACCAGGTGCTTGTGGCTCACACCTGTAATACTAGCTACTCAGGCAGCTGAGATCTGAGGCTCTCTGTTCAAAGCCAGCTAGGGCAGGAAAGTCCGTGAGACTCTTATCTCCAATAAACCACCAGAAAACCAGAAGTGGCACTGTGGCTCAAGTGGTAGAGTGCTAGCCTTCAGCACAAAGAGGCCCAAGCTCTCAAGCCCCGAGTTCAAACCCCAGGAATGGGAAAAAAATTATAGCAGGTCAAGTTGATAATGTTATAGGTTCATAGAATGTTATCTCACTGATCTATATTTTTGGGTCTCCACTTTGTTACCCCAAATTGATTTTGGTTCTTATAAGCTACAAAGTAGATAGATGAAGCCTGATCTCTGGGCCTGGGCATTGTCCCTCAGCTCTTCAGCTCAAGGCTAGCGCTCTACCACTTGAGCCACAATGCCACTTCCAGCTTTTTTCTTTTTGCTTATATGGTGCTGAGGAATCGAACCCAGGGCTTCATGCATGCAAGACAAGTGCTCTACCACTGAGCCACCTTCCCAGCCCCAAGATGAAGCCTACTTTTGTTCTTCCTGTTTCTTTCCCATGTATAAACTCTAATGGGATGTGTAGTAATTGCAGAGTTGACAGAAAGTCAGAAAATCAAATGAAATGGTCTGCCCAAACCAAGAAGGAACACTGCTCAGAGTGTCAGCTGCTTTTCCTACTCTAAGAACAAGTTGTCAACTGTCACCTCAAGCTGATAAGGAATACTCAGTGCCTAAAACCCCCTTGCCTAGTTTCTTTTTTTTAAGTATGTTGATAGGTAAATCATGATTTAGAGGATATTGTTAGAAGACAACTGCCACTTTCTTTTCTTTTTTTCATTTTTTTTTTTTTTGGTGCCTGTCCTGGAGCTTAAATTCAGGGCCTGGCCACTGTCCCTGAGCTGTTTCTTCCCTTTTTTTCTTTTCTTCTTCTTTTTTTCCCTAAGACTAGCCACAGCTCCACTTCTGGCATTTTGGTGCTTAATTAGAGATAAAAGTCCCCCAGACTGGCTTCAAACTGCGATGCTTAGCTCTCCTAAGGAGCTAAGATTATAGATGTGAACCGCCAGAGTCCAGCTCTACCTGCCACTTTTTAGCAATTAAGACCTTAGGGTGACCATTTCATTAGAGCACTTAGGATCTGGTTAGTGTCTAAGTTAGGGGCACTATGATTAGAATGTGCCAGATAAAAGACTCATCCACTCTTTCTGGAGGCATTATTTTAAAACATATGATGAAAAAGATTTATCTTGATTATTTTCTGGTCTTCCTTATGTCATTTAAACCAAGCAGTAAAGAATCTAGAAACCACTTTGTTTGTTCTGGTCTGAAACCTATCTACCTCTAATCCATGTAGAAAAAGAATCAGCAGATAACAGTAAAGTCAGGTAAGGACAGTACTTGATGTTTAGTATGTATGTTTACCTCATCTTTACACACATACCATGTATTACTAATGCTCCATTTTGATTGATACCCAAGTCTTCTACACATTAATGGAACCTTTTCCCTGGTGGTCCCTTAGGGTGGTGTTGCAAGAGGCCCTACCAGGTTGTAGATTTTAAATGCTGCAAAACTGCTGGGCTGTTTAGGAATAACTAGTCTCTTTCGAATAGATGCAGCCCCCCAGACCTTCTCTGTGCTGATTGGAAACCGTGAATGGATGAGGCGCAATGGCTTAACCATCTCAAGTGACATCAGTGATGCCATGACGGGTCATGAGATGAAAGGACAGACAGCCATCCTGGTGGCTATTGACGGTAGCTTCCTGCCCAAGACTTCCACACCCACAAGAACACAGTTCAGGCAAAGAGGCCTCCTTTTCCTTTCCATCTTTCTTTGTTCTATTTTTCTGGGGCCTTTCTTTCTCACCATCTCCACCTTAACCCGGAGGCATGTCTACTCTTGTGTTTGTCTTCTGCTCTTGGAATTCTAAACTGCAGTCATCATCATCTTTGCTTCTATTCAAGTTGCCAGTTCAAATCATCCTCATTCATCACAATAGACTAAACAGGGATCTGCTTCCCAACTTCAGGATGCCTTTAAATATGAAGCCTCTGCCACTGTCCACTATCTGACCACACACATCAGTGGACTCAGAGCTTCTTATGACCCCACGTGTCTAAACATCAAGTACATCCTGGGTTGCATGCCTCAGAGATGGGAACTTTCACTTGGTAACTTGATGTCCTACTAATAGAAATAAAACAACATGCAGATAAGAAATGATTTACAACACTATGTTATGAATACTCCAGCCAAGTTATTCTTCTCCAATTCTCTGGTTTTCCTTTCTCTTAAGTCATTATAAGCCTCCCTCACCCACCCCACCAAGTCCCTTCAGCTTCTCAAGCCAGAATCTACACAAGTAAAGGCTCTGTGCCATTATAAACTGTTACTCTCTTCCCATTCACACCTCTACCCAGAGCTCTCCTGTTTCTGTGTTTGAAGACTTCTCAGGGAAAAAAAAAGAAAGAGGAAGGACATCTATGTTGGATGCTTATTACTTAACATTTGTTAAATTTGTTCTATTTCTCATATTTTAATAGCAAACTTTGCGAAGTAATGTATGTATATATCTTGTGGAAAATTCCTATAAAAAAGAAAATGAAATCACCTATCACTCCTAGTCCTACCCTCATGGAGCTGTGAGCATTCTGATATTCTTAGCAGACATGTATATACTTCTATATATGTATGGGAAGATGAAAGAAGAAAGGGAAGGAAAGAAGGAAGGGAAGGAGGACGGAAGGCAAAAAGGAAGGAAGGGAGGGAGGGACGGAGGAAGGAAGGAGGGAGTAAAGGAGGGAGGGAGAGAAGGAATAAAAGAGAAAGAAAGGGAGGAGAAAAAAAAGAAAGGGAAGGAAGGAAGCAAGGCAGGTCTAAACCATATTATGTCACATACCAAAGCATGTGTTTTGTTTTTTGTGTGTGACCTTATATGATGACAGCCATTATAAATTCTAATGTCATGCTTGCTCGAGGGCCATTCAGTCCCACACTGTTGTTGATTGTGGGTGGTTTGTTTGCTCCAGGTGTGCTCTGTGGGATGATCGCCATTGCAGATGCTGTCAAATCAGAGGCTGCCCTGGCTGTGCACACCCTGAAAAACATGGGTGTGGATGTGGTTCTCATCACAGGGGACAATCGGAAAACAGCCAGAGCCATTGCCACCCAGGTATAGGCATCTTCTTTTTGAAATGACCAATTGTGTTAACCTCACAAAAGCAGAAATAAGAAAAAAGCACTACTGTATCCATGCTAAGCTTGCCTTCTGCTCTTTCCCCTTTCTACTACATCCCTGGAAAAGGCAATTCCAGTATTCTCTAAGCATTTCCTAAAAAGATCCTGGCTTGAGAACTACAATTAAAGCTGAGACAATTGTATGATAAGGGAGGGGTTTTGTTTTGTTTTGTTTTGTTTTGTTTGGCCATGGGACCTGAACTCTGGGCCTGGGCGCTGTCCCTCAGCTCTTCAGCTCAAGGCTAGCGCTCTACCACTTGAGCCACAGCACCACTTCTGGCTTTTTCAGCTTACATGGTGCTGAGGAATCGAACCTAGAGCCTCGTGCTTGCCAGGCAAGCACTCTACCACTGAGCTACCTTCCCAGCCCGATAAGGGAGTTTTAAGGGCTCATTTATGTACTTGAGTGAATGATTTAATTTTGTACCATTCTCCTGTGTCCGTTGGTTCTGAGTTGAGGGCATGTGGACAGACAGTACTGCTAGGTACTACTGAACACCCTCAGCCACCCACAACAATAAATATAGTGTGAATTTCTGAAAATGGTACTTTCACCACACCCTGTGCCCATTTCAAGTGTGTATGGCTATCTGCTTGTGAAAGTTCATTGCTTCTCAGAAGGAAACTACAGTACCTCTCAGTGCATTAATCTTATCTTGCAAATGATGAGTTTGCTAAGTATTCTCTCCACTTTTCCTAGCTTACAGCTTCTTCATCCATTGAGCAATTACCTAACACAGGGTTAGCCACTGGAGCTACACAGAGGAGTAAAGAGGGTCCTGCTTTGAGCACAGTCCTGTGAGGAGGTTGGGTCAGTGACCCAGCTCTTGAGTGCTCAGGCCTTTTGCAGAAGTGTGCAGTTGGCAAGGAACAATTTACCTAAGCATGGAGTATGCTTGAGCCAGAGTCAGAAGAGATGAAGAGCCAGTGAGAGTAGAGATGGAAGATTGGGAGGAAAACTGAGTTTTTCTAGGGAAGAACAGGCCACTTGAGAATCCACTGGGGATGTAGAATGGCACAGTGATTCCTAGTGGCTATAGATTGCTGGACAGTGCAGTGCTAAGTGTGGGCCAGTAGACAAAAGCCAGATTCAGGGGATCATGGAAGGTGGACCCTAACAGTTTAGGCACTTGGAGGTGGATAGCATCCACCAAAGGGCTGAAGTAGCAGAGTATCATGACCAAATGGTTGCTGTTTTGGACATGCAGCTGAGGAAGCCTACAGAAGATTGTTCTATGGATAGGTGGGGATGGGGGAGGGGCTGGATTTAAGCCACATTGAAATAGAGTAGGATTCATTTGCTCTGCAACCTCCAGTCTAATTGACAACATGACCGATGATTTAGAGACTGAAGGAAAAAGGATAAAGGAATGTGAGGTTTCTGCTTTTGCCCACCTTAGGTATTAATTTTCTTCCTTTTAGGTTGGCATCAACAAAGTCTTTGCTGAGGTGTTACCTTCTCACAAGGTGGCCAAGGTCCAGGAGCTCCAAAACAAAGGGAAGAAAGTTGCCATGGTGGGAGATGGAGTGAATGATTCCCCAGCGCTGGCTCAGGCTGATGTGGGCATTGCCATTGGGACTGGCACAGATGTGGCCATCGAAGCAGCTGACGTCGTCCTTATCAGAGTGAGCTCTGCTGCATCCAACCAGGAGAGTAGGGAGGGCAGATGGAGGGCCCCTTACTCAGTGTGCTCCTCTCCTACAGAATGACCTCCTGGATGTGGTAGCAAGTATCCACCTCTCCAAGAGGACTGTCCGGAGGATCCGGGTCAATCTGGTGCTGGCACTGATTTATAACATGGTTGGGATACCCATTGCCGCAGGTAGGTGAGACAGGACTCACCTGCTCTGAGCTTTGGCTCCACTGTGACCAGATTCTCTGCTAGATTCTCACAGAACTAGTTGCCTACCTCACTGGGTAGCTTGTCAGAGGCATGTGGAGAGGTTGGTGTTTATACATCTAGAATACATCTAGAATAGCAAATGAGAAAATTCTTGGAGGACCCTAAATCCTAGTTTACTTTGATCTGTTCTAAAAAGCTGGTTAAGATGATTGGCCATTTATTTAGAATGTTCCTGTTTTCAGAACAATTTATTAAGATATAACAATCTGAAAATAATCATCATGTAGCTTTATGGAATATTACATATACATACTAGACACAATGATTATATCTCAGAACTTGTCTTAAGAACAAATCTTCGGGGCTGGGAAGGTGGCTCATTGGTAGAGCGCTTGCCTTGCATGCTCGAGGCCCTGGGTTCGATTCCCCAGCACCACATAAGCAAAAAGAAAAAAGCCGGAAGTGGCGCTGTGGCTCAAGTGGTAGAGCGTTAGCCTTGAGCTGAAGAGCTGAGGGACAGCGCCCAGGTCCAGAGTTCAGGCCCCATAACCGGACCCAAAAAAAAAAAAAAAAAGAACAAATCCTCGCCAAGCACTAGTGACTCATGCCTCTAATCTTAGCTACTCAAGAGGCTGAGGTCAAAAGGATAATTATTCAAAGCCAACCCAGACAGAAAATACACTAGATTCCATCTCCAAAATAACCAGAAAAAAGCCAGCTCAAGCCACTTGAGGCATAGCTCAAGTAGTAGAGCACCAGATGTGCAAGCAAGTTGAACAAGTGTAAGGTCCTAAGTCCAAATCCAATACCAGCAAAAAATAAGGAAACCAAGCAAGATAGTGCTTCTGTGTGGGCTGAAGAGACCTGAAGTTGTTTGCTTTTTGTTTTTTGTACTAATAATGTGGTTTGAACTCAGAGTCTGGGTGCTGTTCCTTACCTATTTTGCTCAAGGCCAGTGCTCTACCACTTGAGCCACAGCTCCACTTCCAGTTTTTTGCTAGTTAATTGGAGATGAATGTCATGGGCTTTCCTGCCTGTACTGACTTCAAACTGTGATCCTTAGATCTCAGTCTCCTAAGTAGGTAGGATTACAAGTTTGAGCCATTCATGCCTGGCTGAGACCTAAAGTTCTTAAACATGACTTTCTTACCTTCGTTCCTCTTTGTGTCTGACTGATGACTCCATCTCAAGCATGGTCAAGTCTACCTTCACCTTGGGGAGTCAAATAGGTATCCTTCTTGTGCCAACAGCCAACTTAGGTACACTCCTTCCTGTGTCTGTACCTCTTACTTAACTGTTGGCTGTACTAAGCCCAAGTTTCCTAGTTCTGTCTGGGACCTGGCTCTCATTTCCTTTTTAAGAACCCCCATAGGCCAGAAAAAAATCAGTGTGGATGAAGACTGTGGCCATCAACAGCATAGCACAGGAAATATCCTGTGAGACTGAGTCTCCAGGACACAGGCTCTTGCACCTCTGCTACTCTCCCTCTTCCAGTCTCTGAATCAGGGGATGCAATATGGATCCCTGCCAGCTTCCTAGGATGGTCTTATCCCAGAGGCTGCTGGGTAGAAACCTTTCTGAGTGCCTAGGTGGGAACCCCCTGAGAGACAGCTCCAAGGGGCAATTGAGGTAGAGTCCTGATTCTCCTCGGGCTGCCAGGTGAGTGTATCTCCTCCCCTTGACAGGAGTCTTCATGCCCATTGGCATTGTGTTGCAGCCATGGATGGGCTCAGCAGCAATGGCAGCCTCCTCTGTGTCTGTAGTGCTCTCGTCTCTGCAGCTCAAATGGTGAGTTCTGAGTGGGACAGCGGCAGAGTTCTCTGAAGGCCTTTTCACCCTGTACAGGAACTCTTCAGGGCCTTTTCACTCTACTTTGGCCTGCATGCACTTTGTATCTGAGATACCCGTGCACTCTCCATTCTCAATCATGTATCCAAGGCAAAGAGGCAGTCCAAAGAGGCAGTCCAAGTGGATTTAGGTATTGATTGTCAGTACCATACCAAGTCATTGGCCACTTACACAGTCATCACTTATTGGACTGTTTATGTGGATATCTTGTACATACAGAATCGCTATGTTTTATCACTTTCCTTTATTTTAACTTGGGGTTTTTTTTTTTTTTGGTCTTTTCTTTTTTGATACTGGGGATCGAATCCAGGACATTGCACTTGCTAGGCAAGTGTTTTGCCACTGAGCTACATCCCAGCCCCACTTTTTCTTTTTAAAAAAGATGTTCAGGCTGGGAGTGTGGCTTTGTGGTAGAGTGCTTGCCTCACATGAATGAAGCCCTGAGTTTGATTCCTCGGTACCACATAAATGGAAAAGGCCAGAAGTGGTGATGTGGCTTAAGTGGTTGAACAATAGCCTTGAGCAAAGAAGTTCAAGGACAGTGCTCAGGACCTGAGTCCGTGTCCCAGGACTGGCTAAATAAATAAATAAGATGGTCAACTGGGTGCTAGTTAATCATGCTTATGTTCTTAGCTACTCAGGAGGCTGAGATCTGAGGATTCTGGCTTACAGCCAGCCAGGTCAGGAAAGTCCATGAGACATATCTTATCTCCAATTACCCATCAAAAACCTGGAAGTGGACCTGTGACTCAAGTGTTCAGAGTGCTGGCTTTAAACACAAATACTCAGTGACAACACCCAGGCACTGAGTTCAAGCTCCAGGACTGGCGTGCGCGCGCACACACACACACGCACGCACACACACACTCACACGCGCACACACTACAAGATGTTCGGGGGCTAGGAATGTATAGCTTACCAACAGAATGCCTACTCAGCATGCTAAAGCCCTGGGTTCTATTCTTGGGCCTGCACTGCAATGAAAGGGGGAAAAAGATGTTCATTTATTTATTGAGCAATCATTTAAGAAATGGCAGCCCACTATGTGCAAGGTGCCTGTGTAGGAGGTTTTGGAATCAGGTGAAATTTACCTGAATATTGGAGTTTAGTGAGGTGTATTTTGGGGGGGTGGGTCAGGGTTTGTGCCAGTTCTAGGCTTGAACACAGCCTGGGTGCTATCCCTTAGCTTTTTTTTGCTCAAGATTAGTTCTCTACTACCTAATTCTGCTTTTTGGTGGTTAGTTGGAGATAAGAGTTCCACAGACTTGTCTGCACAGGCTGGCTTCAAACCATGATCCTTTTATCTCAGCCTCCTGAGTAGGTAGGACTATATAATAATCATGGAACATTATGGAATATTGAGCCACCAGTGCTCATCTTGGGTTTAAGTTCTTTACCTATAAATTCTTCATGTTGCTGTCTTTCATGAAGGCTTTCACTAGACATATAAGAAGTGGGGGAAATGAGCTTTATGTTTGTAGGGCTCAGATGCTCTTCGATTCTTGCCTTCCAGCTATAGGAAGCCTGATGTGGAGAGGTACGAGGCTCAGGCCCATGGCCGCATGAAGCCCCTGAGTGCATCCCAGGTCAGTGTGCACGTGGGCATGGATGACCGGCGACGGGACTCCCCCAGAACCATGGCATGGGACCAAGTCAGCTACATCAGCCAGGTGTCTCTGTCTTCCCTGACGTCTGACAGGCCATCTAGGCACGGCACCGCAGCAGAAGACAGTGGGGACAAGTGGTCTCTGCTCCTTAGTAACGGGGATGAGGAGCAGTGCATCTGAAAGCCAGGGACCTGGCTCCTTCCGAGGGATGTTGTACCACTCCCTGGGCTGGCACAGCCCCTACTAGCAGCAGTGGGGTGGATAAAGCACACCATAGCCTTGGAACTTCCACTTGATGAATGTTCTGCTAGCCCTACTGTGGCATGTGGCCTTGCCTAGAAACCCCCTGCCCATACTATGCCACTGGTGTGGGCAAGGCCACACTTTTCTGGGACTACAGAAGAGGAGAGGCAGTCAGTGCTCTTCTCAGAGCTCTGCTTATGTTGTTGGGATTGCCACCTGTGAAACAAAGCAAGAACCAGAACCTAGTTGGGTCTCTCCAGAAACCTCCCCTCAGCCTCGGCATGGGGCTTATTTTGACAACACCCATGAGCTGCGTGGGTCAGAGACCACAATTTACCTCAAGTGCACCTGTTTTTTGCTGGCATCATCTCTTCCTTTTCTATTCTGCATACTTGGCATCCCTGACAGTGGGGATGATGTGCCTGCCTATTCTCTGAGTAGAGCTCTCCCCTTGGACGTCTCTAAGTGCTCTCTGGCTTTGCACTTGTAGCCCAAGTCTGCTCCCTAGCCTGCACCTGGGATGAAAGCTGCCACATCCTTCTGCATGCTGAGGAAGGTCCTTTATGGCCAAGACCCACTGCAGTCACCCATGCTGCTGCTGGGAAGCTGAGTGAGGCCTCAGAGCCTGACCAATAGTCCCTATCCAGCCTCCTGGGGCCCAAGAACCCGTGACCCGGCGCGTCCCGTGTGCTCCTGAGGCAGGGTCCCATGGGAGGTGTGTGCCGATAATGAGCTCCCTGTCACCTAGCCACAGAACCCCGGGAGCAGACCAGAATCATTTCACCCTAAAGTAAAACCCTGGCCTCACACACAAAACAATTTTAGTTCTTTGTTGTGTTCACTTATTTGCCAAGCTTTGCTCTAATTCCCCCTTTCTCCCCTACCCCCACAAAATAGCATGGCCACTACTATTGTGTACATTTCAGAAGCAAGGCTCAGAGAGGCTGAGTTTGGTGGCCAGAATCACACAGCAAATACATATTCCAGGTCTGTTGCTTTGAAGACCTTTCTGTGCTCTGCTGCTGCCTTAAGTGTCAATTTGCCTGACAAGATTAACTACATGAGGTTTTTTCACTCTTGGAAGAGCAGGTCTGCCAGGTGATATATTAGTTGTATCAACTTAGAATACATCAGGGCATGATATCTTTTCTCATTTACATGGTAGTTACTTCAGTTTTTACATATAATATAGTTTGTGCTGGATTTTGGCTTCTAAAATCCAAGTTCAGGGTTTTCTTGTGTTTTTCTTGTTTTCCGTTTTCCTGCCTTTCTCCACCAGCCCCTTCATATTCTCTGTCCCCATTCTGCCCTGTTTATATTCTTGTTTTGAAACTAGGCTAATCATTTTGTACTGAAGCTAATTGTAATTTTTTTAACTCCTAGGGCCATATCATCATGTTTGTATGTGGACCTGAAAATGTTTATATGATTGTACAGAAAGTAACTTTTTAGATATGCAAAGTGTCAGGGATATGTTTGGTCAGATAGTAGTTCCCGTGTCAAAAGACTTTCCATGAACTAGGAGAATAAAGTTTCATTTTATTCACCACAAGTCTGCCTGTGGCTGCCTGTGTCTGTGTGGACAGCTGTCCAGCCCATGTGGTCTGTCTCCAGTGAAGACTTCTACAAGGAGCTGGCTTAGCCAATGCCTTTAGAGGATTTTAACTTGTGAGATGAAGATGGCCAGAACCATGTTGATATGACTCTACCTACCACTGGCTCAGCCCTCTCCTGAATGCTGCAGGTGGCCAGCCTCAATGGCATTTGGGAGAGCGAGAGGCAGTCCCACTGTGCCAAGCCAACCCAGAGCATGATTACCCCACCTGTGTCCTCATGAACTTCTCTAGATAATTTGTCTCCAAAGAGGTAATCAGGAGGAATAGGTTTGGGGCACTTTGAACCTTAAAGAGCAGGATAGGTAAATAAGAAAATCTGGAATGGGGATCTGCAGGGAAAGTTTTGTAGGCATTTAGGGTTGCCAGGAGACCAAAAGTGAACTAACACCTAGAAAGGATGGCAGCATAATTTGTCACCCAAACAAGGACACTTGTAAGAGTGGAAAAATGCAGTAGGTTCCAGAAGTATGCTGACGACATGGTCCTTAACCTGGTTTTGAGAACCTGACCACCAATATCTACATCCTGACCTCAGCATTTTTCTGTTGAATCTTAGAGGTGTTTACCTTGGAGCTCAATAAGATGGCAGAGCAGGATGGCCAGCCTTGAATACTCCTGAGTGCTGGTGTGTTTTGGGGCCTCACATGCCCTGAAGGATTTCTTGCAGTCCAGGGTTAGAATGTTCTATTGTTATTTATCTTTCTCACTCCAGAGAGGGAATACTACCTTAGGAAGAACTCAACTTCTTTGAAGACAAAACTTTCCTGACAGGATTCCTTATCACCAGTCTAAATTATAGCATCTGTCCATCCCAGATATATTTTCAATCAGTAAGATCTTAGTGAAGGCTGGGTGCTGTAATCCTAGCTACTCAGGAGCCTGAGATCTGAGGATTAGGGCTCTAAATCAACCCAGGCAGACAAACCTGAGAGACTCTCATCTCCAAATAACCAGCAAAGATATCAGAAGTAAAAGTAGAATCCCAGTTTTGAACAAAAGAAAGAGAGAGATGCCCTAAGTTCAAGTCCCAATACCAACATACACACACTAAAAAGGACAATGAAGAATTATGACTACCTTTTTAATAATCACTCTAGTTCTTTTTTTTAGTGGTATCTGGAAATTGACATTTCACAAAGTAGATTCCTAAATTCTTCTATTTTATTAAGGAACCAAAATTAATAAAAGTGGGCTTCATATGTTTTAAGAAAATCTGAAGCAGCCAATCACATAATTTAATTAGATAAAAGATGACTGATTGCAGAGGGTCAGGGGATGCTTTAAAAAAGTCATTTTGGCTGGGTGCTGGTGGCTCATGCCTCGCTACTCAGGAGGCTGAGATCTGAGGATCACAGTTCAAAGCCAGCCAAGGTAAGAAACTCCATGAGACTTTTATTTCCAATATACCACTAGAAAACCAGAAGTAGTGCTATGGCTCAAGTGGTAGAGCACTAGCCTTGAGCCGAAGAGCTGAGGACAGCGCCCAGGCCAAGTTCAAGCCCTATGACCGACAGAAAAAAAGATAAAAAGAAAGAAAAAGTACTTTCAGTGGGCTATAAGTTTAGATCAGTGGTAAAGTGCTTGCCTAGCATGTTCCAGGCCCTGGGTTCCATCCCCAGCATCACGCCCCAAAACAAACTCCCATTAATATTTCATTCCATACATTCCCTAGCATACCTACAATCCCAGGGTTATAAAAATTAATTTGTGCACAACCTTCCCTTTGGTCACCATCTTTCATGGGAGCAAGTACATCAGGAAACGCGGTAAGCAGTGGCCTCTGCCCATTCTCTATCCCTCTTTTTTACTTGGTTGTGTGGGAAAGCTGATTTGGTGCTGAAAAGTACTGTGAGCTGGCAGGGAAAAGCCACTCCTTTTTCTTCATTTTCACTTGGGTAGGGCCATAAGCACCATTGTTTGGGCTCATTTCAGAGGGAGATGTCTACTTGTCTGCCCTTCTCCTTTGTGTGAAGACAATAAGTGCTGAAATTACAGGATAGAATGTGAGAATGTTAAGTAATCCTGAGAAATCCTAGCATCTCCTTTATTCTATTCAAAATGATGAAAACACAGAAATGAAACATCATCCAAGGACTAAATGCAAACAAGAATCGATGGAAATTCAACATTTTTCTCTCTCCAAAATGGAAATAGATATTACATCTCTTAACATAAACAAAATGGACTGAGGGTGTAGCTCAGGGGTAGAACATTTGTCTGGTATGCATAAAGCTCTGGGTTTGAGTCCCAGTGCCAAACAAACAATGTAAAATGTAGAAAGTAGGCAGGAAAGGCTGGCATAATAATTCACCCAGGCCTAAGGAGGAAAACTTGGTGAATATAGTTTTTGTGGAAGAGTGTCTTTTGTGAGTGGATTGCATCAAGATACCAAGAAAGCAAAGCCTTACTACTTTTTTTTCTTTTTCTTTTTTGTCAGTTATAGAGCTTGAACTCAAGGTCTGGGGGCTGTCCCTGAGCATTTTGCTCAAAGCTAGTGCTCTACCACTTTGAGCCACAGCTCCACTTCTAGTTTTCTGGTGGTTAACTGAAGCCAAGAGACTCATGAACTTTCCTGCCAGGGCTGGCTTTGACCCAAGATCCCCAGATCTCAGCCTCCTGAGTAACAAGGATTACAGTACCCGGTGCCTTACTGCTTCTTATTCAACCTCTAGACTCCATTGTAGCCATTGACCTCAGTGGGCCTCAGGAATGACCAGCTGGGGGCTGATCCAGGTCTCAGGAATGTCAGGCAAGGACAGATACCATCAAGCTTTGGTGTGCTACAGATTCTGTCCTCAGTGCTGTGCCTCCAGTCCTGGAGTTGACTTTGAAAGCAATTGCCGTCACTTTCTATTTCCACTAATGGGAAACCAGGCATTAGGGTGGTTGAGCTGGCTCTCTTGGAGACAGCTGATGCACTCAAACCCTCTCAGTTCTGGCCCCAGAGTCTGCCATCCATTGTGCTTGCTGTGGAGAAAGTCTTCTCCCCACAAAGGTGAATCTGTGCTTGGCTTAGGTGAGGATTGTCTTCATGCGCTTTGTCTCCAACACCACCAGATGTCTCTCTGACCAAACCAACATCCCAGTCTGCAGCAGGAGCCGAGTCTCCATATCATTTCTTTGTAAGCATTTGGAAATGGAAGTAAATGTCATCATAATGAGAACATGGGGGGGGGGGGGTTGAAGGAGCAAGAGGCTTGCATTCAGCTCTGGTACCTGGGTGCTTCTGACCTGTAATATATTCACTATCTGTTCTTGCAGCCAAGATTCAGAGTATAAGATGACTCCATAGTCACTGTCCTTATCTATTCTTATGTGAATCTGAGCTTCCTAGTTCCTTGCAAATTTGGATAATAGTAACATTTCAATATTTTGGATGGTTCTAACATTCTCATGTTTACATTGAATTGGAGAACTGTACCCCAATGCCAGACATAAACAATATCATTTCCAGAGCTGGTTCCCTGGTGGCCTGAAGATTGATTCTTCCCAAGGCCACTTGTCCCCAAGGAGGGCTTCTCTGAACCTGTCTTTGCTCATATGTTTGATGAGAACTGCTCTCTTCACTGTCCTGACCTACAAGGAGGAAATGCTTAAGAAACCATCACCACATACCAAGTGGGGCTGATGGTCTCAGGTAATTTCAACAAGCCACAGTATGTGGTCCTGTCTCTTTCAGATCACCTTACTTTGTGGCATTTGAAAAAAATAGCCAAGTGTGATTGAGCACTTCTGTGTCTCATCTCTAGAAATGGGGATAATAATAGTTCTTTCTCAGCCTCGCTGTGAGTATTTGATAAGATCATCTGGATAAAGTCATGCAATAGTGCCTGCCACATCCTGCGTGCTCAGCGGGAGTTAGCTGCTGGTGTTATGAACCGTGTATTCTAGGAAGACAAAACAACCCAGCCCTTTCTATTCCCCCTAAGGAGGTAAAAGCTGTCTTTGTGTGTTCCCTGGCTGAGCTGGAGAAGGAGGTGTTGCTATTTAAAGGTCTGCTTTACACCCCATCTGCTGTAGATTGAACCTGGGGCTAATGCATGCTGAGCAGGGGCTGTACCACTGAGCTCTCCCATCCCCCCAAATGGGCTTCTGAGATGGTATGGACTCTTGGTAGAAATTCACCTAAGAAGAATGACCTTGGTCCATTTGCTGTTATACCTCAGGCTGGACCCCTGGTTCTCTTGTTTTCCCAGGGTCCTGTTATGTGACCGATAGCATGGCATACCCTGCTTTCAGAGAAGGACATTCTAATGAGAGACCACGAAATACATAGAACATTAAAATCACTGTTCCTGGAGTTGGATAGATCTGAGTTCAAACCCTAGTAAACCCCTCCTCCTTACACACAAAACCTATAATTTAGGGCTGGGGTCATGATTCAAATGGTAAAGTATCTGCCTAGCAAGCTTGAGGCCCTGAGTTCAAAACCACAGTATGGGACTGGGAAGGTGGTTCAGTAGTATAGTGTTTGCTTGCATGAGGCCCTCGGTTCGATCCTCAGCACCACATAAGCAAAAAAAAGCAGAAGTGGTGTTGTAGTTCAGGTAGTAGAGTGCTAGCCTTGAACTGAAGAGCTGAGGGACAGCGCACAGGCCCAGAGTTCAGGCCCCACGACCAACAAAAACAAAAACAAACCACAGTATGACAGAACAAAAGAGTGAAAAACCTTGGTTCTTCCCATTGAGGAAGTCACTGCCATGCTAAGATTTCAAATCAGTATAAAAATGACTGCAACTGCTTCATTGACTTGTGAAGGTTAATTGGAATTATGTGTATAAAGTGCCTAGCACAACTTGTGGCATCTAGTAGACACTTTCACACTTGTGAAAGGCAGTCTTTTCTAGAATGAGGCTGCTGTGATGTCCCAAGGAAGGACCTGAAGGAAGATCTGGAATGTCCTGAAATAGGATGTCAGCTTTTGGAAAATATTTATTGTCTGAATGGTGGGAATTGAGAAGATGAGAGCAAAGGGTGCCAGTTGACATGAAATGGTGTATACATGCATGGTCGTGTGTGTGTGTGTGTGTGTGTGTGTGTGTGTGTGTGTGTGAGAGAGAGAGAGAGGGGGGGGGGTGGGAGGGCGCACATGTGTACATATTCTGGTATTGGGGCTTGAACTCCGAACCTGGTACTCTTGCTTGACATTTTCCACACAAGTTGGAAGCTTTACTACTTAAGCCATATCTCCACTTCTGGCTTTTTACTAGTTAACTGGAGGTAAGACTCTCATGAACTTTTCTGCCTGGCTGGCTTTGAACTATGATCCTCAGAACTTGGCCCCTTGAGTAGATAGGATTACGGGTGTGAGCAACTGACACCTGGCAAAAGTGACTTCTTTTAATGTTCCAGTCTATGTTTTGAAGGAAGGACCTTGTTTCATCCAGCTCACCTTGCATTATAGTTGGAAACTTGATCATTGCCACAAACTTTTTATGATGCCATTCCCTTACTCCCTTGAAGATTTATATCTTCAAGAATGGTTTCTCTGTTTGTTTGTTTGTTTTGTTAAGATAGAAGAATCTTTCTATGCTATTGCTGATGACCCAGCTTTAGGGTCTAAATATAATTCCAACACATGCCATGATATTTCTGTCATAGGAGTTGGCCATGACATCATGTGAATTTAAGTCACAGAATAACCTGCCTATAATAGTTCATTAGGGAATCTATGAGGGAATATCTTTTGGAGGGATATAAGTGAAAAGCCTTTCACGATTATCAGAACTAAGGCTAAAAGCCACATGAGCTTAAAATCTAACTAAATGTTAATATTTCTTATTCTGGGAATATAAAAGTCACTTCTACTGCAGCCTCTATCTTGGGACATACTGACTTGAGGTCTTGTAGAGATTTCCTGGAAAATGCAAAACATACTAGACACTTGAAGCTCCACCAGCTCTAGGTGATTTGTGGGGAAGGCAGTTAAGATGGAGGTCTCACTATGGTCTCGTACTCTTGATCCTCCTGCCTCAGCCTCCTGGGTGCTCTAATCACCTCCAGTTTCAATTTCTAGATGAGGTTTTAATACTACCTGCACATATGCTGTCACTTGCTCTAGCTCTCCTGTCCCTTCTTAGGTCCTCCCTTTGCTCCCTAACCTACACACACAGTTAATGATAGAGGCTCCTGTTTTAGTTTGGTTTCATCCGCCATGATTTCCTCCTGCCCCAGTACCTATGGGAAGAGTGATTTCACCTGTAAAGTATCTGCTTTCTCCCATTAGGCCCTATCACGACAGGTTAGAAGAATCAGTGAATCATGTCCATTATCCCACAAAACAGATCCCTTGGTGACTGGGAAGTGAGCAGAGCAGGGCTTTGGGAGTGCTAGGTTTTGCCCTGGCTGAGTGAGGGTGGCAGCTTCCTTAATTGCAGTCAGTGATACAGAGCAAAGCCAGCACTAGGAAGTTGCTACCCAGTAAATCTTCCCAGAAAAGGCAAGGCCTGGGCTCCCAGCTCTGAAGCTCTTTTCTCAAGTGATAGCTCTGGCAGTTAGCTAATCTAAGGGATCAGCGGTATGCTACCCACCCTGCCTAGCTGGCTGGCCATCCTGCGGAGACAGCATTCTCCGACAGAGGAACCGGAGAATAAAGACACACATCACATTCTCCTAACACAGCCCAGAGGTAGGAATGAAAGAGTGAAAAGAATGCAGGATTAGGCAGGAACATTGCTGCTTATAACACACACACACACAGACACACACACACACACACACACACTGAGGAGGGATTTTGGTGAGGAAGAGTGAATGAGAAAGCACATGTTGGGTTGATTCTAGAAACAAATGCTTTGGGTCCCGCACCACCCCAAGCTTAGTAGGTGAATGAGAAGAAAAGAGACTATATTGATTGAAGAAAATGCTTGAATCCCTTAAATTCTGATGACTTGGAAGTAGAAGAGACTGTTGTCTTCCATGCTACATTGTCCCGGGAAAGTAAGCTTCCCAGAGCCTCATTCCTGGCCTGGTATGCAGAGAGCAGGTGCTGGCTGATGGGTGCTTGGGTGGATGTGCAAGGGCAAAGCAAAGCACACAGGTGGAGCCATGCAGTGTGCTTCAGAGATGCCCAGCCTGGGGGCTAGGACACTCAACCTACTGATTCCTTGCTCATTCCCAGGAATCACTCAGAACCTAAACACTGAAGTGTCTGAGGCACAAACTTTCCGGGCAGGGGACATGAGGATCTCTCTTGTTCTTGCATTGTTTAGGGCTCCTTGATTCCTAGAAGATCTCAGGTGCCTCCTAGAACCCAGTAATTGTCAGAATATAATTTCCAGCCCAGAGGACTCAGGGGCTGGAGTATCAGTTCACTAAAGGTCCAAGTTGATGGATCAAGAGGCAAACATTCTGGGTGCTGGCGGCTCATGTCAGCAATCCTAGTTACAGGAGACTGAGATCTGAGATTCATACTTCAAGGCCTGAGCAGGAAAGTCTGTGAGACTCTTACCACCAGTGAGCCAGCAAAAAAGAAGTGGAGGTATGGCTCAAGTGGTAGAGGAAAAATGTTAAGGGGCAGTGCCTAGACCCTGACTTCAAGCTCCAGAGCCAGCACAAGCAAGAGAGAGAGAGAGCGAGAGTGAGAGTGAGAGCAAGAGAGAGAGAGAGAGAGCGAGAGAGAGAGAGAGAGAGAGAGAGAGAGAGAGAGAGAGAGAGAGAGAGAGAAAGGAAGGAAGGAAAGAAAGAAAGGAAGGAAGGAAGGAAGGAAGGAAGAAAGAAAGGAAGGAAGGAAGGATGGAAAGAAAGAAAGGAAGGAAGGATGGAAAGAAAGAAAGAAAGGAGCCAAACTTGCCTCGATATCCATTCCAATGTCTCTTCTGCGGTGAACATCAAAGGAGTAACCAAGGCTCATCTCCCAGCCTTTTGAGGCTTTACTTGACACAGTTGACAGCCTTCAACCTCTGCCTCCTTCCTAAAGGATCAGATTTCTAAACCACTCCTTCCTGTCCAATCCTTACCACCATCACAGATCTCTGCTCATCTTTCTCTACATACTGGCATGGAAGAATGGTGGCTTGCCAAGTATCTGAAGTTAAATCAGCCAAAGGTTACCAAGCCCAACAACCTGGAGCCAAGGGGGAATGAAAGTCTTGTCTTTTATCTGTGTAGTATCAGCTGATGAAAGACAAGTCATTTCCCTTCATCTGTAAAAGTATACTAATGTGCCTGACTAGCTTTTGCCAGGCATATGCTTCAGCCCTAATGCAAAATACCAGCAGCAGGTAAAAAGGACCCTGGGAGTCATTCTTTGGTTTCAGGCATATACGTCACTATTAAAATGCCTCTTGTATTCCTCAGTACAAACTTAATAATACCCAGATTTCCACAAAACAAACCCACTTGCTGCTTGGTCTTTTGATCCTGACTCTGGTGACAAAAGCTTTTCCTTCTTCCTTCCTTCCTATTCATCCATTAGAGGTGAGCACAGTGTGGAAATAGCGTAGAGGAAAGGAATGCTGTCTGCATGGAACCAAGTGGAAGGACCAGAAAAGCAAAAATGTCCAGGAACCATTGGGAGGAGCTATGTGGAGGAGAGTGACATGCTTGTGCTGGTGGTGCACAGGAGACCCTGTAAGGATGGCCGTCAAAGCACCGTTTGTCTAGGAAGCAATCAAGAGGCCTGTCGTTAGGAAAGTGGATAGCTAACTGTGGTGCATCACATGAGAAAATACATTAAAAAAAGAAAAGAAGAAGGAAGATGGTACTTGCATGTGGATGAGGTCATTATTTTTAGGATGCAAAGACAGCCATATTTGGAGGCCCGGTTGCCACATCTGAGGAGGGAAGTACAGCTGATAGGGTAAGTCATCACAAAGGGCAGAATGAACGAGGGGAGAAGTGCAGTGGAGCTACTGTTCCATAAACAAAACACGAAGTCATCAAACACCTAGAATGTGGCAGGAAAGGGATGGAATTCTTGGGATGTACTGAGTCGGAAGGAGAACTTAAGTCTCCTTGTGGACAAAGAGGCCAGGGCCCTGCCCAAGAGTGTGATGGATACTGTGATTTACTCAATGCCTGGTACAGGTCAGGTACTTTCTTCATCTCCATGAAGCCTCATGCTTGACAGCTCAGGCAAGTGGAAATGTTAGGTAACTCACCTGACACATGCTTCGCAAATAGAATAGCTCTTACGACAGAACTTTTCCTCATAGTCCTGAGGACCTGAGATCCTGTTTCTGCTGGGTTCTCTGGAGGAGCCAGTCCTCAGGACACTGGAGGATCCTCCGGCATCTCTCAGGAAATGGCTGCCTGGTTTGGCTTAGGTGTGTCAGGTACCTGGGCAAAGCAGCAGAGGTGGAAAGAGGATTAGGACGCACAACGTTTGGTCTCTGAAGATCCTCACCTTGTAACACATTTTCCCTCTCCTTTCTTCTCTGAGTATCCTCTCGGGAAAATTTGTCTCCAGCTGATCCCAACCCAGTATCAGAGATCCATGAACTTTGCCTTCTTCCTGACAGCACCCTGTCCCCACCAACTTACTGCTATTGGTTTAGAAAGAAGAGGCTCACAGATGTTAAGGACTCACAAAACACAGAAGGGGAAAGAATGGTTGCCCCACTGAGTTCCATGGTGACAGCCCTTTGAGGAGAATGTTACAAAACATGGAAGATGCATTAGGGGACCAGGAGGGGGGTGTGCTGGGACCCACAAGTCACTGTCATGTTCCATCTTCCCCCTCAAATCTCAGCTTCCTGAGTAGCTAGGATTACAGGTATGAGCCACTGGTACCTGCACATTCACATTCTTTTAAGATATGTCTTCAAAAGGGGGGGGGAATGCAGCAGTAGTACTCATTAGACGCTATGTTGAAAATGAGCTATACAACTTGTGGGTGGGGATGGGAGAGAAAAACTGGGAGAGAGAAAACAACCACTGTAATAGCAATAAAAAGAAATATCTTCACATAGCCAGTATGTGGGCAATATAGGCTTAAAGCCTGTAAATGTTAAGTGGTGCATACTTGTCCTGCCCAGCGTGATGGAGTGAATGAAAGCTGGATTTTGAGTGAGATAGACAGACTTGGGTCTGAATCACCTGGGTGAGTCATTTCATTGCCCAGAACGTGGGGATAAAATAGAAATGATGCAACCGGAAGCTGGTGGTTCACCCCTATAATCCTAGCTACTCAGATGGCTAAGAACTGAGGACCAAGGTTCAGTGCTAGCTTGGGCAGTATATTATTTCCAGTTAGCCAGCAAAAAGCTGGAAGCGAAGCTCAAGTGGAAGGGTGCTAGCCTTGAGTGAGAAAAGCTATGGGACAGTGCCCAGGCCTGAATTCAAACCCTAGTATACTCTCTCTCTCTCCTTCTCTCTCTCTCCTCTCCTCCTCTCTCTCTCTCTCTCTCTCTCTCTCTCTCTCACACACACACACACACACACACACACACACACACACACACACACACTTTGGGGTACCTAACCAAAGGGTTCCCCTAGAGACTGGTGGTCATCAGTACCCCAAGGATCTAGCCCAGCCTGGGATTCACTTCTAGGGATGAGTATCTGAGCTTGTTCCTTGTGGAGCCAGAAGTGCTTTGTCCAAGTCAAGGCCTGGCTCCACATAACCTCTTCCTCTAAATGTGTTCAACAAGGGATAATAATTATCTGGAGGCATGGCTCAGTGATAGAGTACCTGCCTAGTAAGCACAAGGTCCTGAGTTCAAACCTAGTTCTACCATTAATTAAACTAAGTATATACTAGGTGCTATCTTATATCTCTATAGGTCCTTTTGGGTGCCGATAGCACAATAGAATGCTATTCTTGCAGCTCCTTCATGGAGAAGGAACTGAGCCAAGTTTATAGGCAGTTCACTGCAAAGCTAAAGAAGCTTTGCCCTCCAGGCCCTCTGCTTCATGAGCCCTCATCGGGCCCTGGAATTACCTGCAGTGTGTTCTCATGGGCACAGGCTTCAGACGTTTTACATTGTTATTGTCTTCGCAATTGGCTAGGATGACTTCCCTTACCTCTTTGTTGTCCCTAGCAGCATGTACCATGTTCCTTTGTATCAGGTTACATCAGATAACCATAGTGATTTGGGGATTGGAGATGTTGAGTTAGGGATATAATTGTTTCTATCAAATGCAATGGTTATGTTCTTTTTCTTGTTTTGTTTTTTTTGTTTTTGTCGGTCATGGGGCCTGAACTCTGGTCCTGGGCGCTGTCCCTCAGCTCTTCAGTCAAAGGTAGCGCTCTACCACTTGAGCCACAGCTCCACTCTTATGTGGTGCTGAGGAATCAAACCCAGGGCCTCATGCATGCTAGGCAAGCACTCTACCACTGAGCCACCTTCCCAGCCCCGGTTATGTGATTTTTCATCACATATGTTGGGTTCCAGTCAACTCTGTCAGGACTCCCAGAATGATGCACACTGGTGCCTTTCCAACTCATCTCCTGTCACAGCTCCAGCTTCATTGGACATATGGACAGTGAAGACCAGTTTGAAAGCACAGGGAGCTTGAAGCTAATGGGGAGGAATTCCCCCCATTAGCAGACACGTAACATTGTTAACACAGTTGAGAGTCTCTCCTATCAGGATCATACTTAATAATGCAACTTAAATAATTATAAGCATGCCACACACTGTTTTCTTTGTTAATGGCAATTGCAGGAAACACACTTTAATGGCAGATAATCTACTACTTGTAGGACACAAATCAATAGCAGTACTAAATATAGCCAGTATGTCTACACAAGAACTAGCTGTCATTAATGAAAACATTTCCATTTCCACAACTGTGCTGTAGGAAATACTGAATTGTCTTGTACACTGATCTAGGAAGGGACAATCAGTGCTTCAAAATAGAAAGTAAAAGTATAACAGAAATGTATTAGCCAATTAAAAAACCATGGATTTATTTTTTTCTGGATTATTCGTTGTTTGTGGGGGTTGTTACAATTTATTTGAATGCTTTTGCATTCTAAACCACCTCCTTTGTGTCAAATTTTGCATGTGTTGTTTCATATTCATTTTTTTCCTTTAAGAGAAAACTCCACATTGTATGAACTTAAAGTCCTATCAGCTCTCCTTTCAGCCTAGATAAGCATTCATACAGAGAGACCAAAGGAGGTTATTCATAGGAGAGGATCACAAAGGCTCAAAAGCTATGTGCATATGATCATATAAAATGATGTTCATTGAAATGTACTCCAAGAAATAGAAACGAGATTTTTTAATTTTATTTTTCTCCTTTGTTGCTGTTTTTTTTAATTTCTGTACCTTTTGTCTTGTATGTAAATCTGTCTGTTCGAGGGAGTGTAAGGAGGAACACAGAAATAATGGGACAAAGGGTGAACAAATGCAGCCAGTGTTACTCACTAGACACTATGTTGAAAATGAACTGTACAACTTGGCCAGGGGGAAAGGGGTAAATTTTGAATTGGGCTAAATAAGTTGAGTGGTATTGGTCCATTTCCTGGAAAATGTGAAACCAAAAAATGTCTGAATATATCCTGCAGAGAGGTATAAAATTGGAAACCGTTGACTATACATAATAAATGATTTGTCAGCAATGCAAAAAAAAATAATCAGTTCTGGATCTTTTCCTAAGAAAATAGTCAGGAAACAAAAGAAACAATGACCAAGTGGCCTAATGAGGATTCAAAGCCAGAACCCAAAAGCTGGCCTTATAGGGGTCCCCAACTCTAACATACATTTTTACTGTGGAGCTTGGAGTGGTGTAGGCTTATTTGGCAGATATGGTTAGCTGGACAGGTGAAGTGTATCAGTTCTAGGTACACCAACCCCAGAGGACCAGGGTGTCTAAGCCAATGTACTGTGTTCTAGAATAATAAAGTTGGGTTGTTGTAATTGCTTCCTGATGAATGACCTTTAACTCACTAACAATCCTGATATCCTCCACTTCAGCCCTGGAGATCTGTGCTTTGAGATTTTTGAAGACCTTTTTTCCTACCCAATTTTCTCTCATACACTTTTATTTTTAATATTGTTTTGTTGCCAGTCCTGGGGCTTAAACTCAGGTCTTAGGTACTGTCCTTGAGTTTTTTTCTCAACACTAGCACTCTACCACTTGAGCCACAGTTCCACTTCTGGATTTTTGATGGTTACTTATAGATAAAAATCTCACAGACTTTCCTGCCCAGTCTGGCTTGGAATACATTGACCTTCAGATCTCAGCCTCCTGAGTAGCTAGGATTAGAAGCATGGGCCACTAATGCGTGGCTACTTACTCTATTTTTTTATGGGGCTCTTCCTACCAATGAGGAATTTCTATAGACCATTCCTAAGTCCTCATCCACCACAAGTGGGCATGCTTCCATTTTATAGACAGAACATTGTCATTCAGGTAGGTCATGTGACAGAGTCAGTCAGTAAACTCATGGCCCTCCCCTTATCCAGTGACAGGTGGGCTCACTGGGGAATCACAGGGGCCGCCCTGAATTCCCAAGAGGAACGTCCATTCCAGGCAGGCCCTGCACGTCTGGTGACAGTGTCTGTACATCCTTTCCTGGTGGCCCCATCCTACCCTGGGATTGGCCTGGAATAGCATAGCATCCTCACTGACCTCAGCTTGCCTGGCTTTCTCCATCTTGCCTAGAGCCTCTTAGTGTTACTGAACATCAGTTTGTGTATGCAATAAATGGGCTTAGCATTCATCACCTCTTAGGATAAATGTGTTATAAAACAAGTTACATCAGGTACCTGGTTGCTTATATGTGTAATCCTAGTTACTCAGGAGGCTGAGGCCAGCTTGAGCAGTCATGTTCTTGAGACTCCATCTCTAAAATAATCAGAAAAATAATCAGCTGATGGCATGACTTAAGTGGTAAAGCACCAACTGAGCAAGAGAATGGCTCTAAGTTTAAACTCCATTTCCCCCACCCTTGTGGTTGTTCTTGGTCCACAAGCCCTAAGGGAATGGTCATTGTTGCAAGGCTAAGCTGACCACGAGACTTAAGCAACTGCTTCTTTTGTCTTGTCTTCCTGCTTCCATTCCACCATGTGTATGTGGAAGACACTGCATTAGAATTCAGGGACTGGGAACGACTCAAACCTACAGAGAGTTAAGCAGAGGCTCAGGGTTGATGGTAGCTAATTGTTCCCTGACATATGTCAGCTTTGCCTGTCTGTCTCTCAGTGTGTTTGCAGCTGTGCATCAGGCTGACAGCCAGCTTCTGGCCTTCTCTTCCTATTCCATTCCTCCCAAATCTACCCCAAATCCTAGCTATACTGCCTGATTGTCACAGTCCAGCCCATGATAACATGCTGCAGTGATTTTGTTATGTTTAAAGCACATATGGCAGTGTGTTTTTGGAGTGCCTTAAGGTATTTATCCGGCAGACCAAGGGCAGGTCATGTTTCCTAGTCCTCTGGAGGCTTCCTGGTCATTAGCATCTGTGAAAGACATGCATCCTAATGTATGCAGACTTTCCAGGTCCTGCAGCCAGCTCCATAGGGTCCCATGTCTTGGTCTGGGTTATATTTAAGATGCAAAGCAGTTGCAAATCCAGGAAGAAAAAAAAAGGACTATGGGACCTGTTCCCCAGGAAAGAGCTCACCGAGCACATGCTGTCACTGGCTTAGACAGCAGGAGACAATATAATTACAGTCATTCCAAGAGGTTCATTGTACTGAATTGCCCCCTTTAGGAGCACCCTTCCCATTTCTTTGATGCCAATGCTTTTTTATAAGCCTACTGGTAAATTTCAAAATGCCACACGTAAAAGTAAACTGCTTCCTTGGTTCCTTGGTAATGTGTTTAGGATTTAGTGTATCTCATTAGATATTTTTTGCAATGGATTGAAGCTCCAGACCACTCCCTTTGAGAGGAAGTAGGAATCCAAGAACAGAGGGAGGAGCTAGCGTATGCGCGCTACTATGGTGTGAACTCAGGGTCTGGGCACTGTCGCAGAGTTTTGTCACTCAAGGCTGGCTTTCTACCACGTGAGCCACAGCTCCACTTCTGGCTTAATTGGAGATAAAAGTCTCATAGACTTTCCTGTCAGGGCTGGCTTCAAACTGTGATCATCAGATCTCAACCTCCTGAGTAGCTAGGATTTCAGGCATGAGCCACTGGTGCCAGGGAGAAGCTTTATCCTAAACCCTGTGACTGCAGCTATATTCTGTGTGCAACGTGAGTTCCACACAGGAAGAGCACACACACCTCTTGGAATACAAAGACCCATTTAATTTGGTGTCTGAGTCAACAGACTTTGTATACAGAAGAGGAGGAGAGGAAATTGGAATCCGTTTCCTTGGATTCCTTTTGTTTAATGGATACCAAATGTCCATACATCCTGGCTCACAAGAGTGAATTGGTGTCTCAGTGGTAGAGCGCTTGCCTTGCATGCCTGAGGCCCTGGGTTCAATTCCTCAGCACCACATAAGCAAAAAAAAAAACAAAAAAAAAACCGGAAGTGGCACTGTGGCTCAAGTGGTAGAGCGCTAGCCTTGAGCTGAAGAGCTGAGGGACAGCGCCCAGGCCCAGGGTTCAGGCCCCACAACCGGACCCCCCCCCAAAAAAAGAGTGAATTTTTTAGTTCTAAGAGGCCTTCTAAATGTTATATCCATCAGTCTAACATTAGGCATTCCCAAATTTTTCTCATCTTCATTTGTTCCAATACTCATTGGTCTATATCAAGGAGCATGGAGTAAGTATGAGCTATATTGAAGTAAGGAGGTCAGGTCTGGCTGGCACCACATTGGCCACGTGGTAGATTGTAGGGTCTGGCATCTTGTCTTCATGCTGGGGGAAGAAAACTCCCCTGCCCTTCACCTGCCCCCCAGGAAATGGGCGTGCCCGGATCCCTAGAGTCAGGGGCAGGCACTTGGCTGATAGGTTACTGAATCTGTCAGTCCAGTGCCTGGGACTAGGAATTTCCTGTGGATCTGCCCCCTGTGCCCACCTATTTAGTCCCAGACCAGCCTAGCAGCGTTATGCCATGCCATGTGTGTCTCCGTGATGGTGTCCTGTGTCCTGCCTCCTGGCTCCTCTCCAGTCATCATGGCATCCCAGTTCAGCTTTCCATTGAAGCTGAATTGGTTTGTTGGTATTGTTTGTGTTATTTCTTTACTCTTTAGCATGTTTCCTAACTGTGTTATGTGTATTTGCATGCTGCAGACCTTTGTAACAACTGGCGGCCTGCAGCCTGTTAAGTGTATACTAAAGACTCCAATATTCTATATTTTAAAATGTGGCTTCTGGGATGGTTCACCTTGCAACAATATGACACTGCAGATAACTGTCCTTGTCCTTCCATTGCTTCTGCACCAGTGTGAGGGAGGGGGAGCAGACTTCTCCAGGGGAAACCCACAGTCAAGGACACACAGATCCAGGTGCCAGTGGTCTGTAATCCTAACTACTCAGTGTAAGGTCTGCACAGGGACACCTCCCTACCTCTTGGCTAAGTTTCTGCCCAGTATCTGTTACCTAGGTAACTGGCAGATCTGGAAGCAGTCACCTTCCCCTTCTGCTAGGTCACATCCTGGGCCACCTCTGGTCACATGCCTCCCATCTGACCTTAGAAGGGTCCCAGACCCTGAGGTCACATGCAGACCCAGTGTGGCCACACCTTTTCCCCACCTGTCCACACCTCTTCCTGTCCCTGGCCTAGATAAGTCCTGGCCCAGAGGTGGGTCGCCCCCACTTTTTGCTTTTCAGCCATGCCTCTCCATCATGCACGGCGGGAGCAGCAGTTCAGTAAATAAACTTCTTTTCCTGCCTGAATAGAGCATGGTGTCTCTTCATCGGCTACCTAATGAAACCTACCTATTTAATATACCTTACAATCAGGAGACTGATACCTGGCTTGAAGCTAAGCCAGGCAGACTCATCTCCAATTAACCAGCAAAATGCTAGAAGTGGAGGTATGGTTTAAGTGGTAGAGTACCAATCTTGAGCAAAAAAGCTAACGGAGAATGCTCAGGCTCTGAGTTCAAGCCCCAGGACAGAAAGACAGACATACTCACACGTGGCACAGAGAAGGATAAACCGGCTTCTTGGAAAGGTCTTGGAGAAGTAAGTAGGAGCTACTGACAGGATACATTTGGAGACAGAAATGATGTTTAAAGCACAGTTTGTTGCTGTTGTCTTTAAAGCACACAGACTTGGAGTATGTAAACCCTCTTTACTATCTCCCCACAGCTTTTACTCAAAGATTTTCCCCCCAGAAATGCATCTGTCTGCAGGCAGCTCTGTGGGAGGTGCACGGGATGCATGGACTCCGGCCCAGGCACTCGAGGTACCTGTGGAAGGCCATGCTCCGCATGCTACAGAGTGCTCTGTGCTCAGTAGCCACAGATAGTGGTACAAAGAGCAAGCATGAGATGAGTATAGTGGCACATGCCTATACTCCAAGAACTAAGTAAGCAAAAGGAGGACCACAAGTTGCAGGCCAGCCTAGGCTGTATAGTAAGCCTCTGTTTTAATATATAAATAAGCCCCCCACTTCTCTCTCGTGTATTCATTCACTTACCAGTGGTAATGGCTTGAGGGCCTCTGCACCCTGTGGTAGGGGCTGGAAATGCTGACAGCATAAGCAGACTTCTGCCTTTGCAGACCTGCATGTAATGACATTGGAGGCAGACAATCCACCAATGAGAAAATCTATGGAAAATTGGCTGGGAGCAGAGAAAGTCAAGGGAAGGATGGCAGACGTGGGGATGGTGATGAGGAGTTCCCTCCACTGGTGACATTAGAACAAACACTTGAGGGAGTGTCAGACGTCAGTACGTTTCAGGAGGAAAGGTAAGTACAAAAGTCTGATGCTGCAAGGTGCTTTGTTTGGGGAACGGCAGGGGGTCTGGATTTGGGAGCAGAGCGGTACATGGAGTTCAGGGAGAGAAGGAGAGAGTTGTGGCCGAAGTGCAGAGGGCTGGGCATCTCAGAATTGGCACAGCTGAGTAGCAGAGAGGCAGTGGCAGGGAATGCTGCAATGTAGTCTGTCAAGATTGTATGTCTAGACTTCATTGTGGTAAACTGATGCCTAGAGAAGAAAAACCAGGGGCTGGACATTGAAAGAACAGCTGTGACGTATGTGGAAGCTTTTTGTTTTGTAGGTGATTCTGATATGTCTAGGGCATCTTTGGGTTTCTTATCTCGATCTAACAAAGAATTGAAGGAAAGAACCTGCTGTGGGTAATCCTAGCTACTCAGGAGGCTGAGATCTGAGGATGGCAGTTCAAAGCTATCCCAGGCATGGATGTGAGACTTTTATCTCCAGTTAACCACCAAAAATCCAGAAGTTGAGCTGTGGCTCAAGTGGCAGAGTATTAGCTTTGGCCAAAAGAAACTCAGGAACAGTATCTAGGCCCTGAGTTGGTCCCAGGATCAACACACACACAAACACACACACAGAATTGAAGGAAAAGAAAGAAGAAGAGTAAGAAGTTAGGAGCATTATTACAGGAGCCAAACTAGTTGAAAGCAAAAGTTAGAAGGAGTTCCTTCCACCAGAAAGAGAATTATGAGCCAGAAACGTAGGAGTAGGGGCATCATTTCTTTGAAAGTAAACGTAAGACACCATGGCTGGGAATGTGGCTTAGTGGTAGCGTACTTGCCTAGCATGCATGAAGCCCTGGGTTCGATTCCTCAGTACCACATAAAGAGAAAAAGCCAGAAGTGGTGCTGTGGCTCATGTGGTAGAGTGCTTGTCTTGAGCACAGAGAGTCTCAAGGACAGTGCCCTGGCCCTGAGTTCAAGGCCCAGGACCTGGAAAAAAAAAAAGGAGTAAGGAAAGGCCTCTTAGCTATTGATTGGTTGGTATAAGCCCCAACCAGCCTCCTGATTGGAGGACCACCTTATGCCATATGAGGTCTTAGCTACCTGCTTCCCAGGTGAGGAAGAGGAAGAAGAGGAGGAGAGGAGGAGGAAGAGAAAAGTATGGACTTCTCAGTGTAATAGAAGAAGTATGGCCTGAAACCATAGTCACCCGGTAGGCTCATGGGCTCTCTCTTTTATAGTCCTTTTGATGAGTCTTGGCTGTGTTGGAGTCATGGTGTCTCTGAAAGGGATCAAGGGGTGGCAGGAGTGGCTGGATAGGCAGGGGAACTCTTGCTGGGGGCTTCTAAATGCCTTGGGTCTTCTGGGAAGGAGGCCAGCTTGTTCTGGTTGGACATGGGATGAATGAGTCCTCCTAGGTGGAGATGGGGAGCCTCTCTGGAGACATTTATCCGGAAGGCAGCACCAACCTCAGTTGAGAGAAGTCCATGCCATAAGTATCTCTAAAAACTAAAAAATAAAAAAGGCCCCTAAGAAAATCTGCATTTTATCTATTAAGCTACCACTCTGGGGAGTGACAAACATGGGAACAGGGAAGTGATAAGGTGGGAAGTGCTCTTCAGTTTACTTCTCTGCAAAAACATCTCCAAATGGATGACTTGCTATACCTCCTGTCCGCTGGGAGGGACCCCTGGAGGGAGTCCCAAAGCCAATCAGGAGGCAGAGGGAGGGAGGGCAGTGGGAGGGACCACTGGAGGGAGTCCCAAAGCCAATCAGGAGGCAGAGGGAGGGAGGGCAGTGGGAGGGACCACTGGAGGGAGTCCCAAAGCCAATCAGGAGGCAGAGGGAGGGAGGGCGGAGATCTTTCAGGTGGTTTCCATGGGAAGGAAGGGAACTGGATTAGGATGGAGCCATTTTCACAGGCCTAGCGAGGTGGGGTTGGCCCTTGCTGTCTGTTTCCTGGCCCTGGAGATAATCTGGACAGGTAGAAAACAGCTTAGGGGAAGGCTGATAAATGAGGTGGTTGGGTTGAGGGTGTAGTTCAGTGGTAATGAGGCAAGGAAAGTAATGTGATGATAGAGGGGGAGAGAGACCTACTTCATGATGCCAAACCTCCCATCTACCATAGGAGGGTGATTTTATTATCCCATCTTTTTCCCCCATTTTTGTGCATTTTTATTGTTATTACAAAGGTGATGTACAGAGGGGTTACAGTTACATAAGTCAGGTAACGAGTACATTTCACTTGGAACAATGTCACCCCTTCCCTCACTCCCTGTTTCTCTCCCATCCTCACCCACAAGTTGCATAGTTCATTCCCCACAGTGTCTAGTGAATACCACTGCCGCATTCTTTCACTCTTTGTCCCACCATTTCTGTGCTCCTCCTTACCCTCCCAAAGACAGATAAACGAACAAACAAAACTAAAGGAAAAGAAAAAAAAAAAAAACAGCAGCAAAGAAAAGAAGAACCTCTTGTTTCCATTTCCTGGAGTTCATTTTGAAAATACTATTTTATCTGGTCAGATGCACATAGGTATTGTGCCTTTGTGTTCCTCTTCTAAGAATGCCCTTCTTGGGTCTCACCGTATGTGAATGCCTAGAAACCTTATAATTTATCTTGCCCCAGTGTATTTATTTATTTTTTTAGCACCCAGTGTGTTTACTTGTAGATTTATAGACACACTTGATAAAGGAGATCCCAGGAAAGGAAACCCTTTTAACGTGGCACATTCACTGCATTACCCTTGCATGTCTTTAAGAATCTTTTTGAGGAAAAATCCTATTTAAAACTTCATGTTTATGCACTGTATATCATCATCATTAGAACAGAATGCATCACGGGAATGAGCATGCGCAGTTGAAAAACTAGTACGTAACCACAGCCTGCCCCTGTCTTATCATGCCGCACCCCTTCTGTGGGAAGGAACTTCCAACCTCCCTACAAATCATACCAGCCTTAAATTGTCACAGACACCATTCCTTGAGTCTTGGTTAGGCCCACTCCCACAGTGGCTTTAACAAATCTGTACTTCTCTTGTTACTCCTCTGCCTGTCACTCAACCTTTGTTCAAAATGCCAAAAATGTGGACAGATCTAGAATCAGCACCAGCATCTGATAGCAGCCATGTGCTTGCCTAGCATGTAAGCATGGGAGATGCCAGGGGTTTGACCCCCCCCCCAGCACTGCAAAGAAAAAACAAACAACACACACACACACACACACACACAAAACAAGGTGAGGAGTTGGTAGTTGAGTGTGGATTGGTTATGTTGCATTAGGAAAGATAGGTCAAAGGGCAAGAGATTCACTATTTTTAGGCGAGACACAGGCTGACCCTGTGAGGGTCAGCCCCACGGTCACCAGGCACAGCATTCGATACATCCCCATTCTCACTCTTCTCCAAAAACAAGGTCTCCCACTGTTGCCAGTCTCCAACTCCAGGGCTCAAATGGTTCTGCCCCTAGGACTGTGGGCGCTCAGCTCCAATTCCACACTCTCACCAAAAGGGGAGGAACGCTGAACTACAAAGGGTGGGAGGGTTATGACCTCTCTCAAATGACCTACCACAGAAAATATGGTTTGAAATACTGTCAAAGCCTCTCTGAATGGATCTCATGATCAAGAAGAGCAGGGGGAAAAAAAAGCTGAGTCTAAGCTTGTTTGTCCTTGCTAGTGGGTAGGTGGGGTGAAACTTCCCTCCCACATACAGTTGATCCCCAGCATTGAAGGTCAGCTGGGACTTTGCCCAGGAGCTGTGGGGACTTTTTGTACTTTTAGAGAAGGGCTGGCACAGCTGTGAGTTGCTGTCCCTCAACCCACTTCAAGGCCTGGCATCCCAGGAGAGTGCTTGCCTGCTCTGGCAGGGAGCCCAGGCCTGCCTCAAAGTGTTCTAGTGCTCCAGGCCACTCTCTCATGGATGCATTCTCTTTTTTCTCAGAAGTCCAAATAACACCATCACTTGTCTGGAGAAACGCAGAGGCTTTGTGCTTTGCAAAGGCAGATGGAATTGGCCCAGCAATGACGAGCATTTATTTCATACTCTGGGCCCATCAAGCACTTTCCGATAGTCCTTTAATTTGTCCTCACAACCACTTACAGGGTAGGACTCATGGTCTAATTTTTCACATGAGGACAATGGGGCTATGGCTTCTCAAGAGCTTGCTGGGCATGGGGTGGGGGGAAGAGTCCACATTAGTTTGGGATCCTAGGATTTTCTCTGAACCATGGGTGAAGTTAAGAGAGCCCCCCGACTTCTGATCTCTGCCTCTGATCTCTGTCTAGCTATGTCCTTTACCTTATTCCCTTTGAATTAGATGCTTCAGAGTCCCCTTTGTGTACCAAGGAGTCAGCCTTTGCTGGTGCACAGACTTGATCTTCCCACCCCCCAACACAATCCATTCTGGCCCCCAGCTCCATACATCTCATACTCCAAAGACCTAGGCTGGCCTACCATTGACTGGAAGATGTCACTCCCTCCAGAACACCTGGCCCATGAAGTGAGGAAGGGTCTGTTCTCAGTAACTGGAATTCATCCCAGTGACTCGTTTGTCTTGAGTGTGTCAGCTAGAGACCCACCTGTGAACATGTCAGCCAGATACCTACCTGAATTCTGCAGAAGGTGATGCTGTTGCTATCCATCATGTTGGAGACAAGGAGGCTGAATCATTACTTGAATAAGACACCACCAGAGTATTGTCTTCACACACATTCACCGGCTAACAGGAACAGTCTCTCCAGATAGCATCCTGTTTCAGTGTAGTATTTTAAATGCTGCATATGTCATCATTTTCTGTGTTTCCTAGAACTCAGAGCTTCCTGAAATCTCTATATGCTCTCAGAGGAGCTGCTCAGGAAGAGTTTTCATGGGGGGATTCTATTTCCTGCTCAGAGGCTGGCTCTCTACTGATAGAAATGATGTCTTTCCTTTCTGCACTGTAGTTGCTTCCTTTGCAAATAGAGGAAACTAGCCTGGCAGGAAAAAAAAAGTCTCAGAGACCTTCCAAAGGGATATGCAGGCTTTAAGTGGCCTTTCCTTTAAGTGGCTTTTCCTGCCCATGGGAAAAGATCTTAAAAGGGCAATGGCATATTCCCCGCTAAGAGGGCTGGGAACAGGTGTAGCCTACAAAATGTGAGAGGCCCTGCCACATCCTGATTGGCAGTGGTAGATTCCAAGGCTTTTCTGAATCTTGAAGGCCTGTTGCTGAGCCCACTCCTGGGGACTTCACAATGCTTCTCCCTGGAGGAGGAGATCAGGGTCTTCCCTGCATCAACGGCCTACAGCCAGCTCTGCTTTGGGTTGCCTCTGCTGGCTATTTCACACTATTTATCTTCTCAGCACAAGGCTTCAATCAGGGTTAATTTTCACTCCCTCAGGGGACTTTTAGTGACATCTGAAGATATTCCATGGTAAAACCACTGGAAGACTCAGTACTGGCCTCCAGTGGGCATTGTGGATGCTGCCAAACATCCTACATTGCATAGCACAGCCCCCAGGCCCAAGGCAAAGAATTATCTGCTCCCAATCATGAACTGTGAGAAGATTTTGAACCCTGCTGAAAGAAAGGATCTCCTTACCTACCTACATAAAGCCTAGGATTCTCAGCCTCTGCATCAGTATTTCCATGATACTGTACTAGTATTATCAGTTCTCCTCCTTCTCCACATTATAGCAGAGTCCCATTCAAGCCCCAGGGAATTCAATAGTTTCTATTGTCCATTATGACCCATTCACTACTGGATGGCAGGTGACTCCAATGGGTTTTCCTTGTAAAAGATGACACCATTTGTGAATAGAGATAGATTTACTTGCCATTTTTATCACCTACTGAATAAATGATGGGATAAAGGCATAGTCTACCCAGTCACTGTTGGCCTTCCAAAGGCCAAAGTGGTCGGCAATCGATGAGAAATATTTAGAACTGTGAGAATGGGTTGGAGATACAAGTAGAGAAAGTCATAGAGACAATAAGCAGATGCAAGGTACCAAGCAGATAGAGAGTGGCAAATCAGCAAATTTCATGCAACAAGTAGTCCATGACTCAGTGATTTTTATTACTCTTTAATTACCCTTTTGGTATGATGGGTGCTTCTCCTAAGATACATTTAAAGAACATGAAAGATTCCTTCCAGCAATGCCTTTGCTAGCAGAAAAAAACACATAGCTTTAAGACATTCTTGTTAGCTTTGTACAGCTAGGCTAGCTCCAGGCAAGACTGTAAAGTAGGCAATGGGTAGAAAAGAAGGGAAACTAACATTTATTGTCAATGGTGTGTTGACATTTGCATATTTTGTTTGATTTAAACCTCACAGTATCCCTATAGTTCAAATGGGAATGTGTTTATTCTGAACATAGAACCAAATGATGTTAATGTAATTGCAACCTTCACCATACCATAGTTGCCTACCTCCTTTCACATGAAACAAGCAGTCATTATATTCTAATATACTCATTTTTCATTGGTTGCCAGAGAACACAAAAGCATTTGCATATAGAAACAGTATCTTACAACAGTGGTTCTTAACTAAGATCGCATTAGAATATGCATTGTTCATCTCTTGTGTTTCTACGTGTTTTATGAGCAGGAGTCTTAAAATTTTGTCTAGTTCTTTCCAACTAGCATTTTTTCCCATTTTATTAATATTATGAATTATGCAATAATGAGCTTTCATTGTGATGCTTTCATCCATGCATAGAGCTATGTTGATCATATTTAACCCTCCTTAGCCTTTTTGTACTCCACTCTCTCCCTATGATCCCTTCTTCTTCCCAGAGAGTTTCCTTTCCACTTTAATGCCTTTTAAAATTTAGATTTCACCTATGGAAAAAAGATGCAGTATTTATTTTTCTGAGACTGGGTTTATGTTGCTTAGCATGATCTGTAGTTCCATAATTTTCCTGAAAATTACATAATTTAATTCTTCTTTTTTCCTTGGCAGTACTACTAGGGATTGAACTCAGTGTCTCATGTTAGCATGACAAGCACTCTTACCACTTGAGCTATACCTCCCGCTCCTTGTTTTTGCCTTAGTTAGTTTCGAAGTAGTGTTGCTGGGGATAACAGGTATACAATACTGCACCCAGCCATTGATCAAGATGTAGTCTACAGAACTTTTGTGCCCAGGCTGGCCTTACATTGCAATCTCCTGACTTTGGCTTCCTAAAATAGGATTACCAGCTTGGGCCACTGTGCCTTGCTGATTTTATTATTCTTTGTGGCCAAAAAATGCTACAATATGTATATATGTCCTGGGTTGACTACATAAATCAATTATTGTGAATAGTGCAGCTACAAACATGCATTGTGCAGGTATCTCTATTATATGTTAACTCTGATTCTTTTCGATATATATATCCAGAAGTTGAGTGTGTGTGTGTGTGTGTGTGTGTGTGTGTGTGTGTGTGTGTGTGTGTGTGTGTGTGTGTGTGTGTGTGTGTGTAGAATTTCTTTCACAGCTGTCCCAAACCAGCCAGACTCCATTTGCTCCCACCAGAGGAAATCTGATTTGAGCCTCAGGTCTCACGACTTACTTTCCCTGCAGCTATGAGCAGTGTAAGCCCCATCCGAGTGTGACTGTGGCTTCCCATGGCTGATGGATTTTGCAAGCCATTTTAAGATGCAGTTTCCTACCATCAGCTGAAAGTGGCAATGCCCACACTGGCTCTATTCCTCACCATGGATAACCCCAGCCAGGATTAGCCCAGCTATTCCTGCTTCCTTTCTCTTAAAGTGGCTTCAGGTTTTAGCCACACATGTAGGTTTGCCCTCTCAACAATTCTGTCCTTTCATACCTTTCCAGCAGACATCCACCAAGTATCTCTTTCCATCCTCCAGCTAAATGGGGCAGGACAGAGTTATGAGTTATAGAACTCTGCTCCCTGGCAGATGTATGGACATGTGACACCATTCTGGTCAATCACAATCACCTCATCCCATTCACAAAGCTTGGCTGAAGGCTGAATACAGCCAATCAGAATCTTCCTATTGAAATTCCACCAGTAGGTCTTCTCTTCCATCTTGGGTCATGTTTAAGGAGGATAACTTGAATCTGGTATTACCTGTGCTGATGTTCCTGTCCCTTGACACCCAAAGAAAGTATGTCTATAGGGGATTCTGCCCAGTATAGAGAGGCAATATTTTGTGAATTGTAAATTACTCATGCCTTTGCTTTTTGATTCCTGAATCCAGTTATGTCCAAGGTCACTGTTGTTTGTCCTTTCTCAGTTCTAGCTGAACCTTCCTAATTATCTGAACCAATGAATTCTAAGTCAGCTCAAAGATTTAACTTGTTGCCAACACTTTGAACCTCTAAAGTTGGAATAAATACAAATTTGTTTCCCAGGCAATTCACCAACACAGAAGATGATGATGTATGTCTCTATCTGTTTAATTTCTATTTGAAAAGAAGCAAATGATGCCTACCTGTGCCAAAGGTCTTCAAAGTTCTGTTCGTCACTTTACTTACAGCTTTGCTGGATTTGTCATTTGTAATTATTACTGCCATTATTATTTAAGTGTTCTAAAGTTCTGCATTGAAGATTTTATGAATTCATTTTCTCCACAACATGATGGAAAATTTGGGGATGGATTTCACAGTCTTAAAAAACATCTCTTTTAGGACTGAGCTTAATTCTGGGAACATATCCAATAAATAATATTATTAGTTAGTTAAATAAAGAATGTTTTTCCCAAACACAGAACCAACTGTGTGGCCTCCTCTGAGTACTATTCTGCTCTCTGATGATCAGCCCGCAGGAAGTGATCATTTGAATGCTCATGTTGGAGAGGCCAAACATATAGAGAGGAGGACCAGAGGAAGAGATTCTTGTACAACTTCTCTGAAATAAAACAAATTTTTGGGCAACCTCAAAAATGTACACAGTCCTTGTTTGTTTGCATTTCTTTTCTGATCAGTTGTGGGACCCAAGTAATTCTAAAGCAACAAGCCTTGGTTGAGCTGGAAGAAAGTAGGTGAGATAGGGGAGCAGGAAGAGGTCAAAGGGAAGAACTTGAAAAGGAACAAGGATTGTAGAAAGCATGAACTTACAGCCTATAAACCACATAGTACCTGGGCTTCATGTTGAGCAAAAACTACCTTAAATTGCAGATTTCATATCTGACCTTCTGACCTCATGCTGACATGACAAAGCAATAAAGTACTACTTATCAAGTTGCCCTAATCAGGGAAAAAATGTGATCAAACCAAGTGCTGATGGCTCATACCAACAATCCTAACTACTCAGGAAGCTGAGATCTGAGGATCATAATTTGAAGCCAGCCCAGGCAGGAAAGTGTTTGAACTCTTATCTCCAAGTAACCTCTAAAAAGGCAGAAGTAGAGCTGTGGTTAAGTGGTAGAGTTTTAGCCTTGAGCAAAAAAGCTCAGGAACAATGTCTAGGCCCCGAGTTCAAGCCCCAGAACCAGCCAGTGTACACACACACACACACACACACACACACACACACACACACACACACACACACATACAAACAATGTAACCTTATACCACACCATCCAGATGTAGTACACAATCCTCCAGGAGAGGCCTGCAAAGTGTGACTGTCCCTCGAAAAGCCAGCACTTCCTCTTTCTGTGGCAAAACTTCCTACCAAATCCTTACTGTTTCATCTCTAAATTCCTTCTTTTTTTCATTTTTTTAATTGCGAAAATACTGTACAGAGGGGTTACAATTACATGAGCAGGTAATGAGTACATTTCTTATCAAGCATTGTTGCCTCCTCCTTTGTTTCCCCTTACCATTCCTTCCCATCTCCCCCACCACTTCCCATCTTCCCCCCGCACTGCCCCTCCCCAATTTTTTCTTGACAGTTATAAGAACCCAGAATTGTTACCAGGGAGTGACCAAAGAGGTGAAGATCCTAGACTCTTTTTTTTTTTTTTTTTTTTTGGTCATTGGTCTGGGACTTGAACTCTGGGCCTGGTCACTGTCTCTCAGCTCTTCAGCTCAAGGCTAGTGCTCTACCACTTGAACCACACTGCCACTTTTGGTTTTCTGGTGGTTTATTGGAGACAAGAGTCTCACAGACTTTCCTGCCCAGGCTGGCTTTGAACAGAGATCCTCAGATCTCAGCTTGCTGAGTAGATAGGACTACAGATGTGAGCCACTGGGACTAGGCAGATCCCAGACTCTTTTTTTTTGGGGGGGGGTCTGGTTGTGGGGCCTGAATGCTGTCCCTCAGCTCTTCAGCTCAAGGCTAGCGCTCTAACACTTGAGCCACAGCACCACTTCCGGCTTTTCTTTTTGCTTATGTGGTGCTGAGGAATCGAACCCAGGGCCTCAGGCATGCAGGGCAAGCGCTCTACCACTGAGCCACCTTCCCAGCCCTGATCTCAGACTCTTGAATGCACACACACACACACACACACACACACACACACACACACACACACACACACGTAAAGTGGAAAAGTAAGGAGTTTAATAGGAAAAAGTCCATCATTAAGAGGAGTACCTGACTGGCTGAACTAGGTGGTACAAGGGTAAATGCATAGTTAACACTTTCAGTTTTCTAGAGTTTGGAGAGTGTGGCAGAAATTCATAGTAACAGTAGTGGGTTAGGGAAATGAAGGATCATGACTTGGTAGATTCTTAGGAGAAATCTGAGCATATAGAAGGCTGCCACCCTGTAGTCTTATGTATGAGAGACAACGAATATGCAATAAGCCTTAAGTAGGAGTTTGTTGCACAATTATCAGGTTAAGGAACCAAAGAGTTCTACTATACAGGTGCCTCTGTTTGCTTAGAACAGGTCCACAATTTTTCTACCTTAGAAGTTTTAACTGCAAACTGATCACTAATTACTCTATGAAGGAGTGGCCATGGAAGGTACTAGGGAGGAGACAGGACTCTTGGGTATTTCCTAGAATGTGATGAGGAGAGCAGGTTGGTCTTAGCATTCTTTCCCTATAGCTCACCTGCTCCAAAATGTGGGGTAGAGATATCTACCTGCTCTGTCTCTGAGATCTCCCCAGCTTTCACTACTAGTAATAGAGGGATAGCTGAGATTAGGGACAGGTAAGGGTCTGCAGCATGGAAGCAAGGCCAAACTTTCTGATTGGGGTTGCTTATACTTTTTTTGCTGAGGGAGGGAGTCTTTGACACATTCAGTGCCGGCAAGTCCTTTTGTCCAGTGCTGGGGATCAAATCCAGAGGTCAGTGCACACTAAGCAAGCACTCTACCTTGAGCTTTCCATCCAAATTCTTTTATAAATGGCTGAAATAATAGGTAGTTTTAAATTTCTCCTAATCCCTTAAGCAAATACTTGAGAAATGCAAAGAGAGCTAATCTGTACCCAAGAAGATCATCTTTGGCTACCTTCTGTTGCTATATCTCTGGGGGAAAAGAATGCTGATCCAAAGTCTCTGCCAGGACCTCAGTCAATGCTGCACTGAACACTGGGTATTTAAGGACTATACCGATGACTCCAGGAAAAAGTGGATACAGGATGGAGACAAAGAAATCAGCTGAGAACTCCTAATGCATAATTAACCTTTGTGTTATCGCCAGAGTGCAACCAAGAAAGCCGACCCCAGGGAAGATGGTTTCTCAGAAGGAATTTAGTATCTCAGTTGACACCAAGGGAAGTCGAGGTAAGCCAGAAGCCAATGTTGTAGCAGCCACTGCCATTCCTAGGAGGGCTGGAGGAACAAAGGAGACTGAGTCACCCACCCCAGGAAGCTTAAGAGAGAATTTTTAAGTAGAGGCTGCATTTGGGGTCACCAGAGGGGATCCATGGTTGCAGCCTCAGGCCAGGGATGCTTTAGTGGAAATGATTAGCTGAAAACATAGCAGAGACTATGTGTTGGATCTGAGTCTAAGGAGAAAATATGTCACCTGCAGCCACTGTCTAAGAGAAAGAAGGGCAGAGTGAGAGGGCAGGATTGTCCCTTGTGTTAGGCCCTTTTTTCACCCATGGCCTTCTCTTTGCTCAACCTCTACCAAAGCAAGTGGACATGGGGCCTGAGACGCTGGTAAGGGCCAGCCCCCAGGAGTCCACTGCAGAGAAAGGGAAATGGGTCTGAAAGAAAACAGGAAAATAGCCTGCCAACTCTTTTCAGCTATTTCCCTGCCACAGAAGTCATGCCACAGAAGTTTTTCCAGCACAGCCTATGTCCCTGGATAAATAAGACAGGATGGCAGTGGTGATTTAAACACAAAACAAAACCCTCGTATCCAGCAGGGGATGCTCCCACTTTCTGGCTTCAATAAACACAAACCATTGTATTTATAGATGGTTGGTGGGGGTAAAATTCTCAATCTTCAGGAGGCTGAGACCCCTGTCACCAAGAGAAGAAATCTGGGATTAATTCTGCTCTTCCTCAAATTTTTTTCACACTGTTAAGAGTATTTTAGACTTCACCAGATAACCACACAGACATCCAGGTACAGAGAACAAAGAAAGGTTTATTGCCAGGAAAGGGGCTGGTAAGACCCCTTCTCACAAGAGAGGACTGAGAAATGCCTGCTACTGTCTGAGGTGACCTATGTAAGCTAGGAGGTCTAGAAGGGGCTAGAAGAGGCCAGGAGGCGGAGATCCTGGTGTGGACATGCGGGCCAGGGGCTTCATCATACTGGACTAGGATTTACGGCTGCTGCCCAACTTGTAAATAAGGGGCCCTGCAGCTGCCCAGACCTGAAGGTCACTCTAAGGGGCTCTTGCTGCTTTATATGGTGGTAGCTGCCCCAGGGAAGTGCCTCTTGAGGTAAAGGTGGGTGGGAGGCTGATTATTCACTGCCTTTACTAAATGGGCCTAGTGTTGCCTAGGAAGGGAGCATGCTAAGCTGTGGAGAGGGGAAGGAGCGAGCTAAACTATGGGATGGGAGGCCATTGGGCTAACTCACACCTAGCAGCTGCTACAAGAGACTCAGACAAGGCAGAGGAGTCTTTCAACTCCTCTCCCAGACTCAAATTTTCCCCAGCCCTTCTACCATATCACTATGGAGAGAAAACTATTTCCCTAAAGAAGACTGCATTACACTACTGTTAGGATTTAGATATGGAGTGTTTTCCTAAAAGACTCATAGGTTGAAAGCTTGACTCCCCAGCAAATACTAGTGAGTGGTGATTGGATCATGTGGAAGTTCATCAACGGATGATCCATCCAATGGAGTGAAGAGTTCATAGCTAGAAGGGCGACCAGAAGGTGGGGTCTTGAAACTGGAGACCGGGCTCAAGTGGTAGGTAGGGCGCCATCTAGTGAGGGAAAAAAAGCTGACAAGGAGAGCACAAAGCCTTAAATTCAACCCCAATACCAGCATACACACACACACACACACACACACACACACACACACACACACACACACACACACACACACACACACACACACACACACACACACACACACACACACACACACGGGAGGGGGGAGGGAGGGGAGAGAGGGAGAGAGAGACAAAAGCTTAGTCAGACTCAGAGGGAAATGGGTCATTGAGAATGTGCCTTTAATGGGTATGTCTTTGCTTGATGCCTTGAAGTTGTTACCGCGGAGTTAGTAGAGCTATCCACCTCAATTCTTGCAACTGGACCCAGAAAGAAAATTCAGGCAAGAGGTAAAAAGTGATGGAAGTGATCGGAGAGTTTATTAGGACAGAAGAACAGAGTAAAAAGGAAATCATTAAGTGGCATGGTGTTATGGGAAAATGGTACTTGGGCCACTTTCATTTTATCTTCAGCCATTTGTGGAGTCCAGAAATGAGCATTAGGTTTAAACAGAGGCATAGTTCAAGAGTTGTAGTTACAGGAGCGGCAGGGCTGGTCATTATCTCAGCCTGGTTTTTCCAGGTTATCACTGTCCTCTTTAGGGGAGAGCAATCTGATTCTTATGAGATGACTCCCCAAGCTCCAGGGTGCAGGCTGATCATTGCCCAGTCCAGCAAGGCTCTGCTGTTCCTTAGGGTTAGTTTCAACACCTCTCATAAAGATGTTATCCATCAGTGCTGTGATTTCTGGAACCCAAAAGTGATTACAAAGTGACTGTGGAGAGAACAGTTTAGAGCAAGATAAATATAAAATGGAGGCAAAGATGTTCATTTGTGGCAGCAAAACCAGTCTATCCATTACAAAAACACTTCCAATAGATTGAAAGTGGATTGTCTCGGGTGAAAATGACAGCATCACTTTTTGGGGCTTAAGTGCTTATTGAGATTACCTGTGAGGAATTCCTGTCCCTAGGTCCAGGCTACAGGGCTGAGATTGCCTGCCGATGGATGAATCAGAAAGTTTAATTACAAGATTTTCTATCAGAGACCCAGTGATCTCATCTTCCATGTCAAATTTCCTTTGTATGTACCTATAGCTCAAGGCTACCTGATACTATCAAAAAGAGCAGCTCTTTGGGCTGGGAAGGTGGCTCAGCGGTAGAGCACTTGATTGCATGCATGAGGCCCTGGGTTCGATTCCTCAGCACCACATAAGCAAAAAGAAAAAAGCCGGAAGTGGCACTGTGGCTCAAGTGGTAGAGCGCTAGCCTTGAGCTGAAGAGCTGAGGGACAGTGCCCAGGCCCAGAGTTCAGGCCCCACGACCGGACCCCCCCTCCCCCACAAAAAAAAAGAAAAGAAAAAAAAGAGCAGCTCTTTTAAAATGCCGTATCCTTCCACCATGATTTTCTGCCACAGGTCTAAAAGCAATGGAGCCAGCCACCATGGACTGAACCCACTGAAGCCACAAACCAAAATAAATCTTTCCTCATTTAAATGTTTATCTCAAGTACTTTGTCACAACAGTGGCAAAGCTGACTAATATAGCTAACCCCTCCTGGTCTTTTAGTCTTGTTCAGTCTGGTTTACCTAAGTTTGCACATATTTTTCAAAAATCATTGACATTACTAACCTTTTAAACTCTCAGTCCAATTTCATTATCTACTCCCTGTCCTATCTCTAAATAATCCTAATCAAGTTCAATTTTCTTTCCCAAAACACCATTAACTGAACATCCTTTAATTGTGGAGGTTGGAGACTCAAACATGAATAAGATACTCATGCCTCTCTCCTTCTGTTTTTCTGGTACAGTAAGTATGTCTCTTCTACAACTACCCTTGTAGAATTCTTTATGTCAACTTGAGGAAGAAAATCGTACTCTAAGTTGGGGGAGGAGGTTGATGCAAAGCTTGAATTGGACCTCACTTTTGTATTGCCCACACCACACTCCTCCTCCAACTTTGGAAACCCCTCATCCAACTTTGGACACCTCCCAGGTACATTCTTGGAATGCCTGAGCCAACCTTCCTTCCTTCCTTCCTTCCTTCCTTCCTTCCTTCCTTCCTTCCTTCCTTCCTTCCTTCCTTCCTTCTTTCTTTCCTTCTTTTCCTTCCTTCTTCTTTCTGGGTTTTTTTTCTCAAGGCTAATGCTCTAAGACTTGAATCAGAATTCTGCTTATGGCTTTTGGGTGATTAATTTGAGATAAAAGTCTCACAGACTTTCCTTCCCGGAGTTGGCTTCAGATCTCAGTTTACTTAATAGCTAAGATTACAGGTGTGAGCCATTGGCACCCAGCTCCCTGGGCCTTTTCAAAGCAGAGTTTACAAACCTCTGCACTGGGACAATCCAATAAGAGAACATAGCTTCCTTAGCAAATCTGTGGGGAGACAGAACATAAGCCTGTCATAAAAGTCACTAAATTTTACTCTCTGGGCACCCTCGGGCAAATCTGAGTCTAAGAAATGAGGTAAGTTTTTCCCAGGCAGAAGATGAGGCTTTGCAGAAAAAAATCCAATGAACATTGCACTGTGAAAAAAAAGAAAAAGAAAAGAAAAAGAACCCAAGGAAATAATCACTTTTAAAGTGGTTTGTAGACTGCAAGTTTTAAGCAAATATCAAACTTCCTTTTGTAGTTTTCCTTCCTTGGAGGAAATTTCCAAGCAAATTGAAGAGAAAAGAAATGAAGGAAAGTCACAACGAGGTCAGCAGGAGCCTGGAGGATGGCTGCTAGTTGTTTTCTATGTAGACCCCAAATATAAGCACCTGACTTACATTTGTGTCTGGTCAGTCAGTGGCCTGCTACTTACCTTGTTGCTGTGACTCTGAAACTGGTCTGGCTTAAGTATCATCTTCCTGTATCCTCCAGAACCTTGGAGGGATGCCAAAGAACTAGACATCACAACATCATCTACAGCATCTACTAAGAGAAAGCCATGGGGCCTTGCAATGTGCATAGCATACAATAGGTGCTCAGTAAATATTTGGGAATCACATCTCTGAATTTAACAACAGATGGAGGAGAATGAGGAAAGGAATGACACTGATCGAGATGCATTGTTCTCATAAACTGACATGTTGAATTGAAACTCTTTGAACAACTACTAAAAATAATTTTTATTGTAGAAATGGTGTACAGAGGGGTTACAGTTAGTAATGAGTACATTTCTTTTAGAATAGAGTCACTCCCTCTCCCGTTGTCTCCAGCTTTTTCTCTCCCAGACTCCCTTCCCCCCAAGTTGTATATTTCATTTTTAACGTAATGTCTAGTGAGTATCACTGCTGAGTCAGTTCACCCTTTATCCTATTGTTTCTGTGCTTCACCTTTCCCTCCCCAGATCACATAAACTTACACAAAAAGACAAAGGGTACAGAGATGAAAAAAAAGCAACAAAAGGGAAAATAGACAAAAGAAAAAACGAGAACTGCAAACATTACAATTGGGAAAAAAACACCTCTGTTTCCATTCATTTCAAGCAGCATCATTTTAATTTTTTTCAAAATTTTTATTGTGATTAAATGGTTACATAATTTCCCAAATTTCACAGCATTGTGGGATAGTGATGAAGAAGCATCACTTTATATGATCATGTGCTGAAGAATTAGAAAAATTAGGGCTGCGTCCATTTTACAATTTACTAACTGCTGACTCTGCTTCTGTAAACTTGCTTGCTTGAGCTAACACCAACCCCCTCCCTGGAAATAAGAAATTGGGTAAAGTCTCAGAGACCAGATGTCGGCCCCAGGACAAGGTCAGTGGTTGTAGATAAAGAACAGACAGTACGTGTTCCTCAGTTCGCATTTAGAAATTCCCCAGACAGGACCACCTGGCAAGACCACAAGCTAAGCCAAATGTCAACCAATCATAGGCCTGTAACCATGTAAACCCCCCTTAAACCAACCATGGGCCAGTCATTTTACAAAGAGTGTTACAAAATTTCCCACGTGGCAAAGTGATTGTTGGCATATATGATGACCTTTAAATGGACCAATCATGGGATGCTTTGTGTTATGCGTTAATCTTGTGTTTTTTGCCTTTAAAAAAAGGCTTGTAACTGCTGCTCAGGGCTCTCTGACTGACCGGGGCAGAGAGTCCGTTTGCGCAAACGTCAAATAAACTCCTCTTGCTTGTTGCATCTCCCGGCCTGGAGTCTGAGTTTCTGTGGCGCCCTCCCGTTGACGAAAGTATCTCAGGAGTCTGGGGTCTTTCAGTGCACATAGCTATTGGGCTCTTATGATCCTCTCCTAAGAATATCCTCATTTTGTCTCACTGTGTGAATGTTTAATGAATTATGTCCAAGTGTAATTTTTTTGTCTCTTACTATACATTGGGTTTACTTGCAGATATATTCTTATTATTACAAATGAAAGAAACCTATGTTTCTTTGGGCCTGGTTTACTTTGCTTCATATAATTTTTTTCCAAGCCTATCCATTTCCTTACAAATGGTGCAATGTCATTCCTTCTGATGGAAGTATAGAATTCCATTGTGGATATTTACCACATTTTCTTGATCCATTTGTCCACTGAGAGGCCTCTGGGTTGATTCCATATTTTAGCTATGGCAAGCGATGCTGAAGTAAACAAAGTGGTGCTGGTGCCTTTAGTGTGGCCTGGTTTGTGGTAAAAAATAATTTTCAAATGACTAATTGTACTAGATATTTTCATAATTTGGTGAAGTTGGAAATAGGCAGGAATGTGACTTTCCAGGTTGTTCCCTAGCTTATCTGAGCTGTGGGAAAGGAGAGATGAAACCAAGGGGTGAGAGGAGAGGCTGGGAGGGAAGGACCCAGAATAGAGGTCAAGCAAGGAAGAAGCAGATGCTTAAATGTGAAAAAGACCACGCCATGGCAAGGCCCATCGGGTCTGGAGAGAAAGGAGGATGGGGAGAAGAGGGAGCAGATTCTTAAAGTGTTAGAAACAAAGACAAACTAAAATATATGTAGAGAAAATGGAATTTTTTTCATTCTCATTTCAGGGTGTTCATTGTTAAAGCAGCAGCAACAACAACAACAAAAGATTCTGTATTTACATAATTGTCTTCTTATTTAGCCGGATTACCATTTTATTATTTTTTATTAAATATTATTTTGATCAGTTGTTGGCTTGAACTCAGGGCCTGGAACACTGTTCCTCAGCTCTTTTGCTCAAGGCTAGCACTCTACCACTTGAGCCACAGGGCCACTTCCAATTTTCTGGTGGTTAATTGGAGATGAGTCTCACTGACTTTCTTGCCCAGGTTGGCTTTGAATTCAATCCTTGGATCTCAGCCTTCTGAGTAGCTAGGATTACAGCCACAAGACACAGGCATCCGGCTTTAAATTACTATTAAAGTAGTGCACACCTGTGGTTCCAGCACTCAGGAGATAGAGAAAGCAGGGACACAAATTTGAGGCAAAAGTGGACTACCTGGTAAGACCCTGTCTCAGGAAAAAGCAAAACTCTTAGGTTACCTAAGTATATAATCACATCATTAAAAATGAAAGGAAGGAAGAAGGGAGGAAGGGAGAGAATGACAGGAAGGAGAGAGGGAGGGAAGAAAAGAGAAACAAAAAATTAATTTTATATGATCATGTTTTGTATTTAGGAGGGAGGAACTAGGGATTTACTAAAGTGCCTCAGCTACCCTCAAAGTTACGATCCTCCTGCCTCAGCCTCCTAAATAGCTGGTATATGCCATGTATATGCCACTGTGCCTGACTTGTTTATTTTTCTTATTTCACTAATCAAAGCTTCTAACAAGATACGAAGTGGCTACTCAGAAGGACTAAATCATAGTTAAGACCAAAAGTTATGAAACAACAAAGAAAATCTATTAGAAAATGTACTTAACTACTGAGATGAATTCTTTGAAAAGTCCAATAAAATACATAGTCCTATTGTAATATTGATTAGAGTAAAACAAACAAGAGATCCAAGTTAGGCAAGATTAGGAAAGAGAAAAGGAATATACTTTTATATACATATATGTATATATTTTAAATTTTATTGTATTTATTTATTTCATGTGTGCTGGGGCTTGAACTCGGGGCTTGGGTGCTGTCTCTTAGCTTTTTCTCTCAAGGTACTCTAACACTTGAGCCACATCTCTACCTTTGGCTATTATTAAGACAATTATGTGGTGGTTAATTGGGGAGTCTGGCAGACTTTCCTGCCCAGGCTGACTTGAAATGCAATCCTTAGATCTCAGACTCCTGAGTAGCTGATTACAGATGTGAGCCAAGACTGCCTAGCAGCTGTACCATGCAATTTTAAAAATGGGAAAGAATCAAAGAGTTTTTAAGACTATGCGGGGTGCACCACTCAACAACAGCAACAAACTTCTAGTTTTGTTTTTGTTGTTTGTTTTTGTGTTTGAGAACCTAGACAAAAAGAATATGAGACTCTTATCTCCAACGAATTACCCAAAAGCTAGCAGTGGCACTGTGACTCAAGGGGTAGAGTGCTAGCTTTGAGCAAAAGAAGCTCAGGGACAGTGCTCAGGCCCTGAGTTCAAGCCCCAGGACCAGCATGCACTCTTTGGGAGGCTGAGTCAGGAGGTTAGCCTGGGTTACATAATGAGACTCTGTATAAGAAAGAAAGAGAGGGGCTGGGAAGGTGGCTCAGTGGTAGAGCACTTGCCTTGCATGCCTGAGGCCCTGGGTTCGATTCCCAGCACCACATAAGCAAAAAGAAAAAAGCCGGAAGTGGCACTGTTGCTCAAGTGGTAGAGCGCTAGCCTTGAGCTGAAGAGCTGAGGGACAGCGCCCAGGCCCAGAGTTCAGGCCCCACGACCGGACCAAAAAAAAAAAAAAAAGAGAAAGAAGGAAGAATGGGAGGGGGAGGGAGAGGGAAGGAGGGAGGGAGACAGAGAGAGGAAAGAAGGAAGGAAAGAAAAGAAAAGAAGAAATAAAGAAAAAGAGAACCACAATAGGGAACATCATTTGAGAAGAGAGCATGGTAGAGTCTAAGGAGGGTATGGGAGCTGTTCTGGAAGCTGAGAGGCTGGTGCTGGTCACCGACTCCCTTGTCTTCTCTCTTGGAGCATCTCCATAAGAGCTGAGAAGAACCAACTGGAGGGAAGAAACAAGGCTGAGGATGGACAGAAAGTGATCAGTGAATCTCAGCTTAGAAAAACAAGACTTGCTCTAGAAAAGTGCAGCCCTCCTAATTGGACAGCGAAACGTAGTGAGAACAGAACTACTTTAAAGACCCAAGAGGGAGGCAGGTAAAAGCTCTGGCTTTGGTTTTAGAGTTGGGGTCTGAACATGTGACTGAGAATTAAGCGGCAGCTGCCTACCGTAGGTCTCTTACCTGCAGGCCCGAAGGGAGAAGTATCATGGGTAAAATTGTATGGGTAACAGTGGTTGAGCCTGACCAGGTGAGAGGGTGTGGCTATGCTGGGGCACAGGTGAGGTGGATCCTTCCTCCTCAGTTCTCTGCCCTCAAACAGACCCCTCAAATAGCCACAGCCCTTCATCTACCCGAGCTAGGACTAGTTCCTGGAGATTTGGTGGTCAATAAATGACACCGAGTCAAGTCAGAATTCGGTTGACACCCTACCAGATTTGGAAAGAAGGTAGGCCAAGGACCAAGAGAATGGTCCTCAAAATCCCTTCTTAGTCATACAAAGATCTTGGCATCAAAACCAGATCACTCATTTTTATTACCATTTTTGCCAGTCCTGGGGCTTGAACTCAAGGCTTGGGCATTGTCCCTGAGCTTTTGTCTTCAAGGCTAGAGCTCTGTCACTTGAGCCATAGCTCCATGTCCAGCTTTTTGTGGTTAACTGAAAATAAGAGTCTCATAGACTTTTCTGCCAGGCTGGCTTCAAACCAGGATCCTCAGACCTCAATCTCCTGAGTAGCTAGGATTACAGAATGTGAGCCACCAGAGCGTGGCTCAGGTCATTTATTGATGAGGAGCTCAGCTCTGTAGCTCATCTGTCTGTGATGCGCTTTCTGTTTTGGCTGTTTTAAGGGGAAGATGCTGGAGTGTTACCAACTAGAGCACTTAGTGGGGAAAAAAAACTTGGGATCTGGAGCCTGAGGGTCTGGGTTCAAAACCCCACTTTATCTCTGATGGTGTGACCTTGGCCTCTGTGTGTGGAGGATTCCACTTGAAGATTAGTGCCCTCTCAATGGGTTAAGGTGAAAACTGATTGACACCTATGGTACATAGCATTTCCAGTAGGGCTTCAAGCAGTATTTGTCATTTTGTTTTTTGGTAATGAGGCTTGAACTTGTCCTTGGGCTCTTGCTAGGCTTTTACACTCAAGGCCACTTGGGTCATACCTCCACTTCTGGCTTTTTGTTGGATAATTGGAGATAAGACTCAGATTTATCTGCTGAAGCAGGCTTGAACCTTGATCCTTAGGTCTCAGTCTCCCGACTAGCTATGATTACAGGTGTGAGTCACAATGAGTGTTTGTCTTTACACACATGAATGATGATTCTCTCTTCCTGAGGCTTTGCCAGGGTCTCTGTACTAAAGGGTTAAAGTTGCATTGATTTAGGGAAATGTGAGTCTTGAGCTAGTTAAACCAGCATCTCATTTTGTTGCTAAGCAACCAGCTCTATGAGTTCTGCAAAAGTGCAGCTCAGTGCGTAGTGACTGCCCCTAGCAAAGGAGCCCCAGTCAGGTTGTAGCTCAGCCTTGTTTTATAGGAGCTCATTTCAAATTGTGGAGGAGGATAGGGACCTGTATAGGCAGCCATAAAGTATGGGAAAGCCCTGGCTTTCTAGCCACTGGAGCTCTTAATGGGAGGACAACTATGAGTCAAGTGCTGTGTGTTAACTCCCACCTGCAGCAGTGAGAGAAGTCATGCACCAAGCTCATCCTCCTGGGGACGAATTGATCATCTTCTGTTATTCAAGTAGCATCCTCCATGAACCCAGGGGATAGCTCACCTTCATCAGTGTTGGGATCTGGGGTAGCTTTGCCTGTGTGCTCACTGGGAAGGAGCCAGAGGGAGGCGCCCATGGTACTCCCTTCCTCAAGGGGCTCAGGCTCATAGTCACTGATTTCAGAGACATTGTTCTCTTCTGAAACATCATTCATTCATTCATATCTACATTAGTGTGCTTGAAAAGCTATTATTTGCCCAAATTTGCACCGAGAATAAAGCCTAAAGCAAGTAATTATCTTTCTTGTCCTGGTTCTAATTTCACCTACCCTAGCTTAGCTCCTGCCTACACTATATATATTTTTTCTAAATTGGATTTCTAGCAAGTGTTTTACAAGTTGATATATGTCTTGGGGGGGGGGGTTGAACTCAGGGCCTGAGAGAGATCTCTTAGCTTTTTCGTTCACAGCTAATGCTCTACTACTTGAGCCACAGCTCCACTTCAGCTAATTTGCCGGGGAATTGAAATAGAACTCTCATGGACTTTCTTCCTGGTTTGGCTTTGAAGTGCAATCCTCAGACCTCAGCCACCAGAGTAGCTAGAATTACAGGTGTGAACCACTGGTGCCAGGCTTTCTTTTTGTTTTGAGACAAGGTCTTTTCCAGGCTGGTAATGAACTTGTTATTCTTCTGTCTGCCTCCTGTGTAGCTGGAATTACAAATATATGTCATTGTACCCAGCTCTTGTTCTAGATATTAGTTTAAAAAAATAAACCTACTCTGATAGCTTTACATATTTATTTATTGCAAGTACTAGGGCTTGAACTCAGGGCCTTGTATTGGGCTTTTTTTGCTCATCTTTTTTGCTCATAGGTGGCATTCTGCCACTAGTCATGTCTTCAGACAAGCTTTGTTTGGTAGTTAATTGGAAATGGAGTCTCATGGACTTTTCTGCTCAGTGTGACTTTGAACCTTGATCCTCATATCTCTGAGTAGCTAGGATTACAAATATGAGCCACCAGTGCCTGGCCTTATTAGATATTTAAGGACATTAAGTAGTTTATAGCATTTTCTCAACAACAAAGGGGTAGAATAGGTGGTGTCACAGCCGGAAACATTGTGCATAATACAGTTCTGAATTGTTCCGAAGGCGTCTTGGCTTTATCTATAGTGTGGTGTGGGCCCTACAGCTCACACTCTGTCTTAGCAGAGATGGCTCTCATCCCTACTGCCTCTAAAATCTTCATTTCCTGCTGGTATCACACCATAACTTCCACATAACATCTTTTCTTCATTGAGACCTGGCATGAATGTGCAGGATTGGAAGAGTCTGGGTCACGTGTCTGAGCTCTGGCTACAAGGAAGGCTGGGAAGTAAATTTCTGACCTTCATTTACGAGAATGGAAATTCTCCACACATAAGCAGAGTATTCCTGAGGGCAGTACAGAGCCTTTGGAGTATACTCCGTGTTGTCAGCCCTCAGGCTTTCCAGTGTATTGGAAGATTCAGGAAAATAAAACTGCCCTTCCAGATGATCCAGGATGTCCAATGCTGAACCAGAGTAAGTGAAGGTTCAAGAGGATCCCCAGAGGGTCCCACACCAAATGATGAGACCGGGAAGGGATCCCCAGTGTTGGCCATAGGTAGGGTGACAAAGGATGAGGAGAACCTGTCATGGTTAAGGTTGGGGGAGAACACCCTGGCTGCAGGATGGACAGGTATAAAAGTCTGTCATAGGAAGCATGAGGAATTCAGGGAAGGAAGATGCTTCCTGTGAGGCTGGAGAAGAGGGTAGCGCAAATCAGCTTGATTTAACTAGCCTGCTGGAGGGCTCATTGTCAAGAAATATTGCTTTAAATGATATATTTCAATGATTGCTTTTCATGTTTTTCGGTAGTTGGGCATTCATTATATACTGACTTCCCACAAAAAAATGGGCAGGCTTTCTGTCCCACCTCACATTCCAATATTGTGTATGATAATTTGGGTTAGGTCACTATTCAGTACTCATAGGCATATAGCTATACAAATCTCCTCACAGCTGTGTTTGGAGTGTGGCCACAGCCATTTCCTGAACAAGTCTTTGTTCACACACAAACACACACACACACAATCTTGATTGTATTAGTGTATATTAATGCATTATGTCCCTTAGACATTTTAATTTTCGCTGAGGCAGGAAACCCAAAGGCAGGCATCACAGCACACAAATGCAGATGCATTGAGCATTTTTGTGGTGGGAATGTGGGGCTGGGGGGAGGACAGAGAGGACTTCCTATTCCTCCCATATCACTTTGTCTCCATCATCAGAAAAGATGGAGATCCAAGGGGGGAGATCTGGAGCCTCAGGCCACTGTTGGGGGCCCTTTCTCATGTTCACAGAAAATGGACAGTTGACCCCTTGGGTGGGGACTCGGAATTACCAAGGAGTGAGGTCTTTAAGTCATTCTCCCTGTGTATTCGAATTGGGCTGCCAGATGAGGAAGAGGAAGAACACAATGCCTGTCCTCCCAAACTGTGCAGAGTGAAGGAGAAATGATTGGCAGAGACAGAGATTGGATCAGACTCTCTCTGTCCCTAAGTGGCTCTGGCTGGCCTTGTGTGAGCTGCTTCCACCCTTACAAAGACAGCACTGAGTTTCTACTCCCAAACATCTGCACAGGCCAGGCACCCTGGGAAACTGCCCTTGTCACCCAGGTCTGTGACCCCCCCAATAGCCAGAAGGGACCTTAGAGAATTATAGAATCTGGAAAGAAAAATGCAGCGGGCCTACCACCAAGAGCTGATTGTTCAAACCTCTCCTGAGGACTTTATTAGATCTTTCAAATCAAGGAGACAAATAAGTGCTTATTTCCTCAAGAGTGTGGGCTCACCCTGGCCTTGGATCTTCATCCAGGGGATTGTGGACGCCCAGGGCCTGCATCTCTCATGCTCACTATGCCCGGCCCCTGTAGAAGGCTGGCGATGGCGGTTCTGTGTTGAGGTCGTAGGGCCCATCTTCTGGTCTTTGTACCTCCACACTGTGGGGGCCACCTTCCACCCAGAATGCTTTCTCTTCCTCCCAGAGGGCATTCTCTTCTTCCCAGAGGGACTTTTTATCCTCCCACAGGGCCTTCTCCTCCTCCAGGAGGGCTCTTTCCTCTACCCACAAGGCCTTTTCCTCTTCCCACAGGGCCTTGTCCTCCTGAAGAAGCTTCCGGTCTTTCTCCCATAAGGTGTTGTCCTCTTTCCAGAAGGCCTTGTCTTCCTTCCAGAAGGTTCGGTATTTTTTCCAAAAGATTTTCTCTTCTTCCCGAAAAGCTTTCTCCATGTCCCAGAAGGTTTTTTCTTCTTTCCAGAAGGTTTTCTCCTCTTCCCAGAAAGGCCTCTCTTCTTCCCAGAAATCTAACATCTGGCCCCGGAAGGTGCGGATCTTGCCTCGGAAATTCCACATCTCTTCTCGGAAGTCTTCTATTTTCTCACGGAACATTTTCATCTCTGCCCGAAAAGCCTTTTCTTCTTGCAGCTTGTGGATTAGTTTCTTCTGACGGACATTTGGAGAGGAGACCACCAGGGACCGGAGGCAAGTAAGTCCCATCCATTTGCCTATCTTAAAGGGGAACATCTTCTTAGCCAGCCAGAGTGGTGAGGTGGTGGTGATGGAGGTCAGGGCTGTTGGTCAAGTACAGGTCAGCTGGTCAAACCCTTGGGGGAGGGGAGGCATCAGAGAGAACAGGTCCATGACTGTCAGTCACTCACTAAGGGGTAACCCTGGGGACCATACTATTGAATCAAACATCGTTCCATTGATAGTGTAAAGAACACTATTTGATAGAGAAACCGGCTGGGCAGTCATGGCTTTGGCCTGGGGGATACATTCAAGTTTAAGGTCTCCAAGACCAATCTCAGCCAACAAGGATGATGATTCTAAACCAGGGAATCAGAACACAGAAGGGTAACATGACAGTGAAGAGATGGGTCACAAATAGTTTTGCTCCTCTCCCTCTCTTTCTCTCTCCCCCTCTCCCACTCTCCCTCTTTCCTCTTCTCCCTCTCTCCCTTTCTCTCCCTCTCTCTCCCCCTCCCCCTCTCCTTCTCTCTTCTCCCTCTCTCTCTCCCTCTCTCCCCCTCTCCCCCTCTTTTTCTCCCTCTCTTTTCTTCTCTCTCCCTCCCTTTCTCCCTCCCTTTCTATCTCAATCTCTCCCTCTCTCTTCCCTCCCTCTCTCTGACAGTCCTGGGGCTTGAACTCAGGGCAAGCACTGTGCCTGAACTTTTTGCTCAAGGCTAGCACTCTACCATTTGAACAACAGCATCCCTTCTGCCTATTTCTCAGTAGTTTACTGGAGATAAGAGTCTTATGGCTTTCCTGTCTGGACTGGCTTCAAACCAGGATCCTCAGATCTCAGCCTCCTGAATAGCTAGGATTACAGGCGTGAGCCACTGGCACCTGGCTTTGCTATGCTTTTAAATAATAAAGCATCATAACCTCAGAAGGGTTTCATTTTCATATAAGGCACTGTCACGTGGGACTTGCTCATAGCAGGGTAATATGAGAATGTCCAGCTACATACCACCTGGGCATTGAATGGTGAGACTCGCTGACTAGGGAAGTCTGTTTTAGAAGAGTCTATTTTGGTCATAGAGGTTCAAAGCAAGAAGGTAAATGAGAATGCCTGACTGCTGATGAGGGTGTGAAACCAGAACAAGGCTCCCACAATGTCAATGCAGAACAGCGGGAAGGTAGTACCAGGAGCTCTGCTGCAGGTGTGAGCCCTGAGGGAACTCACATACAAGGGTGTATAGGTACAAAAGCATATTCAATGGGAGTTGTCCATAAAAGCTCACCCTGGAAACGACCCGATGTCCATCACAATAGAACGGAACAAAACACAGAGGTCTATGGAGAGTTAGAAAAAACATGGAGGAATTTTACAAGTATAATGTTGCAAACAGAATCAAGATCAAGGGATTTCTAAGAATGAAGTTCCCAAACAAGGGAACTAACTCTGCAGTTTGGGTGAATATATCTGAGTAATAAAGCTAAGAAAGCAAGCAAGGAAGTGAGTCCCACTGTGAGTCAGGTGTGGGGTGGAGCTAGGTAATGGGTGAAGGCTGCCATTCTATAAGCACTTGGGAGAGGTTTCTGAGATGCTGACAGTGTCCTATGTCTTTGTTTGGGTAGTGAAGTGTGTTTGTTACAAAAATGTGTTCACCACAAAATGAAAGCAAAGAATGGAAGGGAAGGGAAAGGAAGGGAAGGGAAGGGAAGGGAAGAGAAGGGAAGGGAAGGGAAGGGAAGGGAAGGGGAGGGGAGGGAAGGGAAGGGAAGGGAAGGGAAGGGGAGGGGAGGGGAGGGGAGGGGAGGGAAGGGGAAGGAAGGAGAGGGAAGGGGAGGGAGGGAAAGGGGGGAAGTGGAGGAAAGGAAAGGGGAGAAAAGGGAAGGAAAGGAAAGAGAAGGAGAGGGGAGAGAGAAGACAAGGGGAGGGAAAGTAAACGAAGGAAAGGAAGGAAAAGGAAGGGAAGGGAAAAGAAGAAAAGGGAATGGAAGAGAGGAAAGAGAAGGAAAGGAAAGGAGAGGGGAGGGAAGTGAAAGGGAATAGAGGATACGAAAGGAGAGGAAAGAGAAGGAAAAGAGAGGAGGGGGAGGGAAGAAAGGGTGGTAGGACAGGAACAAAATGGAAGGAAGGAAAGAGATCTCCACATACTACCATATATCTGAACTCTATAAACGTTCTCTTAACTACCAAGGTGAGTCAGGGGACATGAAAAAATGGTGACCATGCTTTGGGAGGCTGGTGACATTCCTATCGCCCCCCTCCCCATCACACAAGCCAGAGATCTGGGATTCATCCTTGATCCTTTCCTTTCCCTCATCAGACTTTTCATGGACCATCAAGTGCTATCAGTTAGGAAAGTTAACATTTCTTGACAGCACAAGCTCCCCCTCTACTCATCATCATCTTCCCCTCCACTGTCTTTCTGAGGCCTGCTTCATCCTCACAGATCTCACCCTCCTGCTGCTTAGATCCCTACCCCCGCCAAAATGAATAATCCTTGGGGTTTCTACAATGCCCTCCTTTCTTCATACTCCCAATCTTTCAAAGGATGCATGGCCTGACCCCTGCTGCCTCTCTCCTTTACTTTCCTACCAAGTCTTCCTTCAGCTCTTAAGTTTCAGTCATAATCAGCTACATTCAATTCGCTGGACACAACCCACATTTTCCTGCCTTTACACGGAAGCAAATAATGTCCTTTATGAGATTTTTTTAACCACTTTACCACGTGGCTTTCTGGTTCTCCTCTTCCCATCTGAAAACTACTTGGACCCTCACCACCTCCTTAGTTTAATCTGTCTCTAGGTCCTTCCATTGTCACTTGTCACATTTGAGTAACATTATGTGTTCCTGGCTTCCTGTATCTCTGCAACCTAGAATTGAATACAAAGCCTTTCTGTAGCTGTGCTAAGAATGTTGGCTAAATTGAATTAAATTTAATTGAAGTTGGAAACTTTTGATTTTCTTAGTGCCATATGATTGTTCTTTCTCTAGAATTCTTAAAATAGACCAAGTATACAACATGCAGGTCTCTCTCTCCCCACTGGACAGCCAACCCTAAGTTCACTTCCCTCCTTTCCTAGCAAATCCTTCAAGATTCAGATGAGATATGTCACCAGGCAATTTCTCCTGACAGCCAATCACCAAGCTCAGACTCAACCCTGCTTGAATACTAGAAGCACCAAATCTCCCATGCTACATTTTGCCTCTGGGCACAGCACAGATGTTCAAGAACCATCAGCAGAACTTGAACTCCAAAAAAGTTTTTTTTCCCCTCCAGTTGCCACCAAACCATCTTTGAGAAGGAGATAAAAAGACAAGTACTCTCTCAAATATGTGGGCCTGGATCCAGACACGAAGGGAAATATAAAACTGGATATGTACTTATGTTAATATTAAAGTCTGGATGAAACAGACCTAACCTTCACAATCATATTTCAAGGACTTATTTTTAAGGAAAATAATTACATGTCACATTAGGTTTGTAGTCAATCCTAAGTAACCGAAAGCAAAGAGGTACTTACTGCTTAGCTGTTTCACAAATGAGCAAGAGCTGTAGCTGTCAATGGACAGGCAGCCATTGTCCTGTCAGCCCCCAGTGATGCGTCCTCATAGCTCACCCAAGTGCTGTTTGCAGTATCCCCTTTGTGCCCTCCCACTTCTGACTCATAAGCGGGCGGTGGGAGGGTGTGTGTGTGTGTGTGTGTGTGTGTGTGTGTGTGTGTGTGTACAAATGAGGCACCGGAGAAGAGGCTTATGAAAAGGAGAAGGCACCTGAAAAGTTCTAAAGACCTTTCCACCTTTCATTCTTGGATTTACCAATAGGTGGCCCTGTTGAGGAGTCTGATTGTTACCTCAGATTCCATCTGGATTGTTTCCCAGGGACTGCTGGGAAATCTGCTTTCAGGGTGGGATTTGCATGTGATGAAGTGCTGCTTTTGCTGCTTTCAGAATCTGTCTTGGCATGTGTATCTCTTTTGTGTTTGTCTTCTTCAAAAGTTTGTTGGGATTCTTGGATATGTTTAGAAAACAAAACAAAACAAAAACAAAAATGTGACAAGTTTGGGAACATTAGTCAAATATGTTTTTCTCCTGCTTTTAGGATGTATACTGTGCGTGAATGTGGCTCTTGGTTTCAGAGGTCTGAGGCCAGGTTGCTGGTCTGCTCAGTTGTCTCTGTCTCTGTGATGAAGCAGAGCCTCACGGCAGAGGGGCTGTGATGGTTGAACATCGCTGCTCACTTTATGGCAGATGACATGATGTATCCCCAACACATGCTCGAAAGACCCTCTTCCTCCAATAAGGCCCACTTCCACAGGTTTCTACTGCCTCCCAATAATGCCATGAAATATGATACTGCCATGAAATTATGAGTCAATTAGTTGATTCGTCCATTCATTGTCAGAGCCTTTGGGATTCAATTATCTTCCAATGATTGCATCCACCAGCTTAAGAATATTTTTCCTTTTTGTTTTGTTTGTCTGTCTGTCTTGAGGGGGTAAGGAGGATACAGAAATGGAAGAACATAGAGTGAATAAATGCAGCAGTGGTACTCACTATATACCATGTTGAAAATGAACGATATAATTTGTGGATGGGGAAGGGAAGGAAAAACTGGGAGAGAGAGAGAGAGAAGAGGTGACACTGTCCAAAAAGACATGTACTCAATACTTGACGTACTTAACCCTTCTGCACATCACCTTTATAGTAACGACAACAAACTTTAATAAAAAGAATAAAAGAGAAAGTAGCATTCTTATTCTTGCCAAATGTCAAAGCAATGTCTTCCCATTGTAAAAAAAATTGCAAAATAGTAATGAGACAAATAACAAAAGAACATAATCTCTATGCTTAGAGCTAACTCTATTGTAATTATATTGTATATATATATATATATATATATATATATATATATAACTATATATAGTAACTATATTGTGGTATATTCTTCCAGTATTATGATTAGGCCTGTCTTGTACAATTGGTTTTATGCTGTGTGTACTGCTTTTTTTTTTGCTTGTTTTTCATGTAATAACAAATGTTAACATGTCCCCATTTCTTTGAATTTGTGTGTGTGTGTGTGCACGTGCGTGCATGCACACTAGTACTGGGACTTGAACTCAGGGCCTTTATACTCTCACTTGACTTTTTCGAGCCATCAATACCCAGCATCTTTAAATCTTCTTGAACACATGAGTTTTTAACAGCAAGGATGAACAATTGCCTATTTGGGGAAACACTGATTTTATTGAGATGTATCATTTTCCTGGATGAACAGATCAAGCCAAAAAAGTGCTACTCATGGGACTCATACCATACTCAACCATTACCACCCTGTCCTTAGCCTCTGTATTGGAAGACAAGAGGTCTTTGTAGTCATACTAGCCATAAAGGGGCTCATCCACTGGCAGCAGGCCTCAGGAGCACTTTCTTTTGTTCACTGCTATATTCCAAGTGCTCATTTTATAGTGTTTCTGAAATCCAGCCTAAAGAGATCAATACAGCTGGACACTGGTAGCTCATACCTGTAATCCTAGCTACTCAGGAGGCTGAGATCTGAGGCTGACTGTTGGAAGGCAGCCTGGGTAGGCAAGTCCCTGTGAGACTCTTATCTCCTATTAACCACTCCAACCAGAAGTGGAGCTGTGGCTCAAAGTGGTAGAGCACTATCCTTGAGCAAAAGAGCTAAGGGACAGGCACAGGCCCTGAGTTCAAGCCCCATGAATAACAACAGCAACAACAAAAGAGATCAATACAGATAGTAGTTAAAGAACATGAACAAATTGGTTGCCAACAAATGCAAATGGTTTGGAAACAATCCAAACCATACTTACAGTTAGAAAAGCACAACTGGAAAATTTGCATCTCTCACCTCTTCTGTTGGTAAACATCTAAAAGTTTGGCAACACATTTTGCTAGTGAAGTTGTAAGGAGATAAGCCAGTTGTGCAGTGCTGTAGATATACTCAATGTGGTAACACCTGTGTGAGGAATTTGTCAGTAACTAACACATTTACCCTTCAAACCTGCGATTCTGTTTCTAGAAATCTATCTGGCAAGTATGCTATATAAATAGGAAATGGTACTTGTAAGAATTACTCTTTGGGTTATTGTTTATAATTACCAAAGAATGGAAATAAGCCAACTTTACAGCAATAGGGACCCATATACTGAAAAACTATGGTACCCTTGGAAGACAGACTAAGCAGCTGTAACATTGTATAATGGGATCTCTGGAGAAATTCCCATAACACATTATTAAGTGAAAGAAAATAAATGAGAACTGGGTGTTGGTGGTTCACTCCTGTCATCCTAAACTACTCAGGAGGCTGAAATATGAGGATAATGGTTCGGAGCCAGCTGAGGCAGAAAAGTCTGTAAGACTCTTATCCCCAATTAACTAGTAAAAATCTAGAAGTGGAGGTGTTGAATGTGAGTTCAAGCCCTAGTGGTATAAGAAAGAAAAGAGAGAAAGAGACAGATGCAGGGGGGAAGAAGAGGGGAGAAAGAGAGAGAGGGAGAGAGAGAGAGAGAGAGAGAGAGAGAGAGAGAGAGAGAGAGAGAGAGAGAGAGAGAGAGAGAGAGAGAGAGAGAGAGAGAAAGAGAGAGAGAGAGGGAGAGAGGGAGAATACATCTTCAGGAAAATTATAACCCTGAAAAAAAATTTTTAAATGAAAGTTTTTATTGAAAATGCCTTTTGAGTTGGGTGTTGTGGTACATGCCTATATATAATACCAGCTATGAGAAAGGTGAAGATAGAAGGATTATAGTTGGAGGCCAGACCTAGACAAAAAGCGTGAGGCCCCATCTAAGAGTAGGGAAAAAGCAAAAAGGGCAAAAGCATACATAGCTCAAGTGGTAGAAAACCTGCTTAGCAAGTGTGAGGTCTTAAATCCAAACAAGCATACCACCCACCCAAGGGATAGTGTGGTGTGTTGTTGCTTTTGATCCAGATTGAAGTGGAAATAAAGGACACTGTCACTAGTACATGTGTTCAAAAGAAGTGACTCAGATAGGGAACTGAAGCACCAGTGACTTACACCTGTAATCCTCACTACTCAGGAGCTTGAGATTTGAAGCCAGTGTAGGCAGACAAATCTGAGACACTCATCCTGGATTAGCCAGGAAAATGGAGTGGTGGCTCAAATGGTAGAACACCAACCTTGAACATGCAAACATGCAAGGCCTAAGGCAGGTGCTGATGGCTCAGGCCGATGGCTTATGCTTATAATCCTTGCTATTGAGGAGGCTGAGGTCTGAGGGCTGAGGTTTGATGCTAGCCTGGGCAGGAAAGTCTATGAGACTCTTATCTCTTATTAACCAGCAAAAAGCCAGAAGTGGAGCTGTAGCTCAAGTGGTAGACTGCCTGCCTTGAAGGAAAAAGCCAAGTGAGAATGTAAGGGCCTGCGTTCAATCCCCACTACCAACACAAAAACAAGAAAAACCAAATAGGAGGAGTGACTCCAAGATGGAAAATACGGGAAGAATGAGAATAGTCCTGGAGAACAAATTTATTTGCGAACAACACAGACGCATAACCAAGGCCAAAGGAACCTTTTATCCAACCATGGCCAAGCAGGTGAGGACAGCCACTGGCGATCAGGGCAGTTGGTGTCTGTGGCTCTGCTGGCCCTGCCTGAGGTGGGGTGGGGTGGGGTGGGGGCACGGCTCCAACTCCCAACAGCTGCTGCCAGAACTTCACTTCTACAGTTTCCATCCCTTCATTCACTCCGACTCCTTTGTAATTAAAGGCAGGCATATGCTCATTAACTCATTATTCTTTGGAATTAAAATTCCTTATGGCATACAATGGGTTTTATGGAATAATCTTTTGACTCCCAGCGTCTGCCTGTGCAGCAGCAGTATTTGTTCAATGAACAGATGAACTCCCTTTTGCCAGCAAAGTCATCCCCAATAACATCATGCATCATAAAATTTATACTTGGCATTCACCTTGCGCTCGGTTCTACCGCCACTCCTCCCAGCCTACCCTCCATTCAAGTGGCAGTAAATGCAGCCATCCGGAGGGTGGACACTGCATCCCATTATGCATTTAGCATGTGACCTTGGGTAGTTACTGACTTCCCTGTGCCTCGAGCTACTCAGCTGTGAAATGGGGACATGAATTGCACAGCCCTTGCATGCAGCAGCATTTCAACAGCATCCCTGGGATGTCCGCCACCATAGCCCACACACCAGCAAGACCACCATATCTTCTGTTGGATACCAGCTCCCCCAAGCCTTTTGTAGCCAATTCTTTAGTGCCATGGCTATTGTCCCTATTGTCATTTAAATGAGGAATCTCATAACCACTTGCTCCCCCCCACACACACACACACAGGGCTCTGGTCTCTGTACTTATCCATGCAGTTGTTCAGTGTGGGAGAAAAAAAGATTCTTCTATGTTTTGTTGCATCTGGAGCAGCTCCTAAGGAGCCAGCTAGAATTCCCTCCCTTGCTCCTCTCCCAAGACTGTCCTTGTCACCTGGAACTCTGCCTGTTTTGAGCTTTGGATTGAAACATCAGCTGTGAACACTGTGCTTCCTGCCCAACCACCATCACAGGGCTTCCTCAAGGCTCTGCCCTCTCTGTCCCCAGGGACTCCCCTCCACTTTGACCTCACTGGTGTATAGTGGGGCCCAATATTGGAGAGCCTTGCCTCTTGTCACCTCTGAATCTTTTCTTCCAACAGTACCAGTTCTTCCCTCTGTCTGTCCTGTGCTATGGGGTCAGCCTGCATCCAGGGCTGGGAGATTGGCTGGGCCAGAGCTACATAAGGTGACAGAGGGGTCAAGGGTACAGGGTGGGAGGCGGGATGTTGAGGAGGCAAGGGGCAGCGCCTACATGTTGCATGACAGGCACACCTCCTGCTTTACCTAATCACACCTCATAACATGGACTTTCAAAAAGGAAAACAGGGCTGGGAATGTGGCTTCTTTGTAGAGTGCTTGCCTAGCATGCATGAAGCCCTAGGTTTGAGTCCTCAGTACTACATGAACAGAAAAAGCCAGAAGTTGGTGCTGTGGCTCAAGTGGTAGAGTGCTAGCCTTGAGCAAAAGAAGCTCAGGGACAGTGCCCAGGCCCTGAGTTCAAGCCCCAGGACTGGCAAACATAAATTAGTTAATTAAAATTAAAACAGCAGAAAGCTTAGAAGGTCAGAGTTGGGGATTCCCTTTAATGTCATAGAACTCTACTTTCTCAAAGTGGGGTCCACAACGCACATACTGGAGATGTAGCTGAGTCTAAAATGAAGATTCCCGAGCTTGCCACCGAATCTACAGGTTCAGACAGGAATCTGCTTTTGTCATGAAAACTTCGGGCCACTTCTGAGAAATTAACAGCTAAGAATTTCTACTTGATACTTACAGCAGGTGACAGCCTCACAGAGCAGCCTGTTTCCGCTCTATCATGGCAGCTACTAGAAAGTTTCTTCTGAGCCAGGCGTGATGGTGCATGCCTGTTAATCCCAGCACTCCAGAGGCAGAAGTAAGAGGATCACCAGTTCAAGGCGAGTCTAGGCTACATCACAAGACCTTGTCTCAGAAAGGAAAGCTTCTACCCACTAATTCCAACTCTAGAGCCCTGGCAGGTGGCCAACCACAGCCAGGGTATGCTCTGCCGCCTCCTTGTGGCTTTGAGCGGTACTGCAGGGGTGAGTAATGAGGCAAGAGGTGCCAAGCACAGGGATCCTGGGGCTCCATGTGGTGAGTGTGAAAGGCTGATAGATAATCCTTTCCGTAGAAGAAAATCCACGAGTTCCGGTCATGCTGCAGGAAGGAAATCCTAAGGAAGAAAGAAAGCAAAGGGAGGAAGGGAGGACAGCTGCAAATGAAGAGGACTGCCACAGATTGATAGCCCTGGACCCCAGCTGGTTCTTCTTTGGTGAGTGGCCAGGGTGCAGCGTCGCGTTGGAGACTCTCTCCTAGCAGAGGGTTTCTGGTAGCCATTTCTAGGGAGACAATAGTGTGCCGATTTCTGTTTCCTCGAAACAAAATGGCACTGTGCAAATGGTGTTCTTCATTGTGTGCAGGGAAAGAAAAACTTAATCTTTCCATTTCATCCCAGGGAAATGGTTTTTCTGGTAAAGAGGACCGTTGTCCAGGAGCAATGAGCTCCAGAGCAAAAGCAAATTAGGCTCCATTGATGGTTACAAACCACTCACCTTAGAAAGGGGACAGCCACCATTCTCTTACCCAGTGGATCTCTGAGCAGACGGCTTTGACTTGATCATTTAAAATGCATAGCAGAGCAAAAAAAGGAAGTATATTTTCACTTTGTAGGAGAGCCAAAGTGTGAAGAGAGGTGGTAGAAGTTGCTCTAACTCACAGCAGAATTGTAGTAACCTAACATGGAAGGATAGGGAAGGATTAGAAGAGCAAACAGTTCAACACACATAGGGAGCCCTAGGAAAGCAAGAAGTGTGTGCTAGGTACCCACCATACCTAAGACATTTCTCGCAAATCTTTGGCCACACTGGTAACATTAGCCTTTGCAGCAACAGATACAGAGGCAGTTAGTGTTTAACACTGAGTGTTACTCAAAATCAAGCACGTAGTTGAGGTTCCTTTTATGTTGAAATTATCACATTTAATTTACTAAGTCAGTCACTCAAAACATAGCTTAACAAGGGCCAAGATGTGTTCTTTCTAAAAGTTGTAGTTCTGAGGTAAAAAGCATTAATGTTGCATTCTAACCCAGTGCTAAGTGTTAAAAACATAACACATGCAAACTTAATATATTGCACATGAGCTCAGTATTGGTTTTAAAGACAGAAGTATTTTTTTCTTATTCTTTTAAAATATAATGTTATTGTTATTATTGAAGTGTTGTACAAAGATGTTACCTTCAAAAGTCAGGTAATGAACGAGTACATTTCTTCTTTTTTTTTTTTTGGACAATGTCAATCCTTCCTTCACTTTCCTCCAGTTTTCTGGTGCCATCCCTGCCCACAAGTTACATAGGTCATTTTCCACATAGCGTATCCTGAACAGCATGATTGCATTTGAGAGGATTTGTTGTTGTTGTTCCAGTTCTAGGGCTTGAACTCAGGGCCTGGGCACCGTCCTTGATTTTTTTTCCTCAAGGAGAGCACTTTATACCATTTGAGTCATAGCTCCACTTTCGGCTTTGTGCTGGTAAATTGGAGGTAAGAGTCTCAAGGATTTTTCCTGGCCAGGGTGGCTTCAAACAGCAATCCTCAGATCTCATCCTCCTAAGTAGCTAGAACTACAGGCACAAGCCATCCACACCTAGCTAAGACAGAAGTACTTTTATAAATTTGAACACTAAAACTAAGAAAGACAGATGCAAAAGGATTTCTGAGACACAGTACTGGATACTTGGCTGTTGGGGACCAGTCAGTTCCATAACATCTATTGTCTCTGTTAGCTGCAGATCTCAACCCAGTCATGGCTAGCAGAAATGTCTCCAGACATTGCTGAATGACCCCCCAGGGAGAAGAAATGTGTCTACTTGGGAATCTCTGAGATTACACTCTGTGGACTAAGAAATGAATGTGTGTTGAGAATGTCACTTGGCAGTGATTCCTGGTCAGTTCCCTCTTCGTCTTCTGTTGTCACTCAGTTTTCAGCCAAAGCAGCAGGAGTTGTCACCACTACCTTCACTGAAGTGGCAGCAAGTGTGACAGACAGTCACAGCACAGTCACTCACAGGATGCATGTCTAAGTCATCTCCCGTTCACACAGGGGACATTGTACTGCCCGGACCTCTACCCCAACATCTTCCCTGTTCAGATCCTCAGTAAAGAAGGAAATGGTCTACCCCATAAGACTAATGTGCATTTTTTTTCAGTACTGGGAAAGTTCAGCAATCAATTAAAGGCTGTATCATCACTGTTATCACTGGCATAGATCCATTCTTGTGCTAGAGGGCCCCACATTCTCTTGGAAGGGCTTCTGGCTGAAAGGTAAGGGAGAGCATCCCTGAGCCTTGTGGGATTTTCAAGGTCCCACTGTCAGAGAGACTAGGTCTTTTGTAGCACATTTGGATCTGTATGTTCACACCATGAGGGCTGTGAATAAAGAGTACAATTGTCTATTATCTCTCAAAATGAAGATTTGTGCACATGTGTGTGCACACACATCCATGTCTGATATGGCTTTGCTTTTTTTTTTTTTTTTTTTGTCGGTCGTGGGGCTTGAACTCTGGGCCTGGCCGCTGTCCCTCAGCTCTTCAGCTCAAGGCAAGCGTTCTACCACTTGAGCTACAGTGCCACTTCCGGTTTTCTGGTGGTTTATTGGAGATAGGAGTCTCGCGGTCTTTCCTGCCCGGGCTGGCTTTGAACCGCGATCCTCAGATCTCAGCCTCCTGAGTAGCTAGGATTACAGGCGTGAGCCACCAGCGCCCGGCCTGGCTTTGCTTTTATATATGTTCTAATTTACTTCTGTGCTTTATTTTCAGTACTGAGGTTGGAATTCAGGGCCTTGAACGGGCTATGCAACTGTACTACCACTGGATTATATCTTTTTCATTTTTATTTTTATTCTGAGATAAGGTCTTTTTGAAGGTCAAAGATTTGTCCCCGTGGAGTTCAAGTGTGGCCTATATAGTTTTTGTTTCTGTGAAGAGATCTATGCCTTTGGTATCTAGTATTCTACAGACCCCACAAAATGAAGGCGATATCATTGTTAAGGTGTTTTAGTTGTAATAGGTTTAGGGTCTGACATACTACACTGAGCTACAGAGACAGAGCTTTAGTGGTCTTCTTGGCCATTTTTAGCATTAGATTTAAAGTTATCACTTGTAAAACTAGAACTAAGATTATAATAGTTTTTTAAAGTACTTATTTGCTAGTTATTTTCCATAACTTCAATCATAAATATCTTAGAGATAACTGTAATGACAAAATTTTAGAATATCCATAGATAAAAGTTTGGAAAATGCTTTAGCAGTCAATAAAAATCTTGTTATTTCTGTTGTATATGACATTTTAGGATAATAATTTTGATTGACCGATTTATACCTGCACTATCAAGCTCTTTATTATGAACAGGAATACATGTACACATCACTAATTCAGAGATTGCCAGCTTGGTAAGTTTTTTCCTCCTCACAAATTTGGCATTTTAGAAGACATGCACTCTTGGGAAAAACAAATATATTTAACAAACATGAACCAGCAACAATCAACATCATAGTTTATACAGTTACACATACATATTAATTGTTTTCCTTTGGAGTAAGATTTGGAATCTTTGGCTAGGTAAAACAGAAATAGAAATCACTGACATAAACCATAAATTTAGATCTTTTACAGGTTAGAGGGAAATAGTGCCCATGAACCAAATAGGTTTTTTTGGGGGGGGCAGTCCGGATTGGGGCCCGAACTCTGGGCCTGTGTGCTGTCCCTCAGCTCTTCAGCTCAAGGCTAGCGCTCTACCACTTGAGCCACAGCGCCACTTCCGGCTTTTTTCTTTTTGTTTATGTGGTGCTGAGGAATTGAACCAAAGGCCTCATGCATGCAAGGCAAGTGCTCTACCACTGAGCCACCTTCCCAGCCCCCCAAATAGAGTTATTTATTATTGCACAAGTGCAATAGAATATATATAAACAATGTGTATTGTATAGCTCATTGTAAATTATATAGAATGAGAGCACTTGCCCATCACCTTGCATGCATTACATTTAGGCACTAAGTAAATTTTTGTATAACACTTAAATCCTAGCCCATATAACCTACACATTTAGTGTGGTGTTTAATTTTAATCACATAATGTTAGGCTTTTATAAAACAGATATAAAGAGCTCTGATGTATCTTTAGTATGGTCTTGTCTGTGATCATTTGGGTAAATGCCCAAAAGTGGGATTGCTGGGTCATAGGGGAGCTCTATGTGGAGTCTTTTGAGGAACTTCCATACTGCTTTCCAAAGTGGTTAAACAAGTTTACACTCCCACCAACAATGTAGTAAGGTCCCCTTCTGTCCATATCCCCTCCAGCATCTGTTGTTATTAGAGTTCTTGATTATAGCCATTCTAACTGGGGTGAGTGGAGTCTCAATGTTGTTTTGATTTGCATTTCTTTTATGTCTAGGTAGGTTGAGCATTTCTTCATGTGTCTATTGGCCATCCTTCTTTCCTCTTCAGAGAAGTTTCTCTCTAAGTCTTTAGCCCACTTATTTATTGGGCAGTTGTTTCTTAGAGGATTTGTTGTTGGGGGATTTAATTTTTTGAGGTCTAGGTATATTTTAGATATGAGACCCTTGTCTGTTCTATGGCTAGTGAAGATCTTCTCCCAATCGGTGGGCTTTCTATTGGTCTTGCTAGCTATGTCCTTTGCCATGCAGAAGCTCTGCAACTTCTTGCAATCCCATTTGTCCAGCCTTTCTTTGATTTGTTGTGTTTCTGGTCTCTATTGAGAAAATTTCAGTCTGTGCCTAGGAGACCTAGGGCTTCTCCTATTCTGTCCTGCAATGTTTTCAGGGTGTCTGCTTTGACTCCAAGATCTTTGATCCATTTGGAATTGATTCTGGTACAGGGTGATATATAAGAATCTAACCTTAGTTTTCTACAGGTATTTAACCAATTTTGCCAGCGCCATTTACTGAAGAGGCTGTCTTTCTTCCATTCTATTTTTTTTTAGCTCCCTTATCGAAGATTAGATGGCTATAGGCCTGTGGGTTCATTTCTGGGTTTTCAATTCTATTCCATTGATCCTGAGGGTTCTTCTTGTGCCCATACTAAGCTGTTTTGATTACTATGGTTTTGTAGTAGAGTTTGAAATTTGGTATTGATATTCCTCCAGCACTATTCTTTCTGTTAAGGATCATTTTTGCTATTCAGAATCTTTTATTGTTCCATATGAATTTTTGGATTGCTTCTTCTCTTTTATTGAAGAATGAGGTTGGAATATTGGTAGGTACCAGCACAACTATGTTTATTGCAGCATTATTTACCATAGCTAAGATATGGAACCAACCCAGATGCCCCTTAGTGATGAATGGATCAAGAAAATGTGCTACATATATACAATGGAATTCTATGCCTCTATCAGAAAGAATGACATTGCCCCATTTGCTAGGAAATGGAAAGACTTGGAAAAAATTATATTAAGTGAAGTAAGCCAGGCCGAAAAAACATAGGTCCTGTGGTTTCCATTATTTGCAATAACTACTATATGTCTGGGACAAGCAGAAAAGGTCAAAAGCTATGTACATATGACCAAATAAGATGATGTTAAGCAAAATGAACCCCAAGATAGGGACACAAGTGGTTTTTTTGTTTATTGCTATTGTTCCTAATGTATTTATAATCTACCATGTGATTTTTTCTCTTTGTATGTTCCTCCCCCCACGATGCAACCTCTGTTTTCACTGTATTTGATGTCAGTGCCCCATATCTTGTATATACACTTCTCTATCTTGGGGAGGGGAAGGGAAAAGAAAATGCTTAAATAGGGATACAGGTTGACCCACTGTAACAATGAGATGTACAAGACACTATGTTGAAAAATGAACTTTACAATTTAAGCACGGAGGTAGGGTGAGGGGGGAGTGTAGTTGTGGAGGTGGGAGGAAAGGGATGGTAGGGGGAAAACAAAGGAGGAGGTAACATGTAACTGTAACCCTTCTGTACAGTATTTTTACAATAAAAACATATTTTAAAAAAGAACTCTGATGTAGTTAGAAATCAGTTTTGTACATAACTAAAGATCTGATAAAAGTCACCAGAAAATAAATTTTATCTTGAAAAAACAACTTTTTTCTTTGAAGACTGTTTTTTGTGAATGTCAATAATTTTTTAAAAAATTGTGCTGGTCCAAGGCTTGAACTCAGGGCCTGGGCATTGTCCATGAAATGTTTTGCTCAAGGTTAGTGCTCTACCATTTGTGCCACAGCTCCACTTCCAGGTTTTTGGTTGGTTAATCGGAGATAAGAGTCACAGAGACTTCTCCACCCTGACTTGGCTTTGAACTGTAATCTTCAGATCTCAGATTCCTGAGAAGCTAAGATTGCAGACATGAGCCACCAGTGCCTGGTGTCATAGTTTACTAAAAGTAAACTATGTTAAGACAGAAAATTAGAGGTTGTAGTATCAGTGCCTCAAATATAGACCTTTGAAAACATTTTTGGTAATTTTTAACTTATAGCTAAATTAATCACATATATACATCTTTAATAAACCTACATCTTTAATATTCTTTTTGAGATCTCGTTTCCATGTTAGGCCACTCTTTAGGAAAATGTTTACCTTTCAAAATTCTTTCTCACACATAAACATGTATGTTCCCTTTGACTTTCTTTTCCAAATCACATCCCATCTTCCTGAACTCCTACCTTGAGAAAGATCTCTTGTATGAGATCCCTTTTTCTATCCCCTTCTTTTAATTTGAAACCATTTTCATAAAATGTTGCAATTTATACAGAACCTTTTCAATAAAAGGCTCAGTGTTGAGGCTGGGAAGGTGGCTCAGTGGTAGAGTGCTTGCCTTGCATGCATGAGGCCCTGAGTTCAATTCTTCAGCACCACATATGCAGAAAAAGCCACAAGTGGCGCTGTGGCTCAAGTGGTAGAGTGCTAGCCTTGAGCTGAAGAGCTGAGGGACAGTGCCCAGGCCCAGAGTTCAGGCGCCACAACCTGCAAAAAAAAAAAAAAAAAAGGCTCAGTGTTTTATAAATAAAGAACAAGGAAGAAATTATCTCCTTGTATAACAAAAGTCCATATGTTTCTAAAGTAATCAAAATGTCTGGCAAGGAGTTGGGGTTTTGACATAACAACAACAACAAAAACTTTGAAAGAAATAAAATTTTCATGCACTTATGTGTGTGCATGTGTGTGTGTTTGTGTGTGTGTGTGCACACGTGTGCGTGCACCAGTACTGTGGCTGAGATTCAGCTTTTGCTTAAGTTTTTCAATCACTGATGGCCATCTACTACTTGAGCCATACTTCCATTCTTGGCTCTTTTGCTAGTTAATTGGAGATAAGTCTCTTAGATTTGTCTGGCATCCTCAGATCTCAGCCTCCTGAATAGCTAGGACTATAAGCGTGAGTCAGGCTCTTACATAGTATTTAGAGTTAGGAGAGCAGTGGATCTTGATTGTTTTCAGTTTTATCAACATTGGTTATCATGCAGCTCTGTTTAGAAAGAGGTCCAGTCAGGTAAGGCAGAAAACTGGGCCCTGTTTCCTACTTAAATTAACCTTTTAGCCCTGTTGAGAGATACCTGTGATTCCTCATAAGATATTGGGAGTTTACCAGTTTGAGCTTGAGTGGTAAGACTCCTTATACAGTTTTATTCTTCAGGGCCTGCCATTTTGGAGGTAGCTCCTCCCCTCTCTGGAGAGAGGGACAATCCTTTAGCCAATACTTCTCTTCCTGGAAGAGGGAGCATGTCCTTGAATAGCTTGATCCCTTAGAGCTGCCTGCTTTCCAGTGTCCTCCTTCTCCACATTAGAAACACTTCTCATTCAGGTTACTGAAATCAAGCTGCTGTTTAATTTCCCTGGATTATTCCTGGAGGAGGCTTTCCTTTAGGGAGAAATCTCCTGTCCATCATCATTGCCAATATTTGACTTTGCTTTTCAGCAAATAATTGGGCTTGCTTCTCTGCCTGTAACAGATCTCTTAATACTTTTTTTTTTTTGGTCTTTCATTAAATAGAGGTAGTTGAAAACTTTAAAGGTCAAATTTACTATTGTTTAAGTAGAATCTGGGGGTTCAACTTCTGTTTCTGAAGCTTATGTCAGATATCTGCTGCTTACTGGATAATATAGCCCCCAAAATATTTGTCCTATTGAATCTGTTCTGATATTAATATGCTTTCTCAGAGTCTCTGTTAACTGTCTTCAAAAACAGGTTAGAATTCTTACTGTCTCTCTGAATGATAACCTTTATCATAATTAACAGCCTTGTGCATTGACTGCACAATAAATCAAACAATTTTAAAATTTTGCAACAGGTTTTCAACTCCTTAGTTTTAACTGGGTTCGCCGTTGGGAATGTCATCATTCTCATTGGTTTAGTTTTATCCCTGACATGGATCTCATTAGCATAAATCTGAACTGCTATCTAAATGCTACATGCTTTTTCTAGAATGCAACAGTCTGAGAATAAAGCATTCAAGTCCTTCCAAATTAGGTCAAAAGTAGTAGTCATAACATCAAATCCATCTAAAAGTGTACAGAGTCCTCGGGAAAGCAGCTGAGCTTTTCTTTGCAATGTCAAACATCTCAGAAAGAGCTGTGCATTAGAGAATTTTAGGAAACTCCTATTTAAGGTCCAAGATTTCCCATGATGTAATTCATATTGTTCCCAGTATTGAATAACATTATTTTCTATCTCTTTAAGACTCTCTCCTTTAAAGTCTTAATTCTTCAAAATATACTCTAGTGGCAAATGATTATGGGTTTTTTATGCTAGTACTTTTTTATGCTCGACCTGAATCAAGGCCTCATGCTCTTGCTTGACTTTGTCGATCAAAGCTGGGCTCTACCTCTTGTGCCACACCTCCACTGAATTGGCATGATTAATAAAAACAGTTCCTATCTTTCTTTTCTTTTTTCCTTCAGAGAAAGATAGAAGGAAGAAAAGGAAAGAAATACAGCACAGCTGCCATGATTATTTGGTAGACCAAGGAAGTCCCTGCTTCTGAGCTACTTAACATAGATCATTTATCCAGTACTCTTAAGTAACAGAGATCAGTAAACATGCAAAACCATGCAAGACTAGTGCTGTCCAAAACATAGACATTGTAAGTCACAAAAGAAGGTCCATACATTATTTTAAATTTTCTAATAGTTTCAATCAGTAATTTTTTAAAAGGGGGAAATGAATTTTATCATTTTATTTTATTCAACAAAAATTATATAATATATATCACTGCAGTCTGTGTCATGGAAAAAATACTGATATGTGTGATATTCTGTAGATATATTCTGTGGATATTCTATAATTCTATATTTTTATTTTTCAATTACGTTTCTGTATTCCCTTTGGTGCTTGTTTGTCTATTCCAGCACATCTCCAAGGGCTCTACTTACACGTTTGTCTTTTTTCCAGGCTTTCAGCATTAATAACCTTTTCTTGTTTTCCACAGTTGCTATTATTTTCTCTTCTCCATATCCCCATTGTGGCATTTAAACCTACAAATAGGAAAACTTACTATTTCTGGTGTTGAGTCCAATACCTTTTTCAAAATGCAGTTCACTATAGCATGACTGTATCAACATGTAGCATGAAGTAACTAATATAACGTATACAATACAGCAATATAAAAGTCTTATATAAAAATTAAGACGATGTTATAAAATGAAGGTATTACATCATTATTGAACTAGGCCACAAAATAATTACTATCGTTACTATAAAATAATAATAGAAAACCATGCCATGGCTCCCTTTGCCATTGCTTTCTTTTTGAAAGAATTTACTCTTTGTAATAACCCTCATTTGGTCCTCTTCCCTGGCAACTAATGGACTCTGAGAGGTCCCTAGAGTTTGGGCCACCTCCTAGCAGCCTCTGCTCTGGCTGATCTACAGACACCTCACACCCTCATTATAATTAGGTCAGAGAGAATGACGCTCAGCTGTCATGTCCACCGTATGCTTAGACTACAGGAGCCCAGGTCTCTAGATAATCAACTCCAACTTGTCATTTGCGTCAGTCTTGCAGAAGGATGGGATGCAGGGGTTATTGCCTGGATATCACGCACAGTCTTCTCTGTTGTGGGGGTCTTAAGGGGCCAAGGCACCCTGGCCTCTCTTTGGGCAGGTTCCATGTTGTCTTCAAGCTTCACTTTTTAAAAATCTTGCCGCTCCATCCCATATTTTATTATTTTGTTGGTGGTGGTGGTCGTGGAGCTTGAACTCTGGGCCTGGACACTGTCCCTCAGCTCTTCAGCTCTAGGTGAGCACTCTGCCACTTGAGCCACAGCGCCACTTCTGGCTTACTGGGTGGTTTATTGGAGATAAGAGTCTCACGGCCTTTCCTGCTCGGGCTGGCTTTGAACGGGGATCCTCAGATTTCAGCCTCCTGAGTAGCTAGGATTACAGGCATGAGCCACCGCTGCCCAGCTCCTCCAAAATTTCCTTGTTTGTGGGGCCTGAAAGATCTAAGGTGGCCTTGCAGCAGGTGTCTGGGCCGCTGGCCAGGATTTTGTCCTGGCATTCTGTAACTTCACCTGCAAGACACAGCCACGGCTCCTACAGCTCCTTCTCCTTCTTCATCATTATCTCTTGGGCCTGCTGGCTGACATAAATCTCCTCCTGAGACAGCTCATCCAGGACAGGACTAACATTGGTTCTTTACAGAATAGAATGGACTCTTCAGTGGCAGTCATGTGTTCTGACAGCTGGCTGCAGCAATGTTAGAGTTCCTCCGCTTGCTTCTGGTAGTCCTCCTTGGGCAGGTTGTGGGGGTATGCAGCTTTTCAGCTTCTCCTTGGGCATCTGTGTGTCTTGCCTCCTGTCCCCAGACACCCCATGGTTCCAGCTCTTGAGGAAGAGGGTCTGGCACTGCAGCTTTATTTGCCACTGGGTACCAGGTTAGCCCGACACTCAGCTGCAAGCTGAGCATCATCTCCTTGGCGTTAGCAATGGATAGAACTTCAAGATGAAAATCCCATATGGTCTGTGGGTTGTCTATGTCCTCTGGGACATTCACATCAGGGGAGTCACCTCCTCAGCCTTTTCTTCTTCTCTGTTCACTCCTTCACCTTCCCTAAGGAAAGCCAGGAAGCTCTGGGCCCACAACTGCTTGTCCTGATGTGTGGTGGCTTTAAGGCATTTCAGGGTTTCTTGAAACTTTTGATTGATGCTTCAGGCCCCCAACTTACTCTGTACCTGCTCCTGCTTCAGCTAGTCCAGAAGATGGGTCTACCCCAACAGGTGCTGCCACAGGGCCTTCTTCTCTGACATCAGATGCTGATCGGAGGCCATGTGCTATTCACAGGTAGCTCTGAGCTCCTGCAGCTGGGCCAGGAACTGCTCACACCGCTCCTGCAGATTCTAAGCTGCTTAGTTCTATAACTCAGCTGTTTCTCTCCATTCTGCTATCTTCCCCTCCAGCTGTCCCAGCTTCTCTCGCAGCCTCTTCACCTGCTGTTCTGAGTGCAGGATGCTGGCGAGATCCTCCTTCTCACCGCTCAGCCTGTGGAAAGCATCCTGCAGCTGGGCCACTGATCTTTCAGCTCTTGGTTGTGCACACATGTGCATCTATGGTCTCCTGTTCCCTTTTCCATTGTCTCAAGGATCTTGTGCCTATCCTCGGCATGCTGATCCCATTCCTTGGCCCTCTTCTCCAATATCCACAGCTGCTGCTGCTGCTGCTGCTCCAGGTTCTAGAGACCAAGGTTCTAGTTTTCCTCTTCCTGATATGAAGTTGCTCCTCCAGGTTATTTTATTTTATTTTTATCGGTGTGGGGCTTGAACTCTGGGTCTGGGCGCTGTCCCTCAGCTCTTCAGCTCAAGGCGAGCACTCTACTGCTTAAACTACAGTGCCACTTCCAGTGTTCTAGTGGTTTATTGGAGATAAGAGTCTCATGGACTTTCCTGCCTGGCTTTGAACCATGATCCTCAGAGCTCAGCCTCCTGAGTCCTCCAGGTTCTTGAGCTCCTTCTGCATCTGGAAGGCCTGGGCCTGCAGCTGTTGCTCAGCTTGAGATGGCCCTGGGGAGCTGCAAGGCGGCATCTCAGTTCCACCACGTTGGTCTATAGCTCCAACACATGCCTCACCTCTTGCTCTGTCTCCTCTCTCAGTTGGCTCATCTGCTCCGAGAGCTGCAGGACCTTGCCTTCCACATAGAGCTCTCTACCTTCGAGTCCTCCCCAAAGTTGTCTCTCTCCAAATTTAGTGTGGTCACCAACTCTAATGCTGTCACCAACTCTTTTATGTAATCTATCCAGCTCTACCCGCTCCACTCGTGCATGGTGGAACTTGTGGGTTTTGATCTTCATGTCAGCCTTCTGTGTCAGGAGCACTTCCAGCCTCTCCTGCAGCTCATGTTCTCTTCCTGCGGGTCATTAGAGCTCCTGGCCTTTGCCTGGAGCTGCAGCTTCACATTGTTCAGAGCTTTGATGAGCTCGAGGTTGTTCTCATTTGTCTGATTCTGCATGGTGGAGACTGCACACGATGTCATTTCTAGCTCTGTGACCCTCTCTGCTGCAAAGCCTGCAGGCAGCTGGCAAGACCCTCATGCTACAGGGCTCTCTAGCTGGCCTCCTGCTGCACATGGGCTAGGGCAGAGTATAAACCAAATGTTTCTAAAGCCAAGTTCTCGCTTGATAGTTGTGGAGTTGCAAGTCTATTTTCAGCGCTTGCTGCACAAGCCATCTTCTTGTTGTCTTTTCCCAGGTGTTCCTGCAGGTCTTTTGTTTCCTGCTTCAGGTGTGCCATCTTACACAGCTGTTAGTTTCGTATTCTGCTGGAGTCCATGGCACGTACCAGGTGTTGGCCCTGACCATCACACAACTGCAGTCACTTAGGGAACCTGAGAGGTCCTTCTCAGACCACAGCGCTAGAGCCTGTTACACTGAAGACTCTTATGACTAGGATTAGGCAAAGGGTGGGGCCCCGGGGGTGGGGGGAGGGAAGGGGGAATCAAACCCTGGAATTCTGATGGTGAATGAGTAACAGGTGGCAGGGTCAGGGCGCCACTTTACAGTCTCCTCATTTCACAACACGTCCCTCCTAGTTTCATCTCATAAAAATCCCCTCTACAATATCAGCCCTCCAGTCTTCCAGACTGTTCGAGTTCTACAACTCCTCCCCCCCTCCTTTCTGGAAAGTTTCTGGACCTGGTTGTGAAGCTCACTTTCTCCCACCTGGATCCACTTCCTCTGTCATTCCTGGTGTACCCTGTTCCTGTAAGAGAGGACTTCGGAGTCAACCAGCTTTTCTCTTGGGATTTGCTGCCATTATGTCATATCTCTATCTCTGTCTCTCTCTGTTTCTCTGTTTCACTCTTGGTCTTTCTCTGTCTCTCTCTGTCTCTGTCTCTGTCTCTGTCTGTCTGTCTGTCTTTCTCTCTCTCCCTCTCTCTCTCCCCTGCTCCCAGGGACATTATTCCTTATCTATGCCCCTACACGCTATTTTCACTCTGGAATTTTAGAAAACATCTCAACATTTTCTTTACTAATAATCGTTCTTGAACTTCAACAGGGTTTAAATAGGTTTGTTGGTTTGTTTCTGTGTTGGGACCTAACCCAGGACCCCAAGTCCTAGCTGAGGGCTTACCACTGAGGTAGCAGCCAGTCTTAGATGGAGAGCTTTAAATGATAAAGGTAAAACCTGCTGGGGGCCTGGGGAGGAGTCAGGCAGAACTAGAGTATGGTGTGCAAAGTTTTCCATGCCTGCATTTAATAATTTTCCTTCAAGCCTTGTTTCCTGTGGTCCCTTTTATTTCCCTTTCTCCACATGGAATTATTACCAGTAGTTTGGTAAGAAAGCTCTTTTCTTTTCATCAGTATTGGGATTTGAATCCAGGGCCTCATGCTTGTTAGACAGGCATGCTACCACTTGAGTGACTTTCGTGTTTTATTTTTTTAGATAAAGTCATTTTTGCCCTCAGGCTGGCCTAAGACCTTGATCTTCCTGTTCTACTTCTTCACTTAGCTGAGATTACATACAGATACAACCGCACTCGGTCCATAAGCATGCTTCTGCTCTTTTCCTATGCATTTGCACATATGTAGGCAAAGTATCATGTGAACGAAAGTATATTCTACATGTCACCCTGCCTACAATAGTTGTGCCTAATTGCCCTCCAAAAATGGAGCACTTGCTTATAGTTTCATGGACAGCATAGCCTGGGCTTCTGTTCCCTGATCACCCTACCACTACTAACATCTGACATTGTCCGCTGAGTTTGTCAGCCAATATTTGAGGTTTGGGGTGGGAATTTCCCCTTCCTTTTCTGGCAGGGTGCCAGCACTCAGTTCCACCGCTACAGCCACTGTCTCAAGAGCATTCTCTAATATGTGACAGCACGTCAACCCTTTTCAAGCTCTCATTTATCTTTCCAGTTTATGTAAATGAAGAGCAGGAAGGAGCACAAATGGCCTCATTGCTAGAAGGGATCTAATAACCAGCTTGTCGGCTGCTGCCTTACTCAGCCTGGTATTATTTCCAAGAAGGATGTCATTAGTTTTTCCTTCAAATGAGTTTCTACTGTTATTTGATGTTAGCAGCTAAAGAGATCCGTCAATTTGAGATACTTGAATTAAAGAAATCTCTAGCTAGTCCTACATTATTGTTCATAGTGGGACATCATTCTTCATGGTCCCCAGGAGGCTGACATACATGGCCCATCAATGGGCCAGGAACAATCGCTTGTATTGTTACATTGTGACACACACAGAAGCCAGTGGATTTTGCAAAGCTGATGTTGATTGAAAAGACTAGAAGCTGAGCGCCAATGGCTCATGCTAATATGATCTTAGTTACTTAGGAGGCTGAAATCTGAGGATGTTGGTTCAAAGCCAGCCTGGGCAGGAAAGTCTATGAGATTCTTGTCATCAGTTTACCATTAAAAAGCCACAAGTGAAGCTGGGCACTGGAGGCTCACAACTGTAATCCTAGCTACTCAGGTGGCTGAGATCTGAGGATTGTGGTTCAAAGCCATTAAGGACAGGAAAGTCCACGAGACTCATCTCCAATTAACCACCAGAAAACCAGAAGTGGTGTTTTGGCTTAAAGTGGTAGAGCACTCGCCTTGAGCAAAAAAGCTCAGGCACAGCACCCAGACCCTGAGTTCAAGCCCCAGGACCACCAAAAAAAGAAAAAGCCAGAAAGAAAACTATGGCTCAAGTGGTAGAGTGCTAGTCTCAAGCTAAAAAGCTAAGGGACAGTGCCTAGGCCCTTAGTTCATATACACGTGCACGCGTGTGCGGGCGCGCATGCACACACACACACACACACTTACAAGAGAGATTGGCAAATCAGAGTAATAGACCATCAGCCATGTCTCTGATGAAGTTTATACATCAGTAGCCATTCATGGCAGAGGCGCAGAATCCTTCTCTCTCCCCACTTTGTTATTTCCCCTTAGCCACGGAGGAGGAGCTGACTTCTGTAGGCTTCTTTATGTTTCCTGTGGCTAGGAGATATGAATCCACACCAGCCTCAAGAAAGAAATTCCAGTAAGAAATGTACGCATTATCCTTCCCATGTAATTGTAACCCCTCTGTACAGTATGTTCACAAATAAAATAATATAAAAAAAAGAAATTCCACCAGCTTTTAAACATCTGCTACATGCTGATTGAGTTGTCTAAGTTCCCAGGTTCTAAAGTTCCATGAGGTGCTTCCTGGAGGATAGGGGTTGAGCATCCCTGAACTGGGACAGAGAGAGAAGGATAGGGAGTAGGAGGGATTTTCCTAAGGTGTGGCCAGGGACAGAGAGTATGTGACATCTCTCCACAAACAGATGATTCAGCCTCCCACAGACACAGGGGCCTCCCTTGGCTGGAAATAAGCACTGTGTGCTGCCATCTAAGATATGAGTACCTGAGCAATCTTGCCGCAAGCCTGGGGTGATCAAAGGAGGCACCAGTTGGAATCCTGAGGGTCTGCCCTGTACTTCACTTGCTCCCTTAGATAACTAGGCTGGTCTTTGGCCAGGAAAGATTGTGTTTCTGAATACAATTTCAAGTTGCTTCACTTTCGTGCAGTATAATTGATTCATTAAGTGTGGATATCCAGGCTAATGTGGTTGTTAGTCTAACTCATCAGTCATTCAAAGGGCCAGTGTTCTGGTTAACAAAAGAGCATGCACCTGGCTGAGCCCATTAGGCCCGAGAGCTGGCTTCATCTCCTCCTGATCAGAAGGAAGCCTGTCAGGATAATGGGAAGACGTTGTTATAGCCAGAGGGCCGCAGTGCAATTTCTGTATGAAAGGACATCATGGTGACAGTGTGTGTGTGTGTGTGTGTGTGTGTGTGTGTGTGTGTGTGTGTGTGTGTGTGTGTGTGTGTGTGTGTGTGTATGTGTGTGTGTGTGTGTGTGTGTGCACCAGTACTGGGGCTTAAACTCAGGATCTGGGCACTGTCCCTTAGCTCTTTTCTCTTTTTTTTTTTTTTTTTTTGGCGATCGTGGGGCTTGAACTCTGGGCCTGGGCGCTGTCCCTCAGCTCTTCAGCTCAAGCGCACTACCAGTTGAGCTACAGCACCACTTCCCTTAGCTCTTTTCATTCCAAGCTGGTGTTTTACAACTTGAACCACAGCTCCACTTCCAGCTTTCTGGTGGCTAACTGAAGATAAGAGTCTCATGGACTGGCTGGCTCTGAACCATGACCCTCAGATTTCAACCCTCTTGAACAGCTAGGATTAGAGGGTGTGAGCCATCAGTACCTGGCTATGGTGCCAAATTTTGCAAGGATAGTGTGGAAAGAATGGAGCGTTGTGAAGGGATACTTAAAAAGAAATCTGTGGAATTTTTCACTAAATGCATTGAAGACCTACTATGGGCGTCACATATCTTCTGGTTGCTTGAGGGAGAAGAGTGGTAGGAATAGTTCAGAGGCAACGGAGATAGCACATTTCCTATGAGACAGAGGTTATGAAACCTTCTATGCCCAGCTCTGTGCTCTGTGTCCTGTCATTTTAGTTCAGCCTAAACTATCAAAGACAGTTCTGGTCACCAGAAAGAGAGAGTTTGGCAGAACTTCAGACACCAGAGATCCTGTCTAGCTGTATGATCTTGGGTGGGACTTTACTTTTCTGACCCTTGGTTTCCTCATGTAAAGTGAACATGAAAATCTTTACCTGGTAAAAACCAGATCAGGTATCCACTAGACTGCTCCAGGCAAGGTGATAGGGGCTCATGCCTGCAATCCTATCTACCCAGGAAGCTGAGATACTAAGATTGTAGTTCAAAGCCAGCCTAAGCAGGAAAGTTTGTGAGTTTCTCATCTCTAATTAAATACCAAAAAGCCAGAAGTGGAGGTAGACCTCTTTAAATAGTAAGTGCCAGCCTTGAGCAAAAAAACCTAAAGAACAGCCTCTAGACCCTGAGTTCAAGTCCTAGTCTCTCTCTCTCTCTCTCTCTCTCTCTCTCTCTCTCTCTCTCTCTCTCTCTCTCTCTCTCTCTCTCTCTCTCTCACACACACACACACACACACACACACACACACAGACTGATCCAGAAGGTACAATGAGCTTCTGGCAGAGCCCTTGACCCACTTTGAGAAGCCTTTTAGCCTTTTCTGTCTCATATTTTCCCTTATATTCTTTCTTTAGGGTGACAGAGCGAGGCTGGGATTTCAATTTATAAATAGAGTCTCAGTTCGTATTTCAAACCCCAGTTCTGCTAGTTATTAGTGGGGTGACTTTTAGCACATGAGCTGGCTTAAGTCCCAGTTTTTTCAGGAAAATGGGGACATCCTCGCCTTCTGGGAACTGAGGTTTCAATGAGAGGACAGGTAGGAGAGCTCCGCAGAGCTATGATTCCCCTCTGTCCACATGGACCCTTTCCCAGCACGCTGCCTCCCGCCACCCAGAAAGAGCCAGGTTTGGAACATGGCGTGGCCAGCCAGTTGTACCCACTCGGGCAGGGGAGGAGACAGCAGTGCTCTGTACCTCTGCAGGGAGCTTCCCTGCTCCCTGTCACCATCCACATCTCAGTACCTGCACCACAAATGTCCTCCACCACTGCCCAGTCCCCCTGCCCCATGGCCAAGACCCACCATGTGGGCCTGGAGTCGGTGTGGCTAAGATGCTGTGATGCCCAGGTGTGCAAAGTTCCTCAGTGCTAGCAAGTTTGGAGGTTTTTCATTTTCTTTTTTAAATCTGTGTGTATGTAAGAGAGAGAGAGAGTGTGTGTGTGTGTGTGTGTGTGTGTGCGTGCACATGCATGCTAGTACTGGGGCTTGAACTCAAGGCCTGGGTGCTATCCCTGAACTCACTCTTTTCTTTTTTCTTTCTTTCTTTTTTTTGGGGGGGGGGGGGGTCTAGTCATGGGGCCTGAACTCTGGGTCTGGGTGCTATCCCTCAGCTCTTCAGCTCAAGGCTAGCGCTCTACCACTTGAGCCACAGCGCCACTTCTGGTTTTTTTCTTTTTGCTTATGTGGTGCTGAGGAATCGAACCCAGGGCCTCATGCATGCAAGGCAAGCGCTCTACCACTGAGCCACCTTCCCAGTCCCTGAGTTCACTCTTTCTTCCTTGCTTGCTTTCTTGCCTGCCTTCCTTTGTTCCTTCGTTCCTTCGTTCCTTCATTCGTTCGTTCGTTCCTTCCTTCCTTCCTTTCTTTCTTTCCTTCTTTCCTTTCCTTTCTTTCTTTCTCTTTCCTTCTTTTCCTTCTTTCTCTCTTTTTTCTTTCTCTTCCTTCTTTTTTCTTTCTTTCCCTTCCTCCCTTCCCCTCTCTTTCTTCCTTCCTTCCTTTCTTTCTTTTTCTTTCTTTCTTTCTTTCTTTCTTTCTTCTTTCTTTCTTTCTTTCTTTCTTTCTTTCTTTCTTTCTTTCTTTCTTTCTTTCTTTCTTTCTTTCCTTCTTTTTCTTTCCTTCATTCCTGCACCATCGGTGTCCAAACCCCTGGCTTGATGATGCCTCCTGACTCTTAGCTACCTCTTCACTGCTGTCCACCACTGCTGATCCTTTTTCACTCCCCAACTTCATACCTATGTTATTGAGCTTTCCATCATGTGACAAACTAACTTTGATACTCAACTTAATAAGGGAAACAGTTTATTTTTGCTCATGGATCCAGAGAGTCTAGGGTCATGAAGTCCTCTTGCTTTGAGCCAATGGTGGGACAGAACATCACAGTGGGAGCGTATGGCAAAGGAGGTCTTGCTCACCATCTGGTGGTGGGAAGCAGAGAGAGAACAACAAAGGAGTCAGGTTCCAATACACCGTTCAAGGACATGCACCCAGTGACCTAACTTCCTTACACTTGGTTGCACTTCCTAAAGATTCCACACCTCCCTAAAGTGCCATGGGCTGGTGACCAGAGCCTCAACACGGGGCCTTTGGAGAACACTATCTAAACCTTAGTAAATTCCTACAATGCCCCTTGGCTTTTTAGTACAATTCATATGCCCTGATGTAAAATGGAAACATCCTTTATTTTCAAGGTCTAGTTCCAATCTCACCTGTCATTTCTCTACCCTAGGTAACCTACAGTTAGCTAAGTCTGATGAGTAAGCACTCTGAGTATCTCCTGATCAATCTTTTTTTAAATGGTTTTCCCTTTGACTGAAAAGCCCATCAAAATCCTATACTCTCAACACCCAGTGCCAATGTTACCTTTTCCTTGAAGCCTTTTCTTAACTTGCTCAGGACTCTGTCTTCCTCTGGGCTTCCTTGCTGTTCTGTAAACCTTCAGCTTTCCCTTTTACACAGATTTTGTGAGTATACATCTTATTTCCTTTGTGAGACTCCTCAAACCAATGTCTTCATTCCAAACCACATTAATGAATGGACATGTATCTATAAAGAAGTTTGTCTCCATTCAAAGCAAGTTAGATGCAAAATACAAAAGCCAAACATCCCTTGTGCAAATTACTATTGACTATAACCTCAGGGAGTCAGTGGAAGTTCATACAACAGAGTGAGGCAGAAGCTGGGTAAAGGAAGATGAGGGATAGATATCAAAGACAAGGCAGAGACAGCATTACTGAATGTACCAGGAGAGGGCAGAAGTGGCTTATGGGACTGAGGTTCTGGTGTCATTACAGATACCCGTGAGAGCAATTTAGAGTTTAATGTGAGTTCATCCTTCTGCTGTTGACTCTTGGGTGGGGATTGCTGGGTACCTGTGGCTCATGCTTGTAATTCTAGCAACTCAGGAGGCTGAGATCTGAGGATTGTGGTTTTAAGCCAGCCGGGGCAGGAAAATCCACAAGGCAGGAAAGTCTGTGAGACTCTTATTCCCAATTAACCAGCAAAAATCCAGAAATAGCACTGTGGCTCAAGTGGTAGAGTGCTAGCCTTGAGCAAAAAAGCCCAGCGACAGCACCTACACCCTGAGTTCAAGCCCCAGGACTGGCATGAATCAAAAACAAAACAAAAGAGCAACCATAGGACCCTGGTCTCAGTTCTTGCACTAAACTAAGCAAGCCAGCAAGAGGGTACTATTTATCTGACAATGTCTGATTACCAATGAAAACAGACGAACCCAAGAACAAACCACTTTCCCTACCAAGATTATCCATGATGTATTACTTCTGGATACCTATTTTTACCTAGAGCTGGTTCTAGGATATCTTTAATATCTGCTAGGGTACCTGGACCTCTGGACAATCAACTGGAAGCTGCAAAGAGCAGTGGTAAGAAGAGCAGTTGCCCAATAAATCTCCTTCTAGACCTGAGCAAGAACCTTGATTAGTAATACCAAGGCTGTCCTGAAGAGGGCATCCTCACAAAGGCTCTTTCTTCAGTATCACGTGGAAGTCAGGAATTGGTTGAGTTGTGTTCTTGGCATAAAGAATGATCTGGCTCCAACATTTTGATTCGTACATCCTCCCACCGTGGCTCCCATTCAGGATGACTGTCTCCCTTGGTCTTCCTGAGGGATTTAACTCTTTCACCAGCTCTTGCAATCTGTGTAGACACAAACTCTCATTTTATACAAAACTAGAAGGTGGCAACTGCATCCACACTGGTGTTAATAAGCAGCTAGGCAGAGCAGCAGTATTGGCTGGTGGTCATCACTGTTGTTGGACCACTGTCTGGACACAACAACATCACCAGGAAATAAGACCTCTGTTTCAGAGAGTTCTCATGACCGAAGACCAGGCCCCCAGCTTCCCCAGGAGGCAGGTCTGTGGCTTGGGATGGAGAAGCTGTAGAGCTGTTCACCACTATTACCCCCTTCCCCCATCCAATGAGTTCCTGAAGCCCAGGGCAGTGCCCTGCCTTGCTGCCCACACCATACACTCAGGCTCTCAGGAGGACTCTGCAGAAGACTCTGCAGCCTGGATTCTGTGGCACTGTGAGCTCTGTAGCTGAGCTGAAGCTATGAAGTATCAAGGGGCTGAGAGCTTGATCTCCAATCTCTCAGTAAAGCCCCCAGAACACTAGGGGCTGGGGCCTAGGGCCCTGGTAAAATCAGTAGTCTAGGCAACACAGAGGCTGAAATTACTACCCTGTGTTTAAGATGAAAGTCTGTGTTAAGGTTGGAATGTTTATTGCTTCTCTGCTTTCTAAGATAAGGAAGTCATTTATCACTTGTATGCAAACTATGCCTCATGCTAATGATTGTAACCCTAGCATTTGCTTGTAACTTCAGTCCCCTCCCCCTGTACTGAATGAACTCAATAAAAATGTTTGTTAAGGGGTCTTGGGATCTGACAGCAGGAATCGCTTCGGGTCCCCGGGTCCCCCCAAATCTTGGTTCTTTGGCCCGGCCTCCATCATTGTACTGCCCCTAGTTTGTGGTGGATTGGGACGTGGCACCATCACCTAAGAGTCATCTTAAATGCAGACACTGAGGCCATGTTTGTCACCACCCATTTCTGGTAGGTCTGTGACTCTGGGAATCTGAGAATCATGTACTAAGTCTTGGAGATTAAGAATGGATTTGATACTGGTGCTGGGAAAACTGGGCAGCCACATGCAGAAAACTAAAAGTGGACCCCAGCCTATCACCATGCACCAACATCAACTCAAAATGGATTGAAGACCTTAACATTAAACCTGTTACTCAAACTACTGCAGGACAGAGTAGGAGAGACACTTGAACTAATAGGCACAGGAAGGAACTTCCTGAACAGAGTCCCAGGGTCACAACAAATTGGAGAGAGACTTGACAAATGGGACTGCTTTAAAATAAAAAGCTTCTGCACAGCTAAAACTATAGCAACCAAGCTAGAAAGACAACCAACTAATTGGGAAAAAATATTTACCAGCAATATATCAGACAAGGGGTTAACATCCTGTATATACAGGGAACTCAAGAAACTAATCCCTCCCAAACCTAACAAACCAATTACTAAATGGGCAAGGGAACTAAAGAGAGACTTGTCAGAAAAAGAGATAAAAATGGCAAAGAAACACACAAGGAAATGTTCACCATCCCTGAAAGAAATGCAAATAAAGACAACCCTGAGATACCACCTTACCCCAGTCAGAATGGCCCACATCCTAAAGTCAGCCAACAACAAATACTCGAGGGGATGTGGAGAAAGAGGAACCCTATTACACTGCTGGTGGGAATGTACACTTATACAACCACTTTGGAAAGCAGTCTGGAGGGTCCTCAGAAAGCTAAATATTGACCTCCCTTATGACCCAGTCATACCACTTCTGGCTCAGCCTGATGACAGGGGCAGGGAGGAAATGGAAACTATGCGGGAAGAACAGGCTCAGAATGATCCAAATCAGCTCATTCCAAATCCAAGAAAGAGCTACAGGGCATCCTTTTTTATTTCCTTTATGGCTCTCCATTTGGTCCCTCACAAGGGCTGCAGTGAAAGGTAATGACAGTGGCTGGCAGTGGGTATTACTTAGTGGACCCTCTGTTTTGTGCTTTCTGGTGGCTATAATATTGTTTTAACAAGTCTATTAGGAAAGTCCTTTGCTGTGGAGCCCATGCTGGCCTAGAACTGACAATCCTCCTGCTTCCACCTCCTGAGGGCTGGAATTACACTCATGCTCCACAATACCTAGTTTTATATAACACAAGAACCTTTATAAGAAATGGAAATCCAAAAGAAATAGAATAAGCTAAATGCTTTTTATACTAAACTGAATTAAGAAGAGGCAATTGTGAAAAAGTAATCAAGCTGTGGAAAGGCTAAAGGGAGATAAAAATTATTTTGACATTTTGTGCATATAGAATTCTCTTGGTCTCAATTTCCCATTTTTGATGGGAGGATGTCACTCTCCCGGTGGTGTGGGGAGGACATCTTATTTCCTGCTTTCAGGAAGAAAGGGAAGGAGTGGAAAGCTATTTTTTACACCTGCAATTCCTTTAGGGTCTTTGGCTCAAAACAATCTTTATTCCAGAGTAATGTGTTTTGGGGTGGCATTAGGCAGGTTGGATAAAGCCGGGCGGTGGTGGCTCATGCCTGTAATCTTAGCTACTCAGGAGGATGAGATCTGAGGATCATGGTTTAAAACCAGCTCAGGAAGGAAAGTACATGAGACTCTTATCTCCAACATACAACCAGAATACTAGAAGTGGTGCTGTGGCTCAAGTGGTAGAATGCTTGCCTTGAGCTGAAGAGCTGAGGGACATTGCCAGAGTTCAAGCCCCACCACCAACAAGGGGGAAAAAAAGGAAGGTTAGATGGCTGATGATTCCTCTGGGAGCTGCTCCATGGCTCTGGGTCACTGAACACCTGTGTTACACCTGTGGCTGGCAGCACCATCTGCCCGAGCTTGCAGCACCGTGAAGGCCCTCCCAGGATGTCATTCACTTTATCCTCTTGGCAACAAGTGATAAGGCCCGGAATAGAGAATGGGATTCGTCAGCCTCTAGTTTCCATCCTTTACCAGCAAGAAACATTTTCTTTGGCCCTACTCCAAGTTCTCTCTTTAATTGGCTGCCTCTATCAGGAGGGTTGTGGCACCCCTGATCAATACGGCCTACACATAATTTGCAGGAACCACTACCAAACAAAACCAATGTGCCTTGTTCAAATACTTCTTGAGCTGCTAACACTATGAATTTTCCTTTTGACCAGCCATAGGATCTTTATTTGCATTTTAGTATCAATTGAAGCAGAAGAAAAGCATTTAATTTTAGCACAAATCTTACCCTTCATCTTAAAATTGTTTAATGCTAGCATTTTCGCTGTATTGCAGTGCTGGGGATCAAACCCAGAGCCATGTATCTGTTGGGCAGGAGGTCTCTCACCGAACTATCCCCCACCAGGCCTTTATAATGCCAGTTTTAAGTGTAATTATATAGCATTTAACTTTTTTTGTGGAGTCACCAAAGTGACACTCTTTGTGTGTCAACACTGCACAGAACTAACAACTGCTTTTACTTCGTTCCTTGATATGGACACAATTCTGCCAACTCTACCTTCTGCTTAGTGATGAGTAAGATGGACTAAAGGGAAAGGAGCTCTGGGCTGCTCTGTCTTTCCTTTCCATCTAGGGTCACCCTATGCAGGGTGAAAGGTTGGCCAATGCAGGGTTATTCCTTGAGTCAGAAGAAGTGACGGGGGGGGGGGTCTCTTTGTTGTTTGTTGCATTTTGCCTGCAGTGGAAGCAGCTCTGGTTCAATTGGGAATGTGCCCTGTGTCTCAACGACACAGCCACTTGCCTAGTATTCATTTGAGTCCTGGAAAATCCCACATGCTAGGACCCATCAGATTTGACTCATGCTCTATGCAAATGTGGCAGCAAGGAGAGACAGGCAGGGGTATTCCAGCGTGCCCTCTGTTCATATCTCTACTTCACTGCCCCAACAGATGACATGTACAAGGCACAGGTTCAAAGGTAAACTTATCTACAAGATGGCCATGGAAGAGCATTGAGCCAAATGCTGGGGCTTGTTGAGCACAGGGCCTTGTGGGGCTGCATAAGTTATGTGGCTCTGATGATCAGGATGACAGTGAGTTTAGGTGGCCTGGGGGGAACAGTGGAAATATGAGTAAAAAGCTCTGCACATCTGCTCTCCCAGCATTTCCTCGAGATGAACTGAAGATTGGTATGGAGGGTAACTTCAGGGGGGCTTTTTGTGGTACTAAGGATTGAACTCAGGGCCTTGTACTTGCTAGGCAGATACTCTACCACTTGAGCCACACCTCCACCCACTTTCTCCACAGGTTATTTTCAAGATATGTTCTTGCTTTATGCCTAGGTCATCCTAGACCTGTTACCTTCTACATGTGCTTCCCTGTGCCCTTGGGGATGACTGGCACATGCCACTATGTCCAGCCATTGGTAAGTTGCTAGCTTGGAAGCTTTTGTCCCTAGTCGGGCCATGAACTGAGATCCCCTGATCACCACCTCCCAAGTAGCTAGGATTATAAGCTTGATGCATATAGCCCAGCCCTGTCCTTCCTGTTCTGTTGCTTTTGGAGTTATGGCACTTAAGGCCTTGGATTTTTTCTCCTCCAGAGATAACTGGGAGCTGTAAATAAGTTTGAGACCTTTGAAACTGGACCAGACATTTATAGATTAAACCAGTCTTGTATTCAGTGTAACTAAGAAAACCTAGCCAGGTGCCAGTGGCTCACTCCTATAATCCTAGCTGCTCAGGAGGATGAGATCTGAGGGTTTCAGTTTGAAGCCACCATGCGTAGAAAAGTCCACAAGATTCCATCTCCAACTAACTAGTAACAAGCAGGGCTGGAGACATGGCTCAATTGGTAGAGCATCACCTATAAGCAGGCAAGCCAAGCCTAGTTCTAGCCCTAATACTGGCACAAAACAAACAGAAAAGAAGAGGAGGAGGAGGAAGAAAAAACAACAAGGAGGAGAGAAGGAAGGAAGGAAGGAAGGAAGGAAGGAAGGAAGGAAGGAAGGAAGGAAGGAAGGGAGGGAGGGAGGGAGGGAGGGAGGGAGGGAGGGAGGGAGAAAACCAGCCCAATGCACACTGGTTTAACTAAAACAGGAGATTTAAATTCAGCAATTTAAATTCAGGAGATTTAATACAGCAGTATAAATTCAATGGTGGTGTGATTCAATGAGCTTTTCTTCTGCCCTCCTTGCTATCAGAGTAGCAAGATGGCTGCCAACAACCCTTAGAACAAATTTCACTAGCATCCAGGGAGGGAGAAACTGCTTGTGAAAGTTCAGTTGGAAGAGTGAGAAAGCTTTGCCTATTCTCTGCAAAACTCCACATCTGGGTCATGAGCCAATCTACCAACAGATAGCCTATCCAACAAATGTGACCATGCTGACCAATTTAGGGCTCAACATCATGCCTTTTTCCCAACCCAGGGTGGAGCCAGCTCCCACCAGAGCTCATGTACTGCCTAGGAGAATGGGGAACTGGGGACACTAGAACAAACTTTGGGATGAATTACTTAGAGAGGAAGGAACAGACATTCAGAAGGCTGCCCTAGATGCCCACTTCAGAGGCTCTATCTCAGTGAACATGGCTGGCCATGGGAACCAGGAGAAAATATGTTATGTGATACTGTTTAGACGTTGAAATTTCCCCGTGGAAACTGCTTGGAGACCTACCCAAAAGACATTAAAATTAATAATTAAAAAATAATATTGCTCAAGCAAAACCTAAACCAAAGGGGAAGTGATTATCTGATTTTAATAACTGCCATGTATTAAGTTATTTGTGTGTGTGTGTTTGCTGACACATTTACAGAAGAGGAAGATGTAGCTTCAGGGAGAGCAATAAATTTGCCCAAAGCCACAAAGATAATGAAGGCAGAGCCAGAATTTGGACCCAGGCCTGGTCTAGTACTCCATACCTCTGTTCTTTCCCAACACAGGAACAGGAAGAGAACTGTAAAACACTGTCAAAAGTTCTTAAGAGACAACTTGTATTAGGCTATTTTCTGCTGCTAGAATAAAACAGAGTCAGTCCAAGAACTATATAAAGGAAAGATGTTGGGCTGGGAATATGGCTTATGGACGAAGCTCTGGGTTCGATTCCTCAGTACTACATAAACAGAAAAAGCCAGAAGCAGCCCTGTGACTAAAGTGGTAGAAAAAGAAACTTGGGGACAGTGCTCAGGCCCTGAGATCAAGCCCGACGTGAGGCTGGCAAAAAAAAAAAAAAAGGAAAGAGGTTTATTTAATTCATCATTTTGGAAGCCCCAAGTCCAAGATTAGGTAGCCCCATCTGTTTAGCCTTTGGCTATGGTTCCTTTGGTTGTGTCTTAACCTGGTGAAAAAGTGGGGGGAAAAAAACATTAATCTTTTCTGTGAGTGGCCCACCAATAACCTACTTACCTCCCATCAGTCCCTATCTTGTAAAAGCCCCACCCCCTGTCCATACCACCACATTGAAAACCAAGATTTCAGCACGCAGACTTTTGAGAAACACATTCTAATCAAATCCAAATCATGGCATACCCAAGTATTATGTCAGAGACTATATAACCAAATAAACAGAAAGAGGAAAAATTCCATGAAGCCAATTTTTGTACATTTTACTTGGTTTCATTCTGACATCTTCATATATGTATTTCATATTTGATATACTTACTCTCCCCATTACCATCTCTTGCTCCCCTTTTCCCTCCTACCAGTTTTCTTCTTCTTAATAAACAGTCTTCCCTCATATTTCCTGTCCTTTTTTTTAAGTCTAGAGTCTACATATAAGAGAAAATGTGGTTTGTCTTTGTGTGTGTGTGTGTGTGTGTGTGTGAGAGAGAGAGAGAGAGAGAGAGAGAGAGAGAGAGAGGGAGAGAGAGAGAGAGAGAGAGAGAGAGAGAGAGAGAGAGAGAGAGAGAGAGAGAGAGAGAGAGAGAGAGAGAGAGAGAGAGAGACAAACTTAAACTCAGAGCCTCAAACTCTTGCTTGGCTTTTTTCACTCAAAGCTGATGCTCTACCACTTGAGCCATACCACCATTTCTAGCTTTTTTTGGTTAATTAGAGAAAAGAACCCATTTACTTTTCTGCCCAGATTTGCTTTGACCTGGATTTACTTTGAACCTCCCGAGTAGCTAGGATTGGATTGCAGGTGTGAATCGGAACACTGTACTGATGTTTATCTTTTTAAAAAAATATTTCTGAGTCTGACTTACTTAGCTTAACAAAATGATCTCGTTATATCCTTTTTTCTTTTTTCAAACAACATGATTCTGTTCTGTTTTTATATCTGAATAAAACTCCGATGTGTATCTATTCCACATTTCCTCTATCCATTCATCTTTTGACAGGCACCTACTTGGATTGCATAACTTGACTGTTTTGGATAATGCTGCAATAAACGTGAATGTGCAGGTGTCTCTGTTGCATGCCACAAAGCAAATTCTTTAGGTAAGAAAGTGCGTTGTCAGGGAATTTTATTCAGGAAACAGAAGGGCCATCTGCCCTGAATATAAGCTCAGTGTTGATCCTGCCTCATTTAGTGCATGCTAGTGGTTCTGATATCCTGCATGAGCAGAACAGCAGCTTATAAGTACTTTCATAATCTTATTTTTTTATAAATCCTTTTTCTATAAACCATCAGACTTGGAGAGGCTGTACTGGAAGCCTGGGCCCTAGAATCTGCTCAGACGTGTCAGCAGTGCAAGTCTTTCTCAGCAGTGCAAGGCTTGGCTCCCACCCATTGTATGCAAGCCCCTGGCAAGCATCAATCTTCTCCCCCCATCTGCTGACTGCAGACTTAAGAGAAGGTCAGGTTGCACAGGATGCAAAGTAAACCCGGTAAAAAGGAAATAGAAGGTCTTCATGTTTCTAATTCAGATCCTTCCTCTCCTTGCAGCATGCTTTGTTTGTGCGCTCTTCACTTTCCTGGTCTTGCATTGTCCGTAACTTTTACAGGTGAGGGGCTGCTGGATGCTGCCGGTCAGCAAGGCTGGGCCATGGAATGACAAAGTTTCATGTGTAACATAATGTATGTGTTTCAGAAGAGCTGGCAAGGGGACAAGAGATGAAGCTCAAGGGTGTGTGAGGCTCTGGGTTCCATCCCTAGAACTGCAAATGAGAGATGGGCAGGAAGTCTGAGAGAGGGAGAGACAGAGAAAGACAGAAACACAGAGAGACAGACAGAGACAGAGATACAGGAAACAGAGAAAGAGGAAGGGAGGGAGAGAAGAGAGAGTAAGTCCCAAATCATCATCACAGGAAGAACTTGGCAAATATTTGAAAATGTAGATACCTAGGCCCCACACAGGAGATATCGATGCAGTATGTCAGGGGTAAAGACAGGCACATCCTTTGAACCCTCTCCCCCCAGGTGACTTGGAGCGCTAGACCAGAGGTTGCCTAAGGCCCTTTCCTCGTTGCCATGATCCCATGCAGAAGTTCATAGCCAGCAAGATGCACAAGATGCACAATGCACAATGTAGACACATGCTAGAGTACTGTGTGGTCACATAGCCTTCTCTGAATAGATGGATGAATAGAGACCTCCACACATCATGTATATGGAACAACTTCTTAGTCCAGAAGTATAATGCATAGAGGAGGCAGCAGAGATACAAAGGTTATAGAAATTGTTGGAAAAATAAAAAAGCAAAAACAGAAACAAGCAAACAAAAAACCCTCAGGACCTTAATTGCCAGTGCGATGGAAGCAGGGTTCCCTTCTGAGACGATGAAGAGATGAAGCAGAAAGGGTGGCTTGTACCACCCTGCACCATACTCAATGCCCCTGAAATGCTCCCTGAAAACATTTGGTCTTACTGATGGCTCACACCTGTAATCCTAGCTACTTAGGAGGCTGAGATCTGAGGATCATGGTTCAAAACAAGCCTGAGCAGAAAAGTCTCTGTGAGACTAGGATCTCCAATTAACTACATGGAAGTGGAGCTGTGGCTCAAAGTAGTAGAGTGTTAGCCTTGAACAAAAGAGCTCAGGGACAATGCCTAAGCCCTGAGTTCAAGTCCCACAACCAAACAAAGCAAAAAAAAAAAAAGGTTTTATGCTACATGAGTCTCATCTTCCAAAAGCCGGTAGGCTAAAAATGAAAACAGAAACAGTACCTTTATATGTACAATGTATGAAAGATAAGGAACAAGATGATCTGGATTTATTTATTTATTTATTTATTTCATGGTAGTGGTAGCCCTAAGGCTTGAACTCAGAGTCTGGGCACTGAACGTTTTTGCTCAAGGCTGGTGCTCTACCACTTGAACCACAGCTCCAACTCCACTTCCAGCTGTGTGTGTGTGTGTGTGTGTGTGTGTGTGTGTGTGTGTGTGTGTGTGTGTGTGTGTGTGTGTGTTTAATTTAAGAGTTCCACAGTCTTTTCTATTTAGGCTGGCTTTGAACTGCTATCTGCAGATCTCAGCCTCCTGAGTAGCTAGGATTATAGGTGTGAGCCATTGATAACTAGCTGGGTTTTTTGTTTGTTTGTTCTGTTGTAATGGGAAAATAATTGGATTATATCAACAGACCTGGAAGCTAATAGTATTAAAATAGTTCAAAATATAAGACTTATTTATGGCTCTGTTCTTTAAAGAAGAGTTCATAAACACATCAGAGTTGCCCCTATGTGGAAAATTGGGAGTGCTCTGAAGAGGATTTTTTATGCAAATAATAAAATCATATCATCATCATCATCATCATCATCATCATGTCTGGAGTAAGAGAACCTTTGGAGCCTGCCCTTAGCTATCTGGCATATGAATTTGGCTGGAGCTGTTCTTTTGCCAAGGCTGTATCGATGAGACAAGATCACACAGGCCAATTCTGATGGACAATGTATTAAACTCACAACAGCCACTGCAGAGCTGAGGTATTGGGAAGCTGCTATCAATTCATTATATGGTTTATGTTTAATGTGATTAAAAAATTTTGGAAATTAGAGCTGGGAAATTGGCTCAGTGGTAGAGCGCTTGCCTTGCATGCCTGAGGCCCTGGGTTCGATTCCTCAGCACCACATAAGCAAAAAGAAAAAAGCCGGAAGTGGTGCTGTGGCTCAAGTGGTAGAGCGCTAGCCTTGAGCTGAAGAGCTGAGGGACAGCGCCCAGGCCCAGAGTTCAGGCCCCACGACCGGACCAAAAAAAAAAAAAAAGTTTTGGAAATTAGTGGTAATAGTCACACAAGACGGTGGCTATAATTAATGCCACTAAATAGTATTTTCACAACTGGCCAAAATGGAAGCATTTTTGTTTAGCACTATCATATTTTTTTAAAAAGTTTATTTAAAAGGGTAACGTTGAGGCAAAAAAAAAAAAAAAAATCACCACATCTGTTAGCTGTCATCACCTGCTCTGGGGAGAGTGCTAAAGCCAAAGTGGATAATTGTTATACAGTAGCTCACACAGAAAGATCTAGATTTAAAGTAGGTGCTAAGCAATACATAAAAAAAAAAAAAACAGAAGGAAGACAGATTTTATTAAATTTATTAGGGTCTTTCCAGGCCATCTGTGCACAGATTGACCCTCCTGTGAGCGGCAGCTGTTTTTATTCATTAGGAATGAGCAGATATTTAAGTCATTACTCAATGTTCGCCACACAGCTGGGGTTTGAATTGAAAAGCAGTTCATACCCAACACATTTGGCATCAGGTATCTGGAGGTCTTTGTGTCGAGACTTGGAAAGTATTTTCATCTAATAATGGATTCAGCTGACTGTCAGAGATAACTAGAAAGGCAAGTCTCCCTGGGTTGACGATTTGATCAATATGTATATTAGACTTCTCTGGATTTATAGCTTTCTGTATACCTAGAAATTTAATGTCAATCGAATATAATGTGGTCATAAGAATATGAGTTATTTCTCCTGTTTAAATTCCCTTCAAGGCATGTGCGGAGGGAAAAGTCAAATCAATGTTAAAAAGTTTAAGTATCTTTTAAACAAAGAGAATTTCCTTTCTTGAACATTGTTGACAAATGTATTAGTCAAGGTAACTGAACTGTGCATCAGGAACAAATTAGCCCTAGTATCTCAGTGGCTTAACATATTTCTTTCTTTCCTTTCTTTCTTTTCTTCCTTTCCTTTCCTTCCTTTTCTTTCTTTCTTTCCTTCCTTCCTCTCTTTTCTTTCTTTCTTTTCTTTCTTTTTCTTCTTTCCTTTTTTCTCTTTCTTTCCCTCTTTCTTTCTCTCCTCCTTCCTTTCTTTCTTCCTTTCTTTTTCTTTCTTTCTTCCCTCACCTCTTTCCCTTCCTCTTTCTTCCTCTTCTCCTTCTTTCTTTTTTGTAAATTTTTCCCCAGTCCCCTAAAGCTTAGACTCAGGTTCTGGGCACTGTCCCTGAACTTTTTGTTTTTGGGGAGTTTTTTTTGTTTTGTTTTTGTTGGTTGTGGGGCTTGAACTCTGGGCCTGGGTGCTGTCCCTCAGCTCTTCAGCTCAAGGCTAGCACTCTACCACTTGGGCCACAGTGCCACTTCTTGTTTTCTGAGTGGTTTATTGGAGATAAGAGTCTCATAGTCTTTCCTGCCTGGGCTGGCTTTGAACCACGATCCTCAGATCTCAGCCTCCTGAGTAGCTAGGATTACAGGTGTGAGCCACCAGCACTCGGCTGTCCCTGAACTTTTTGTTCAAAGATAGCAGTCTATCACTTGAGCCACTGCTCCACTTCCAGATTTGGGGTGGTTAATTGGAATAAGCGTCTCAAGGACTTTCTTGCCCAGGCTGGTTTTAAGTCGCAATCCTCATATCTCAGCCTCCGAAGTAGCTAATGTAACCTGTGTGGGCCACTGGTGCCTCAGGGGCTCCTGCAGGCAATGCAAGCTACCTCAGTCTTGAGATATCCAAGGTTTGCACAACAGGACAAGGAAACAAAGGATCATGAATCAATTTTAAAAGGCTTTGGGTTCAAGTGTTCCTTAGCCCATTAGCTAAAACAAGTCATACAGCCCTGTATATCCAAGTAGGGGAGGCTGTTGGCAATTTGGGGACCATAGATGAGCCAATAATGCTTGCATTATAGCAAAGATATATCTTAGAACCCTTCTGTGGCGTGATTCCTTGAGCTAGACTGGTCACTGCTGGAAATAAGCATTTTTTCCTTCTATTTTAAGTAGATACAACACATGCCATTGGTTAACAATGGGCCTAGAGGACAAAGTCCTACATTTTAAAAAAGAAGAAGAGAAATCACTGCATTGGAGAGAAAAGTGACCACTAAGAAAATGTGGGGATCTGGCCCAGTTAGTTGGTGCGGTAAGTGCTCCTCTCTGTCCCCTTGCTCAGGTGAGTCGCAGCATTTATAACCCCATGTGTGGTCCATGCAATGGAATGCTCCATGCTGACAGTATGTGGCAGCGACTAACAGCAGAGGATCTGCTCTGCTCAGGCGGGAGGATTCTCTGCCAGCTCTGCCCTCCCACCCAGCTTCTGGAAGCAGTGTAAGAATGAGAGTCTCGTTTTACACAGAGGATGCATCTTGGGAACACGACACACAAATTAAATTCAGTTTTAATCATACCAAGAGAATTAGATATTTAAGGGAATTCTTTAAAACAGATCTCTTTGGTCAGATGTAGTAGTGCATACCTGTAGGCTAAGTCAGGAAGCTAGAGAGTTCAAGGCCAGCTTAGACTATACAGCAAGACCTTTGTCTCAAAAGGAAAAAAAGGAAAAGAAGGAAGGAAGGAAGGGACAAGGGTGGGGAGAGGGATGGAGGAAATAAGGGAAGAAAGTAAGAAGGATGTAAGATTCTATGGATTTATTTCCTCTGGTTGGCTTTGAAACACAATCCTCAGTTCTCAGCCTCCTGAGTAACTAGGATTACAGGTATGACCCTAACCTCCCTGCTTCTTTTTTAAAAATGGCATTTAAGCCAGGTGTCAGTGGCTCACGCCTGTAATCCTAGATACTCAGGAGGCTGAGATCTGAAGACCATGGCTCAAAGCCAGCCCAGGTGGAAAATTTGGGAGAATTAACAACCAAAAAGTTGGAATTGGAGCTGTGGTAGAGCACTATCCTTGTGCAAAAACATTCAGGGACAGTGCCTGGGCTCCTTAGTTGTCAATTGGCCACATCTAATTAATTGGCTAAAGTCATCCATCAGCCATACACTCAGATGTTTCATATGGGGGCAGTGGGAGGTAAGAGCCCTTCTTCCTAGTCTCAAGCTTGTGTCAGTAGAGGGTACTTATTTGTTCATGTCTTGGCATCCATTTATATAGAAGAAATAACTGAAGAACAAATATGCAGTTAAGCTTCCCAAAAATCCATAGTTGACAGAAAGGTTACCCCTGGCAAAACATCTGGTAGGTGAGTCTGCATTTGTCAATGACTTCTCCCAACCATCCAAACTCATCTCCCACTTGCCATAGGAAAGCTAGAAAACACAGCATCCAAAGTGGAATCCTGTACAAAAAGAAACAAAACAACAACAACAAAACCCAGAGCAATATAACAGAATTATCTGCCAGCTGCTTTCCAAGGCTGGAGCTCTTCAAAAGATACTAGCTAGGCTATTGATCAAAAACATCAAAGAATGTCTTTGACAGTACCGGGGCTTGAACTCAGAGTGTGGGCCATGCCCCTTAGCTTTTTGGCTTCAGGCTGATGCTCTACCACTTGAGTCATAGCCCCACTTCTGGATTTTAATGGTTCATTAATAAGACTTTCCTTCCCAGGATGCCTGGAACTTTGGTCCTCAGATCTCAGTATTCTGAGTAACAAGGATTACAGGTATGAGCCACCAGTGCCCAGCTAAAGGAACATCTTAAAAATTGTGTTTGCATATGTCATTGATAGTCATAAATTCCATCCCCTGCAGGGAATATCTGATTTGGGATAAACCATTGGGACTTTCATGTCTGAGGTCACCTCACTATTAAATGCCCTCATCTCCTGACAACATCTGCTGAGGAATGTCCTGGAATGTACAAACACACACAATAATCTCTTTAACAGCCTCCTACTGGGATCTGCTTGAGCCTATCTGGCTCTAAGGAAGCCCCAAGGCTCTGGGCCCAATGGAACTGAGTATCCCCAAGGTGTTAAGCAAGGACTTCAATGGCTCGGGGACCATGGAGACACTCAAAACAAGGGCAACGTTTTCAGTTGTAATCACCTCTGCCCTCCGCCCCTACTCACAGCCTCATTACTGGGCTGCTAAATGGAACTTTCCTTTAGAAATGTTACTGTCCATGGGGTCTGTCCTTAAAAATAACCAACTTTCCCTTTATGAGAGCCAGCCCCGGAACCCAAAGGCAATTTAATAAACAAACCAGGACCCTAATAAACAGCATTGATTTTTTTTTTCCTGGCCACCTGAAACTGTTTGAAACCAAATTAAATTTTTGTGCTCCTCATAGCGAGGTAATGCACAGTGAGTCCATAATCACTGCAGCAGCAACAAACAGGTTTATCCAGTCCCTGGAGGCAGCAGCTTACTTGTGATGATAAATGCTCTGCCTTAAATCCCCCTGGGACCACTGAATATAGAGTCCCAGCATCCTTTGCAAGATGCATTGCTTAGCATCATGGTACTGCAGTGAGGTCAAGAGAAATTTAAAGAAGTGAGGCGACATTTCTCAGAGTTTCCAAAAAAGAGCAGAGAGTCACGATCCAGTAGAAGATCTTGAAATGAACTTAACAAAAATAAAATAAAAATATTAGAGTGCTTTCTAACTTAACTATTGTTCAGAGCAGGGCATCTGGTGGCTCACACCTGTAATCGTAGCTACTCAGGAGGCTGAGAAATGAGGGTCAAGGTTCAAAGCCAGCCCAAGAAGAAAAGTCTGTGAGACTCTTATCTCCAATTAACCACCAAAAAGTTGGAAGTGGAGCTATAGCTCAAGTGGTAGAAGTCAGCCTTGAGTGAAAAGCTATGGGGCAGTGCCCAGGTCCTGGGTACAAGCCACAATAATAATAATACAAGGGAAACAAGTATGGTGTGGTACTGAAACAGGGTGTTTAGACCCTAGGCCCAAAGTCTAGGAGTCTCATGTTAGATCTGCCCACTTTCTCTCACATGCCAAATAAAGAGACATAGTGAAGGGCAGAGAAAGGAGTTAACACATGGCAGCTATGGAACACAGCACTTCAGCCATCTTCTGAGGTACAGACTGCTGTTCTCATTTTTCACTCATTGTGAAATGGAATTTCTCTAAGCCTTAGTTTCCTCTTCCAAAAGACAGGAACAATCACAGACAGCGCACAGTTTAGTATAGCATTAGATGAAGCCAGTCACGTATGCCAAAACATCTCAACAAGCATTTTACTTAGGTTTTGCTATTTTTTTTCATGAGTAATAGCTTTCCCCTGTAGGAAATAACCAAATACAGATAAGCACCAAGAAGAAAATCAAAGTCCTCTGTGAATTCTACCACTCAGAAAAAAATCACTACTGACATTGTGGCTCACTGGTTCTGGTTTGAGACGGATAGAATAATTGATGGAGATAATGTGTGTTAACCCAGCATTTCTGGTCACAGGTGAGAAGAAGAGAAATTTGGTCCAAGTCTCCCTAGAGAAATAAGTTTACATCAGTTAATTACTTGTCCAAATTATTCACGAGGAAAATGTTACCAAAGACCCTGACTTGCCAGGTCTAATTCTAATTCTTTCAAGTGAAATTTCATATACACACATATACCCCCCAACACACACATCAGGTGATACACATGCATACATACATGCAATTTAATCTGCTCTTCTCTAGCACTACTATAGAAGGATAATGAAATACATAATAAAATTAAATAGAACATGGCCTGATGAAAGAGGACCAAAAACTTGAATATGCATCAAAATCAATTATATATAATATGTATGTATAAGTGAAGGATAGAATTAGAAATATGGCTCTGTAGAACTTTAGCAAGGTATAATGGCACTATTTCTAACTCCAACATATTTACCTCTCTTTCTTTCTTTCCTACTTCTCCCTCCATTACTACTTTGTTCTGTGCCCCTGGGCGCAAGTGTGTCTCCTGCTGCATGACTTCACCAGGCTGAGGTGTCTCCTGTCCCAGGCTGTAGTGACATCTTATCTGATAACAATGGGGATGATGACTATCCCTGGAGACAGCACACACGCACACAAATACTATACCCACCTCCTCCCTCAGCTTCTTCTCTTCCTCTGCTTCCTTCTGGAAAATTACAGGTCTTTATCACTCTTTTCCTGCAGCCTCAGGTGTACTGTGGCAAAACCCTTTACTGTTTGCTGTATGGATCCCGGTATTCAATCTCACCATGCTGGCCTTCCATGTCCTGTGAAGCAGATGTGTCTGTGTGTTCCAGGTGGAGATTTGCTCATTATGAAGACTGACAACTGCTCCTAACACCATGTGCATGTCTGGCTGTGTGCGTGCACGTGCACACACACACACACACACACACACACACACACACACACACACACACACACACACACACACACACACACACACACACACACACACACACTACATATCAGAAGGAAGTAGACTTCACTGTGAGGCCCTGGCTTGCATGCTAGCCCATCCTTGCAGAAAGTAAAATTCCTTTCGTGGTGGGTTCTATGCATTGCTACTGAGTGTTCTGTACTTGGCCTGGTGTCCGTGTCTTTACCTGGCTATCTGTGCACACATCTGTGATTCAGGGGTAGTTAGTTCTGTGCTATAAACGAGTTGGGTTTGTTTCCAGTCAGGGTGAATGAATTGAGGTGCCATCCATGCCTGTGTTTGGGCTTCTGAACATCATACAGTGGCTCTTCTGCTTAAGGACAGGTGCAATTTTGGAGGGCTTTTGTAAGTCAAGGTGTCTGGTATCTAGGATGATACCAAAGAGTAACCACTGGCTGTCCCTCTTGCTGCTGTGGTTGTTGCTTTGAAGCTCCTGGCAGTTGATATAGTACTAGATTAGTGTGTCCCCCAAACTCTGAGTGGGTCAGGGAGGGGGAGCTCCTCCCATGGGAAACCCCCTTGCTTTAGAATTCGTGTGTCTGTGTGTGTGTATGTGTATGTGTGTGTGTGTGTGTGTGTGTGTGTGTGTGTGTGTGTGTGAACACTAGAGCTTGAATTCACTGTCCCTTAGCTCTTGTGCTTAAGGTTGGTGCTCTGTTACTTGAGCCACAGACCCACTTCTGGGCTTTTGGTGGTTAATTGGAGATGAGAGTTTCATGGACTTTCTTTCTCAGATTGGCTTCCTTCCAACTGTGATCCTCAGATCTCAGCCTCCTGGGTAGCTAGGATTATAGGTGTGTACCACTGGTGCCCAGCTAGAAATTCTTGATGAAGACACTGTCAGGGGTATCTCTGGAGTGATATCCACAGGAGCACAGCGCCCACTCCATTGTGCTTCTACCTCAGCTACATGCACAACCTTTATGGTGTTAAGCTGTGAGTTGCTTTTGCTTTGCTTTGCTTTGTTTCTTTATAATCAAACCAAGCACAGAATGTCCATCAATCACACCTGGAGGCTCACTTCTGTCTATGGCTGTAAAAGAACCCATATGTCCAGTGAACGCATCTTATTTGAGCTAAAGTCACCTGGTGTCACCTTTGGTCATCCACCCCAGGCCTCCCAGTCACCTCCCAACACTTCTTTACGGTAAGAAAGTACTTGGTGCGCCCTCTGCTGGGTCAAAATGGAATAGCCCTATTCTGCCCCTGTCCTCCTGGGCAAGTTATTTCCATTTTCCCTAGAATTATAGAAGACTTGAGACTCCTACATTATTTGCAATCCTTGGCTCCATCCTCTTTCTGTCCCCACATCACCTTCTCCATGTTGGGGGCAGAGCCAGACTTGAAGGACTGAGTCTCCCTCCTCTCTCCTTCCTCACTATCTACCCACCCTTGGGGTGATACATCAATATTCTCAGACAATGTTCAATCATAAATAAATAAAGTTGAAAATGAAAGAGCACATTTCAAAGCCAAATGTGGCCTCACATCAGCTAGCACTTAACCAGCCCTCTCCTTCATGTCCCTGACACTGAGCCCCAAGCAGAAGCTTGAAAAGAATGTTCAGGCTCCAGCTTAATAAGTGAAGCCAAGCCACCCCCTGCACTGACCCCGCATGAATACTTCTACTGTTCTTGTTTGCATGTTGTAAAGATTGGAGGAACCTGAAGAAAAAACATAGGTTCAGAATTTTGTATGTTTGTATGTGTGTGCTAGTAGTGGAGCTTGAACTCCCGGCCTGGGTGCTGTTCCTTAGATTTTTTTTTGCTCAAGGCTAGTGCTTTACCAGTTAAGCTATAGCTCCATTTCCAGCTTTTTAGTGGGTAAGTAGAGATCAGAGTCTCATAAACTTTCTTGCTTAGGCTTTCTTCAATCAGTGATCCTCAGATCTTAGCCTCCTAATTAGCTCAGGTGTGAGCCATTAGTGCCTGGCTCAAAATTCTTTTTTTTTGGGGGGGGGGGATGGGTCTGGTTGTGGGGCCTGAACTCTGGGCCTGGGTGCTGTCCCTCAGCTCTTCAGCTCCAAGCTAGCACTCTACCACTTGAGCCACAGCGTCACTTCTGGCTTTTTTCTTTTTGCTTATGTGGTGCTGGGGAGTCGAACCCAGGGCCTCAGGCATGCAAGGCAAGCCCTCTACCACTGAGCCACCTTCCCAGCCCTCAAAATTCTTGATAACAAATGGCAGACATGGGCTAGTGCCTCAGTAACCAGGTCTCAGATATTGGCAATTCCTTATTCTCAGAACATCCATCCCTAAAATGTTGCAGAAATCTATATCCTGGGATTGCTGATGATTTATCAGTATGTCCATAAATGTGACAAAGCATTCCCTTTACTGGAAATTACTCAGCAGAAGAATTTCTTTCATTTCTTCCTTTCTTTATATTTTGCTTTACAGCAAACATAGTATTTAAATACTACATGCCATATAAAAATTAAAGGAAAAGGCATAATCAAAATATGTAATATATAATTAAAATGAGGCCACTTGAAATGCTGTGGCAGTTAGAAAGCGGTTCTCAATCTTTCTTTTTCTACACCAGCACACTTACCTCCCACCCAGAGGGAGTGGTGGAAAGTGTTCTCATTCCCATACAGACCTCATCCCCTGTTGCTATGAAAATGTAGACACCGCCCCTGTTGCCATGGAGATATGGACTCTATTTCCTGCTTTCATGGAGATGATGTCATAGATTGTATGGGCCAAATTTTTGACTGAGCGAGGTATAAGGATGGTATAATGATCAGCTATAAGCTGCACATGTTTTCTAGCATAAAAAGTAGTCCTCATCTGGGAAAGGGCAGCGAAGTGGGAAAGAGAATGTCCACATGTAAGTCAGTAGAGGGATGCTGAGTAATTCAGGGGTGACCACTTCAGCATTCTGAATGAGCTCTGGAGCAGACTGAGTGTTAAAGGGTTCGAACCTCCCTCAGTGGACATTGAGGTGGTTTTCAAGACAGATGTTCTGGGGTGCAGACAAATGTTCCACAGCTGTTATTTGTTGTTGGACTGGTTTAATTCAGAGCTGACATGCAGGCTGTCTAGGGAGTGGCAAGCTGTTTCTCTTTAGATAGACCCCCAGTCATGTCATTTCCCTCACTCGGGGGAAACGGGTAGAGCTCCATAAGAAGCGCAGGGCTGAACTTGCTGGCATGGTTTGAGGTAGGCTTTCTGCATGGGTGTTGACTGGGCAGTGTACACTGCAGAATCAGAGTGGAAGCTGGGTGCTGGTGGCTCATGCCTGCAATCCTAGCTACTCTAGAGGCTCAGATCTGAGGATCACGATTTGAAGTCAGCTTGGCAGAAAAGTAGACTCTTATCTCCAATGAACCAGCAAAAAAAAAGTGGAGGTAGATTTATGGTAGAGCACCAGCCTTGAGCAGCAAAAGCCAAGGAAGCCCCAGTACTAGCATTAGAACAAATATAAAGAAAAGAGGAGAGAGAGAGAGAGAGAGAGAGAGAAAGAGAGAGAGAGAGACAGAGAGAGAGAAAGAGAAAGAGGCTGGACACCCATGGCTCAAGCCTGTAATCCTAGCTACTCAGGAGGCTAAGGTCTAAGGATCTTGGTTTAAAGCCAGTCTGGGCAGGAAAGTTTTCATAAGACTCTCATTTCTAAATAATCAGCAAAAAGCTGGAAGTAGAGCTGTGGTTCAAGTGGTAAACAAAGCACTTGCTTTGAGCAAAAAAGCTTACAGACAGTACCCAGGCCCTGCGGACTGGCAAAAAAAAAAAAATTAATTAGTTAATTAAACTTCAAAAGAAAAGAAAGAAGAAGAAATAGCTACTGGAGACTGACCCACAGAACTTAGTATCTGTTCCCAGCAGTGATGTGGTCAAGTACTCCATGGAAAATGAACCAGGGAATAGCTGAACTTTCCAGATGCTACAAAAACACTCAAGGGAACACACCCACTTGGTTAAGAGGGCTAGTCAACTGTTCCCCTTTGAGAAAAGAATGCAGCAAAGATAAACTGGCAATCAGTCATTTCATTCTATTTGGCACATGCAACAAAAACCATTCTTTGCTTCAATCAACAGAAACAAGATTGGAAAGCAGTTAAAAAAAATAGGACCATTTCAGTCAAGCCAGCCACAATAGGGTTTCACAAACCATCAGAACTCAAATTCAAAAATCACAGCTCCAAAGACTGTGGCATAGCCATGGCTGACTGGGGACAGGCCATTCACTTCAGGTGTGACTGATGCCTTCCTGTTGCCTTCAGTAATTCTCTATGAGAACATACAACATGGCCAAAGCATTCTGACAGAATCTCATGTTCGTTTTCTTGGGAGAACTTTTCATTGTTGATGACATGGCTGTGTCATTATAACTTCACAGTCTCAGTGTCCTCCTTAAAAATCCTGGGGAATGGAATGCTCCAGTGTTTGGGATTCTTTGCTTGGCCTTACTTCCACTGGGGTTCACTAGAAGGGGGTATAGCTTATGGATGTCACACTGGAGACCCTCAGGGCCTGATCTAGACAAATTTTGCTTCATAAAGCTCCTAATCCTCTGGTGGGTGGATGATCTACTAAACACTGAATTAACAGAAAATCCTCAGTGATTTTAGTGGTGATTTGTCTTTGTATGAGTTAGATCTAAGGAGACAACAGCTCTCTTTTGTAAAGACTGGCTATCCATAGTTCACTTTTAGGTCAGCCTTGTAGCATAGCAGCCAAGTTATGTTGTCTATCTTGGGAGGCAGCATTTTGCCATTGGGAACAGAAACAAAAATAGGAAGGGTATGTTTTTCGAACACATTTTCTACCAGGGGTGATGGCACATGCTTATAATCCCCATAGTCAGGAGGCAAAGGCAGGAGGGTTGGGAGTTTGAGAGTAGCCTAGACTACACAGAGAGACCCTGCTTCAAGACTTAAGGAAAAAAAGGCTAGATGTACAATTCAATTTTAGAGTATTTGCCTCATATGTGCAGAGCCCTGGGTTCAATCCAACCCCCAGCACCACAAAACTAAATAAATAGACTTAAAAAATCAAATACATTTTCTGACTTTGAGACTTAAACTTACTATATTGCTTCAAAGGTAAAGGAAGGGCAAATGGACTCTGATAATAAACTGGGTTTAAAGCCAGTGGCTCATACCTATAATCCTATCTACTCAGAAGGCTGAGATCTGAGCATCACAGATGGCTCAAAGCCAGCCTGGGCAGGAATGTCAGTGAGACTCTTATTTCCAATAAACCACAAGAAAACAAAGTGGCGCTGTGGCTCAAGTGGTAGAGCGCTTCCCTTGAGCTGAAGAGCTCAGGGACAGTGCCCAGGCCCCAGAGTTCAACCAACAACAACAACAAAAGTAAGGGTTTGCATATGAAGCATGTTCTAATCAGGTTTCTAAAAGCCTCATGACTTAAAGCATTCTATTAGGCTGGCATGGTGGCCAAGTCTGCAATCCCAGCTACTTAGGAGGCAAAGATAGAGAGGCTTATGGTTTGAAGCCAGCTTAGACAAAAAGTTAGTGAGACTCAGGGCATGGTAGTATTTGCCTGTAATTTCAGCTAACTGTGATGCACAAGTAGATGAATCAAAGTTCAAGGCAGCCTGAGCAAAAAAGCATGAGACTATCTAAAAGGTAACCTAAAGCAAAAAAAAAAAAAAAAAGTCTAGGGTATGGCACAAATGGTAGAGTACCTACATAGCAATACTCAGTATCTTAAGAAGGGAGGAAAGGAAGGAGTGGGATGAGGGAGAAAGGGAGAGAGGGGAGGAGGAAGGGAGGGAAGGAAGGAGAGGGAGGAGGGAGGGACAGAAAAAGAAGGGAGGGAAGAGGAAGGAAGGAAGAAAGGAAGGAAGAAGAGAAAGATAAAAAGAAACCGAGAGAGAAAGAGAAAGAAAGAAAGAAAGAAAGAAAGAAAGAAAGAAAGAAAGAAAGAGAAAGAAAGAAAGAAAGTAAGTAAGTAAGAGAGGGGGGGAGGAGGAAGGAGGGAAGGAGAAAGGAGGGAGGAAGGGAAGGTACAAAAAGGGAAGGAAAGCAAAGAAAAGGAAAGGGGGGGGGGAATAAAACCTCAAAGAAGCCAGGCACCTTTTTCTTACATGTGTAATTCTAGCTGCTTGAGAGGCTGAGAATGAGAAGACTGCAGTTTGAAGGCAGCCTCTGTGTACAAGCGAGACCTCAACCAACAGCTGGGCTTAGTTGCACATGCTACATGGGTCAGCTGAGATTGGGGGAATCTAAAATTCCAGGCTAGTCTAAGCATTGAAGTTCACAAGACTCCATCGGAACAAAAGAAGCTTTTTGTATGTGCTTCTTATCCCAACCACAATGGGAAGACTAATATAGGTAGATAGCAGTAGCAGGGCACTCCCAGGCAGAAAATGCAATTAAGAAAGGACTAGTCATGGTTCAGCGGTAGAGTATGTTCCTAGCAAGTATGAGACCTTGAATTCTAACCACGGTACTGGCAACAAGTAAAAAAATAAAGAAAGAAAAAAGAAAGCAGCAAAGCATCCTTTGGTTCTGCTCATCTTCTAGTCATCCCATTAGTGGGGAAAGGTACCCTTCCCTAAGGAATAAAGATGGCTGAACACAGGTGTCCCAAAATGGACAGATGAGACAGAAGCAGCTCATCCTCACAGCCCAGGACCAGAGAACACAGCTCACTCACAGTGAAGGGCTCCCCAGGGGGCTGCTGTCAGGGACAGAGTGAATCAGCAGGGCTGTGAGGTTATGCTTTGGAGTAACAAGAGGGCGGAGGGTGCCTTGGGTTCCTATGGGAACAAGTTTACAGCCTGGCAGAGAGATTGAGCCCCTTAAGTGCTTGATCAGGTGAGGTGGGAATGTTCCTGTGTGGCCTCTGTTAGATCCAGACTGTTGCACTCGAATCCTGATTTGGCTCCTTGCTAGGTGCCTGTGATTTCAGTCACAGACCTGACATTTTCCACGCCTCATTTTCCTCATCTGTAGGGTGCTTAGAACAGGACTCAACCCACAGTCCATGGAGAATATTTGTTAAATAGGAGGAAAGTTCCTTATCTTACCAGTCATGAGGATTGTGCAGTTATACTCCCACAGAGAGCGGGAAGATGATGCTCAAAGAGGTGTGAGAGCTGAATTCCTTAAGCCCAGTCGTGGGCATCCTGGGCCCATCTCAATGCCCTTGCGAGGTGAACCCTCTGGGGAGAAAGGTGGGAGATTTGCAAGTTTTTATTTGAATAAATGATTCATGCACCTGGTACAAAATTCCAGTTTGTTGTAAGACTTGCACGATTGGGGCTGGAGCTCATGATTCCCCTTTTCTTGTGATTTGAAAGAGTCCAGTTCCTGTTCCTGAGCAGAACCTGTGCACAATCTGCACTGAGACCTTCCCCGTTCACTGCCTCCCCCTCTCCTCCTTTCTGTTTCTTTTCCTCTTTCATGTCTGTTCCCACCCCCTGGCACACAGAACATGTACAGTAAGTGGTGCCTGGCTTCCTATGATCTTCTGATTTATGGTTATTCATCTTATTAACTAAGTGGCTTTGCCAGGTAAAATATTAAGGCACTGATGCCATTATGACCCTGTCTTCCGTGATCTCATTGACAGCTGGTGTTGCCATGACAACTTGGCTAGAGAACATAGTGGAAGGCAATATGAACAGTGTGTGTGTGTGTGTGTGTGTGTGTGTGTGTGTGTGTGTGTGTACAAGGATGCAGACTTCCCCCTCATGTAGATTTGTTGTATAGAAAGCCATGAATTTCTTAGCCCACACCTTCTGCTTCTCCTTCCAATTATTATTTTTCTTTTCAAAATTCACCCCCAAAGCCAGGCACCAGTGGCTCACACCTGTAATCCTAGCTATCAGGAATCTTGAGATCCTAGGATTGTGGTTTGAAGCTAGCCTGGGCAGGAAATTCCGAGAGACTCATCTCCAACAAACTACTCAAAAAAGGTGAAAGTGGCACTGTGGCTCAAGTGGCAAAAGAAGCTCAAGACTAGCACCCAGGCCTAGAGCTCCAGCGCCAGGACTAGAAAAAAATCACCTCTAAGATCAAAATCAATAGGAAGGAAGCTGTGGATGATTTCTTTTTTACTTCCTGATTTGTAAACTGGACAGATAAGATACATTTTAGATACTTTCTACCCATGTAAAATGAAGCAGCTTGGTGGAATCTCAGAATCCTGTTCAGAGAGCAAGCTGTTAGAGGAATTTTATTTCAAAAGTTATTCTGAGCCAGGCACCCATGGATCACACCTGTAATCCTAACTACTTAGGAGGCTGAGATCTGAGATCTAAGTTCAAAGCCAACCCAGACAAGAAAGTTCAGGAGACTCTAATCTCCAATAAACCACCAAAAAGCCAAAGTGCAGGTGTGAATCAAAGTTTAGAGTGCTAGCCTTGAGCACAAAAGCTCAGGGACAGTGTCTAGGCCCTGTTCTCAAGCCCCAGGACCAGCACACACACACACACACACACACACACACACACACACACACACACACACACACACACACACATTCTAAAGCAACGTACTTAACTTCTGTATTAATCCTTTAAGTTTGAATTAGCATACATATATGAGGAGATTTCATTTTTAAATAGATGTACACAGTGCACTTTGAACAAATTCATCCCTCCAACACATTTATATTCTTTTCTTCTACTGCTTTCCTAAACAGGTTTAGTAGGTTTAATTATTCAGTCTTATACACACACCCTTCAAAGGTTATTATATGTATATATGTAATATGTATAATATACTTCATCTCTGAGTATCCCTTTTTCTTCCTCCCTGCTAATATCCTCCTAGACAGTCTCCTTTCACATTCATGTATCATCATCGTCATCACCACCATCATTTTGGGCCTATGCTCCACAAATGAGGGAAAACATTTGACTTTTTGAGTCTGACTTATCTCACACAATAGGAAGACCTCTAGTCTCATGCATCTTTCTGCAAATAGCAAGGAGAGATTTGGGAGGATATAGAGACTATAGAGTCTGGTGTAGGCTCTGGATGCTTCCAAACCATCACCTCACAGAAGATGACAACTGTGGGAGCAAGGGCAGGAGTTGCTTTTCTTAAAACAAATTCCCATCGGGCGCCAGTGGCTCACACCTGTAATCCTAGCTACTAAGGAGACTGAGATCAGAGGATCCTGGTTCAAAGCCAGCCCAGGAAGTCCATGAGACTCTTTTTTGTTTGTTTGTTTGTTTTTGTTTTTGGGTCCAGTCGTGGGGCCTGAACTCTGGGCCTGGGCGCTGTCCCTCAGCTCTTCAGCTCAAGGCTAGCGCTCTTCCACTTGAGCCACAGCGCCACTTACGGCATTTTTCTTTTTGCTTATGTGGTGCTAAGGAATCGAACCCAGGGCCTCAGGCATGCAAGGCAAGCACTCTACCACTTAGCCATCTTCCCAGCCCTCCATGAGACTCTTATCTCCAATTAACCACAAGGAAACCGGATGTGGCACTGTGGCTTAAGTGGTAAAACACTTGCCTTTTGCTGAAGAGCTGAGAAACAGTGCCCAGGCCCAGAGTTCAAGTCCACAGCTGACAAACAAAAACAAAAACAACAAATTCCCTCATGGATACATATTCATGGGGGCTCAACATTCCACCAATTCTTCACTCAATGGAGTAGCTACTAAATGAACACCGTTCAACTGTAAGTGTAGGAAATACAGAATGTGAAGAAAACTTAAGAGGAACAGGCACATTTCAGATTGCTTCCCATTAAGCAAGCTCTTTGTAATGAATGTATTTAATCTCCACAACAACTCCACAAGTGAGAATACTCATTGTACTCATTCCTTTCTTACAATTAAAAATCCCAAGATGAAATGGTTACACAGCACACCCAAGTTCACATGGCTAAATTCCCAGATGTGGGTTTCCATCTTCCCTTTCGCTTCAGGACCCACTGATGCCCCAAAGAGCCTGGGGGGTTCAAAAGACTTTCTCATCCCTTCTCTGAGCCAAAGCTTATGTTTGTTTGAAGGTGGTGTCTTTTCCATTGCTGACACAAAGCAGAGTGTGCATTTCTGGGAGTCTTAAAATATTCCCCCAGCCAAACTGGACTGCATTGAAAGTCACACCAGGTTGAGTGGTTTTGGAAATTGTGGCTTCTTTCAACTCCTTTCACGACTCTGTCAGGAATAAGGGCAATGCGGTAGAACCCGAATCCTGTTTAGAGGAGCAAGCTTTTAAGGGAAATTCATTTCAAAGGTGATTCGGATGAACATTCTCCCTCAGAGGTAGGGGCAGGCAACGATCCTGGGTCCCAGGTAATGAGGCCATTAACGCAACTGGCCATGGCACGTCTTATGTAAGAGTGATCAGTCTGTGGGAGAGTTAGGTAAACCCGGACAAAGGGGAATCTGGGGATGGGGAGTGAGGGCAGCAGGGAGAACCAGCTCCCAAAGGGCATTAAGGAGGAAGTCAGATGGGTGTAGCCTGTGGGTCCTCCACTCCAGGACAGGGAAGAGATTGGAGGGCTTGTCTGAGATCCGCCTTTCACACGCACCGCCTGGTTATTTGGGCTGGGAGGGAGGGGGAAGGAAGGGAGCTAATGAGTGTCTGGGAGACGAGGGGTCCTGCAGGAAGCTGAATGATTAGGGGCAACATCTTGGGCTTTGGAGAGGTGGGAGACGGCTCCCTGCCTCGGGGCAGCCGTGTCACTGAGTGATCAGACACGGAGGAAGCTGAAGAACGCGTCCCCAGAGGAACCCTTTCATATCGCGTAAGCCTCATCTCTCTGCTGCAAATGGTTTTCTAGGTAACCAAATTCCAGGTGCATTTCAGACCCTCACTGCACTTCGGCTCCCATTCCCTAAACACGCCCCGTCTGAGCCCCGCGGCGGCCCCGATCAGGGACAGACCACCCCGGGTCTGGGGCGGAGCAGATGCGAGGCGGGGAGTCGGCAGCCTTTCCCGGCAGGGAAGCCGCGCCTCTTACATAATTGGGATGACGTAACCGTGGGCAGCTCCGGCGCGGGGCGGGGTCACCCGGAGCGGGCGCGGGACCCGGCGAGGGCGCGCGCCTCGTCACACTCGAGCCGCCACGCGAAAGGAGCAGGTAGGACCGCCCGAGCGCATGCGCAGAGCCAGGGGGCGGCTGTGGGCGGGGCGCTGCAGGCCACGTGGGCGGGACCTCCTTTGGACACGTGGCCCCTGCCGGCTAGGGCGAACTGGCACCGACTGGGCTGAAGTCTTCACCCTGCTGGACAGACCGAACGAGCCACAGGGGTGCCCGAGGTCTAGCAGCCTGAGGGTAGACGTCAGGAACCATTAGCCAGGACCAGCCCTCGACGCGCCCAGACTGGGCTGTCCCCCAAAGGATGGTTTCTGCGGGGCGGGGCTTACTCTAAAGGGCGGGGCTGGCGCGGAGGGGCGGGGCTGGCGCGGAGGGGCGGGGCTGGCGCGGAGGGGCGGGGCTGACGCTGTGGGGGGCGGGGCGGGGCGGGGCGGGGCTGGCGCGGAGGGGCGGGGCTGACGCTGTGGGGGGCGGGGCTGGCGCGGAGGGGGGCGGGGCTGGCGCGGTGGGGGGCGGGGCTGGCGCGGAGGGGCGGGGCTGGCGCTGTGGGGGGCGGGGCGGGGCTGGGCTCCACCTCTCCGGACCCGGTCCACTCCCGCCACGCTGGCCCCTCTGTCTTGGTGGGACTTCAGGGTTCATTGGATGGGCGCTAGTGCTAAATCACTACGATTTTCCTGAGGTGTGGCGTGTGGGCCAAGTGGGCTTCAGGGCCCGTGTCGGCTGGTCACCCAGCGTCCCTAGGGTTTGATGTTTCCTCCAGCCTGGAACCGCGCTCAGTGTACTCCAGTGGGGGCCCTTCACCTCCGGGTGGTTTGGGGAGGTGAGGGTTTTATCTTGGGATTCATAAGGTGGCTTTCAACCCTGTCTGCGCGTCAGCATCACTGGCAGAGAATTCAAAATACCAGGTCTCAGGCTCCATCCCTACAGATTGTGATTCAGCGAATCTGCAAGAGCCTTTTAGACTGTGGCATTTTACACACGTCTCCCATAAGGCTCGCGTCCCTGAGAGACTTCTCTCCTCTATGCTTTATGGTTTTATGGGCTCCTAAGGCAGCTGAGGCAATTTTCCACACCTGGAGACAGAGCGCTACAAGCACAGACCCTCCTCAGGCCTTAGAGAATGCGGCCAAGTGTAGCTGTCAACCCGCTTCTAGGTGACCCCTCAGCCCGGTGACACTATTCAGGTCAACAAAGTGGCTGTAGCCAAGATCTGCTGGGCCTTTCCATTTCACAAAGAACATCACATTACCCACAAGATTCCAGTTGACTTGCAACCCCAGAGCTGGCCAGGGACAATGGACTTGTACAAAATCTGGTTTTACCACCTTCAGGGAAAGTAGAAATCAGGAAAGGGGGAAGACAGGCCAGGGCAAGTTGTGGGGGAGGGAAAGAAAGGGAGATGTCAAACTTTGTACATTTCACAAGTTGGAAGGAAAGACAACCTTATTTTGACCTCAAAGGAAAGCTGTAATTAAGGCTTATATGTTTTTCTTAGCATGCTAGGATTTTTATAAAGCTTCCCTCCCGATCCTGGACAGCAGGATATATCAGTTTCCTAAACTTCCAAGTCCCTGGAAGAGTAGGTGTGACCTAACCAAGTTCTATATTGGGTCAAGTAGGGGACACAGGCACCTTGGAGAATGTTTCTGATCACCTGGGGTTTACAAAACACTACAGTGTCTAGACTAAGTGAGACGAGAGCGCTTTTCTAACAAGTCCTCAGGTGTGATTAACTGTTGCTGCTGCCCTGGGCCCACCCTTGAGCACCCAGCCTGGGTGTTAAAGGATTGGGAAACCTCCTTCAGCTTTATTACATACTATCCCGTATCTGTAGGCAAGTCACCTACAGCTCTCTGCATTTACAAACTAGAGATGGAGAGTGATTGCTGGTGAAGAAGTTGTGTTGGGGTGGACCACCCACTCAGGAAGGTGAAGATGGAGAATTGAGGAGAAAGAGGAAAGTATCGTTTGTGAAGATAAAATACTTCCAAAAAGAAACTGGAAACTGGAGGATTCACAAGAGCCAAGTCTTACTATTAACAGATTGGACCAGGGTGGAATTGTGGTGTAGAGGGCAAAGTTCCAAGGCAGAGGACAGAGGGCAGGCAGGACACATCCTGCAAGCCAGCCTGGCACAGCCTGCTTGGCACCACTCCCAGCCTGGAGTGAGGAAGAGGTTTTACCCACAGGAGCTGCCCTTCGCAAACATTCGTCTCAAATACAGATAGACTTGGTAGTCCAGAGACTCCTCTAGCTGAATGTCACAGAGATAGGCTTCACAGCTTCCTGCCTCTGGAAGGGGGACTGTTCAGAGCTAATTTCTAGAATGTTCCTCATGGCCTGCTCTTTTTCTGGCTCTGCTACGATGTGGGACTCATGTTCATTGCTCACAATGCCTTCTCCTGGTTAGGAACCTATCCCTTAGTCAGGGCCTGGCCTGTACCAGAAAATGCTTTCACAGAGATTTCAGGCCCTCTCTCCTCAGGGAACCAGATCTTCTACCTTGTCCTTGTGTATGGTTTAAAATGCTTGTAAGTAAGTTCCCTACTTATTGAAGGGCTGAGGGACCAAATAGGCTCAACTTTGAACATGAAGGGGTTGTCATTATTAATAGTAAATAACAACTGCTTTTAGCTGTGTACCAAAGGCTTATGCCTATAATCCTAGCTATTGGGTAGCCTGAGATCTGAGGATCATGGTATAAAGTCAGATCAGGCAGAAAAGCTTGTGAGACTCTTATCTCAATGACCAGGAAAAAACTAAGTGGAGGGATGGCTTAAGTGGTAGAGCACCAGCCTTGACCACAAAAGCTAAGGGACAGCATGCAGGCTCCAGTTCAATCTCTGATACCTGAAAATACATAAAAACAAAACAAAAACCTGCTTTTAATTGAATTCTTACTATGTTCTGAGTACAGTGCTAAGAGCCTCACATACACTGATTTGAACCACCCTTTCTGCAGATGAGCCAATAGTGAAGTAAGGAGGCCAGGTCTGGCCAGCGCCATATTGGCCACATGGTGGATGGTAAGGTCTTGGCATCTTGTCTTCATGCTGGGGGAAGGAAACCGCCCCGCCCGCCCTCACCTGCCTTCCACTTGCTGATAGGTTACTGAATCTGTCAGTCCAGTGCCCGGGACTGGGAATTTCCTGAGGATCTGCCCCCTGCACCAACCTATTTAGGCTTGGACCAGCCTAGCCGGCCGCACTCCATATGTCTCCATGATTGTGTCTTGTGTCCTGTCTCCTGGCTCATCTCCAGTCAACATGGAGTCCCAATTCAGCTCTCCATTGGAGCTGAACTGGCTTGTTGGTATTGTTCTTGTTATTTCTTTCCTCTTTAGCATGTTTCCTAGCTGTGTTATGTGCATTTGTGTGCTGCAGGCCTTTGTAACAACTGGTGGCCTGCAGCCTGTTAACTGTATAATAAAGACTCCAATATTCTATATTATAAAATGTGGCTTCTGGAAAGGTTGATACATGAGACCACACAGCTAGTAAGAGGCAGGGCTGCCATTTAAACTTGTTATTCAGTCTGAGCCTTTGCTACTGATACTATTTTTACATCCAAACTTCCAGTAAGGCTTGATTAAAAAGTCTTGCATACCCCACTGATTGGGCCTCTTCTAGAAGCAGCCATGAGTAGGTCCTTCACTGAGCTGCCCTAGATGTTCAGGAGAGCTACCGAATAAGAACATTCTCTTGTTCTTTTGAGTATGGCTCAACTGAAACTAGAGGCGGTGCCTGCCTTGTAGCAATGACTTCCAGACCAAACCCAAGCTCATAAACATCCTCTGGCCTCTTCCCAAATGTCTAAAGCACAAAACCGGAAGTTGTGCTTGGGCCAGGGCAGGAGGCCAGCTACTGGCTGGGTGTGTGTAAACAGGGAGACAGCAGAGCTTAGAATCCTATTCTGCACTTAGGAGAGAACTCATCTGGTACAACTGGTGAGAGATGGAAGCTAATACCCTCCCCCTGCCTACCTGGGGTGGAGAAGGGTCTGTTCATTCTCCCTGCCCCCACCCATCCTGCTCCTGCTGTCCCTCCATTTCCCCTCCACTGCCCTCAGCCAATTTCATAACCAAGAAATCCCAGGGAAGTAAAAGTAGAATAAGCATCATTAAAGGAAAGGAAAAATCCAGGCACTGGTACTCATATCTGTAATCCCAGCTACTCGGGAGGATGAGATTTGAGGATCAAGGTTTGAAGCTAGACTGGGTAGACAAATCAAAGAGACTCTTATCTCTAGTTAAGCAGAAAAAGAAAACAACAACAACAACAACACACACACACACACACACACAAAACAACTAAAAGCAGAAGTGGAGCTCTACAGGCTTAGTAGTAGAGTGCCATCCTTGAACAAAAAGATAAGAACGCTCTGGTCATGAGTTCAAGGTTCAAGTCCCAGTACTGGCATGTGTTTCTCTCTCTCTCTCTCTCTCTCTCTCTCTCTCTCTCTCTCTCTCTCTCTCTCTCTCTCTCTCTCTCTCTCTCTCTCACACACACACACACACACACACACACACACACACACACACACACACAAAGAAACAGTTAAGGACCTAAGGGTTGCTTTTATCGCATATGAGGTCTTTGTGCAAGTTAGAAAAAGCACTTCTTTCTGCCAGTACTACACTTCCTTTCTGTCATCTGCTGGGAAATTATCATGCAGATACAAGTTTCTCTCTATTGCAATTCTAGTAGTGCCCGTACAGTGCACATATAGGTCCCCCAAAATCTCAGCATGTGCCAGGTTCAATAACCTAACTTCTTCATTTGCTGCTTGCATACCTCCCTTGTTTCTCTAACCAGATCAGGATTCCTGTTATGAAACCCAGTTAGCATGGTGTGAATGGTCCCTTAATCTTTCCATCAAGAAGCTGCAGAGAACCCACGAAGGCTGAGGAAAGAAGGAAGGAGGTGGGCAATATGTTGGAAGAGGCAGACAACAATTATCTGACTTGGAGATTAGCTTTCCTCCCCACAGTGGCTGTGTTTCTGGGTCCTATAGCCATTCTCTCTATGGTTCTGCTCTTGTCAAGAGTAGCTTCAAGCTGGGTGTTGGTGGCTCATGCCTGAAATCCTAGCTGCTCAGGAGGCTGAGATCTGAGGATTGCAGTTTGAAACTAGCCTGGGCAGGACAATCCAGAAGACTTTTAATCTCCATTTAACTACCAAAAAGAGTTAATGATGGAACTGGGACTCAAATGGTAGAATGCTAGCTTTGAAAGAAGGAACAGCACTCAGGACTTGAGTTTAAGTGCCAGTATTAGTGCATGCATACATATACGTATGCGTGCACATGTACAAAATAGCTATGAATCTGCAGCTAAGGACTGTGTCCCCAGTGACTTGGAGGCCAAGTTCCTAGAACCTTCTTTACCATCAGAGGGAACAGTGGCATTACCACAGAGGGAACAATGGCACCTACCATTGAAATAGGCAGCAAAGTGAGTGACCTGCTAGCCCATGTCCTGTAGTAAATCTGCAGTGGGGAAATGGCTCTACGTCCACCTGTGGATCAGCAAGGCCTGGGCAGTGACCCTGGGGTGATGGACACAGCTGTGACTTTCTAAGCTTCCCATGGAGCTAAAGGTAGGCAGAGCGAGAGACTAGAGCCCTTTCCTCCACATTTCATTGATTCATAGGAGAATTCAGGTCCTGCCACATGCCACCATGTTTTCTCATTAAAAGCAATGAGGGGGTCAAGCTGATACAGGTCTTCCAAATCACCAATGGAACTCAAAATATGGATCCCTAGCTGAGTGCTGGTGGTTCACACCTGTAATCCTAGGTACTCAGGAGGCTGAGCTGAGGATCAACATTTGAAGCCAGCCAGGGCAGGAAAGCCTGTGAGACACTTATCTCCAATTAACCACCAAAAAGCCAGAAGTGGTACTGTGGATGTGGCTTAAGTGGTAGTCCCTGAGCACAAAAGGCTCAGGGACAGAATTGGGGAGGGAGGGAGGGAGAGGAGACGAGGAGGATCTCTGGCCTTCAGCTGCCTCCCCTCAGTGAGTATGGGAGTATGGTATAAAGGAGGGCCCTATAAGTCCACTGTAGCTTAGATAAGAACCCTAGTTAAGAACCAGTGCCACCAACATAACTGGAAAGAAATGCATGGAACTCACTTCCTCCTTGCTCTTTTTCTAGCCCCAGATCAGAGCAGCAACCCCACCCCACCCCCATTCCTACCTGGAGGTTAGGCAGTGCCCTGTGATTTTTCAGTCAGCTCAAAGTCTTCCTCCTGGTAAAGATTAGAATTCCTTGCATGAACTCACTGCCCTGATCAGCAAGTGGCTCTGTGCTGGCTGGAAAGATTTGTTGTGTCTCTCCAAAGCTGCTTCTCCAGGAAAAGATAATCTTTCCTGAGAGGATTGGAGAGAGAGACTGGTAATTTATTTAGCATTTTCCCAGATATTGAAGATGTTCCCTTTTCTTTCCTCTCTCTACAACCAATGCAGGCACTTTAAAGTGGGGAGGGAGGGAGGGTGTTACATTATTTGGAGCTTTAATTATGTGCAAAGTCCGGCAAAGGATTAACTGCATCTGAAAACTGGAAATCATGACGAAGAGCTGTGGAGAGGAGGAGGAGGGACAAGGGCTGAGTTTTTGTTTTTGTTCTGGTACTGGGGCTTGAATGAGTTCAAGACCTGGCTTTGTCCCTTAGCTTTCCCCTCAAGGCTAATGTTCTACCATTTGAGCCACAGCTCCACTTCTGACTTTTTGCTGGTTAATTGGAGATGAGATTCTCTGGAACTTTTCTGCCACTAGTGGCTTCAAGCCTAAATCCTCAGATCTCAGCCTCTTGAGTACGTAGAATTACAGATTCGAGCCACTTATGGGATTTGTGAGAGCTTGGGACTTCTCATGAAACAAACAGTTAACAAAGTTACTCTATTTGTTGTTGTTTGTTTTGTTGGGTCCTGGGACTTGAACACAGGGCCTGGGCATTGCACCATCACACTTCTTTTTGCTTAAGTCTAGCACTGTACCATTTGAGCTACAGCTCTACTTCCAGCATTTTGGTAGTTTATTGGACATAAAGAGTATCACGATCTTTCCTGTCTGGGCTGGCTTTGAACTTCAATCCTCAGATCTCAGCCTCCTGAGTAGCTAGATTTATAGGCATGAGCCACTGGTGTCTGGCTAAAGTTGCTATTTTTAATGAAGAAGGCAAATTCCATAATGCTTACTTTTGAACTTCCAGGGTCATCACAATCTCTTAGAAATGAATCTTAAGTCTGACATTTACTGAAATACAAGGACCACTTATGCATTCAGCATTTGATAACTTTTTATATAATTTCTTTTGAGACTATATAACTTAGACAAGCCTGGAACTTGCAATGTAATCCAAGCTAGCCTTGAACTACAACCTCATGAATGCCAGGTTTACAAGCATATACCACTATGCTTGGCTTACAATAACTATTGAATCTCACCTCATTCTCAGTTAGTGGTTCTTTACTTTGGCTGATCACAAGGGAACATGGGCCCATTGTCTGAATGGTTCAGAGTTCTCCAGGCAAATCTAAAGTACAGCCAAGGTTGTACCTCTGAGCCAGGTGTGATGCTATATACTGGAGCTGCAGAAATGTCCAGGCTGGCATGATTTATCTTGCATATGCTTAGTCCCTTACTAAAATAAGAGCCAGATAGGCAGTATTAGCTGCTCTTACTGTGTGGACCATAAATCAAGAATTCTGGAATCCTGCATCTTGGGTATTCCTTTTGTAGGTCTATATGTTTTAATATTTCATTTGACAAAGCTGATTTCCTTAGCTCCACGGTAACTTGCAGATGGTTTTGCTGAATGCCACCAGGTGGCACAGTTCACTTGGTTTGTATCAAGATGGTATAGAGGATACCAGAAGTGAACTCATCACTAGAGCCATTAACAGGTGAGCTGCTGCTCTTCCTCTTGCTAAGATTTCTTGCCTTCATGGTAAACTTTGGGAAGGCCAGACTCTTCCCTTGTTCTCTGGGTTGATAATGACCTGCATTTGTGTTTCTGCTCTGGAGGTCCACCCTGTCCATGGAGAAGTGAGCCTTGTTCATGAGTGGCTAACTTTGACCCAGGATTTTACCCAGTGGTAAAAAAATAAACTGATGGACTGGGAAGGTGGCTCAGTGGTAGAGCGCTTGCCTTGCATGCATGAGGCCCTGGGTTCGATTCCTCAGCACCACGTAAACAGAAAAAAAAAGCCGGAAGTGGCACTGTGGCTCAAGTGGTAGAGTACTAGCCTTGAGCTGAAGAGCTGAGGGACAGTGCCCAGGCCCAGAGTTCAGGCCCATGACCGGACCACCCCCCCCCAAATAAATAAACTGATAAGATAAAAAATTAAAGGATGTCTGAACCCACAGCTCTAGGCTGCTGTGAAGCCAGAGGAAGCCAGCAAGCAGGGTTCAGTACCTGCTGCGTGGACAGTACATTGGGCTATGTCTCTGTCAGGTTTTCCACCCTGGAAGGCACCATATCAGTGAGACCTACCAAAGGTGACTCAAGTGCCACAAAGCGGAGACGTACATTGCGGGACCCAGTGGGCTTCCAATGAAAAGCAATAACCTACAGGATTTGGGGCCTAATGAGAACCACTTTGTAAAATAATTGTTCAGACCTGGCCTGAGTTTGTGAGCTTCCACAATTCTGACTACAGAATTTTCAGGACTCTGGGCAAAATAAAAATGTGAGACCCACATGTAAAAGTTATAATGAATTTCAGTCAGCTGCTCTGGCTTGTACTTATCTTCGCTACTCAGGAGGCTGAATTTAGGAAAGATTGCAGTTTGAGGCCAGCCTGGGAAAAAGTTCATGAGACTCATTCAATAGCTGGGCATGTTGGCATGTGTCTGTCATATCAGCTATGTGAGAAACATAAAATAGGAGCTCACCGTCCAATGTGGGACTAGGGGAAAATTGAGACCTTATCTCAAACAACCAGGAGGGTGTTAGAGTGCAGCAGTGGAGCACCTGCCTAGGAAGTGTGAGACCCTGAGTTCAACCTCTAATGCTCCACAGATAGAAAGATGGGCGGATAGATAGAGAAAATTTCAAGACAGTGAAGGTGGAGCCCTTTTGAATGTGGCTCGGAGGTAGCTTCTCAGGCCACCCATTGGTAAAACTGGTCCTGAGTGGGAACTCTGCCCTCTGCCCTCAACCCATCAGGGGAGAGCAGAGACCCCTCGGAATAACCCCAGTCCCCACGGCCATCCACTGTCACTTGAGAACAGTCCACTCACTCTCCTATAAGCTGCATTCTCCTGCACACCCTACTTTAGGTGAGGCCAAAAGAAGAGGGCTACTGCCAGGTACAGATGGTTCACACATATAATCCTAGCTACTCAGGAGGCTAAGATCTAAGGATCATGGTTCAAAGCCTACCCAGACAGGAAAATTCCATGAGACTTCCATCTCCAATTAAACACCAAAAAAGCCAGAACTGGAGCTGTGGCTCGAGTGGTAGAGCATTATCAGAAATAGCACCCAGGCCTTGAGTTGAAGCCCCAAGACTGGCAAAAAAAAATAAAAAATAAAAAGCTGCAAGTGATGCTGTGGTTCAAGTGATTCAGGGACAGTTCTCAAGGCCCTGAGTTCAAGCCCCAGGACCAACAAAAAAAAAAAAATGGGACTAGAGAACAGCAGATAGTCGTCTCTGGGTTTGGACACAGATCTATGAGAAAATTCTCCAGGGGAATATTTTGCTTGGGTTCATAAGGTTATTTTTAGTTTTTAAATAATTTTCAAAGCCAGTGGCTGGTCCTCTCCCGTTTCACGGACCTCCCTAGTCTCCTGTAGTCAGGCCTTGGTGCTGGCAGTAAGGAGAGGCGCAGGGTCCCTAAATCTTCTTATAAAGCCTGCAAGTGCTGCTGCAGTCTGTGGCCTGCAGTTCTTGAGACTGAAAGCTGGCTGTCTGCCTGCTGATAACTTTCAGCTATGCCAGGAGATGCACTCAGAATATTAATCTCAGGCCATGGGCAGAATGTGTGCCTGGATCACAGCCTGCTGCAGGTGTGGTTTGGGCTACATTTTTTATTTTTAAAACAGATTTATATGGGAAATGATGTAAATATGACTCTATTTATGATATCAAGCCATCCTTATATGCAATTCTACCATGTTTAGGAAGAGGTGGAGGACAAGCACATTTCCTGGAGAGGGGACAGAGCCATTCCTGTCCTTCCTGCCACATACCTCATCTTCCACACACTTGCCTGAAAAATCAGTCCCCCTTTGTGTTTGTCAATGGCCACCTGTGCTCAGAGCCCAGGGTATCCAGGAAGGAGAGTACTGTCTGACTATATTTTCAGTCCCCCTAACACAGGGCCTGCTCCAGGCTCTGCCAGGGATCAGCCCTCTTCCCTTCTGATCAAAGATAGATCTGACACAGCTTGCCCCTGTCTCCCATCAGTAGTGGTACCCACAAAAAGGCCTGGTATCTGCACTTCATAGCGTCATGAGCTGGGGCAGTTCTGTACTCCTCTGAACCTCAGTCTCCTCATATGAAAAATAAAGGTTAAAAACTTTATTCAGAAAGAGAGAGAGAGAGAGAGAGAGAGAGAGAGAGAGAGAGAGAGAGAGAGAGAGCATGCACACACACTGATATCTGAGCTTGAACTAAGGATTTCTTACTCTCACTTGGCTTTTTCACTCAAAGCTGGAGCTCTACCACCTGAGCTGTACCTCCACTTCTGGTTAATTGGAGATAAGAGTCTCCCAGATTTTTCTGTCTGGGATGGCCTTGAACTGCTATTCTCAGATCTCAGTCT